>NC_134735.1:13202307-13827115 GCF_049634645.1 Pelodiscus sinensis
ACTTCTCCGTTCTTTTGACTTTCTTGCAGAGCAAAGCAATTGCCGTGTAGACGTTCCTCAAGTTTTGTCCGAAAAACGGCCATTTTTCTGAGAAAACTCTATAGTGTAGACATACCCTTGAGCAGAACCGGCCCAAGGTACGGGCTGACTGGGCTACTGCCCGGGGAGCCCCATTGTAGGGAGTGCTGCGCGGGGCTGCTGGGTGGGGGTGGTACCGCACATGCGCTGTGCGCCCGGGGCCACGCATGCGCCACACACCCGGGGGCAGGGCCACGCACGCGCCACACACCCGGGGGCAGGGCCATGCATGCGCCACACACCCGGGGGCAGGGCCATGCATGCGCCACACACCCGGGGGCAGGGCCACGCACGCGCCAGGCGCCCGGGGGCAGGGCCACGCATGCGCCATGTGCCCGGGGGCAGGGCCACGCACGCGCCACACACCCGGGGGCAGGGCCACGCACGCGCCAGGCGCCCGGGGACAGGAGGCACTGCGTGCCCGGGGGCAGAGCCATGCATGCGCCGCGCCCCCGGAGCCTGAGGCACACAAATGGCTTGTGCCGGCCCTGCCCTGGACAACAGCAGTCCCTGTTGCAAGACACATTCTCACAACACTCTCTGCCCCTGGGGGTTTCAAGCTGGTGAACTGGCTTAGCGCACTAGTGCCGCACACCAACCTCAGAGCCTCCACCCGCTGACAGGAGACAGAATGTGGGGCCACCCTCAAAGAGCAGTTTTCATCTCATGACAGAGGAGAACGTGAAGCCTTGATTATCACCAGGGAGAAACAAGGATGGGGGGAACAAGGGAGTTTGAGGGGAATGATCCACTGCGTCCTCATAAAATCAGATTCACAAGCATGCTGAGTCTCACTCCCAGGATGCACTAAACCCAAGGCCCTATGTGCCCTGCACCCTGGGAATCCTGGCAGGGGAAGGAATGTGGGGAGCTAACACAGCTGGGGTCTGACTTTTGCAAGAGCTGAGTACTTTCAGCTTTCATTGCTGGGCCTGGGTAGGCAGCTTGCCAACTGTCTTTGCAAATGGGGCCATCAGCACCCGCACCGATATTTAAAGCCCATGTTGGAGGTTGGGGGAGGTGGGATTCAAGTGTAGGACTGTACCCAGCTTGGCCACAGGGCAGACGTGGCTTTGTAGGGTGTTCAGCAGGGCTCCCAGAATGACCTGGCTTGTCCCAGCAGCAGGGTCGCTGCCGAACCAGGAAGTAAAAGGCAGAAGTGGGTTGGTGGCTTTGCACATTTTGAGTAAATGTGCTTCTGGCTTTCTGGAATTCTGGGCTCTACAGGAAAATGTTTGGGTGCAGCCAAAGCCTGGGTCCAGCAACTGGGCTGTGCCCTTCTGAGCCCGCTCATGCACCCATTAGAGTCAATCAGAGCTTCGCCTTTACTGGGAGCCGGATGGATGTGTGTGTGCAGGGTGGGGGCAGAATTAATTCTCCCCAAAGGCTGCAGAGAAGTGGAATCAAATATCCCTGCAGTATCCCCATCTTGACTGCACAGTGGGAGTGCTGGTGGATGGGGTAACTGCCTTGCACCAGCCTCCCTTCACAAGTTTGGGGTGCAAAAGTTGCTCACCACAACTCCCCCCCAATGGTCCTACCAAGGATAGTGTGGTGGTATCACATGGCCCTACACTCAAAGCCTTTTCCTTAGCTGCGGGATACATGGACTTCATAAAAATGAAGAGGCCAGATTCTCAGCTGATGTAAATCAGCATATTTCTTTTGAGGTCAATAGATCATCCCTGATTTACATTGGTGGGGGACCTGTCACAGCAAGGATCACTCAGAGCATCCAGCCCATTATTCTCTTGGGGTTTTTTTTCAGCTCTGTAAAATTCAGCTTTATGATCTTTTCCCTTCCTCTAATTAGCTCATAAATGTCAGCTCCCTAGTTCCTAAGAGAAAAGAAGCTTTGACTGATCCTGATGTCCAGCTGCTGAGAATCCCTTCCCCTCGCTTAATGATTTCAGTGCTAAGAGGTTTAATGGAATATGGCACTGCTCTTGAACCATGTAACACCATGTCGCCCTGGTAATGAGGCGATACTGATGTGATTATTTCCTGTGTGCGGCAGCGCCGGGATAGAGAGGCGGACGCTGAAGGACAATGAGGAGGCGCTCTCTTTCCGATACAATCACTAAAGGAGGAGAGGGGGTTCCATGCTTTGGAAGAACCAGGTTGGAAGGGAACCTCAGCCCCCAGCCATTAATAACCACTCTCTGAGAACGGTTGTCCAGACAGCTATGCACTCACCTTATAGTAGCTCCATCAACATTGTATTTGCCTAGTTTATTGATAAGAAGGTCATGCGAGACTGTATCAAATGCCTTACTAAAGTCTAGGTATACCACGTCCAACACTTCCCCTTTATCCACAAGACTTGTTATCCTACCCAAGAAAGCTATTAAATTGGTTTGATGTGGTTTGTTCTTTACAAAGCCATGCTGACTGTTACCTATCACCTTATTTTCTTCTAGATGCTTGCAGATGTTTAATTACCTGCTCCATTATCCTTCCTGGCAAAGAAGTTAAGCTGAGTGGTCTGTGGTTTCCTGGGTTGTTCTTATTTCCCTTTTTATAGATGGGCACTATAGAAGAGGAAGGATCCTGGACTGCTTACTGGGTTCTGAACACATCCCAAAGAAGGCTGAAGAATGGTGAGGAAACCAATGCAGAGATTGGCTTATCATAGAATCATAGAACTGGAAGAGACCTCAGAAGGTCATCAAGTCCAGCCCCCTGCTCTAGGCAGGACCAATTCCAACTAAATCAACCCGGTCAGGGCTTTGTCAAGCCGAGACTTAAACACCTCTAGGGATGGAGACTCCACTACTTCCCTAGGGAACCCATTCCAGTGCTTCACCATCCTCCTAGTGAAATAGTTTTTCCTAATATCCAACCTGGACCTCTCCCACCACAGCTTGCAGGTGTGTTTATTTTGCCTAGCTCTGTATATCGCTTGTGCTGTCTAAATAGAAGAGTTGGCTTAGAAATCCCTTATTAAGCCTAGGCCTGTTTGGTTCCACTCTCCTCTGTCCCTAAGGCTACATCTACACTGCAGAGTTTTTGCGCAAAACCAGCCATTTTTGTGCAAAAACTCGTGGAGCATCCACACTACAAGCGTGGTTTTGTGCAAGAAAAAGTACAGTAGATCATCAGAAGACAGGAATTTTTGCACAAGAGTTATTCCTCTTTCTGTGAGGTCTAAGCCTTTTTGCATAAGAACTCTTGTGCAAAAAGGCATGTGTGGATGACACCAGGAGTTTCTTGTGCAAGAAACTCCTATCAGAAAAAGCACAGGTGCTCTAATGGCCATTCTGTGAATGGCCATCAGAGCTTTCTTGCTCAAGAGTGTCCATGGCAGCGTGGACACTCTCTTGTGCAAAAGCACATGGCAGTGTGGACGTACTCTTCTGCAAGAACTTTTTGCGGAAGATCTCTTCCGTAAAAAGTTCTTGCACATGAAGCCTGCAGTGTAGACATAGCCCAAGAGGTACAGTAAAAGTCAGAGTGCTCACACGCTTAGAGCTCTTGGATGGGGTGTGTTTGAGCTACCGGGGAGTCTGAGCGAGAGGCACTAGTTTCAATGTCTATGCAGCTGGATTAAGAGAGACTGTGCTGGAGTCTATGCAGAGCAAGGGAAATGGAAAAGCACCTGCATGCAGTGATAGGATCCAAACACAGCAGCCAGGGGAGTGTCTGATGGAGGGAGCCTGAACAGGGCTGTGCCAACACGTGTATTTGGGTGTTGACGGTTGCGTGTGCACACGTGTAGATGTGTGTTTCTGCACATGCAGGAGGAGTGGTTCCTGAAGCAGACATCATCCCTCACTACTGGAAATGCTTAGTTTTGAAAGAGACAGCGAGTGAACCCAGCAAATTTGGACAGACTAGGCTGTACTCAGACAAACACTGCTGGAACCTTGTGGGAGTTTCCTGCATGAAGACTTGGTAAGGACTGAAGAAAGCAAAGGGCTGGACTTCCTGGTGTTTGTAGTTGGAGCTATCACTGCCCTCTGTGCGGCACAGAGGGGTGCTCCCTAATTATTCCCCTGCGGATGCCTGCCCCCAAAGGGGGAGGGGGGGATGGAAAGTAGGCGGGGCCAGCGCTGTGTTCTCCAAGGAGATAGGGTGGAGCTAGCATGTAGGTGGAGCCAGAACTTGCCTTCCCTCTTGCTGCCGTCTTGCACCATCCAGTGGAGCTTTTGTGTGTGTGTGTGTGTGTGTGTGTGTGTGTGTGTGTGTGTGTGTGTGTGTGTGTGTGTGTGTGTGTGTGTGTGAACAATGAGGAGATGTGTGACACCTTAACAGCTAACAGATTTATCTGGGCAGAAGCTTTCATAGGCAAAAACCCACTTCATCAGATGGGGGTGAGGGTGGTATCCTTCCAAAGGTGTGGCAGTTTGTGCTGTCTTTACCATGCCCTGAGAAGCTTGGAGAAGCATTCTGGGGCCCTCAACGCCTGGCTGAGTTGCCATGGCACAACTAAATCCTAAGTAAGTACGTTGGCTTGGCTCCCACTAACACGTATCCCCTGTGGATCTTCCTTATATAGCCTTGTGCAGCTCGGAAAAGGCCAGAGGGTCTCAAAATTATTCCTCAGAGGCTGTAACCTTTTCTTCCCCTTTTAGTCTGGGGAGTTACAATCCCTTGAGAGCCTGGGTGGGGTTAAAAGAGCAACATTTCCAGAGCCTTCGCTGCAGTTCTGGGAATCCCACTTTTGCAACCCACACGTTCTCTTAGCAAATTGGGCATCAGGCAGTCGGAGAAACACATGGCTCCTGCAGGAGTGGAAGTCAACAAGACTAATTTTCTGTAATTATATCAGACAGGGTCATTAAGCGTTGGGCCTTCCCAGAGACAATTATGTAGCTGCCAGGTGTTTCAAGGGGTACTTTAAAGATCTCATGTCAGGACAATGGTAATTGCAAAAATGTAAGACAGAAAAGCAGTGGGTGCTCATAGTAAATGTTACTGATTTGGCTAGAAGCACATGGGCATGTCTCACCCAACTCCAGCCTCCTTTTCTCCTTCCTGCTCCTTTTCTTCCTTACCCCCCCCCCTCCATTTGCACAGGCATGGAGGTTCATCTCCCATTTGAATTTCTCTTGACTGTGGGTGAGAATCACAGAACCTTTGGGGGTCCAGTTTTACACAACTTCCAGTGGATTCTGCTGTGTCTGGAAAGCACTTTGCAGAGACCTTTCCTCTGTGCATCCACTTGGGGTCAGTCCTAGCGGCAGAGGGCAACACCCCAGGAGGAGCTTTATGCCCCATGTTGACACAGCTGCCTGTCTACCTCTCCTCCCTTGGAGCTCTGCTAGCTAGCCCAGAGTGGGAGGGATCCGCCAGGGGCCTGCTGTCTGCTTTACAAGTACCCAGCCTGGGAATCCACCACATCACTGGCACTTTGTGCTCAGGAGATGCCAGAACTAAGATGGTCCATACCCTGCGAGGCCAAGTAACGGAGGAGAGCCTTGCACTCCGTCCCTCATGCTAGCGTAGCCAGGCCTAGGATGTCCCTGGGATTAAGGACTAGAGGAGGGTATGAGGGGAAGGTGAACAGCAGAGCTGTCCCCAGCAGCCTCATCCCAGCCATATAGGGACAGTGGTTCAGTGTAAGCAGGCAAGGCACAGGTCTTGGTGATACCTGCTACCTTCTCTCACACAGTGCAGTCAGCGTGTGACCCCTCCTGCCACTAGCTTATCTCTGCTGGCCAGTGCCTGCTCCTGCCCTCCCTGCTTCCTGGATTTCACATATCTGTGGAAAAGTGGAGGGGGGCACTTTTCTCCTTCCTTGCTCCCCTTCCTCCTGCCCCCCACCTACACAGGCATGCAGGTTCATTTCCCAGGCCCCCTCAGTCAGTCTGGAATGTGAGCGGCATGCTGGGTACAGGTTGAGGGCTCCATCCTGCATGGATGCATGGAATTCCCTTAGAAACCAGTTGGAGTCCCAGGTACAGCATGGAGTTGATCCTGATTTCAGCTCCCCCACTGTAAATCTGGAGTGACTCCACTGATTTAAGTGGAGCCACTTCACTTTTGCAACTGAAAAGCAGAACTTGGCCAAGGGGGTGCAGGATTGGGTGTGTGCTTCTTACTTAAGGCCACGTCCCCGGCTGCTGTAAACTGGTCCTGCTCTGCACTGGTTTTCACGGAGTCCAGCTGAGAACCTGTCCCACTGGTGTCTTCGCATTTGCAGCTGGATTTCAGCACCTGAGTTGGGACTGGGTGGCAGATGGATACTCCTCCTGAGAGCAACCGGGTGACATTCGACAAGGGCACAGGGGGTCTCCCCCCTATGCCCAACGCTTTCAGATCAGGCTGGAGAACAGGCAATTGCTTATTTCCTAAAGTTTCAATGGATTATGGTCTCAGACAATGGACTGGTCACTAGGCCACAGCAATAGGCTCCATGTGTGAAAATAGATAGATTTTTAAGCATTAATTAGTAGTAGCAGGTAACAACGAAGTTACTTAGTGGGTTGCATTAGAATTCCTTTGAAGGTCCCTTTCCTGACAATCCTTTTCTGAACCAGCTGATGGTATCTGAAGAGCCAGTAACTTGCTCACTTCACAATGACACTGCAATGGGCTATTTCTCTAGTGTAGCTTTGCTGTTTTAACTCACTTTTCAGCATGGGCCTGATGCCAAGCACACTGGAGTCAACAGAAACTCGCCCCCTTCCTCTCATCTTTGGATTAGGTCTGGTTTGTTCTGCTAGCCATACAATCTGTCCTCCCGCCTGCCCAGCCAACTCACAGGAGCTGTTAAAAAGACATGACACAGGCAGGCTAAACAAGGCCCAGGTGCATGTATCCTTGTTTTATTCACAATGCTGCAGAGAACATACCATGAGAGCTACCATTGGAGCAGCTGACCAGAGCGTACTTTACCTTTCTTTCAAGAGCCGCAACTTCATGGTGCTGTTCAGTCTGCTACCCCAGCCCCCCTAAAACTAATCAGTAAAAGTCTAATCTCGCTCCTGTCAAAGTCAAAGGGGAGTGTTTCCATTGATTTCAATGAGCTTCAGATCTGACCCAGCCTACTCCCATTGAAACCAAGGTGAGCTGTTGTGATGTAGTGGGGGTGCAGTCTGCTCTGTAACCTGGTGTCCCCCTGCACTATGATGTGTGATTCCCACTGACTCACCCACATGTGTTTAGCCCAGACACTTAGGATCAGCCTGACCAGATAACAAGGCTCTTTCCCCAGGGGAGAGACAAAGGAAGGGAGGCAGAGACGAACACCTGGTTGGGGGGCAAGGTCTGGGAGCGAGGCAGTCTTGGGCTGGAATCATGAAGGAAACAGACTAAGGAGGGGGCTGGAATGTAGGGGCCCTGGGACCCCATCTCCAGGGGGCTGAGCCCAGACTCCTGTAACCACATCACGTCTATGCTGTGCTGTATCCTGGAGAAGCAATAAACCCCCTCTGTTCTACTGGCTGGTGGAGTCTGTTCTTGCTGCTGCAAGATCGGAGGAACCTCAACTCGCCATCACAGCCTTATCAATGGTGCAGAATCAGTTCCTAAAAATGTCCCTTTCAATTCTCTCTCTAATACATGGTGGGAAGAGGGACTCCCTAACTAAAATACTTGATTCTACTACAAAATGAAAGCCTGCCTGTAAAGGGGCCTGCTTGGATTGTGATTCCCTTTGAGTTCAATGGGAGCAGGATTGGCCAGGCTGGCTCATGCATGGATCGTTCCGTTTCTTCCAGCACTGATATAGCCTGTGTTGTGGGGGATCCATTTATTTCACTTACGGTGGTTGCCATGTGTCAAATGTGCTAGCAGAGCATAGAGGAAAATAGCAAATTGCTCGAGGTGGGACTGTGATGGGGGTGAGCCAATCTTGCCTTGTTGTGCTAAATTCCCATGAACTTGGCTTTCGGCTCTGCGTGTGACAGGGTGGTTCTGTTGCCCCGGCCGCAGTGAGATGGGGGGAAATGGTATATCTCGTCTCTTGGACTGAAAACCAGAGATTTTGCAGTTCGCTTATGCCACAACAATGGGAATCATTAACCTCCTGGAACTTCACGGCTTTAATTCATGGCCATTCATTGGCAGGCTGAGCACTTCAGGCTAAGGGAGTGGTGGGATGAAGGGGGAGCAAGAAAGTTTCTTTTTCCAACCCAGGCTCCAGACAAATCTCTGCTAATTTCTGCAGCTGCGGTGGAAAGTGTAAATCAAAGCAATCTGGAATGAAGCTGCCATTTGACAACAGCCCACGTAATAAACAGCTTATGCAGTTCCTATCTCTGATTGCCACCCATCATTAGCCTCTTATGATGTTGATAACAACACTTAGACAGTTTTTCCTAAGACTCTCAAAGCACTTCACAAACACCGACTGAGCCTCCCCACATTCTGCGATGTTGGCCCCGTTACTCCCTTGCCAAATGGACAACAAACTGAGCCACCGTGGACCTGATTTTTTCAGAGGCACCTGAGAATCTGCTGTTATGTCTGAGCTCAGCTCCTCAACATCAGACCTTAGAGCTGTAGAGCGACTCTTTCAAGCACAATATTTTCAGATATTTAACTCCGGCTGGGCATTGATTTGTATCTTTGGGCTCCTTTGGAAATCTCTCCCTAAGTGTCTTAGGAACCTAAGTCCCAAGGGCACATGCTTCTAAATTCCTTAGGCATTTTTTGAAAATTTGCATGGCTACCCAAGACTGATTGCCAGTCCTATTCTCTTCCCACTCCGGTCAGAGGCATGAGTAGGTCTTTCACGTTGCTGCTGACAAATGCACAGTGAAATGGTCAAGCAGACAGCTACCTCTCAAAGATCAGGGTTCTGGTCCCAGTTCTGGTACTGAGTGACCCTGGGCAAATAATTTCACCTCTTCATACTTCAGTTTCCCGATCTACGAAAGGGGGACAATGCTTACTATGGCAAAGTGCGGTGAGATGCACAAATGAAAACCCCTATATAAAAGTTATGTACATAACTCCCAACCCCCCACCCAGTTTTTAAATGTGTGACACTGCCTGAGAAAGGTGAGATAAAGATCCCCAAATGAGGAAAATACACACCAACATTTGTACATCACCTCACACAAGCAGCTCCTTGCCCAAGACAAGGGCTCCTAGATGCTACAGTCATATAAATAATACCCAAAGAAGAAGCTGGAGATGGCACTGGATTTATCCACTAAAATATACTGAGTTTTCTATAACCTCAGGCCTGGATGCTGCTACCCTGGTATAGAAGAGTGCATCATATCACAGATATTCTCAGTGAGGACAGTGGAATAAGGACACCAGCATCTGGCCCTAAGTATGATGTTTCCATATGGCCAATATACATAATTTACAGACGTCTTCCTGGAAGTGATGGTAGATTTGTGGGGGAGGGAGGTAAATTTGGTACCGGGTGAGTGACAGCCCCAGTGATCAGGTGCAGTGAGGGTGGTGGTGAGCAGGGAAGGAGTCTGCAGAGAACATGGCTTTTGTTTTAAGCACACTCCGCTATTCCACAAGACAATTGATGACAGGCGTGCTATCCGGAACAAAGGAACTTCTACGCTCCCTAGGCCAAAGCAGCAGGATTATTGCCCTGGCCCGCCCAACAGGAGAGAGAAACCTAGAGGGAATGCTTTAGTTTTGTGGCGACTGCCCCTTGTGCTCTTGATAGAAGAGAATAGACGGTGGGTTGGCATTACAGGATGGATGTCCACAAGCACATGGAACTTCTGATTCTTGTGACAGAGCAAGAGGGGTAAGGATGTGCTATGAGATTGGGGAACATTGCGGGGGGAGGAGGGGTGGGGAGGATGAATGAGAAACATGCAGATCTGGCCCTAAACTTCTAGGGCCCAATTTGCAATCAATCCAACTGGGCCAGGCTAAGGGCCTGATCCAGAGCTTGCTAGCAGCAATGAAAAGACTCCCATTCACTGTGATAGGCTTTGGATCAGGCTCCTACACAGAAAGTGCACAGCTGTTCATCTGGCATAGCAAGCAGTTACACACATCTCTATCCAGAGACATTGTACCTAAGGCCAAGATCCTTAGGCTGCGATCTGCGGCACTCAGAGTTACTGTCCATTGGTACGGAAAATCTTCATCTATCAGCAGTGTTTTAGTAAATAACTGCAATATGCTACCAGGGCCCCCAGCCTAGCCATGCGACTCGGTCAGATCTGCAAACCTGACAAGGATTTTGCAATTCACTACATGAACAGCTCAATCCTTTCTAACAAAGCTGGGCATTCCATATTTAGTGTGTCCAAAATAACAAGGAAAACATCTCGGCATCTTGCTTCTTTCTAGGTCTTGCACAGACACGAGTGGTGACTCATAGCCTCTAGTTAGGCCAACGATGCACTTATGTGCTTAGGGCAGTGTCTCGTTTTCATGGGTGGGAAATAAATATACACAATGGTCTGGACCTGCGGGATAGTTCCATTGACTTCCATGCTCAGGATATGAGCTCTCTGCCCTCTCTTCTTAATCACAGCCAAAGCTTTCAACACAGAGATATACCAACCACAGCTCTTTTGCAGAGCTCCTTTTGCAACTTTCAGATTTGAGAACAACAGATTTTATCACACTGGCACTGACTTGATGGGACTTGATTTTACAGCAGGCCATTCAGATTGCATTGACTTGTCTGCTAACCCAACAACCAAACGTCCAAAATACAGCGTGGTCATCTTTAGACCTGTTATAAATTGCTCTCAACATTAACATTGTATGAGTCACAACTAGGAATTAAAGGAACTCCCAGTGTTTGGAACCTGTTACATTAGGGGCTCTTTATCCTCCCCCTACCAGCCTTTCCCCTCCAGGGCATGGTATGTACACACAGACACACACAAGTGTTTTTCATTCACACACAATACTCTGTTGCATCACAAACATACAGTGCTCTCTCCCTCTCTCTCACACACACACATTGTTGCTTTGCTCTCACACGCTATACTGGTTTTCACACCTATCTCACCATACTCCAATACTCTGGTATTTACACACACACATGCTCACATACCATTCTGCACACTCAGACACGCACCAGTCTGTGTACACACACACATTCTGCACACTCTCTCACACACCATGTGCACCCACAATATTCTGCACACTCAGACCCATGCCAGTCTACACACACACACTCCAGTCTGTGTACACACACACACACACACACTATTCTCCACACACACACACCCCGTCTGTGTATACACACACACACCATTCTGCACACTCACCCCGCCCACGTGCTCCCACACCATTCTGCACACTCAGACACACACACACACACACTCCCCTTTGTGTCTCTCTCCCATCGACAGGCCCCCGCTCGGGCTCGCTGCCAGCCCGCCCTGCCCCGCGCCCCGGGGGCAGCGCTCCCGATCCCTGCCGGTGCCCCGGGCCCGGCGCGCCCGCCCTTACCTGACGATGCCGTACATGACCAGCAGGTTGCCCAGCAGCCCCACCACGCACACCACGGAGTACAGGGCGGTGATGGCGATGGCGATGATGATGGACGTGGTGTTCTTGGCCGCGGCCGGCCCGGAGCCGTTGGCGCTGGGGCTGGGGAAGGGGCCGGCGGGCCAGGCTGGAGGGGAGCTGTTGCAGAAGGACTCGGAGGGGGCTTCAGCACCGGGCAGGGCGGACAGCTCCATGGCGGAGCCGGGGCGGGGGTGCAACGCGGAGCGCGACTTTCTCAGCAGCGGCGCGAGGGGTGGGGGTGTGTCGGGGGGGGGGGGTCGTGTTCGCTGCTGCCCCCCCGCCGCCTCCAAAGTGCCTCCGACTCCCGGGGGCGCAGCCACCGCCCTGGAGCGCCGCGGCGCCGGGAGCCGGGGAGCAGGGTCCGCCGCGCGCCGCCCCCTCTGGCTTCACCGCCCGCCTCGGAGCTGCGCGCGGGGCGTTTGCAGCCGCTGGGCTCGGCGCGATGGCTCGCGAAACCCGACAGCTCCCTGGGACGTCGGGAACCACGTGGTGGCAGGGGGGCTGAGAAAGGCGGGCCTGCCAATCAAACCCCAGATGGGCGGGGGGATCGTTCCAGCCGATGCGCGGGGAACTTTCCCCCTCGCCAACAAGTGTCCGCCCCGAGCCGCGGAGGCTGCGCGGGGCTTAGCCCAGGAGCTGCGCGTTGGCTGAGCAGTGGGCGGGGAGGGGCGCAGCTTAGGGGCGCACTGTCCCGTCCCCCCGGCCGCCCGGGGAGGGGCAAAGGTCGGGCGGCTCCTCACGTCGAGGCAGGCTCCTGCGCCAGCCCCTTATGCCACCGCCTGCGACCCAGGGTGTTCGGAGCCGGGCCAGGAAGCATCGCGTTTCGCTGCCCCCCAAATGACCCCCCGAGGCCCGGGGGGGGGGCAGGGCTGGGTTTGACTTGAACGCAATTAAGTCCATAAAGGGGAATTTAAACACCCTGCCACTCCCACATCCCAGTGCCCAGGCAGCCCCCACTCCTTCTGCGGAGGTTTGTCTGGCTCCGGTCACCAGTGAGAAACGTGTTTCCCCCGGTTCAGCTCCATTTGCAGCTTTGATTTCATTTCCCTCCTTTCTCGCTGCTCCTTAAGCACCGGCCTTCCTAGACACTGGGTCCCTGCCCCCTCCCTCCGCACTGGTCCAAGCAGAGATCCCACTGGCAAGAGAGTTTTGACCAAATCCAAAACTCAGCCCCTAGACTAGGGCGGGATATTTCCCCATCCCCAGCAGGTTATGTAATGGCCATAAATATTCATAAGCGGAGACTGTGCAAAGATGTGTGCTCATTAAACAAGAGACCCCTGCAGTACTGCACAGGGCAAAACAGATCTCCTTGCCTTAAGGGGGGGTGAGGGCTTGGATTTGTATGATTTCCCTTTGCAGCACTCCCGCCTCCCCACTCTCCAGGGGAAGCAGACGTGACTGCTCCGTGAGACTTCACACGCAAGGAAACAGAAAGACACATGCTCATTTGTGCCGTCTCGCTGGGTAGCTGCTTAGACCTCACAGTCAGGCAACGCGGGGCGTTCTCAGCGGTAGCTGGTGAGCTTGTAAAGCTTTTCCTCGGCTTAGTGCCTGAGATCGCTCTCCCTTGCCGCAAGGGGCGCCAGAGGGTAAGGTTGCTACAGCGCGCGGAAGTCCAGATGAAACACAACGTTCTAAATGAGATCTCTTTAGAGTCACCAGGGAACTGGGAAATATAATAAAGGGATGATTCTCTATTGGGCAGAACTTTCATTTGCAGACAGACAGGAGAGAATTGTTTTTACATGGTTCATAGAATCCTAGGGCTGGAAGAGACCTCAAGAGGTCGAGTCCAGCCCCCTGCTAAAATCAGGACCAACCCCAACTCAAACATCCCAGCCAGGGCTTTGTCAAGCTGGGACTTGGCATTTTGAAGAGGGACCCGGTGGGTGAGTTAATATAGTAGACTGGGTGAACTTCTGTTGTTTAAAGAGAGTTTACACAGAGCTCGTCTTCAGGTCTAGGGAAGGCGACCAGAGTGCCACAGCTAATACTAGTCGGAACAGAGGAGTTAGCACATATTGCAGGAGACCATGTTGCTGCTGTCATAGGTGAAATGGTGTTTTTGTCTTTTATCATTTTTCTGGGCGAGTTCTTGCAGGCACCTAGTGTTTGGTTTCACCCACACAGCTATTACTGAGGAATGTGGTGCCCTTGGAGGAGGTACCCCACATGTTGTGAGAGGCAGGTACAGGACCCTGGTCCTAAATGTTGTTGATCATTGTAGCAATGGAGATGCATCTGCAGGTTTTGCATCTGTTCTTCTGGCAGGGTCTGGTGATCTGCAGGAGGCTGGCTTCTGATGACAAGTGTGGCAAGGTTGGGGTTTGTTTGAAGCCCAGAAGAGGGGGTTCAGGACAGATTTCTTTTGGTCAAGTATGTTATTTTTTGCTCTGTGCTTTCTTCTCATGGAGGCTGGCATTGTAAACTTGCCATGCATGGTTTTCTTCCAGGCATAGTCTTATGACAGTGGAAACCAAATATAAACCAGAAACCAATCAAGGGTATAAGCAAAGGAGCCTTTTGCAACAAAGTGGCAAAGACAAGAGTACAGTCATGCTGGCCAAAATTTTCAGAAGGAGCCAGTGATTTTGTGCACCTCAGTTTTGGCTTGTGCAACTCCATAGCATGTCACATTGGGCAGCCAAAAGTGGAAACACATTCGAATTACTTAGTCACTATTGAAAATCTTGCCTGTGCATTTGTTGCAGAAGCTGGAAGTCGTGTGGTACATAAGGGAGGGGATTTCAGGAAAAGAAAGGATGGGGCCATGGTATAGGCAGCTGAATGCTGCCCTGGGGAAATGCAGTTTACCACTGCCGCTGCCGCTGCCACAGCATCCTATCTGATCCTGGGCAAGTCACTTGAACGGAAAGGTTTATAGTTGGTCGCTGACTGCATGTTCCTCATTTTCTGGGTGCCCAACTTGAGCTGTATGGAGCCAGGTTTGTAGCAGTGCTCAGCACTCAGAAGTGCAGCTGAAGTCGATTGCATCTGGGCTTTGAACATATGATTTGCTATCAAGAGGCTCCCTACCCTGAAAAATTAGAAGAGACCCAAGAGGAGCATGCCGAATTAGTGGACACTTCTGGCAATTTGGGCTTTGATCGCTCTGTGCCTCAGTTCCCCGCTCTAAAAGGGGGAGAAGAGTGCTTCTTAATCAGGGGTGTTGTGTGTCTACCTCCCATCAGAGCTGTGACGCTCTCAGCATGGTGAGGTCATCATAAAAATACCCAGCAGGAAATGAACCATTTTGTATTCAGTGTAGGGTTTGGATGCTATGTGGTGTATGAGGCCTGGGAGTCTGGGACCACACACTGAAAAGGAGGGGCAATTAGAAATATGAGCTATCTCCCTATTCCAGTAGTCCTGTGGAAGTCATAACAGGTATTCACATTATTGAAGACTGCATTACAGTGCATATGTGCAAGGGAACTGGATTAAGATTGCCCTCCGGTCTCCCAACTTTCCAGTGCTTGGATTTGCAACACGATAACGTAGCTGTGTTGGGGGTGGCCTATAATATCATTCTAATTAATAAATATTGCATGGAGATTGCACTTCTCATTGCTCGCCTGCGATCTTACCGAAATTGGAGCGCAGAGGTGAAGCGATTCCCCTTCCCCCCCCCCCCCCCCCCAGGCAAAACGCCCAGTCAAACCGCTCAGGCTGGGAAAACAAACCCATCTGATCAGGCAAAAGCCGCCTCCCCTCTCCAGAGCATAATGTTCTGATGAAGAGCTGATTCAGAGCTTTGCTGCGGTTAAGCCTTTTGCTTCAGCACCACGGAGAGCGGAGCAGTCACTGGACTGGAGCGCCTTGTTCTCCGACCTGATGAGTGTTTTCGGATGGGGTTTTCCAAGGAGCCTTGGGTATTTAGGCGCCCAAATCTTAGGCGCCTCTGAAATCCCAGCATGCATGCATCATGCAGGCCTCCTGAACCCCACTGGGATGCCTTTGAAACGGCCTGTAATTGTTTCTAAATGCCATAGGCTGGCCTGGTTATGGTGATGTCTACGCTGGGCATTTATTGAGTGACTTTGGGAGCAGGTTGTTGGGACATACACCCAGGAACGGGGAGCCAAACACTTGAGAGGCAGTGCAAGAGCTACTCACTTCGGGTATGGACATTGTCTCAACGACTTAATTACCTGCATCCTGCTTCAAAAGCCTTTTAAAACTGCACTTGAAAGGGAATCCTCTGAACTGTTATTCATGCTAAAATTCGACACTTTACGCAGGGGTCTTAACAAAGACTCTAGTTATCTTACTCATTACAAAGATAGCTTCCCCAATTATCACCTCTAATATCATTAGCTCACAGACATTTACCCCCCCCCCCTCCGCATCCCCCTTCTGTTCTGAAATTTGATTTGTCCTTTTCATATGTGTTCATTTTTTTAATTGTATCCTTTGGTATATGTGGTTGTGACTATTTTATTCCATTATTTGATCTGAGGAAGTGGGTCTGGCCCATGAAAGCTCATCATCTAATAAACCATCTTGTTAGTCTTTAAAGTGCTACATAGTCCTGTATTTTGTTACACTACAAGGGTATTTCAAAATCGGTTATTTCGGAATAATAACTCCTGAAATAACTATTTTGAAATAGCACGTCCACACTTCAGGGAAGCTGCGGAATTGGTCCAAGTCAGGCTCCCTTAATGTGGAGGTGCTACTTTGAGTCCCAGGAAGCCCTGGGGAGTCATTACTCTGAATGGCCCAGGGGAGGGGCTATTTTGAAATAGCAGTAATGGAACTTCCACACCACCACTATTACAAAATAGTAGTTTTGAAGTAGGTGTTATTCCTCATGAAATGAGAATATATTATTCCAGAATAAGAAGCCTGTTGTTTCAAAATAATTGCTGTGTGGATGCTCGCCTTGTTATTTCGAAATAACGCTGTGGTGCAGACGTGCCCTCAAATGCCCCGGCTCAGTCTCCTGCTGGGCCTGCCTGACCCATTTTTCCCAACAGTGATTCAGTCCCTGTGGGGAAGGGCAATCAAGGAGCCAGGTGGGTGTAAAGAGATGCTCAAGCCCTCAAGGTGAGACTGGGAACCCACATGCCAGAGGTTGGGGGTATCGGGAAGTTGCCCCCGATGGAGTTGGGGGTTGGACAAGTTGCCCCCGAGGAGGATGGGGGTTGGAAGTTGCCCCCGAGGAGGATGGCTAGAGCCCAGGTGAGATACAGACATCATAATAGGTGATCCCATTATTAGACATACAGCGAGACCCGTTGTTGTTTTAAAATCCCCTTTCTCAGCTGTTACTTTTTGTTCCTACCATGAAGTGTTAACGGCACTTCAGTTTAGTAAGGGGACTTTGGTCACAGCTTGCCACCTCTCAAGGAAAGACCCGCCCATACCTGTTGGGTCAGCACAGTGGAGCCATGAGATCGTGTAGCCCAGGGTCTGATCTAAGCATGGGAGGAGCTGGGGATTCCAGGCAGGAGCAGACTGGCAATCAAAATAGGCCTAGGAATGGCCTTCCCCATGACATCACCCCTGCGTGCCCCTCAAGCCCCGCCCCATTTCCCTGCGTCACATCTGGCACGCAGCACAAGCGGCGGGTCAGGCTCCGTGTGCCGCATACAGCGTGGACGCAGAGCCACTCAGAGTGTGGGGCAACAGTGGCTCGTCATGGGTGGATACCGGGAATTGCCCACTGGAAAATTCCCAGTATCCCACTGGGCCAGTCCTCCCCTGATTCCGGGCCAGGAGCCTGGTGCACTCGGAGACCAGAGTTGGGAGAAAGGCCCCTGACGCATTGTATCCATCAAGCAATGTGAAGAGGCCCCTGCCCTTAATAGGGTGGAGATGGACACTGGGTAAAATCTGCAGCTTGTGTCAATTGGCACAGTTCTGATTGTCACTAGTTAAGGACCTGACCCTCTGTGGAAGATAAATAATGAAGGTTTCTGTTCCTTTGGCTTAAGCTGTTTGAGAAAGGGATCATCTCTTCCCATTTGCTCACAGCTCCTACCACAGAGGTGGCCCATTCCTGACTGGGCCCCCTAGGTCTTCTTTAATACCGAGTAATCATAACGCCTGCTCTTGCCTGCAGGGACTTACTCTCAGCTCTCCTGAATGCTTTACTGTAGCATGATTGTTAGAAAAAAATGAAACCTCCAGGATACGTTTTCATTGCACAGTCACACTGCGAAGCGTGTCTATTGTTTTTTATTGTTCTTTATTTGTATTGCAGTAGCATTGTGGTCCAGCTACACGGCACAAACAAACCTGCAGGAGTGAGCCTCAGAGCCCCGGTCTAGTCTCCGGCTCTCACAACAGTGCTAAAAAATGCCGCATAGATGCTCCTGTTTGGGCTCTGAAGTCCAGGTGGGGGGGTTGGCTTCAGAACCCTGAATGGGAATGCCCACATGGCTATGCTTAGAGCTGCCGTGTGAGCTGCATGAGCCTGAATCAGAAGTCCCAGGCTCTGAACCCCCCTGGATTGCTTGCTTGATTTTGCCATGTAGACAGACCCTGAGAGATCCCAGCTAAGCCCGAGGCTCCATTATACATGCTAGGAACAGTGCATGCGCATGACCAGGGTCAAGGACCTTGTGATCTAACTAGCCAAGAAGGGAAGGGACTTGCCTGTGGTCCCACAGCAAGCAAAGCCAAAAATAGAAGCAAGCGCTCCTGTCCTCTGGCCCATTGCTCCGCTCACTACACGGTGCTGCCCTCACAAGGAACAGCCCCTTCAAGGCCCATGGAACAGGAGCAGGGATTTGGCCTGCTCGGCAGGTGGGTAAGGAAACCTGCCCCTTTTCACTGGGGAGGGAATGGCATAGATAGATGAAGGATGCTCTCCACCAATGCACACACCTCCAGGCTGCCCATCCTGGGCCTTACACACCAGGCGGTTGTCTTGTCTGCTTCGCCTGTGGGCAGTTTGCCAGCCCCACAGGCTGATGGTGTGTGAGTGCAATGCTCAGCCTGCTGCCTTCCCTCGCTTGGCACATGTGCCATTAGCGCCACCTTGCAGAGACCAGGCGCCCAAGTCACACAGCAGCCCAGACGCAGAGCAAGGAATAGACCCCAGGTCTACTCCCTCCGGGTCACACCGCTCCCCCTTGCCTCCGAACCACTCACTCCGCCACGAGGGCTTGATCCTGCAAGACACTGGGCGTGATATGTCATCCCGGTGGCCTCCATTATTGTTTGTCCCTGCTCAGACCTGCCCCATATTTTAGTTACAGCTTGAGGATTTACCCAGCATTGCTCGGGTGCTTGTGGGGGCTGTGGGCAGAGGGTGGGGGTGCAGGAGTCAGGGCTGGGGGCTGGGAGGCCTGGAGGTCAAACCCAGGGAGGCCTGTAGTGGCACAGTGGTGCTGATCTGGCAATGGCAGCTCCTTGGGCCATACTGTCCAGCTGGTGGTTCTCCCCGAGGGGCCAGGGCTGCGTTGCCCTGCTGGCAGCTCCTCTGGGGAGGCGGGGGCTGTGTTCCCTGGCCCCAAATCACAGCTCCTCTGGGGAGGGCTCTGGTTGTGCTGCCTGGACCACGTCTCCTCTGGGGGGGAATGGGGCCATGCTGCCCAGCCCCCCTAGCCTGCATCTCCACCAGGGGAGGCCGGAGTCTGTATCTCCTCTGGGGAGGGAATGCTGCCCAGCTCCCTTTCCCCAGACTTCAACTCCTCTGGGCCCCCCGCCCATGGTTCCTCCAAGAGGGCAGCTGCTTGGCTCCCCTAGCATGTGTTTCCTGCGGGGGGGCAGGCTGCTCTGCCTGGTCCCAGCAGTGCTCCTGGGGGGGACTGTGGTGGTGGAGCTGCTGGCCAGTAGAGCCCTCATCTGGGTGCTGCAGCTGAGGGCTGGGAGGTAGGCATTTGGGGCCAGAGGGGCCACTTGCCCATGGCTGGTGGCCAGCAATATGGGGAGCTCTGGTCCCAGCTGGATACTTTCTTCCTGGTGTGCCCCCCATGTCCCCGTGGTCACCCTGCAGTACAGCTGTCCCCTGTGCCCGCTGCCTCTAGTGGTCACTCTTCAGAATAACTGTCCCTGCTCTCAGCCCCCTCCCTTTCTGTGTTCCATAGCAGGCACTTCCCGGACCTTGCTTTAAGGTAGTATCACAAATGTGGTCATATCTCGGATTGTTTCGGAGGAGTTCTTGGACAGCAGACTCACAGACAGATGGACCGACTCATGGACAGACAGATGCACAGACTCTTATTTATAGTATTCAATACAAAGGCTGGGGTGGGGACGGGGACCCTTTTCAGAGGCTCAGCTCAGCTTCACCTTAGCTTCTGTGTTCTCATTTCTGCTCCGGAGATCAGCACGAGACAGCTCCTCTTTTCCCATGTGGCTCAGCCCTTTCCTCTCCCACTCTTTGTGCTGGGCTCCTTGGAGAGGGAGCTGCATGCGAGCGGAGGAAGCAGCCTGGGGTGGATGTGTTGGCCTGGGCAACCAAATGAAACAAAGGGTACATCGACATCCACACGGCAGCGTTCTTCTGGAACAACAGCTCTTATTCCAGAAAAACAATACTAGGGTCCACACTGCAACTGCGTTATTTCAACAAAAAGTAGAAATAACGGAGGGATGTTTCCGAGGGCCCTGCCCAGGCAGGCATTGAATCGGTCCCTGATTGGGTCCAGGTGGCTGGTGTACAGCTTCATAAGTCATGGCATGAGGGGGTAGGTCACGTCCCCCACGATGCACAGTGGCATCTCCATGTCCCTGACCCTGAAATTATGTTGGGGGGAAGAATGTGCCAACCTCCAGCTTCTGGTAGAGGCTGGAGTTTCCGAAGACGTGGGTGTCATGCGCCTTCCCTGACCAGCCCATGAAAACATCTGTGAACTGGCCGTGGTGGTCGACCGGAGCCTGCAGGACTGTAACAGGGCAGCTGCCCTGTACTGGCCCTTTAAGAGTCAAACCCCAGCCTGGAGCAGGGCCGGGGAGTTCAGCCCAGCTGGGCGGCGTTGGCCAATTAAGGCCCAGCTGGGAGCCATAAAAGGGAAGGGCTGCTTCAGAGAAGGCAGTGTGAGCCTGGCTGCCGGGGGAGCATGATGCTCCCTGGAGCTAGGGCAGGGCTAGAGAGTCAAGGCTGGGCCAGGGGTGCTTGGACAGACAAACGGCCAGCCTGCTAGGCCTGAAGTAAGGCCTGCCGGAGAGACACCAATCCCCCGGAAGGGGGGCTCAGAGCGAGTGACTTGGGCACTGCCGGAGGGCAGTGTGGCGAAGAGAACGACGTGACCGGAGGATTCCAGAGGGGGAACCCCACGTGAGCGGAGGCCCGTGCGGGTGGAATGGACTGATTCTGGGGAGACGACGGACCCCCACTACGGTGGTGAGTGACCCCCTCACAAGGACCATCAAAAATATCCCTTTCTGATTATATACTGGGCAGCACAGTGGTCGGGGGGCATGGACGGGGATGTGGGGTCCATCTATTGTCCCCCTCCCCTGCAGTTGGGGAAGCCCCGGGTGGCAATGACCAGGGTCCAGATCTCCCAGGCGAATAATCTTGCACAGAAGGCTGGTGTTTATGGCCCTCATCGCCTGCAGAAGGAGACAAACAAAGACACAACAGGATCAGAGGGGGCGCCTGAGCCCCGAGCCCTCCTTTCTCTCCTCCCCACTAATATCCCAGGAACCACCCCCTCTGAAGCTGCCCGCCTCCCGCAGGGCTGTGTGAGGTGGGACTGCAGAAGCCTCACTTGAAATAAGTGCTGTGTAGATGCTTCCTGTTTCGACATAAGATGCGGAGTTGAGGGAGCTCAATTTGCATCGCTTCTTTTGAGTTATGCTCTGCAGTGCAGATGCACCCGAGAGACCAGCTGGACAGCTCGCCTCTAGACTGAGGCTGTCAAGCGATTAAAAATGTGAATCGTGATTAATGGCGTGCAACTCCCCCTTGACACACCGCCACGCCTACCCCAGCTGAGCCAGGTTCCATGCCAGGCTGCCCCTTTGGAAGTGCCGGGGCAGCGTTTCCAAAGGGCAGCGCAAGGTGGAGCCCTGGGTCAGCTGGAGTCCCCAGCTGACACTGGGCTCCATGTAGTGCTGCCTCTTTGAGGTGCTGGAGCGGCACTTCAAAGGGGCAGTGCAACAGCTGGAGTCCCCAGCTGATCTCTGGCTCCTCTTGCGCTGTCCCTTTGAAGTGCTGGGAGCGGCACTTCAAAGAGCGCGGCATTAACGCCTGCGATTGCGTTCATTTTTTTTAAAATGTTCATCCTGTCCTGCGTCAATCACAGGCGTTAACACAGGTCAATTGACAGCCCTAATCGAAAGCTTGCAGGAGGCCAGCTAACATGGCAAGGTGATTGACAGCTCAACGTCTGCAGCAGTGGAAGGAGTTCAGTGCCAGACTCCACCACTGACTTGCTGTGTGAGCTGGAGTCTCCATCTTCACCTGAAAGCCTTCGCTTCTGGGTGTCCAGCTGGCAGCACCCAGGGCTTGATTGTCCCCATCTGCCCCCTCCCCTCCCCCCCTGCTGAGCTCTGCTGCTAGCAGGCAAACTCCTGAGCTGCCTGCCCCTGGAACCAGTACCCCATCACCTTCTCTTCAGCAACACGGGAGGGGGGGAGAGGGGAGATCTGCGGGGGAGGGGGCACTGAAAGTATTACTCATTCTTACAATCCAATCTCCCCTTTTCTTGAGGTGAGTCCTTCCCTCCCCCTTCTGTGGACTGATATCCTCACGGGGGCAGATTCACCAGGAGGGATGGAAAGGGAGCTGGGTGCCTGTCCCTCATTTCAGAGCTGTGGGGGCAAGTGTGACCCTGTAGCACAGGAAATAGGTGCCCTGTAGCAATGGCCTCTAGAGAGCATGGCAGGATGCTGACGGTGGCCACTCCCCGTCCTGTGATCTAGGCTCACTTCCTGGCTCTGCCACAGACTCCCTACACAGACTGGGGTAAATCACTTAATCTCCTCCGGCTCAGATCCCCCTCTGTAAAATAGTGGAATAAAGCCCCCTCCCCCGTTTATTCGATTGTAAGATCTTCAGAATATGGATCATCTAAGTGTGTCCAGTGCCGAGCACAACGGGGCCCCAATCTCAGGGGCTTCTGCTAATAGAGCTTCCACTCCCGTCATCACTCGGGAGGCCAACCCAGGGTGTGAGAGTGTAGGGAAGCCACTGAACTGGGTGAAACCCACGTGGATTGAAATGTTTTCTGAGACCATCTTGGAGCTGCTGGGAAAAAATTCACATTGATCAGCCCTTTGGAGAGCAGTGATGGATCAGCTTGGGCTGTTATGCCAGAAATAATTTATGGCCTGGTCGTTAAAAGTGGCAGTTTGAGTCCGAGTTGCCCGTTGGACAAAGACGGATCATTCACCCTGGGAAGACCCTCTTCTCCCTCCTCCCTAGGAATGTGTTGGCTTTAATTAAAATGCTCAGAAATGAAGATATAGCAATAATTAATACGCCATGAGGGGATTTTAGTCAAATCCCAGGAGCAACCCCTAAACGTTAACAAAGTGGGAAACATAATGGGAGTTGATTTCTCTCCAACAATTTCTTCTGCCCTTTCTAATTTATTATATTAATGGTAACAGTTCCCTGTGCTTATAAAACCCCTAGTATCTACGCGAATTAAGCCTCACATCAGCACTAGGAAATAGGTACATATGCTCACTTTCTATATGGGGAAACTGAGGCACCAATAAATGAAATTATTCTCTCACTAAGGTCCTGCTCTCGATCTTACATCCATTGAAATCTGTGGGCTTGTTCTCAGATAGGCTACAGCCCCTTTTCACTGCTGCAGCATGGAGGAAAATAGCCATAATGTCAGGAGAACTGGCCTCCTGAGAATTTCCTACATCTTAAGTGGGATCTTGGGGGGGTTGGGGAGCTGGTGTATGGCAAATGGTGAGGGGGAAAGCCATGTCAGCCCAGGCCCTTGGGGCCACCAGACAGCTGGGTGGAGATCAGGGATGCTGTCATTTACAATGGGCGGGTGGGGGCCACCAAGCCAGTTGCTTGCTAGCCCCCAAACCAGAGCTGGGTGCAGCCACTTTTACTCCTCCCACCTTAGGATCCTGCTTTGAGGACAGTCCAGCCCCCCTTGAAAATCAGGGCCAATGGCAAAGTGCCCATAGTGCAAGAAGCAGGCCTGGAGCCATGGTGAAAACACTCAGTCCTGACCCATAGGTGCCCAAGGCAGTCAGCTGGGCTCAGCTCTAGCATGGCTCACGTGCGGGGGAGGGGGTGCATGAGCACCACAGAGAGATCGGCTCTTTTGGCTTCCCAGGAGTCTTCCTCTTCTGTTGGTTATAACGCAGCATGGAGAGCTGGGAGACTCCTCGCTGGGACCTCGGGGAGGTGGGTACCAGGGTGGTCTCAAGGGGGATGCCCTGGACCAATGGATCGCAAGCCATGGCAACATGTGGCCCAATCCACATGCAGCTGGGGCCCATGTGGCAGACTCAGGGCCAGACAGCTAGGCTGTGTATGGAGCAGAGCTTCACATGTCAGGTGACCAGCTGTCTCATTTTTAAAGGGACAGTCTCCTATTTAAGCCCTCCTGCGGGCATCCCTGCCTTTTTTTAAAAAACAGGCATGTTGTCCTGTACTCTCCCCCCATCAGCACCGGTGGCTCCTGCTGCTGGCCGGATCCCTGCTTGCCTGCTGCCCACCCACCAGGAAGGGTCCAACTGCACAAAGGCTCAGTCAACTGGCTGATAATTTGAGCTTTTGCACGGCGTCATTCGGCTGGATTGCCGTTGAACTTGCTGGAGTCCGAGTGACTTTACCAGGTGTCCCATATGCAGCGGAGGGAAATACGGCCACCCTGTTCGGATGCAGCCTGGGACAGTAAATAGCTGGTGCCCCCATTAGGAAGGCAGGCTAAGGGACTCCCTTAAAGCAGATCTGTGAGATGGGTTCTAGAGTGGCTTAGAGCATTAGCCTGGGGACTAAAGAGTTGTGAGCTCAAACCCTGTCTAGCACCAGCTGCCCTATTAGGAAGTGGCCTGGACTCAGCAATTCACCTGCTACCATGTTCCAGTTTATTGATCTTGAAGACTCTTTGCAGGGGCTGGTGGTATTTCCATCCAATGGTTTATTCTGCCCCGGCTGAAAATCTGCCCAAGAACTGCAACAGCTGCATATTTTCTGTGCTGCTAGATACATAAAGTGCTGTTAATAACTCATGCTGCAGATTGTCCCATGTATCAGCCTTGCACTGACCAGGACCTTAGCTTAACATTGCTCAATGAATCAGCCCTCCTGGGACATTTAATCAAGGAAGTGATAGGAAGCAGGGCTAGTAAGGGTGTTTTTTTCCCAGGGACGCAGCCTGCTTAGGACCCAGCTGTGGCAATTTGCAAGAGCTGTCGTTTCATCCACTGGTCTGTAACGTGCTTTGGATTTTTACTGGCTTTTTAAGAGTGGCCCAAAGCCAGCTGAATATCGAAGCCATTAAAATAACTGGGAGTTGTCTGGGTACAGAGTGTTTTTTACACAGGCAAACACATTTTGTGTACCTGGTGGTTGGTTTCTAAAGCCAATGCCATTCAGACCCCCAAGTGTAACATCCGAGATCAAAGCCAGAGAGACTCGAAAGACATAATCCAGGAACTGCAGAACTACTTGTAAAACGCAGGGCTGCTTTTCATGTGGCATGAAACACAAAGCCCGGTACAGGTGGCCAGTGGTCATGCCACCTAGGAGTGTAATCTCAAAAGCAGTGCAAGAGATGAGCCAGCTTAACCGATGGAAACCTCTAGGACAGGAGATATCGGACCGTCCGGAGCTGCAGAAAGTGGTGCTGGTCTATGCTCTGATGTTAAGAACCTAAGAACAGTGATAATGGGTCAGACCAAAGGTCCTTCTACTCCAGCATCCTGTCTTCCAACAGTGGCCAATGCCAGATCCCCCAGAGGGAGTGAACAGAAAGATAATCAACAAGGCTACGTCTACACTGGCCCCTTTTCCGGAAGGGGCATGTAAATGTCACCAGTCGTAGTAGGGAAATGCGCGGGGGATTTAAATATCCCCCGCTGCATTTAAATAAAAATGTCCGCCACTTTTTTCCGGCTTTTAAAAAAGCCGGAAAAGAGCGTCTACACTGGCCCCGATCCTCCGGAAAAAGCGCCCTTTTCCGGAGGCTCTTATTCCTACTTTGAAGTAGGAAAGGGGGCCAGTGTAGACGTAGCCCAAGTGATCTCTCTCCTGTCACCCATTTCCAGTCTCTGATAGAGGCTAGGGACACATTCCTACCCATCCTGGCTAATAACTATTGATGAACCTACCCTCCATGAATTCATCTAGTTCTTTTTTGAACCCTGTTAAAGTCCTGATCTTCACAACATCCTCTGGCGAGGAGTTCCACAGGTTGCCTGTGCACTGTGTGAAGAAAAACTTCCTTTTTTTTTTTTTTTTTTTTTTTTTTTTTGTTTAAAACCTGCTACCTATTAATTTCATTTGGTGACCCCTAGTTCTTATGTTATGGGAGCAAGTAAAGAAATTTTCCTTATACATTTTCTCCATACCTGTCTTGATTTCATAGGCCTCTATCCCCCCTTAGCCGCCTCTTCTCTGAGCAGGAAAGTCCCAGTCTTTTTAATCTCTCTTCTTATGGCTCCCATTCCAAACCCCTCATCATTTTGTTGCCCTTTTCTGAACCTTCTGTTGGTGTTGTCAGACCTGGGCCTGATTCTCCTTTTGCCTTTTGCACTTTCTGTAGTTTTTTATACCAGTACCCAGTGGGGGTAAAAAGGCGCATTTGTGGCAGCACTCGACACCCATTATGTACAGGTGCTTTCATGTCTTTCCTGGCCATGTGCCGTTTTGAGGGTGGCCAGCTCCTGGAACATTGCACGCAGGGTCCCACTCCCTGGACTACAGCCACAATGGCCCCAGAGGCTCCAGACACCATGTCCCGGCCTCTTTAGGGTTGTGGGGGGTAGACTAGAGTGGCACAAGCTGGCGGGGAGCTGGGTGGAGTGACTTACGTGGACAGCTGGCCGGGCCAATGAGGAGCCAGTTAGGAGTGGGGAGAGCAGCCACACCACATGGGGAGACTGCAATCAGCCCTCTCACTCCCCACTCTGAGGGGGACTTTGAACTATGGGGGGACTGAGTGTGCAGCCAGGGGAGATGAGCCCTGCCGAGACCCCTGACTCGCGAGGCAGAGAGCCAACCCTGGGCTGGTTCTCAAAGTGAGGCTTCCACAGGACTGCGGAGCTGGGGTGAAGACACCATCAGGGATCCCCTTGTTTCTGCCAGTCGGCCCTCACGGCACTGCAGTGCTCCTCGCTGGACTAGCCTCAGCATCCCACCCACCTGGAACGGGGCGAGGGAGCGAGCGGGGGCTTGTGTGCCGTGGGGAATGCAGAGCGGTAGGGGACTTGTTACCGAGTTGTGGTTCAGTGTGTCCCTTGGTCTCAACCCTTCGCTCCCTGTCCCCACCAAAGTCCCCGATGCTATCGTGCTCTTTTTGAGGATGGTATTTCATCGGCTGGGGTTTGTATTCATGACTCGTGGTGTTGCGTGATGCTCCAGGTGAACAGAGTTGCCGCATCAGTCACTTTCCCAAGGGACTTGTATTCCTCTTGCATTCCAGACACCGAGAGGAATCGCCTTGTGTGGAGGCACCCGGCACAAAAGAACGACCCAGCCGGGTAACGCGCAGGAAGAAGCCACGGTGCTGATCAAGCATTGCGGATCCTAGACTCGGAAGAGGGGGGTGCACCCTAATTCCAGGTCCCAGGAGGCTCTTTGCAAGAGTAGGACTGTTAGTCCTGGTCAGGAAGGGGGAAGAAACAAGGTTCAGAGACATGAAATTCCTGTCTGGACCATTCCAGCTGACAATGGGTATGTCTAAACTACGATCTACTTTTGAAAGAGGATATGCAAATGACATGGGAATTTGCATATCTTCTGTCTGGATGCAGTTTTTTCAGAAAAAAGTCTCTTTTTTAAAAAAAAAAAAAAAAAACATGTAAACCTCATTTTTGAAGGAAGAGCAGTTTTTTCGAAAAAGGGGTTTTTTCCCCCGACAAATGCAGCCAGACTACTTTCACTTTCGAATGCTCCGCTCGAAAAAAGCACGTCGTTTAGATGTACCCTAGCACTAGCTCAGCACAGGGAGCGTAACAGACCAGAGTGCAATGCAGGGTGGAATCAGCGTAGGCAGGGTCTTCGTGATCACTGTGTTTGGGGTTGGGAAGGAATTCCCTCCCCCCTCCGATCAGACTGGCAGGACTTAAGGTTTTATTTGCCTTCCTCACGGGGTGCAAGTCACTGGCCAGGCTCCTCTGGGTGTATCCCCCTCCCTCCCAGTCAATATCCATCACTGAAGGGCTGCAGACCCTGGTGACCCTCAGTCCCTTCTGCTCTCTGTCTATCACACGTAGCGGTCTTGTCTCCGGAGGGCTGTGATACCTGGGTCTCATTCTGGCGGCTGGCGTGATGTGAGGGTGGCGGGGTGGTGTTGAGCAGCCTGCAACACACAGGAAGTCAGACTAAATGATTTGATGGTCCCTTCTGGCCGTAAACTCTGTAAAACAGGGCCACTCAATTTTGGAAGCCCCGGGGGGCCACAGTGATACTCACAGCACATGCCAAGGGTTGCAACTTAAGTGTGGTTGCATATATATGCAAATAGCTTCTTTCACTCTGATGGGCATGAATACAAAGATTAAGGGAAGACACAACACGCAGGCTCCATTTAAGTCAGTTCTGCTGATATTAATAAAATGCAATATGTACCTGATTTCCCTGCAAATAATGGCACTTTTAATGAGCAATGACAGTTCAGGAATTTAACTACTAAAATGCATCTCGACAGAAGACCACTCTATTGACTGGCGTTGTGGGGCATGTTCCCAGTCATGTTCAAAGGATCCCACCCGCGGGCCACAGGTGTGTTGTAAGCAAAACTCGTGAAGTCATTCTGCCGCTCTACTCTGCACTAGTTAGGCCTCAGCTGGAGTACTGTGTCCAGTTCTGGGCGCCACATTTCAAGAAAGATGTGGAGAAATTGGAAAGGGTACAGAGAAGAGCGACAAGAATGATTAAAGGTTTAGAGAACGTGACCTATGAAGCCAGGCTTCATGAACTGGGCTTGTTTAGTTTGGAAAAAAGAAGATTAAGGGGGGACATGATAGCGGTTTTCAAATATCTAAAAGGGTGTCACAAGGAGGAAGGAGAAAATTTGTTCCTCTTGGTTTCTGAGGACAGGACAAGGAGTAATGGGCTTAAAGTGCAGCAGGGGAGGTTTAGATTGGACATTAGGAAAAAATTCCTAACTGTCAGGGTGGTCAAATATTGGAATAAATTGCCAAGGGAGGTGGTGGAATCTCCCTCTCTGGAGATATTTAAGAACAGGTTAGATAGACATCTGTCAGGGATGGTGTAGACGGAGCTTGGTCCTGCCTTGAGGGCGGGAGGCTGGACTCGATGACCTCTCGAGGTCCCTTCCAGTCCTATTATTCTATGATTCTATCAGTGTTCTTGTGGAAATTCAAGTGGCCAGTGTAGACAGCTGGCAAGTTTTTCCGTAAAATCAGATGATTTTGCGGAAAAACTTGCCAGTCTAAACACAGCCCAAGTGTTCAGAACAGAGAGGATTGGGGGAAGGGGGTGTACGCCACAGTGCCAGGCAAACAAGATGGAAAGTTGTCTGATTAATTCTAGTTCAGATGACATGTGTAGCAGCTCTTAACTAATCAGGTATAGTGTTAAGGGGTGGCTTTAGAGGTGTAACCTTGTGAGTACACCTTCTGTGCCAAGCGAATGTGTCCACATAGCATGAGGCAGCTTCCCAAGACTGCTATCATACAGAACCTTTCCCCTGAACTGCATTCCTATGATCTTTTCGCAATAAACCTGATACTGGTTCTTTGATCTCTTGACATTGTTGTATAGTGATGCAATAATGTCAAGAGATCAAAGAACCAGTATCAGGTTTATTGCGAAAAGATCATAGGAGTGCAGTGCAGAGGAAAGGTTCAGTGTGATAGCAGTCTTGGGAAGCTGCCCACGTGAACCAACGTGGCTTAAGCAACTGGTGTTCCTATGTATCAACCAGCCCCCGGGATCCAGGCTCTTTGGGACCTTGGACATGACATTGCGTTGTAGCATGAGGACATTGCAGGACCTTCCCATGTCTGCACGGGGCGGCAGAACGGGCCTTGGTTTGCCACACGGTAGGGCAGGATGTGCAAGTTTCTGGTGAGCCTTTACTCCCGCAGGCAGCCTCACAGGGCGGGCTCCTTAGCTGGTGCACGCTTGTGTTGCTCTGTCAGTTTCGATGGTCTTTTCACCAGCTGACGAGCCTGTCCGGGCAGGGGGACAACCTGTATCAGGAAGTGCTTGGCCGGGCATACAGATCAGACTCTTGTACCCTGAATGGGAACCCAATTCTGTGCATCTTCAGGTTGCTCCAATCCTCCTGCCAGCCCCACCTCCTTGGGATGTGGTGACATCCTTCCACGGCCCCAATCCTTGAGGCCCAAGCATCAGCTGCATGTCTGGTCCCCTTGTCTTGAGTAACCTCTTAATGCAGGGCTACTCAACTTCGGAAGCTCCGGGGCCCACAGTGACACTCTCAGCACATGCTGAAGGCTGCCACTTAAGTGTGGTTGCATATACATGCAAATATGTATGCAAATATATGCAAATAACTTCTTTCACACTGACAGGCATGAATACAAAGATTAAGGCAAGACTACACAACACACAGGCCCCATTTAAGTCAGTTTTGCGGATATTAAAGAAATGCAATATTCATCTGATTTCCACCCATATGCCAGCACTTTTAATGAGCAATGACAGTCCAGGAATTTAACTACGAAAACACATCTCAACAGAAGATCATTATATTAACTCCCCATTGTGGAGCATGTTCCCAGGGGAGGCCACGTTCAAACGATCCCACCTGCGGGCCATGTGTTGAGCCCCCACGTAAACCCAAACCGCACCGCCCTGTCACAATGAAACACCTGGGGAGGTGTCTGCACCATCAGGAACGTGTGTTCATCAGGGCAGGCGCGGGGAGGCAAGACACATCCTGCCACGGCCTTTATCTCGGGCTCATCACATGCAATCCCATTTGCCTGCGACCGGATCGTTTTGTATTTGCATGCGTGGGACACAGTGGCACGCAGCCACCGGGTTGCTGAGAGAGCAGGGAGGGACAGGGGGAAAAAATCAAATGCCACTGGGGCTGAATCTTTAATCCGCGCCCTGCAGAGAGAGCAGCTTTAGGTGAGTGCATTTTGCTCCTCCACCAAATGCATCTTCTCCTGGGGGGAAGGAGGAAAACGTGGCCCCCCACGAGAGAGCTGTATGTCAAGCCCGCCAGTTCCTCTCCCTTCAGGTCTTAAGAATCCAGCTCTCCTGACGGGTCGTTCCACCTGTCATTAGGAAAGGCTATAAATAGACGCAAGCATAATAAGCAAACATGACAGGGGAGGAGACAGGAGGAGAGATTAGTCAAATGAGAAGACAGACGGAGTAATCGAGGCAGAGCAGCCTATGCGCAAAGGAACAGGCTGGAAAGACTCGGGTGATGCTGCAGAAGGTTTTAAAGCATTGCTCCTAGGATCAACCATAGACAGATGCGGAGACTTCCAGACTGGATCAGACCAATGGCCTCTCTCTCCAAGACCGTATGCTGCAGGGGATGGGGCAAGGCAGTCATGGCTCTTCCTGCCCTTTCTCCTTCTCTTTTCCACTGCCATAAGCATCCCCTCTTCCCTTGGACCAGGGGCCTGCCCTGTGTCTGAGCCAAGAGGCCCCGTTGCCTGGGGTGAGGCAGAGAAAGGACAGCGCCCTGTACAACAAGCCTGGGGCTCAGACCCCCAGTCCTTGTCAGGGCAGGGGAATTCCAAGAGGTGCTGCCAACAGCCCCACCTCCAGCCACGCCCCTTCTGCTAGGCCCCGCCCCTTCCACGCACCACACATGTGCTCCCCCTTCCAACCATGGGGAGGGGAGGGGAATGCGCTCGCTGCAGCCTCCAGTGGAAGGTACACTGTGCCGCACGGCCTGGCTGAGCCCAGCCCAGCCTCTCGAGCCCCGGGTGAAGGAGGAGACAGGGTGTTCTGTGCTGCCCAGCCCAGCCCAGCCCGGCCTCTCCAGTCCCAGAAGAGGGCACACCACACAGCCAGGCCTGGCCTCCCCAGCCCCGGAGTATGGGGATGATGGGTGCTTGGGGCCAGGAGTGGATGAGAGTGCCGGGGGGCCCAGGGCAGCAAAATTTCGTGGGGCCCCCCCTTTGACACAGCGCATGCGCCGTGGTGCCAAGGTGCATGCGCGGGGCCTCGGGAAGCGCGGGGCCCGGGGCAGCCGCCCCGCTCGCCCTGCCCTAAATCCGCCGCTGCTTGGGGCAGCAACACTTTGCTCCCAGAACTCCTACAGCAGGCGTCCTGGGGGCGGAGTGTGGGAGGGGCCATGCCTGCTGGTTTAGGAAGGTGGAGCCTTCCCCCCACGCCCATGGGGGGCCCCAAAGAGACCTTAAAAATACCTTGCCTCTAGAGGCTTCTGCTTGAAAACTCCCCAAGGTCACCGATTCCCTGGCTTTGGGAGGTATCCACCATCACAGAATAGAATCCCAGGGCTGGAAGAGACCTCACGAGTCTTCGAGTCCAGCCGCCTGCCCAAAGCAGGACCAACCCCAACTCAGTCATCCCAGCCGGGGCTTTGTCAAGCCAGGACTTAAACACCTCTAGAGATGGAGACTCCACTTCTTCCCTAGGGAACCCATCCCAGTGCTTCCCCACCCTCCTAGGGAAATAGATTTCCTAATGTCCAACCTAGACCTCCCCCACTCAAGTGAAAAGAAAAAAAACTTTCAAATCCTGGAAGATTCACTTGGGAACTTCTTCCAGAGACATACCCCAGGCTGCATCGAGACTACAGGGTTTTTTTGTTTTGAAAAATGGCCGTTTTTCTGAAAAATCTTCACCTATGTCCACAGTGCAATCTCATTCTTTCGAAAGAAAATCATAAGAACAAAGGGTTTTTTCCGACACTGGTAAACCTCTTTCTACGAGGAAGAATGCCTTTTCCAAAAAAGACGTGTGTGGATGCAGAAGAGGGAGGTTTTTCAAAATAAGAGACCTTCAGGAAAAAGCACAGGTGCCCTGGTGGCCATTCCGCCCACAGTAATCACATCTTATATGCGAGAGAGCGTCCAATGAGTGTGAACGCTCTCTTTCGAAAAAGCTGATTGCTTTTTGGATGCACTTCTGAAGTGGACATTCTCTTTCGGAAGAAGTTTTTTCGGAAGGTCTCTTCCGAAAAAGCTTCTTTCGAAAGATGCTTGCAGTCTAGACATATCCCCAGAGAGCTTGAAAAGAAAAGAAAAGAAAAGAAAAGAAACTGTAATCTTTGATAGATGACTTCTCAGTCTCAGGCATGTATACACAGGCCTCCTATTATCTTCCAGGACACAACAATCAGATCATAGTCTTAAAAAAAGTGTTTTTCCTAACAAAACAAACAGATACTCTTGGTAAAGCATACTTGGTTGCTAATTGTTATAGAACAACAGAAAAACAGATTAAAGCACAGAGAATTGCTTCCTTGGGATTCAGTGTTAGTCACAGGGGTGGGGGCGGGGGCCGCATGGACTCAGCACAGAATTTAACCAAACTACAAAACAAAGAAAATAACCTGATCACGTCTAACTCAAAACATTCCCTGTCACTTAGGCTACGTCTAGACTACAAAGGTAAGTTGGAAAAGATATGCAAATTCCGAAAAGCAATTTGCATATCTGTTCCCGCTTTTCTGTCGAAAGAGACTTTTCTGAAATTTGGTGCATCTACAGGGCGCCGAATTTTGGAAAAACCTGCTCTTTCGACACATCCCTTCTTCCTCATAAAATGAGGTTTACGTACAATTTCGTAACGTTTTTCCGAAAAAGCGGATGAGTTCTTTGTTCGCAGCATTGCTTTTCCGGGATACCTCCAGGATCCCAGAAAAGCGCTGCAGTCTAGACGTAGCCATACCCAGCCGTAGCTTCAAGGGCCAGTCCATTTCTAGGCATGTGACTATTCTCACCTGGTTCAATGCATCTCCCCCGCTCCTCCGCCCCGGCACCAATTCCTGGTTTAAAACTCCCACAAAGCAGAATGAAGCAGGCAATCTGTTTTTCAATTCAAATCTTAACACTGTCTCTCCATTGGCCCTCCTGGCTCCCTGCCAACACTTCCTGGATTTTTTCCAGGGATTCTCCGAGTTTAACCCTTTATGGGCAGTTCTCCTCCCATCCAGCCGAGGCATGTTGCCTGATCAAGGGCCGATTTACACCAGGGGAGGAGCTAGGCCACCTGGGAACTTTGTTCCTTTGTTTCCAGCCTTCCCCAGGAGGCAGAAATGGGGCATGGTGCGATTTGTGTCTCAGCCATCCCCTCTCAAAGAAACACCTCCTGTGCTGTGGGGAAAATCAAATAACTCCAATTGTGTCTAAGGGGGACTGTGCAGAAATCAAAACTCTCTGAAAGAAAACTGCTGTAAGGGTTAAAAAGTTTTCCAGGCCTTTCTCCCTGTAACAGAGAGAAATCAAATTAGCTCTAATCAAAGACCCTTACAAATGACTATCTCAAATTCATGGATACTCCTAGTCTGTCACAATTTGTCATGTAAACCCTTATCTTTGTCACAGTTTGCCTTGTAGACTCCTCCACTCAAGTTCTCATGTGGCTTTGTGTACTGTAAAAACTTACTTCTAGCACTCCTGGGGTGAACAGAAGTCTCAGAGTACTTCTGCTGAGACTTTGATATGTTAAAGAAGAACAATCCACAACTGAACTGTCTAAGCATTCTGTATATAGGATACCTGAATCTGTCTGTCAGGGCTGCTGCTTCACTCTTGGAAGTGACAGCCTGCATGCATGCATCATAAAGTTTTCTCTTTTAGGTTTCTTTCCTGCCTCACTGATTTGACCTCCGGCGTCGGACCCTTCTGGGGTCTCTGTACCCCAGGGGAGCGAGATTTCCCCTTCAGTGCTTACATCAGCGCTTGCTAGAGCCTCTCTCTCGGGGAGGGCAGGGAAGAGTTGACTCCCGAACAATATCATCCTCCAGGCTGTGACCGTATCAGCACTTGGACAGGGGACCAAAGAGCCCAGGTGCTGCAGGAAGTGAGCAGGTATGTTGCATGCTCTCTGCAGGTTGGTACCGGGGGTGTCTTGCTGTGGAACACACTTCCTTATTGATAAGGACGTAGACTGAAATCCTGACCTCTGCTGGGGACTCTAAAGACCAGGGGGGATTTCTTGTAAATGTTCCTGGGGCCTCATGGATGAGGCATGAGTCAGGAGAGCCGCATTCGGCGCTCTGCTACTGCCCAACCTTGAGGCCATGGGCATGTCCCTTCACATGTGTATGCCTCTGTTTCCCTTCTCACCCTTTGTTCTTATCGTGAGCTCTGCAGGGCAGTGACAGTCTCTTCCAATGTGCCTGTACAGCACCTAGCATATGGGGGGCCTGACCTCGGCTGGAGTCTCTAAGTAGTAATTAATAATAATTGGCCTGGTGAAACTCTACTGTGGGCAATTCCCATCTTCCTCCCTGGAATTTCCTTTCATTGCAGGAAAACTAATTCTGCTCTTACTGCAGTTGTGCATTGGAGAGAGGCACTGAAGTCTCTGGAGTTATCCCTGATTTACATGAGTATTTCTACTTACTGTCTGTTGTCCAGTCATGCTGTGTACCATCCAAGGGCTGCTCTGCTTCACCCTAGAGGTGGCCGCATCCCGGCAGTGTAGGAAAGTGATCTTTTGTCTATGTATATTTTTACAAAGCACTTTAGGAAGCTGTTGCATTATAAGGTGCAATAGAAATAAAATTCACTGCTTGTATAACCCATTACCAGCCGGTCTGTGGTTGTAGCTTCAAAGGGAAGGGTATAGCTAAGCAAATCACACACTTGCCCATCCTGTCCAAGACTTAGTTCTACGTTCAATTTATGGTGCTAAATGACACCCATTTGCTCTTCTGAGGACAGCAGTTTGTGGCATATAGCTTCAGCTGCAGCATGGTCCAATAGGGAGAACCCTGGCTCAGTCCCAGTTCTGCCACTGACCTGTTCTGTGACCTTTGTCATGTCACTTTTCCTGTTTCCCCTTCTGACCTTTGAAGGGAGTGCACAGTCTTGTTACATTGCTAATTCTCTTGGGCTGGGGCTGGCTGTCTCCCCTGGCACATACTTGGAGCTGCTAGCACAACAGGGCCACAGTCTTAGCTGCACCACTGTAATGCAAGTAAAAATCAATGAAGAATTAACGTGCCCTCACTAAGGCTCTGATTTTCAGCTCAGTCCTTTTTGCACCAACCATTTTGCAGGTACAAACCTCTGTTAATTTAGGCAATCTGAGGACCTGGGTGCAGGGAAGTGTTTAAACATCGTCAGGGCTTCAAAATGCCCCTCACAAATCATTGCAGCTTGACACTTGCCCTTGTATTTATTTGCAGGTGTCAGAAGGAAAGTAGGAGGCAGGAGGGGAGTCCGGCTCCTAACTCCCCTTTCACCTGCAGACACAGGACCAAATGTCTCTACAACTCTGCCGACTTCCCTAGGGTTACAGCGGGGATAGTGGCTGGCTCATGACAGTTTGGCTATTGTGGAAAGCACCAGCACAATACAGGAGTGCCCATCCAGGATCAGAGCCCCATCGCGCCAGGCACTGCACAGACAGAGCCAGAGCGAGAGATGGTCCTACTCCAATATGCTCACGGGCGAACCAGACAGAGAGTGGGAAGCAAAGCAACTTGCTCAAGTGACACATCAGGTGAATGGCAGAATGGGGGAAAGAACCAGACCTATATCCTGGCCACTAGACCGACATCCACCGGTGCGCCTGCCCGACCTCGAGAAGCAATAACTAAATAGAGGGTGACAGCACTTTAAAAAAATGACATGAGAACTAATGCAGAATTGCAGGTGAATTTCCATGTAAGCCCTAGCTCTGGTTAATGCCGTATTAATTCCCTGTGATTAATGGGACTCCTGAGAGTGTGGTTTAGCATCTAGCCCTTCTCATGGCTGTGCTATAAATCTCCAGGCGGACGGCAGGCTAGCGAGGAGCCGAGGCTGGTGCGCAGCTAGTCAATAAACTCCACATCTATTGGGATGCTTGGAAGGACCTGAGCAAACGCTGCTCGTCATGACGGGACGCAAATACCAGCCAGCCAGATTTCTCTGGGACTTAATACTAAAGCTGGATTCAGGTGCATCAAAGCCCTGGGCACAGACTCACGGGGCCACAGGGCCCTGCCCCTGCATTCTGCCCACGTCAAGAGCCACGCACACAAGAACTGTCTGCTAGGCCATTGGGGGCCCTCCCTCAATTCCCCACGCTATCCCGGCATTTCTTCAAGCAGACCAGGCTTCCCCAGGGAGGGGGGAGAAGGGAGGACTCTACATCCGCAAAGCAGAGGACTCGCTATGGGGGAGAGAGGTCCAGGCTACATCACCCCAGTGCAGCAGCAGCTTGAGGCCCCTGCACACAAAGTCTTCTGCTGGGCTGGTGTCGGCTGGGGCAGGCAGCCGGTTTCAGCATTAACAATCCACTGAGATGAAGATGGCAGTTTGCACGCCTGCGAGCTAGTTTCAGGCTCTCTGCAGACTCAGGCAGGCGTCCAGATACCAGGCCCAAGCTTTCCTGCACAACTGCAAGGGCTGGAGATGTCCAGAGTGGGATTTGCAGAAGCAGCAAAGTGATTTACAAGCAGGAGTCCCATTGGCTTGTGTGCTTTTGGGTATCTCTGAAAAAATGAGGAAGAACGGCTCTTGCGCAAGAGGGTGTGTTTGCGCAAAAATGGACCCTAATTAATTATGCAAATGAAGCGCAGCAATATGCTAATCCATGCTTCATTTGCATAAGCTTTTGAGCAAGAGGGATGCAGTTCAGACATAGCCTCTGTCTGGTGACTCGTGTGGCATGGCTCCTTTGCAGCTGGGTGTTTGCAAAACCTCGGGGTTGGTTTGGGTTCACAAGATATGTCATTGAGGAGCCTTTGGCCATTATCTTTGAAAAGTCGTGGAGATCGGGAGAAATTGTGTCCAGTTCTGGGCCCCCCACTACAAAAAGGATGCGGAAGCATTGGAGAGGGTCCAGCGGAGGGCAACCAAAATGATTAGGGGGCTGGAGCATATGACCTACGAGGAGAGGCTGAGGGATTTGGGTCTGTTTAGTCTGCAGAAGCGAAGAGTGAGGGGGGATTTGATAGCAGCCTTCAACTTCCTGAAGGGAGGTTCCAAAGAGGCTGGAGAGAGGCTGTTCTCAGTAGTGACAGATGGCAGAACAACGAGCAATGGTCTCAAGTTGTGGTGGGAGAGGTCCAGATTGGATATTAGGAAAAACTATTTTACTAGAAGGGTAGTGAAGCATTGGAATGGGTTACCTAGAGAAGTAGTGGAGTCTCCATCCCTAGAGGTATTTAAGTCTCGGCTTGACAAAGCCCTGGCCGGGTTGATTTAGATGGAATTGGTCCTGCCTAGAGCAGGGGGCTGGACTTGACGACCTTCTGGGGTCTCTTCCAGTTCTATGATTCTATGATAAGGGGATGGTTGGATGAAATAACATGATCTTGGTAACTAATTGACCATTCATTATCAGTTGGAAATATGTCAATGGAGGGATGATAGGAGTTGCTATAGGGAACTTTCTGGGTGTCTGGCTGGTGAGTCTTGCCCACATGCTCAGGGTTTAGCTGATCGCCATATTTGGGGTCGGGAAGGAATTTTCCTCCAGGGTAGATTGGCAGAGGCCCTGGAGGTTTTTCGCCTTCCTCTGTAGCATTGGGCACAGATCACAGCTGAAGGACTCTCTGCATGTTGGGTCCTTCAAAGTATTTGAAGGCTTCAATATCTTTGATATAGGTGAGAGGATTATTCTAAGAGGGGTGGTTGAGATTCTGTGGCCTGCACTGTGCAGGGGGTCAGACTAGATGATCATAATGGTCCCTTCTGACCTTAAAGTCTATGAATCTATGAATCTATGAATCTGGTTCTAGGGTTGCCAGATGGTTTCAACAAAAATACCGGACACACTTGACATTACATCATAATCTCCATTACATCTTACTGAGAAAATACCAGATATTTATATTTTCTCAATTTGTTTCCCGGACAGAAAGCTCAAATACCAGACTGTCCGGTTCAAAACCGGACACCTGGCAACCCTATCTAGTTCCCATCAGTATGGAATTCACCACAGGGGCAAGGAGCCAAGATGATCTACCCTGGAAGCTGGAGGCCTGTGTGTAACCACGCCCCAGGCTCTGTGTGGTTTTCAAGTATCTAAAAGGGTGTAATAAGGAGGAGGGAGAAAAATGGTTGTTCTTGGCCTCTGATGACAGGACAAGCAGCAATGGGCTTAAATTGCAGCAAGGGAGGTTTAGGTTGGACATCAGGAAAAACTTCCTGCCTGTCAGGGTGGTTAAACACTGGAATAAATTGCCCAGGGGGATGTGGAATTTCCATCATTGGAGATATTTAAGAGCGGGTTGGACAGACACCTGTCAGGGATGATCTAGACAGTTCTTGGTCCTGCCGTGCGGGCAGGGGACTGGACTCGATGACCTCTCGAGGGCCCTTCCAGTTCTAGTGCGCTATGATTCTATGATGCGTCACTTACTGCCCTGTTCACTAAATCTCATTTTGTATTTCAACAGGAAAGCGAAGGCTTTGTCCACAATTGCTGTTAGATCTCAGCAGGGAACAACCAGGGTTTTGCAGGGAAGATCCAGCTGCTGTTGGTGATTCAGAGCATGGCACATTCTCCTGTGAGTCAGAACTGTTCCAATGAGCCGGGTGGCGTCAGGAGCCACCACACAGCTGGGACAAGCATTTTCCAGAAAAGATTCAAAACTCTCCCGCGGTCATTCAAGATTCTCTGGTGCTATTCAGAACAATAGGGGTGTCCTTGCTGTATTCCTGTGTGATTCATTACGCTGCTGTGACTGCCAAGGACATTCATCACTTCTTTCCTGATCATTGCATAGTGTTGCTGTGCACTGTGACGTGGCCTGCCACAATCCACCCCAGAGGCGGGTGAAAAGATGCCTATTGATGCTGTTGGCTGCGGTTTCAACCTGTGCAACGTCACCTGATTTTGAACAAAGACGTTAATTGGATGGGCCTTATATTCAACACCCAAATGACATCAACAGCCCAGTATCGGGTACTTCCAGCCCACTCTCTTAGCCTCTTTTAACAAGGACACTATAATTGACAGGGTTTTTTCCTCCTCGCTCTCTCCCCTCTTTTTCTGCTTTAAATTTTGGGGTTTCTGTGCTCCTCTGTGCATCTTGCTCCACTCATCTGAAGAAGTGGGTTGTGCCCACGAAAACTCATGATACTATCTATATTTGTTGTTAGTCTCTAAGCCCTGGTCTACACTCGGACTTTATTTCAAAATAATTCCCCCCCCCCAAGGTCGAATTTATAAGTGGAGTATCCACACTCTGTGGAATTTGAAATCTGTACTCTTGCTTTTCATCCAGAGAAACACTAATTCCAAAATAGCTATTTCGAAATAGCGGTAGTGTTGATGCTCTAGTGCTGCTATTTTGAAATGACTACTCCCCAGAGTCATTCGAACTAATTACTCCTCCGGACTTCCTGGGCTCTAAGTCCCAGGTAGCATGTCCACATTAACGGAGCCTGCCTTGACTAATTTTGAGGCTTCCCCATAGTGTGGACACGCTAGTTCGATTTTGTTAAATCAGGAGTTATTAAGTCGAATTTACTAGTTTCGAAATAGTTTCCTAGTGTAGATATGGCCTAAGGTGCTACAGGACCACTCATTTTTGAAGTTTTTTTAAGTTACAGACTAACACGGCTACCCCTCTGAGACCTGATTTTGAGTTACTCCTAAATGACCCCAGTCTAAGGTCAGAATTGGGCTGTGCTGAAATTGCACAGGTTAAACTCAGTGCAGAATTTGCCCCCCCCCCCCCCCCCCCCCACAATTTGATGTCAGTGCAGCCATGCCAATGAGCACCAGCAGTGGTGTGGGCCCAGTGACTTTCAAATGGATAACGAGGCTGATTCCTGTAGAACCTTCCTCACTATTTGCACCATTATCCTCAGCAAATCTTAAGTGGTTCCTTGTTTTGATTCCTTGCTCCAATTGCCAACAATGTATTGCCAGGAGATTGGCCTTGAGGATGAAAATAGGCGCATTTTTTATTTTGTTTTCACATGGCAACTAAGTGTTAGAGTTCTCATTCCTTGTGCTGCATTGACTGAACAAGAACAATACGTTTCCAGCAATGGCATTACAATGGTAATAGATTCTTCTATCCATCACCATTATACTTGGCTGAATGGAGGAAGTTTTTCAGCTTTATTTCCCCTGTGTTATGTGCTGGAAGGATGCCTCAGAAGGGAGTTTCGCTAGATATTTGCATAGTGGTTGATGAGCATGTGAGCTGACTGGCTTAAGGCATAACACAGAAAGTGGAATAATAAATAATACTTAGCACTTTTTATCTGTCGGTCTCCAGTGCTTAACAAGGGAAGACAGTAACATTCCTCATTGGACAGATGGGAAAACAGGTCTCAGGCAGGGGAAGTGACTGGGCCAACGCCTCACAGTGGTTTAATGATAGATTCAATCTAAAGGGGAGATTTTTAAAGGAACTTAAGTGCCGACCTCCCATTGAAATCCAAGACAGGTACCTAAATACCTTTAAAAATCTGCCCCTAAGTATCCAGACTCCCAAACACTTATGACAAAGGTGATGTCAAAGGAGATAGGTAATTCCGTTGGCCGGGATTGTGAAAGGAGCCGAGGGGACTTAGGCACCTGGCTCACATGGCATGTCAATGGGATTTGGACACCAACATCTTGTGGTTTCCCTGAAGAAAACATAAAATCACAGAATCATAAAACTGAAAGGGACCTCTAGAAGTCATTGCATCCAGTCCCCTGCCATTATGGCAGGACCAAGTACTGTGTAAATCAGTGTTTCCCGATTGGTGCTCCCAATTTTGCTTAACAAAACACAGTGCCCAGGGCTTTTTTTTTTTTGCTTGCTGAAACTAGGCCATTGCCTAGGGCAGTGGTCACCAACCAGTAGATCAGAATCTACCTAGTAGATCTTGGAGCCTCTGACAGGTGATCCTGACTGGTTTGGCTGGGAGGCTATCAAGTGCCTGCATTTCAGCTGCCCCTCCCTGCACTATCCTGCCGCTCAGAGCCTCCTGCTTGTTCAGAGTGGAGGAGACAGAGGCAGGGGGGCATTGATGTCACTCTGACCCTGTCCCCTGTACCCCACCTTCACAGAGTGAGGAGGGCGGTGCCTTGGCGACGGGGTGGAGCAGGTATTTGGGTTTAGGGTAGATCTTGGAGGGACTTAAATTCAAAAAGTGATCTTGTGCTTAAAAAGGTTGGAGACCACTGGCCTAGGGTGTCTGTCCAACCTGCTCTTAAATATCTCCAGTGATGGAGATTCCACACCCCCTCCCCCTCAGGCAATTTATTCCAGTGTTTAACCACCCTGACAGGCAGGAAGTTTTTCCTGATGTCCAATCTAAACCTCCCAGTTTAGATTAACGTTCCACTTTCGTAAGATCTGATTCTGCTCCCACGGAAGTTAACAGGAATCTCCCCTCAGCTCCCATGGGAACAGCACCTGGCTCTCAAATACCCACCTAACATTCATGTTTTCTGGACCTGCCACAGGGAAGTTACTCGATCACCAGTGCCAAGGAGGGTCTGCATGATCCCCAGGTGGGGAGCCCCACGAACACCAGTGGGAGGGGAGGTTGTGGTCTCCTTTTCTCTGCCGGGAGAGGTCTCTGTGGACACCAGCGGCAGGGGGAAGAGGCGGGGGCTGGGGAGGACAGGCCGAGGGAGGTGTCCGCAAGACGCTCCGGATAAAGGGGTGTTCTGCGCTGCGCGTTCGCCCGGCCCCGGGAGCGGTTCCGACGATCCGGTTTCTTACAGCGCAGCCGGGGGCCACGGAGACAGGCAGGGCGGTTCCTCGGGGAGGGGGAGACGTGGGTGGCTGCGTTTCTTGTTTTCCCCTTTTCCATTGTCGTGGAGCCTGGCGCTCGTGACAATGCGAGACTGACAGCGCTAACTAGAGCCCCAAGCAGAGCGTGGGCACGTGGCTCCCACGCTCCGCACCTCGGGCCTGACCCACGGCGCCCCCCTGATCCGGCCTCTGCGCCCCCGCTGCTCCGACAGCGCGGCTCAGTCCTTAACCTGCCCCCCCCCCGTCCCGCTCAGTTGGTCCTGCCCCCTCCGCCCCCAGCATGCGAATGCCGCTGAAGCCTGCCGGACTGTTCCACCTCCCCGGCTCGGCGGGTGGCCCTCAGTTCCGACGCGCGGCACCTGGGGCAGTTCTGGGAGAGCAGCCCCTACTCACGCCGGTGCAGCGAGCAAACCTGCAACTAAGCAGCTCAACCGTAAGCCGCTGGTCTCCTGCTGCTGTTCCCTCTCCGGGCCACTCTCAAGCAGCAGCTGCCCATGACGCCGGGCTGGAAGCTGCTCCTGAGATGGGCGCTGCACGGTGCCCATCAGACCAAGACCGAGGGCAGCTGTAGCTGCAGGAAACAGGATGGGGCATAATTCAACAGCCCTCCCCACACGCCCCTCCAGCTCCCCTGCACTACCATGAGCAGGACTGTTGTTGCGGTGGGGTCCGGGAACCGGGATCAACACGGGGTTCTGTCTTTCTTTCCATCCTGGCTGGATTTCCCTCTTTATTCCCTTCCCCGCACAAGGAGGCATTGAGTAGACATTGGCAGAATTCCTCCAGATGTGGGGGCAGGGAGGAGAGGAGTTAGCTGCTGCCTCTGGAAGGTCGATTTGCACAAAGGAAGACTCACATCCCCCCGCCCACAACACGCAACCCCAGCCCCGTTGCAAGCTGCGTTCCTGCTCTGCAGCTGCTGTGGAAGTCAGAGCACATCATGAACATTAAAGCCCATGAGTCATCTCATCAATGAAACATCTGAAAAGAAAGAGAGAAATCGACACAATATCTATTTACTCCCGCGCAGAGGCGGGCCCGGTCGATAATGGATACACGCTGCACAGCCTGTAAAAAAGAAGGGCAGCGTGAAAGGGGGATAGATTCTGTTCAGACACAGGGGTGGCCAATGTAATCCTGGGTGTAAACGCCCTGGCGTCAGTGGAGACAGCGTGGTGCAATGGCGAGGAGGAAGGCACGGGAGTTAGGAGCCAGGCTTCTTTTCCCAGCTCTGCCAGTGCCTCACAAACTGGCCTTGAGCAAGTCACTTAGCCTCGCTGAGTCTGTAAAGCGCTTTGCGCTCCATTGCTGGAAACGCTACCTCGGTGCTAAGGGGGGGGGTGATCACCTCACTCTTGCCTCCTCCGGCTCGCACGGGGCCCTACGGGGAGGTTGGATAATGCCCTTTGCTGCGTCCGGGTCTAACTGAGCAAGGTGCAGGCTCATTTTACCGCACTTTTGAGCCGGGGCTGCCTGGCTTTTTACAGGACCTGGAGTGAAAGGCTGGAAGCCGTGGGGCCAGAGCAGGCGATGGGACCAGCTGCAGACAGGCAGAGCCTGGCTGGACACAGACCCGGCAGGTGCCGACGGGGAGTCAGCTTGCTTCTCCAGGACTGAGGCCAGTCCTGGTTTGGATTAAGCTCCAGCTGTTTATCAGGCGGCACCAGGCGCGTCTTTGAGAAAACACACAGTCCTCGAATCACGGGGCTGCCTGATTTACTGCCCTGCCCGTCCCTAGCTTACCCAGCGCCGCGTTTCGCCAGCCAGACAACAGCTCAGAGATGCCTGCAGAACCATTTGTTGTTCTTTGTGGTTTTAAATGCCACCATCAATTCAGCTCCGCTGGGAACAGGCGCTCGCGGTTTAGCCCCGTCCGCCCACTGACACATGCAGCGCTGGCCCGTTGGGCTCACCAGTCACAGCTGGTCTAGAGCAGGGGTGGGCAATCAGTTTTGATGGGGGCCACGGCAAGGTTTTGGTAAGTGGTCAAGGGTCACGCCTCTGTGGCACGGCCAGGGGTCTGGAATGGAGCCTGGGTGCAGAAGGGAGCTCGGGGTAGGTGATTAGGGAGCAGGAGGGGATGTGGGGTCTGGGAGGGCGTTTGGGTGAAGGAGGGGGTTGTGGTCTGGGGCAGAGACTTGGGATGTTGGGTCCAGGAGTGGGGAGGGGTGCAGGGTCCGAGAGGGATTTGTGATCTGGGGCAGCAGGGGTGGTACAGAGTTCGGGTGGTGACCTGGGGCAGGGAATTGGGGAGCTGGGGTGTCTGGGGTGGCAGATGCAGGCTCTGGCCAGGAGGTACTTACCCAGTGGGACCTTCAAGCAGGCGCTCTGCCCACCACAGCCCCAGGCTACTCAAGGTGGCTGGCTGTTCCCTCCATGGTGCCTCTCCGCGCCACGTGTGGGGGAGGGGAGACTTCGACTGCTGCTCCTGCCCCCGGCCCAATTATCGCAGTTCCCATTAGCCAGTTTCCATCCAATGGGAGCTGCAATGATCGGGATGGGGGGGGGGGTGATGCACAAAGTCTCCCTTCGACCCCCCCTCATACAAGCAAGAGGCACACCATGTCTAGAGGGAGCAGCCAGCCATTTTGGGCAGGCTGGGGCTGGCAGGGAGCCTGCCTCAGAGCCCCGGCAGGGTTACTGGATCCAAGGGCTTGGCGAGCCAGCTCTGGCCTGCAGGCTAGATCTTGCCCAGCCCTGGTCTAGATGTACATCTTCTGGATCCGCTCCCAGGCCATGGCCGGCAAGAGAGCCAGCAAGCTGTTGAGGGGAGAAGGGCCCAGGATTGAAATGGAGGGTGTCACATTACCGAATTGGAGGGAAGCAGCCAGATCGCTGCTGCACCCCCTAGGTGGGGGTGTTGGCCCCAGAAATTGGTATAAAAGGGAGCCATGTGGGGTATTGAATGGGAGATTATTGTTTGTTGATCTTATGTACGCTATTTATGTGAGTATATAATGTCTGTGTGTAGGTAGGAATCTGTAATCTGTGTAGAAGCTGCACATTTCTCTGAATGTGGTTAAGCATTGCTATGGACAGGCTGAGTAGCGAAGCCCTGTGGAACAATGGCACTTGATGGCCCAAGGACACACCTAAAGCAGGAGGGTGGAGACCCAAGAGCTGCCAGCAGAGAGAGGCTGAGGACCAGGTGACCGGCTGAGACCAGAAGAGGCCAGGAAGGGGATAAAAGAGGCCATGTGGTCGATGCCATTTTGTTCTCAGCTTAGCACTTCATCCCAGAGGCAGCATTGCAGGGATCGAAGAGCCTGGAAGACCTGTGGACCCATCCTGATCGTAGGATGTGCAATAAGAACTTTTAAACCAGCAGCTGTAACATCTCTGCTAGAGCCTGCATCGAGAACTGGGAGATTCGGTGCATGTAACGTACTGTACTTTAATAACCTTACTCTCATGCTTTTCTTTATTGTAATAATAAACCTTTAGATATATATTCTAAAGGATTGGCCCAGCGTGATTTGTGGGTAAGGTCCAGAGGGTAAATTGACCAGGGATCTGTGGCTGGTTTCTTGGAACCGGACAGAACTTGTTCGGGGTAGGTGGGATTGGGTGCTAGGACCCCCCACCTGTGTATGAGGCCCGGGGCCATCTGGGGCACGGATATTGCTGGGGTGTCGGAGGGGTTTTGCTCGTGAGGCTTCAGGAAGGCAGCTGAAGCGCTCTGTGAGACTGGTTTGTGGCCTATTTGGAGAGGTCACCAATCAGGGGGACTGTAAGGAGCCCCGGATTTGAGCAATTCGCCCTGAGCGGATGCCCTCAGCTGTGCCCAGACACGGCCCAGTCCATCACAGAGGGGACCCGGCTTTTATTCCCAGCTTGGGCAGCCGGTCACTTACTTTCCCTGCCCCACCTCTCCACAGCAATTAGGCACTTCCCTCCCTTTGAGGGGCTGGGCCTGCTGCTTGTTTGTGGAGACTGGAAATCCTGTTCACAGCCAATGTGTTTGTTCAGCGGTAGCACAACCAGGCCCCCTTGCAGCTCAGCCTCTGGGCACTAGAATAAGATAAATAATAAGATGCCAGTCCATAATGTTTAATGCAGCCAGATAATAAAGACTATTCGTGTTGGAACAAATCTAATGGCTCTTACTCTGTGGTTCCAGGGTGTGACGTAGTGGGGGTATTGTCCACTGTTGTAGTCCTGTGTCACAGTCACGGTTTGCTGTATTGTGTGTGTGTGTGCGCGCGCCTCAGTTTCCCCTGGGCACTGCAGCACTATCTTCATGAGGAGGGGAAGGCTGGGTGTGACTCACTGTGGAAGTATGTTCAGTCTCTCATGTCCTGAGGACCAGGTGACAGCAGATAACACCTTGGGCCTGGAAGCAGGACAAAGAATGGGCAGGGCTGATTCCCCTCGCTACCCTGTAGAAACCAGGCTGTAAATCAGTTTCAGACTCCTGATAAAGCTCCAGTTTTGTGGGCAAAATTAATCCACAAGTCTGCTTCCTCGAGGGAGACTTCTTGGTAAGGGCGGGACATGGGACCTCTCGTTTCAATCCACGGCTCTGCCATAAAGGTCACATGTGATCTCACCTCGGGCAAGTCCCCTGTAAGAGCTGAGTTGAGCTGTGGTCTTGAGCTGTTCCCTAAGCCTGCCTCCCCTCCGTTAGGTGCCGGCCCAGCAAAGGGGAGCAAAGCGGATTGTTTTCATTCCAAATGTTTTGCCAGCACTTTCCCCCAAAACACTTTTCCTCATTTTTTTTCACGTTTCGGTTGAAACTCCCAGAACTATCCCCAAACAGCAACATTTCTGGCTTTTGGCCACTGAAAAACAATCTTATGGAAACCCCAGAACTTTGGAAGGAAAGGGTGGAGGGAAACGTTTCTGGCTTTGCTACAAATATTCCCGGGAACAGAGCAGACTTCCTGACCAGCTCTGGAGTTGAGCACTTTTGAAAAATCAGGCTTAGAGGGTAGGTGCTGGCCACGCAGGCTACATCTCCACTGCAGTTATTCCAAAATAGCTTGTTTCGAAATAGCATGTCTACACAGCAGGGAAGCCTCACAATGAATCCGAGGCAGGCTTCCCTAATGTAGATGTGCGGAGCGTCTACACAGCCCCTATTCCGAAATAACTATTTTGAAATAGGCGTTATTCTTTGTAGAATGAGGTTTACAGAAACTGGAATAAGCCTTCCGTTATTTCGAAATTATTTTAAAATAATGGAATTGCTGTGTAGATGCTCACACAGTTATTTCGGAATAACAGGTGTTACTCCAAAATAACTTTGCTGTGTAGACACCCCCTCAAAGGCTAGACCTGCGCGCCGTTGAAACTGTGTTCCTCTGTGCCCTCGATTCCCGTCTGGGGATAATCAGACATCCCTCCCTCACAGGGGTGTTGTGATTAATTAATTAATGCTTGTCAGTGACTGTAGTGATGGGAGCCATAGCACAGCTCAGACATAAAGGAAAACCTATGATCTTAGAGTAGGTTTCACACGCTATTGTTAATTCTAATCACCGCGGGCACAGATCACCCACGCTTTTCAAGGCTATTGAAATATGCTGCCCCGTTTCTAGCAGTCCCCGCAACAGGTGCTTCTGTACAAAACTGGGTTGGCGGCTGAGTCAGCCTGGTATCAGATGCTTGAGCTCCCTAGGAAAGGGAAGAACCATCACTGAGTTATTCTGGGGGATTCTGTCCATCGCAGCCAGGCTATTAAGTGATCAGGGAGTTTCTCAAGAGCAGAGGGCATCAGGGTCTGGGCCATGCAGGGGAAAACTTTCAGAAGAGCCAAACTGGGAGGAAGTGGAGGCTGAAGCTTCTGGTGACCAAGAGGGTGAGGTTGGACTTCAGAGAGTGGACACTCTGTTCAGGGCAGCGTGTGTTCCCCACCGGTGACGTAGCCAGATCCTCCTTGCTCCTCCAAACCAGCGGCCAGGGTACGTACGGTGCCTCTCAGGAGCAAAGGCGAGAAAGCCACTTGATTCTGGGGGATCTGGGCTTCACCTGGGCCCCCGATGTACGTCTCACTGCAGAGTTAACCTGGACTGTTGCGTTAGGCGTGCAAGGAGCATGTAAGCTTACTTGAGTGTGGTGGTGCTTTCGATCCGGCCCAGCTGAGATGGGTTAGAGCCCAGGTGTGGCTTTTGCTGTGAAGACGCAGGCTAAATCACTTGAGAGTCCCCTCCTGCCTTCCCAAAGGAGAGACGGATTCTCCTACAATTCACTGGAAAAGAACCATGGGTTGGCTCAGCTCGTGCAGTGCTAGGCACTATGGGAGGGGCCCCCAGAAACCCCAGTGAGGGCCCGGTAACTCAGACAGGGCTTTGCAGCATGGCTGCTCTCATCCAGGCCGTGCTAACCTGGGTGCCAATCACCTGGCCAATGCTGTGAATAGACTTGTCCTTAGAGCAACCTCGGGGCTGCTCTAACTTACGGCAATCTCCCCGCCGCTGCCTATGGGCTGCTCTGCAACTCAGAATCGACTTCACATGCCTCACACCAGCCCTATCTGGGGGTCAGGACTCGGGTTCTGTACGCAGCTGCGGGAGGGAAGGTGACCTAATGGTTAGATCAGTGGCTGAGAGTCAGGACTCCTGGGTTCTGGCTCTGGGTGGGGAAGGTGGTTTAGTGGCTACAGCAAGGGACTGTAGGGGCCGGGGAGGGCGCAGGAGTGGGGAGAAGTTAAGGCCCCTGCACTATAAGTTAAGACCTCTGCCACTGATTTGCTGTTTCCCCTTGAGAGAGACTGGTAGGGTTGCAGGCCTCATCTACACTAGCCGGTTATCTAACCACAGCTGTGTCGGTCAGGGCTTGGAAAAGACCCCCTTCCCCAGTGCTGTCACCATGTGTCCAGGGACTGAACAAATTTCAACTCTTTCTACTCTGGGGCAGAGCACTGGTCTTGAAGTGTGCTAGGAGCTGTACAAACAATAGTAAGAGACAGTCCCAGCACCTGGGCTGACAGTCTACTCAGGCCAAAGGCAGGGGGGAAACTGAGGCACAGAGAGGCAGTGATGTAGTAGAAAGAGGAGCTGTACTCAGCTCTGCTTACATCCAGTCCAGTGCTCCAGCCAGTCCTGGCTGCGTGGGCAGAGCTCCTGCCCATGGGACATTAGCTCTGCTGCCCTGATCCTGCAATGGGACACACCACTCTGTGGGCACAGGGGTCCACCCCCCGCGGATGCAGTGCCGGATCAGGGCTGTTGTCTGTGGTGGGGGAGGCTGCCCGGCTAGCCAGCCCCTCCCGAGGCCTGGTAGCTGCTGTCCGGATTCTTAGCAGCTCATTGGTGGATGGGTAAGATATTAATGAGAAGCCGTTTGTGGGGGCGGTTGGTATTTGAATTCTGGCTGCTTTCAAGGCTTTCTGTGCTCGGGCTCCTACTCGCTCCCTTCTCCATCTGTGCTCACCAGGGTTAAATGGGGTCTGGGGTTTTTCCCTTTTAACAGTCCCAGCAAGAGCAAGCTCCAGTCTGCCTGGCCAGCAGAGCCGCATCAGGCCTGGCACAGGAGTCTCTGTGGGTCAGGGACTCAGCCCAGCCCAGTCCCTGCAGCCTGAGGCCTATTCCTGCCCAGAGGCGTTTGGCTCCCTGCACAGCGTGAGACGTCCCCAGCCTAGCAGCAGCACTGGGAATTAATCAGAAGCAGCGTGAGCAGCCGTAAAGAACATTCTGGCATTTTCCTGTCTGTGTCTTCGCTCCATGAGCTCAGGACAGCTCCCCAAGGGGGGTAACACCCAGACAGGAGCAGGGCTAGAACCCAGCTAGCAACCTGGGCCAGCATCCCTGGAAAGGCTCTCGTTGACCATGCTGAGTGCTGGACCAGCGCCTAGGAACGCAGCCACAGGACGCAGCTAATCGAAGGCTAGGTCCATTGCAAAATTCTCTTTCAGGGAGCCAGTGGGCTCAGAGGCCTTCCATCCCCATGCCCTGCTCAGCCAGACAGTGGGGCAAGTGGGGCTCAAATGTCGACTCGTAAGGTTGGGACCAGTTAGAAGCATAAAGTCCGGAAGGCGTAGAAACCTTCTGCCAGTCACTGGAGACCTTCCTGGGGACAGATTATCCTGCCACGGCCCTTTGGGAGGGTCTGTCACTTTCCTCTGAGACATCTGGGAGGGGATTTGAGAGCAGCCTTCAATTATCTGCAGGGAGGTTCCAGTGAGGATGGAGAGAGGCTGCTCTCAGCGGTGACGATGGCAGAACGAGGAGCAATGGTCTCAAGCTGCAGTGGGGGAGGTCTAGGTTGGATATTAGGAAAAACGATTTCCCTAGGAGGGTGGGGAAGCGCTGGGATGGGTTCCCTAGGGCGGGGGTGGAATCTCCATCCCTAGAGGTTTTTAAGTCCTGGCTTGATAAAGCCCTGGCTGGGATAATTGGGTTGGGTTGGCCCTGCTTCGGGCAGGGGGCTGGACTCGATGACTCGTGAGGTCTCTTCCAGCCCTGGGATTCTATGATCTAGTGCTGGCTGCGGATGGAGGTAGCTCACTGGGCTAGACAAATGGCTCTGGTCCAGCCTCTGTCCCTCTAGACTGGGCATTCTCTAGCATCACTTCCATTGGACACAGTCCCGGGTCGGTCTCCCTCCTGATGGGGCGTTTCTCAGGCGTATGCGGTGGTGTCCCTAGCTAGCCAGATGGTCTAGACAGGCCAGTGTCTGCACTTTGCTTTCTCTGCAGAGGCTCTAACCAGCTGCAGTCCCCAGCTCCCTTCCAGCCCTTTCCAAGCAAGCACAGTTATTCCTAAAGCCAAGGCATGGCAGGGAAAGCATCCAAAACCATAGACAAAGCTGCAATCACACTAGCTGCTGGCGTTGTCTTCACCCCCAGCGCCAGCAGCAGGAGACAGCCCTTCAGACCTACCCAGGGTTTTCCTGTGCTGAGCAGTTCATTACAGCCTCAGGCTCGGCCCTTTGATCTGGAGATGCTGGGAACATCCACAGACAGAGCTCCTCTCCCAGGTGGTGTTTCCAAAGGTTTTGCATGTGGGGAATTTGCACCATAATTCACAAACCTTACGTGTCCTACAATGGACCCCGAAGCTACTGAACCTTAATTCAATGTGGCCTCCGGAGGATATGGCAGGAAAGTGCCCTATCTCTCCTGAAAGCCAGCCCCACTTGACACTGCTCACCTGCATGTCAGTGATTTAACATCTAGTTAGCATGCGTGTGCCTCAAAGAGTTTATCAGTGAAGGGACAGGGGGGAAAGCTGGCACCGAGAGGCAGAGGGGTGTGAAACGATGCGTCGGGGTTCCCCCGACTCCTGCACCCCCGTAATAGCATGGACAGACTCCACCAGCCAGTAGAATCGAGGGAGTTTATTGCTTCTCCAGGATACAGCACAGCACAGATGTAATCTGGTTACAAGGCAGACCTAGGATGCCTCAGCCCCCTTGAGTTGGGGGAGACTGGGCCCCTAAATCCCAGCCCCTTGCTTAGGCTGCTTCCTCCATGATACCAGACAGAAACTGCCCAACTTCCAACCCTGCCCCCTGCACTCCGCCTTCCTCCCTTTGTTCCTCTCCCTGGGAGGTAACCAGTAGAACAGGTTACCTACCTGACCATCAGCTACTCGGCTGGGCCATGGTACAGACAGCAGCCAGTGGGGGTCACCCACAGCCCAAGCCTAGCAACCAGCAAGGTACCCCCACCACATCCCAGGGTGTGCCCAAGCTCACACAGCAGGGCAGGGGTAAAGCCAGGAGTAGACCTCCAGGTTCTTACTTCCCACTTCACTCCCCTACCCACTGGACCACACTGCTGCTTCCCCCCATCTTGAAGCACGTTGGAGCACAACATCAGCAGGTGATTATGGATCTAGTTCAGCCTGATTGTTGCTATGGCCTCAATGGCTTTTAAAGCTGGCTAGAGGTGTGAGGTCAATTTCTCCGGTGCAGAGCCGGCCTATAAGAAGCTGATCATAAAGGGACCGGTATCCAGGGCTGGGTTTCCCTCCTCCCTCACCATCCCCAGAGCAGCTTTGTCAGGGGCATCTGCTCGGGGAAGTCTGCTCGGCTCTCGGGCAGCAAAGCCATCATGATCCTCTTTCCATTCGTCTCAGAATCCCATCCATCGAGATCCAGAACTAATGAAAAATGCGGGTGTGAGGCCAAGTCTCATAATGCTCGGACTCTGGATTGATGCTGACTGAGAGCCGAATCCAGCCACGTCCTTTGTATTCACAGGGTAAGAAATTAAAACCCTTAGGCTGTGTCTAGACTGCATCCCTTTTCCGGAAAAGGGATGCAAATTAGACACATCGCAATTACAAATGAAGCGGGGATTTAAATCCCCCATGCTTCATTTGCATAAACATGGCTGCCGCTTTTTTTCCAGCTCGGAGCTTTGCCAGAAAAAAGCACCAGTCTAAACAGGGATTTTTTGGAAAATAAAGCCTTTTCCAAAAGATTCCTTATTCCTCTTAAAATAATGATAGAAATGTAGCCGTGTTAGTCTGGGGTAGCTGAAGCAAAATGCAGGACAATGTAGCACTTTAAAGACTAACAAGATGGTTTATTAGATGATGAGCTTTAAGTGGGTCTGGCCCACGAAAGCTCATCATCTAATAAACCATCTTGTTAGTCTTTAAAGGGCTACATTGTCCTGCATTTTGCTCTTAAAATAAGGAATTTAAATTTAAATGAAGCCGCGATTATTTAAATCGCAGCTTCATTTCCCTTTGCCGATCAGCCTAATCTACATGGCTCCATCGATGGAGCCATGTAGTTTAGACACACCCTAAGCCTTGTAAACCACGGGTCTGTACAGCTTCTGTGCGGTAGGGTGTTCCGCAGCTCTCAGTACAAGTGCTGGGGGATCTGGGAATGAACAGTGCTTTACTGGCTGCATCCTGCAAGATGCTGATGATGCCAAAGGCCCACTGATTCTAGCATCTCCTCAAGGACCCTCACTTTCTGGAGCATTGGTCACGAGCAAACGCAGCAAGTAAGTGCAAGACAAATGAATGTGGGAGCAATTCGACTCTGAATTAAAATTGGTGTGAATCTGGAGTGACAATGGAGTCACACCAGATTCCCCCCAGTGTAACTGACAGCAGACGCTCGCTCTGTATATTTGAGTGGTGCGCTGATGGCTTTCCCTAGTATAAAATCTCTTCTTGAAAGCTAGCTGCAGATTTTGTCACTGGACCTAATTCTGCTTTCACTCATAGGCACTGGTTTCCTCATTTCCCCTCAGCACCTCCTGCACTCCACTGAACAGCTGATCTGCAGTGGGCAGGCAGTCTGACTTGGGGGGGTGGGGAGGAGCTGATCTGCAGGTAGATGCTGAGCACCCCAATTTTTCTGGCGCACCCACAGCGTGGGTGCCTGTCCTTGTACCACTTTTACACTGAGTTCAATTGAGTTGCTCCAGATTTATCCTGGTATCAGACCCATTGTGTTTACCCATCTCCTTTCTCCCTCCTCCCTCAATGGGCCAGATTCGGATTTCATGAGTACATGGGTGTAGTTCTGTAGGGCCAGATCCTCCGCTGGTGTAAATGGGGGCAGCACCATTAAAGTCAATGGAACTCACCAGTTTATACTGGATAATGATCCAGCTTGGTGATGTCCCTGGTGTCCTGAATTTACAAGGGTGGAACGGGGATCAGACCTGGCCCAGTATCAGAACAGCTCTTCACAGATGCTTCTGTTGCAGCAGTAGCTACATCCCTGCCTTTGTACTGAGTCAGCCTCAAGCACAGCCCAGTTCAGAATCACGCCAGCAGCAGACTCCTCCGTGCGAGGATGCCTGGTGTCTCTCTGCTGTGGACAGCTCCCTCTGCCCGGTCATAAAGTGCTTGAAATGCACCATCGATTGCGCTTTATTAGATCGTACCGAGCAGGAGCATATGAACGGAGAGATTTAATAAAACCCCCCTCCAGACACGAGTGAGCCGAGTCGCCATTATCCGACCACGAATGCGGCCGGGAGAAATTGGGTGGCTTGGAACTCGCGTGGCTTGGTGCAGGAAATCTCACAAGGCTACCAAAGTGAGTCCAGGTGACAATGGGCATGCGGGTGCCGCTGATCTAGCAGTCGAAATGCACCAGTTGGGCCCTCCACCGCGGCCAGGTCCTCCAGCTTGCAGGCTCTCAGCTGGGCGCTGCAATGCAGGAGAGGGCAGGCTGTGAGTGCAGCCGCACCAGCACTAGGGTGTGGGGGAAGCTGGGGCTGTGGGGGGCTGGTCCGAGCCTGGGGGAACCTGCAGAGCTCAGGGCTCCCCTTGCCCCCGGGGCCTGAGACCCCAGAAGCAGCCAGGTGGGCTCAGCCCACAGCTTCCACTGCACAAGGGGCCAGTGGCTGGGGGGGAGCAGCCAAAGGGGTTAACGGCTGACGTGGGGGGGAGTTAGCAGCTGGGGGGCTAAAATGGCGGCAGAGGATCCAGGCTTTGGGGACAAGGAGTGGCTGGATTTCCTGAAGGAGCAGCTCATGCGCGTCTTCCAGCGCCGCCTGCAGACCCTCCCCGAGGGATGCTCCTCCCTGAGACAGCAGGTACCGGCCGAGCCTGGGAGGCAATGGGAGCAGGATGCTGCTCCTGCTGCTGCTCCCAGGCTGGCCCCGGGCGGTGTGTGCCAGGCTGAGGGGGCCTGCTGGAGCTGTCTCAGAGCCTGTCCCATCAACATGCCTCACGGTCAGGTTCTGCTCCTGGCCAGCTCCCAGGCTGGGGATCCTGTTGCTGCTCCATTGGCCAGAATCCAACCAATGGAGCAGTGGGAAGCCAGGCCTGGGACAGGGAGCTTGAGAGCAGCGCGGGTGCAAAAAGCAAGTAAGTGCTGCCCAGACTCTGCACACCCCACCGCGCAAAACCCTGCACCCCCAGCATGCTCCTGCCTCCTCCGCCCTGGCCAGATACCCACCCGCATCCTGCTCCAGCTTCTCTGGGAAACGAGGCTGACATTCTGTGCCTAATGGAAAGAAAGAGACTTCGGCAGTGGTCCTGGAAAAAGCAAGGGGGGTGTTTCACTCACGCACACGCACAGGGCCTCTTATTCCAGGGTGAGACAAACAACTTTCCAGCTGCAGTAAAAGCTCATCTCTTGACTGGACAGAAGAGACAAATGAGGGTAGCTAGAGCAAGTGACAACAATGAAGATGTAGTCTCACAGGGTATGTTTACGCTTGCCCCCTAGTTGGAACTAGGGAGGCAAATGAAGCATACCGAAGCTGCTAATGAAGCACAGGATTTAAATATCCCGCGCTTGATTAGCATATTTGCGGCCAGTTGCCATTTTAAAAAGCCGGTAACCCGAATTAACTCGCCGCGTGTAGACGTGGTAGTCCGATCCAAAACTCTTCCCTTGAATTAATTGTTACTCCTTGTGCAGTGAGAAGTAACAGTTAATTCGAGGGAAGGGTTTTGGATCAGCCTACTGCGTCTACACGTGGTGAGTTAATTCGGGCTACCGGCTTTTTAAAATGATGACCGGTTGCGAATATGCTAATCAAGCGCGGGATATTTAAATCCCGTGCTTCATTAGCAACTTCGGTATGCTTCATTTGCCTCCCTAGTTCAAAGTAGGGGGCATGTGTAGACATACTCATAGCTATCAAGGAAAAGCTGTCCATGTTTGGCGGTGGTGGGAGGAGGGAGGTTAACAGGACACTGTTGAATTAACGTAGAGACTATCATGAACTTTCAGAAGAAGTGGGTTGTGCCCATGAAAACTCATGACCCCAGCTACAATTTTCTTAGGGTATGTCTACACTACCCCACTAGTTTGAACTAGCGGGGTAATGTAGGCATACCGCACTTGCAAATGAAGCCCGGGATTTGAATTTCCCGGGCTTCATGTGCATAAGCTGGGAGCCGCCATTTTTAAATCCCGGCTGGTTCGAACCCCGTGCCACGTGTAGCCGCGCAGCACGGGGTTCGAACCAGCCGGGATTTAAAAATGGCGGCGCCTGGCTTATGCAAATGAAGCCTGGGAAATTCAAATCCCGGGCTTCATTTGCAATTTCGGTATGCCTACATTACCCTCCTATTTCGAAATAGGAGGGTAGTGTAGACATACCCCCAGTCTCTAAGGTGCTGCAAGACTGTTGTTTTTAAAGTTTTTCCTGTTACAGACTAACTCGGCCACCCCTCTGAAACTGCTGAATTAGTCTGAACATAAAAATGTGACCTACCTTCAAATGCTCTGATGAGGCAGGGAAAACGAAAGATCCCTGGGAAGTTGGAGAACACAATTACAGTGGGTTATACAATATGCCCCATGCAACATTTTATTCGCCTATCTGCCCCTCGTTGGCTAAAAGGGAGCAGTTAACTACTCAACAATATCCCCAAAGCTTTGCCAAGCTGCTAGTCGAGGGCAAATTCTGTTCTCACCCAGGCCAGGGTGTGCAATGCTCATTGGGCTGAGACCATGGTGATGAGTAGAGCCCAGATTAGATTTGAGTCCTGTAAATCTCTCCTTAAAACCCACGTGTGTCAGGCTGGCGACAACACTCAGGCAAGAGGTTAGTCAGCTGAAGAGCCAGGGCCTCTGTTTATGCCGTTAACCAAGGTTGTTTCATGAGCTCGTGCCTAGACTGTAAACTCATCAGGGTAAGGAGCATCTTTCTGTTATGTCTGTACAGTACCAAGCACAATGGTGGTCCTGGGGTGCCTGATTGGTGGTCTCCCGTCACTTCCTCATTAGCAATAATAACAATGGAATCACAGACAGGCTAGAAGGAGCCTTGAAAGGCCACCAACTCCAGCGCCCCGCACCGAGGCAGGACCAGGGAAATCTAGCCCGTTCCTGCTACGTGTTTGTCTAACCAGACTCTGTCCGATTTATCAGCATCTGGGTACGGCACCCCCTCCTGTGCCCCCGTAGTGGCATGAACAGACTCCACCAGCCAGTAGAATAGAGGGAGTTTATTGCTTCTCCAGGATACAGCACAGCACAGATGTAATCTGGTTACTGGAACTGGGGCTAGGAGGCCTCAGTGCCCCCCCTTGAGATGGGGGGTGGCTGGGCCCTACAATCACAGCCCCCTCCCTAGCTCCTTCTCCCCTGCTTCCCAGACAGCAAAACTCAAGACCCTCCCTTCCAGCCCTGCTCCCCAGCCAGGGGCGGCATTTCACCTTCCTTTGTTCCTCTCCCTGGGGGGTCACTGGTAGAACAGGTGACCTCCCTGTCCCATCAGCTACTCGGCTGGGCTGTGGTACAGACAGCAGCCAGTGGGGGTCACCCACAGCCCAAACCTAGCAACCAGCAAGGTACCCCCACTACGTCACACCCCGCCTTGGACACAGAAGTGCATTTGAGACCTCCCCGGAACGGAGTCGATGGGGGCATGTCATTCATAGGACACTTCTGTTAAATGCTCAGAGTAGTAACCTTTTATGCAACAGCATCACGTCATGGACTCAAAGTCAGTTTGTGACCCACTCATGGGTGGTGGGTTACGCAGGCTAAGGGAGACTGTGCCTCACCAAGGAGCTGAGCGTGGCCCCCTGCTTTGCCCTTGTGCGGCTCCTGTCCAATTTCCTGTGCTCCGGCAAGGCTGGGGAGGTTGAAGGGGGTGGCTGCATATTACCTGCCTTCCCCATGCTCTGGGGCAGAGGGGGCTACCTGGGGGTGAGGCTCAGGGCCAGTGGCTATGCTGGCAGGGGGGGCTCTGAGCTCTCGTGGGGAGCAGAAGGGGCGGGGCTCCTCCAGCCAGGGGTTCACCTGCTGCCCTCGGATACATTGGCACCCACAGAGTCTTTTCCGCAGTACTACCACGTAGCCAGTTTGTCCTCCTTTGGAAGTGTGACATTTCCCCTCTCTTGGGGTAGTCCTTTGCACTTGTCTTTATTGACTGTCCCTGGGTTGAATTCAGAGCAATTCTCCAGTTTGCCAAGGTCATTTTGCAGTCAAATCTTGTCCTCCAAAGTGCTGACAACCCCTCCAGCTCAGTGTCAGCTGCAATTTTTGCAAGCACCCTGTCCACTCTCTTCTCCAAGTCACTGAGGAAAACACTGCACAGTACTCAACCCAGGCCTGAGCCCTGTGGGACCCCCCCTTAGATGTGCCCTTCCAGTTTGCCAGCAAACCATGGTACCCACCCTTTGAATATGGTCTTTCAGCCAGCTGCGCACTCAACTTATAGTAATTCCATCTAGCCCGCATGTCCCTAGTCTGTTTATCAAAAACCTGCGTCAAAAACCTCACGAAAATCAAGCTATGCCATGACTGCTATGTCTCCCCATGTGCCAGGCCAGTAACCCCGCCAAAGAATGTAATAGCTTGCTCTTATCGCACACGTTTATCAGTAGACCTGGAAGCATTTTACAGAGCAGGGCAGTATCATTATCCCCATTTCACAGATGAGGGAAACTGAGGCACAGGATGTGGAAGTGACTTTCCCAAGGTCGCTCAGCAGGCAGTGGCTGAGCTGTGAATTCACCCTGTCTCCTGAGTCCTAGCCCAGGGCAGTGTCCAGGGTCTGGCCAAGGTGAGCAGGTACACACAAGAGGCTCACAGAGCAAGGTTAGCTGAGCTGCTGTTTAGGGAAATGGTGCCGAAAGCGATTCAGAAGCTCGAAGAGGGAAGGGTTTAATATCGAAGGGGAAACCACCAGGGCAGTGCCAAAGCTACAGTGCGTGTGGTGGAAGTTCAGGCACCTGCTCCTCTCCCCACTACTGGTCCCTCTGATTAGCGTCTCCATGCCCTGCCTGCACGTGCCCATTTCAGTCCCGACTCGTTGCTTTCCAGACCATTGCACTTGGAGCTTGTTAGTGAGCTGAGTTGTTCCAGTCCTGCCTCACTCAGCTAGCTCTGCCCGGGCACCTCGGTCCCCCCCTGCCGCCCCCTCTGCTAGTCCAGCCTGGAGCTCTCCCCCAGCTCTGCCTCAGTCTCATCACCTCGGCCATTGCAGCCTTGGTGCACATGCACCCTGCCCCGCAGCCGCTCTGCTAACGCACGCCTGACAACGCCTGCTGAGAGACACCCCGCCGTGGCAACCCAGCCCCTCACGCTGGCTGAGGCACTTGGTCGACAAGCCAGTGCCCGCTAGGGACCAGGGTGCGCAAGCACCTCACTCATTTTCATTGGGCTACGTCTGAACCCCTGGGCAGCACCGCTCCTGCCTTGCACCCACTAGGCCTCTGCCCCCTGCGGGTTGCTGGCTCTGGCTCCTCAGAGGGGCTCGTGGTCGCGTCTCCTCTCGTCTGAGCCAGGCCCCGCGAGGCGCTCTGGAGAGCAAGTCAGGCTTTATTTACAAACTCTCCGCTCATCTGACCCTCCGCCCCCCGTCCCTGCCTCGGCAGCGTTAGTGAGGGGCCTGTGGGTGGGGCAGGAGCCTCTGGGCCGTGCTGAACAGTGGCCCGTGGTGCTCACCGCGTGGAAAGGGAACGGCCAGAGGCTGCTGCCTTTTGTGGAGTCAGTTGTGAAAGACCCCGAGAGCTTAAAGCAGGGGGGGGAGGCACATTTTAGAAATGTCTGGAGTGGCCGCTGGCTGCCCCAGAAGGGGCGGGGACTCGGGTGGATGGGGCAGGGCCAGGAGGCTTCCTGTGCTCCCCCACCCACAGTCCCCGCTTGGCCTGGGGGGGGGAAGCCCTCCCCACCTAGAGAGAACCACCGGCCATTTTGAACAGCTGGCAGTTCGCCCTAGGTGCCATGCGCCCCTGGCGAGGGGACGAGACTTCGCGCTCCCCTGTCCCCAGGTCTCAATTGGCCTGGGAGGGGGAGGGGGGAGCGGCAGGGCGGTCATGGGCTGGATCAAACGGCTTGGGGGCCGGATTGGGCCTGCGGACGCTGTCTTGCCCACCTCTGGCTTAAACCCTCATTCAAAATAACAGACCTCCCCTTAGCTCTGCCTTCCAGAAGCTCCTCTGCTCCTGGCCCCAGACGATGCAGGCGCTTGGGCAGCAGGCCAGGCCAGACAGCATCGCCGATGTGGCTCAGTGTGATCTGCTCAATGCATCGTTCACCTGCCCCCTCTGAGCTTTCCCTGCCCAGAGTCCCTGGGAGCTCTGCCGGGGAGGAGGCTGGGGCTGGGGAACCGGACTTTTTAGTAAAAGCCCCCTATGGACCTCATGCAAAGGGAAGTACCTTGGGTTGCTGCTGGCACTGGGAATGTGCCCTGGGTTTGGCGTGGGCCGTGCCAAGCCAACGTCTCCCTGCGGTTCCGCTCTGGAGGGGGCTCCCAGGGGGAATCAGGCCCCGAGACGGCTCAGAGCAGCGAGTCCACCGGTGCACGAGGGCTGTAGAATGAGTGAACTGGCTAGACAGAGGGCCGTCCCTCCCGCCCCCATGGAAACAAAAGCTGAGAGGTAAAGTAAAAAAAGAAACGCACTGTGAGGCAAGGGCCAGAGTCTCAGCTGGTGGAAAGGGACATCAGGGAACAGTGACTCTGAAATGAACTTGGGGGGCATGCTGGGAGATCAGCCGAGCGTGTGATCCTGGGATGTAGCTAGTGGGGACTCGGGGGCAGCTGGCGAGATATATGGCCCTAATGCAGCTGCTAATCGGATAGCGTCCACTATCAGGGTGCATCTAGACAGCACCCTTACCTCGAAATACACTATGCAATTTGCACTGCGGAAATTGTATAGCTTGTTTCGATGTTATTTGGAAATAAGGTGCTATTCCGAAACCTCCCTTATCCCTCCTGCAATGTTTCCAGGGACGTCGGAATAGCAAGCCCATGATATTTTGATATAACGGGCTTGCTCTTAAGATGTGGAATAGCTATTTCAGGATCCTGGAGGTATCTTGAAATAGCTCCACTGTGTAGACGTAGTATGAGTGTTCACAATTCAGGAAAGAGGCTGATAAGTTAGCGAGGGCTCAGAGAAGAGCCAAGGCAGAGTTGAAAGGCTTGGAAAACAAGCCTGACAGGGAGAGACTCAAAAGCTCAAGCCGGATCAGGGTCTATAAGGGCCTCCTGGGGGAATGGGAATTGGAGAATCGAGGGCTCTTCCATCCAACAAACAAAGGTACCGAAAGATTAGTCACTGCAAGGTGACGCTGGACAAATTCAGCTTAGAAATAAGATGCATCTTTAACAGTGCCTCCACCTGCCATCAGCTGACTCAGCTCTGACTAATAGAACCCCGCGCACCCCCAAGGGGCTGAGAACACAGGGGAAAGGCTTGCGATCCTGAGCTGGTGAGGATTCCCCATCCCGGCTTCAGCCCTCCCAGGCAACAGCTTGTTGCCCTGAGGTAGCTCATGCTCATAGAAGGAGACCGGCCAGTTTTACTACCCCTGGGTTTAGAAGAGGTGAGGAAACAGAGCACAAATCCAAAGCCACTTCATGGGTCACTGGGACTAGCTGTCAGGAGTCTTGGAGCCCACTGCTCTGCTCTGCTCTAACCACTAGGTCACGCTCCCTGCATAAAAAAGGGCAGTGCCATTAAATCCAAAAGGGTCTTTCCGGGGCTTCATTAACACCGAGTCAGATCCTCAGCAGGTGTCAACCAGCGCAGCGCCCTCCAAGCCAATGGAGTGAGGCTGATTTCCAGCAGCCGAGGCCCCGGTGACAGCAGTTTGCTGCATGCTGAGCAATAGGACAATCACAGCTAATGATGGCTCATGTATTTGACCGTCTCCTTATTACCATTTTCTGTTCTTCAAAGGGCCACCCCTGTTCTCCTTTTCTTTCATTGTTCTGGAGCGTCTAAGTGAGGCAGTGTGCAGAGGTGAGTTCTTCTCCCCCTCCCCCTTTTCCTTCCCTTTCTTCTCTGAAAGACATAAAAATAAACTCACTCGCATTCAATGGGTAGAAATGATGTGTGAGCAGCCGGAGCCTGTGGCTAGCTGTTAAAAATCTTTAATAAGTGAGACTCTGTCACCAGGAATATAAAAGGGAATTGAAAGGGGAGATTAAACACAGGGAATTATGTATTCGGCCTTCTGCTAAATCCAGAGGGGCTTGTGTTTCTTTTCTTTTCCCTCCACTACCTCTGATCTGCCTTTGTTGTAGCTTTTAATGACGCCCAGATGGGAAGAGAACAATAGCTTGTGGGGAACATTTTAGGAATAGGCTTGCTTGATCATCAGATAGAGCAGTAAATCCCAGCAGGCAAAGGAGGCGTGGCTTAGCAAAGGACTAACAGGGTATTTTCTCTTCCAGATTAGTGGTTGTGACATGAGCCCACTTTTGTTCCTTGTAGAGATGGGTCTAAAGCAGGGGCGGGCAATAAGAAGGAGGCAGTTTGCCCCTGGCAGACCACTGGTGGCTTCCACAGGTCTGGGTGCTTGTAGTTCCCATTGGCTGCAGACTGCCATTCCTGGCCAATGGGAGCTGCAGGAAGCAGCGTGGACTGGGACATTGCTTCCTGCAGCTCCCATTGGCTGGGACTGGTGATCTGTAGCCAATGGGGGCTTCAGGCACCTGTATATGCAGAGGCATCATCAAATAAAGCAGCAGCAGCCTACTAGGGGCTAGCCCATGGGCCAGCTGAAATCCTGCTCCGCCCTGGGAGCTCAGTTCAGTGACTAACACACCCCTGATTCCAGGTTGAGGCAGAAGCCAAAAAGGGCCAGAGGCTGATTCGGGGGGGGTTAAATGTGACGGAAATTTCACAAAATTTCACAACGGTGGCTGATTTCTGCCACTCTAAGATCTGAGTGTCTGCAATCCAAATCCAGACCCTAATGTGAGTCTGAACCACAGCTGTAATGTAAATGTAAATGTACCCACTCCTCACCTAGCTATTGCCTCGCTCTGCAGAGCTGTAGTCACAAAGGAGGTCAGTAGCCTTGTGCCCATTTTACAGATGGGAAATCTGCAGCACAGAGAGTGACTTGCCCAAAGCCTTGCACCCTCTGTGCAATGAGGCATGGAGGGGCACTGGCCAGCCACACTCCTCAGTCACCTCTCCCCGAGCGATGCTCGCTTGTGAAATAATAGGCACACAAAGACACTCCTTACAACAGGAGTAGCACCCAGCCCTGGCACTGTAAGAGCTGAGGTCTCAGCAGTGCCAGCGTTTGCTGCCAAGGAACACAGCAGCCAGTCCCCTGCCCTGCTTTACCGCATGGAGGCAACCACCTGGCAGCTGCTTTCGCCTTTGTCAGACACGAGGGCTTTAGTGCAGGCTGGTGAGACTGGCGGGTACGTCTGAGAGCGGGGAGGCAGCTGGGAAGAGAGAGTGACTCAGAGAGACTGGCGAGAAACCAGGGCCAGTTTCCAGCATGTAACCCTTCGCATGCTGGGCAGAAACGCAGGGCCAGGCAAGGTGGAATGAATCCCCGGCCCCGAGCCCCGTTTTGCTTTGGGGACGAGGCCGCTTTGGGCCTACCGGCCCAGGTTCCCAGCTGGAATAAGCTGGGGTGTTGGTTGCACCAGTTCACGCCAGTGGTGAATCTGGCTCAGAATTCCAGTGTGAGCCCCCTTCTGAGATGGGCCAACGCTGGGCTAATGTGCTGAAAGCTAAGGAATCCCTGCTCCGATCCCTAGGCCCCCTTCCCTTGCGTCCTCAGCCCACGGTCCCTTTGTTCCTGTCCATTCTTTCCCCAGTTTTTCTCTCTCTTCTCCCCATGCTCCTCTCCCCTCTAACCACTGCCAGCTCTCCCCTGCTATGCTGCTTGTCTGCCTGTCCTCTGCCTCTCTCCTCCTCCTGGTGCAACATCCGGCTTCTCTCTGCAGCACGCACCCTTGCTGGGCAAGCAGCGAGCTGGATACGGTTGGCAGGGGGTGGGGGAGTGGCTGAAAGTGGCAGCAGTGGCCTGTTCCCCCCTTTTCCCTCTTGCACAAATTTAGCTCCCCTGTCCCGGGCAACACAACCTTACCTCATCCCAGGTCACTACTAAGTTCTGCACCCAGCCAGGAGTCTTGGTCCCCAAAACATGGCAAACTTCACTCTAAGGTGGCATTTGCTAAGGGGGAAGGCATTATGGCTTACACGCTTTACCCTGCCCCCCAAGTTTGCACATAGTGGCTAACACAATTCCCCGCCCCCCCCAATTTTCTGAAAAGATGCCTCGGCTCTATTGCTTCCCATTTCTCGTCAGTGCTCCTCTCAGCTGTAGTACCCACCTGTGCGATGCTCAGTCCCTTCCCCCTCCACCCCCACAACCCCATCCTCCTGGCAAGGTCTGCTCAGGATATAGGAGGGATTCTGAGACAAGAACCCTCATCCCCATCACTTGTAGCCTAGCAACAAGAAGGTACCTCACTACAGAGGCTGGAGAGGGAAGTTGGACCGCGTGGGAGAGGCAGCAATCTCAATGCTATTCCTCCTGGATTCTACCTGCTTTCTTCCTTCTTCCCAGCTCATTTCCTTTAGTGGCTCTGTGACAGGCCTGGCATTTTCTCTGGCCTGGTCTTATGGTTTATGGGTGTCCTTGGAGCGTGTGGCAAAGGCTGAATTAATGAGCAGCAATGAACTCACTGATCAGCTTGGTGGGCAGCCCAGGGAATGTGTTGGGGATGAAGAGGGAAGTGGCAGGGACAATGCAGGGCATGGCACTGAAGAACAAAAGGGAAAGGAAAGACCTTGGATATGACATTCAGGCGTCATTGATTCATTCATTCGTGTGAGGGGCTCTGCAACTGCTGGCTTACTATTTTTTTACTTTTATCATCGTCATTGTTTGTTATGAGGATTTGAGAGCAGCCTTCAACTTCCTGAAGGAGGTTCCAAAGAGGCAGAAGAGAGGCTGTTCTCAGTAGTGAGGGATGGCAGAACAGGGAGCTATGGTCTCAAGTTACAGTGGGGGAGGTCTAGGTTGGATATTAGGAAAAACGATTTCCCTAGGAGGGTGGTGGAGCACTGGGCTGGGTTCCCTAGGGCGGGGGTGGAATCTCCATCCCTAGAGGTGTTTAAGTCTCGGCTTGACAAAGCCCTGGCTGGGATGATTTAGTTGGGATTGGTCCTGCCTTGGGCTGGACTTGATGACTCCTGAGGTCTCTTCCAGCTCTATGATTCTATGTATTTGAGCCCTGTCTGTTTCAGGGGCTCTGTGAAATAGCACACTGTCATGGGTGCGCAGCCGCAACCCTCCTGAGGAACACAGACACACTGATGAGAAACACGCAAAAAATACACAAAGGCATGAACAGGTCTGTCCACCAGTGTGTGCAACGACACAAACACACACCCAGGTATGCACCTGCATGCACATGCATGGACACACAGTCCAGGGCACATATACACACTAGTGCATACACACACACCGCATGATGCGTGATCCCTTCCCTCACACATCCACTGTCGCCCTGAGAGTCACACAATACTACGCACAGAAACAGGGACTTGGCGCTTGTCTGCGCTGTAAGTTTCTCGCCCGAGCGCTGTAACGGGTCAGTGTAAACAGGCTCCCAGGGCTGCTAGCTTCTCCCCCAGTGGAGGAGGTTTACCGAGAGCGCTGGGAGAGCTCCCTCCTAGGGCCTCTGCACTGCTTTAAACTTGAACGCGCAGAAGCCTTAGCTAGAGACACTCGTAGACCCTCCCTCCCCCCACTAATTCTCACTCAACCCCCCATGCGCTTTTTCCTGCTCTCTCCCGTGTGCACACACACCTTGAATTGAAATTCCAGCCCCTCCCTTCCACTCCAGAATCCTCCCGCTTTGTGGTGTGGAGGTTCTGGGCGCGATGCTTAGAAGGCCCTTCAGAGAAGAAAGCAGGTGAAATGGTGAGCAAGAGGGAAGAGGACGGGGGGAGGGGCGCATAACTGTGCAAATAGGCCAAGAACAGGGTCGTCCTTAGGCAGACGCAACTGTGTAGGGTACAACTAAATTTGGGGGGTCAGTGTACTCCACATTCAGTCGTGCCCTGTGCTCTTGGGCAGTGGTTCTCTTGGGCATGAAAGGGGTGTGTGGATGGACTCATCCTTGGCCAGGCTCTGTGCCCATTGCAGGCAGCAGGGGTTTTGCCCTGGAGTCCAGTGGGAGCAGAGTTTGGCTGAGTGCTTTTCAGAACCCAGCCTGGCTCCGGGTAGATCACACTGCTCCAATTGGTGTGGCTGCAGCGCGTGCCGAGTTGCCCGAGCTAGCTTCAATCTAGCCGGTGCCGATGACAACAGCAGGGAGGCAGCTGCGGCCCAGGCTAAGCACTGGAGTACGTCCCCAGGGTCCTTAAATAGCACGTGTTGCCATGGCGTCGGGGCTATTGCTATTGGAGCTAGCTTGCTCCAGTCCCCCCACCCCCGAATGTGCTGGAGATGTGCCCTGGGAACATTCAACTGCGTCAGGGCCAGGATGACTCTTGTCCCCATGCTCAGCCCATGGGACTGACCCGTGTCATTCAAAACCTCCTGCAGAACTTGCCTTCCCTGGTAACATTGCCGAGTGGGAGTGGTGGTTCACCAGGTGGCATCTTCACAGATAACCGGAGAGCTATCCTTGTTTGTGAGGACAGGTTCCTGGATTAAGGGGGCTCGTCGGCTGGTGTGATGTAGTGTTGGTACCTTGCTGGTTGCTGTGCTGTGCTGTTAGCCTGTAACTAAAAAAACTTAAAGGACAACAAATACTCCTGCAGCACCTTAGGGTACGTCTACACTACAGCGCTAGTTCGAACTAACTTAGTTCGAATTAGTTAATTCGAACTAAGCTAGTTCGAACTAACGCATCTAGAACTAAAAACTAGTTCGAACTAGCGTTTTGCTAGTTCGAACTAGTAAGTCCACATTGAGTGGACTCTGAACAGGGCTTAATGATGGCTGGAAGCAGTGCCGGCAGGGCATAAAAGGAGGACTTAGAGCATGGAGATACTGTCTCAGGCTAGCCGAGGGCTGCGCTTAAAGGGTCCCGACCCCCACCCCGGACACACAGTTCTAAGGGGTGCCCCGCTTGCAAAGAAGTTCTGGCTTGGAGTGCCCTGAGTGCCCACACTGGGCACATCACACCACTCGGCCATCAGCCCGGCTGCACTTGCCGCAGGCTGCCATCTGGGGAGAGGGAGTAATTGGGGGGCTGCAGGAGAGCTTCCACCCCCAGAAGCCCGCAGAGCCAGCCCAGTCCTCCCCATCGGGGGCTCGTACCCCATTCCTCCCTCACCTCCTTCCACTTGCCCTTCCCTAGCCCCCCTTCTTATTGATGTACAAAATAAAGATAACGTTTCTTCCAACATTGACTCTGTCTTTATTGAAAAAAACTGGGAAAAGGAGGTGGGAGAGGGGAAGAGAAAGGCTGGGAGAGGGGAGGGCAACTAACATGATCAGGGGTTGGGAACAGGTCCCAGATGAAGAGAGGCTACAGAGACTGGGACTGTTCAGCTTAGAAAAGAGGAGACGGAGGGGGGACAGGATAGAGGTCTCTAAAAGCAGGGGTTGGGTGGAGAGGGTGCATTCAGAAAAGTTCTTCCTGAGTTCCCATAAAGAAGGACTAGAGGACACCAAAGGAAAGGAATGGGTAGCAGGCTTGAAACTAGTAAGAGAAAGTTGTTCTTCTTGACAAAGCAAATAGTTAACCTGTGGAACTCCTTGCTGCAGGAGGCTGTGAAGGCTACAACTAGAACAGAGTTTAAAGGGAAGTGAGATCAAGTGATGGAGGTTGGGTCCATGGAGTCCTATTAGCCAGAGGGTAGGAGTGGTGTCCCTGCCCAAAGTTTGTGGAAGGCTGGAGAGGGATGGCACGAGACAAATGGCTTGGTCATTGTCTTCGGTCCATCCCCTCCAGGGTCCCTAGGGTTGGCCGCTGTTGGCAGACAGGCTACTGGGCTAGATGGACCTTTGGTCTGACCCAGGACGGCCATTGTAAGCTCAGGGCTCAGGGTCGGGGGTCTCAGTGGACCCCCTTGATTTTCATGCACACCTGCTCCTGGGTGGCCAGGCTGGCAGCTCTCCTGCCCTAGACGGCCACTTTCCTGTGCCTAGTGCGGAGATCGTGGACGAGGTCCACGATGTCTGCACTAGCCCAGGAAGGTGCCCGCCTCTTGCAGTCCAGGGGAAGCTCCCGGGAGCCGCCAGCCTGGTCCCGGCAAGAGGGGGTGGGCTGGGGGGCATCGGGTGGGTGGCTCTGTGCCGTGCCAGGTGCAGGGTCTGCTAGCTGGGTGCTGGCAGGCTTGCACCTGGCACGGGCACCGTAGCCAGCCCGTGCCCCTTTAAGGGGTCCGGGGCCGGGAGGGGGGCATAGAGTTTCCCTGGTGTTGGCCAGAGTGGCCACCAGGGAAACCTGGGGAGGGCTAGCCTCCCACTAGTTCGAACTAAAGGGCTACACAGCCCTTAGTTCGAACTAGCTAGTTCGAACTAGGCGTTAGTCCTCGTAAAATGAGGTTTACCTAGTTCGAACTAAGCGCTCCGCTAGTTCGATTCAAATTCAAACTAGCGGAGCGCTAGTGTAGCGCATAGGAAAGTTAGTTCGAACTAACGTCCGTTAGTTCGAACTAACTTTCTAGTGTAGACCGCTGCCCTGCCCCTGCTGGAGTCGTTTACTCCAGCACAAAGTGGGGGTAACGTTGCACTTTTCTGAACGACTCTCAGATGCGGCACGTCAGGAAACCAGGCTCAGAAGAGCCGCCAAGCCGCTTCCACTTTGGTGGCCTTGCCTTGATCCTCCCCGTGCCTGGGGAGCACGGTAGATGTCAGTGGGAGATGGGTGTGCCATGGCGATGCAAGATCATGTGTTTTAAGAGAGAGGGCCGGAGGCAGTTTCCTGACACCCACCATGCCCCAGCTGGGAGCCCGACAATCTCCCAGTATGAAGCTCCGTCCCACCGACTGACGCTCTTTTTAATGCAGAGGGCACAATCTGGCCTGTCACTCTTTGTGTGAACACAGTAATATAATAACACAAAGACAAGGGCTGTGTCTAGACTGGCCAGGTTTTCTGGAAAATCAGCCGCTTTTCCAGAAAAACTTGCCAGCTGTCTACACTGGCCGCTTGAATTTCTGCAAAAGCACTGACTTCCTACTGTAAGAAATCAGTGCTTTTTGCGGAAATACTATGCTGCTCCCGTTCGGGCAAAAGTCACTTTTGCGCAAAACTTTTGCGCAAAAGGGCCAGTGTAGACAGCTGAGATATGTTTTCCGCAAAAAAGCCCCGATGGCGAAATGGCGATCAGGGCTTTTTTGCGCAAAAGCGCGTCTAGATTGGAATGGGCGCTTTTCCACAAAAACTGCTTTTGCGGAAAAGTGTCCGTGCCAATCTAGACGCGCTTTTCCGAAAATGCTTTTAACGGAAAACTTTTCGTTAAAAGCATTTCCGGAAAATCATGCCAGTTTAGACGTAGCCAGAGAGTGCAGGGGCCTTTCTGGCAAAGGGTAGCTAGGGCCAGCTGTAATGACTAGAGAGGGATTGATTGATCCTTAGACACCAACTGACCCTGTGGTTCTCTCTGGCTCTCATCTGTCACAGCCTGTATTGCCTGGGGTAACCTACAGGGTCTCCTAAATCCTGGCCTGGATTCTGCACTTATGGAAGGGACTAGTGGGTAGAGATGGCCAGGAATTTTTTGGCACACTCTTGTAATAGGAAGAGAGAGCCCGAAACACAGGGCCTGGTATGAGACACGAGGCCTGAATGAAAGTCAGCAAGAGTCAGGCCCCACTACAAAGCAAATACCTGCTTACAAGGTCACCGTCTGGTACATGAGCTGGCAAAAATATGGCTGGCTAAAACAAGGGTGTGTCTAAGAAGTACGAGGCACTCGGCATCATAGAATCCTAAGGCTGAAAGAGCCCTCAGGAGTCATTGAGTCCAGCCCCCTGCCCAAAGCAGGACCAACCCCCAACTAAATCATCAGTCATGTAAACGCATTCCAGAGGTAGGTATAGTACCAGTACCACGACACCCCCATGTAAATGTTTCCTGGCCAGAGCCAGGGCACTATACAGAGAGAATACACACGCAGACAACAACAGTTTTCCCACTGAAAAATGCTGATTTGTCAAAACCAATACTGGCTGTGGGAAACGATGGGTTTGGCGCATGTCCCGACTCAAACCAATTTTTTAGAAGAGGTTTGAAATTGCCCAAACGCTCCATTTCCCTGACGCTCCCAGTGCCCCATTCAAAAGGACTCCTGCCACTTCCAAAAATTCAAGTAAATGATAGTGACAACATTATTCTGAAACTAACCATAGTCAAAAAGCAAAAAGACAATTTCAAAATGATTGAAGCAAATTGTTTCACTTCACCTGCACTGAAACGTTTTGTGTTTTGACAGTTCAGGGAAATGGTTGAGATTTTGATTTAACTTGGGATGGGGCAAATGAAATTTGGGATATTCCCCTAGCACAGGAAAGCCAGCTCATATTCTGGAGCTTCCAGCACTTTATATAAATTGCAAATGATGCCCCAGTTGTCAGAGGGCGGCATATTTTTTGCTAAAACATTGTTGATTTAATATTTCCCTGCATTTCCTCTCTCCCCCAAGCCCAGGGGAATTCTTTTTTAAAGGGTGTGTTTCTCTCCATCTTCGCTGAATTCCTCCAACAGTTTTGTGCTGACGTGATCAGTGTATCCTGCATACAGTGCAAACTAGAAGGGTTATTCTGAGCCCCATGGATCCATGGCAATGCTCCCTCTAATATTTTCTGTCCCTGTGCAGAATAATTTTTTCTATGCACACCAGGGAATGTGCACCATCTGCAAAAACACGAAACCTACCTGGGGGTGTTCTTCCAATGAGCTGGGAGGTATTTGAATCTCTCCTGAGTGGCCGCACAAGTGCACAGCTTAAAGGGATCACTGAGTTCATAGTCCTCTTTCTTGAAAGACATCACAGGCAAACTGCAGTCGCGGGCTGTCGCAGCTACCTGTCACCTGGAATTGAGTGTCACGACTTCAGTGGGCAGCTGCTGGGATCACTGAACGCTTAATGACTTAGGATCAAAAGGGTGAATTTATTTCCTACGGGTAAGGTCCTTGGTGTCAATCAGCGAGTATAGTTCTGTTGGCTTCAATGGAGATATGATGCCAAGGGAGGAGCCAGAATGTATCTGGGGAGGGGAAGTGTATGTCTAGAGAAGATTGTCCTCATTGACTCTCATGTCACCTGACATGGTAAGAAGAAATAACGCCCTTTGCAGCTTCTCTTGTGCGTCTGATGGGTGTGTGTGGGTGGGTGTATGCGTGCACATGCGCGTGCACCACCCTAGATTCCTGAACTGGGGGAAAGTTCAGAGCCAGATCTTAAAGTCCCAGCTTCAAGTCTCTGCTGCTGCTGAGCTGTTGATTTCCACCGGCCCCACGCCCTGTTGACAGAACTCATGCCAGAGACAGCATGAACTGTTGCGGGACTTGGCGTTTCAGGGGTCCTGTGGGTGCAGGGATTGGGAACCCCCATTTCCTGTGGGGAATGGGAACTGGAGTGTTACGGTGCTATAGAAGTGAGCTGAGACAAGGGCTTTTTCAGGAGGCTTGAGCCTGGTAGATGATGCGCCTCGTTCCTCAGCAGAGGGAGGGCCGGGCTGGAGCCGCAGAATGGAAGCCCCAGTTCCGCCACCTCTTATACTCACCACCCACGTGCAGCACGGGCGTCTGGTCTACAAGGCAAAACAAGGCACAGCCTACCCAAAGCTGGAGCTGAGCCGGCCCTGCTCCTCCCCTCCTCCAAATGCCAGGGGGGCTGCTGTGGGGTGTGTAGTGGGTTCGGCTGGGGAGGCAGAGCAGCAGGAGCTTCCTCACCAGCTGGCCCCTGAACCTGCACCGCACAGCCACAAGGCTCCAGTAACAGGCTAAGCCAGTGGTCCCCAACGTGGTGCCCATGGGCACCATGGCACCCGCCGGGCCATTTCTGTGCGCCCGCCGAGTAATCGGGGCTGGCCCCACCCCTGGGCACACAGCACATGGGCGGCCGTGCCCCGGGCATGCAGTGCATGGGCTGTGCCGGCCCTGGGCGCACGGCATAGGCGCATCCCCACCTCTCGGCACGCGGCACAGGAGCATCGCCAGCCCTGGGCATGCAGCACATGGGCTGTGCCGGCCCCGGGCACACGGTGTATGGGCATCCCTGCCCCTGGGCGCACGGCACAGGATTGGTGCTGGCACCGGGTGAGTGGCACATGGGCAGCCCCACCCCTGGGCCTGTGGCACAGGAGAGGCGCTGGCCCCGGGAGTGCGGCTCATGGGTGGCGCTGGCACCGGGTACGCGGTGTATGGGTGGCCCCTCCCCAGGCGCATGAGTGGCCCTGCCCCCGGGCGCCCGGCAGCCCCAAAAGGTTGGGGACCACTGGTCTAAGCTGCCCAGGTGATTCATCAGCCCCACCCCGCCAGAGGCTCAGGGCTCCAGGCAGGGAGGTGACTGGCTGGGTGGGTGCCGCTGGGCTCACCAGGCTCTCTCTGCTGTTTTACATCCTGCAGTTCCATTCATCTCACTGGCTGCAGGAGGACGGCGAGTCCTGCGCTGCCCAGTTCCTTCTGCTCCGCCCACTCCCTGCACCTTGGCCCAGGGTAGGCAAAGGGGGCTTTCTCCTTGCTGCCCCCCTTCTCCTCCTTCGCAATCTCCCATCTCGGTTTTCTACCCTCCCCCACCCCTGTGCTAGTGTGTGGACTAGGGGTGGGTTTGGTTTCACTTTACGAGCCCAGTTGCTCCTGAGCCTGCTGCTGGGAACTCTTCTCCCCTTGCCCTCTCCCCTATAGGGGTGTAAGCAACTAATTGACTAGTCGATAAGCAAAAGCCCGTTTCCCCCAGCTCCAACTCCCTGGGACGGGGCAGGGGCGCAGCGGCGGCGCTTCCTCTTTGAAATATACGAGACAAAAGATTGAAACGTGGCCTGGAGCCGGAGGTCCCCCGCTGACCCCAGGCTCCAGGCAGCGCTTCTGCCTTTGAAATGTGCAAGACCCGCAGCGGGGACTCTTGTACATTTCAAAGTTGGAGTCCCCCGCTGACCCCAGGCTCCACAGGGTTTCAATCTTGAAATGTACAAGAGCCTCCACTGGGTTCAAAGGTGGAACATGCGCACGTCCTTAGAGGCTAATCGAATAGTCGATGGAAATCCAATCAACTATTCAGTTCATTAATTAACCGATATTTAACATCCCCACTTCCCACACATGGGGTATGTCTACACTACCCCGCTAGTTCGAACTAGCGGGGTAATGTATGCATACCGCACTTGCTAATGAAGCCCGGGATTTGAATTTCCCGGGCTTCATTAGCATAAGCGGGGAGCCGCCATTTTTAAATCCCCGCTGCTTCGAACCCCGTGTAGCGCGGCTACACGGGGCTCGAACTAGGTAGTTCGGACTAGGGTCCTATTCCGAACTACCGGTACTCCTCGTGAAACGAGGTGTACCGGTAGTTCGGAATAGGCACCCTAGTCCGAACTACCTAGTTCGAGCCCCGTGTAGCCGCGCTACACGGGGTTCGAAGCAGCGGGGATTTAAAAATGGCGGCTCCCCGCTTATGCTAATGAAGCCCGGGAAATTCAAATCCCGGGCTTCATTAGCAAGTGCGGTATGCATACATTACCCCGCTAGTTCGAACTAGCGGGGTAGTGTAGACATACCCATGCTTCCCATTATTCTCCTCCCCCTTCCTGTGTGTGTGTGTGTGTGTGTGTGTGTGTGTGTGTGTGTGTGTGTGTGTGTGTGTCGGGGGGGGGGGAGGATGCCTAGCAGTGAGCCCTATAGAGATAGCTGCCTGGTCCCCTCCCCTCCTTGTCCTCTCCCACAGGCTTCCTGTGTTCTGTGCCCTGCAGTGGAGTTGGGTGGGAGGTGGGAATGATGGAAGGGGGCTTAGGAGGTGGGAGGAAGAGGCAGGGGGAAGGAATGGGGAGTGAGGAGAATGAGGGGAAGGGGGTGAGGAGGTGGGGGGGGGGAAGAGGCCATGGGGAAGGAATGGGGAGGGAGGGGAATGAGGGGAGGGAAGGGAGAAAGTGAGGGGAGGAGGCCATGGGGAAGGAATGGGGAGGGAGGGGAATGAGGGGAGAGAAGGGAGGAAGTGAGGGGAGGAGGCTGTGGGGAAGGAATGGGGAGGGAGGGGAATGAGGGGAGAGAAGGGAGGAAGTGAGGGGACGAAGCTGTGGGGAAGGAATGGGGAGTGAGGGGAATGAGGGGAGGGAAGGGAGGAAGTGAGGGGAGGAGGCTGCGGGGAAGGAATGGGGAGTGAGGGGAATGAGGGGAGGGAAGGGAGGAAATGAGGGGAGGAGGCTGTGGGGAAGGAATGGGGAGGGAGGGGAATGAGGAGAAGGGGGTGAGGAGGTGGGGGGTGGGAAGAGGCCATGGGGAAGGAATGGGGAGGGAGGGGAATGAGGGGAGGGGAGGGAAGGGAGGAAGTGAGGGGAGGAGGCTGTGGGGAAGGAATGGGGAGGGAGGGGAATGAGGGGAGGGGAGGGAAGGGAGGAAGTGAGGGGAGGAGGCTGCGGGGAAGGAATGGGGAGGGAGGGGAATGAGAAGAAGGGGGGTGGGAAGAGGCCATGGGGAAGGAATGGGGAGGGAGAGGAATGGGGGAGGGGGGTAGAGAAGAAAAGGGGATGAGGAATCGGCAGAGGGGGTGGGGGAAGCAGGAGTCTGGCATGCGGTGTCCCCTCAGCAGCAGCTGGGACTCCCCGGTTAAGCAGGCCCATCTAACCCTCTCCCTGACAAGCCCTGCTCCCCTAACCCTGAACTCATCCAACAAGCTCCCCACACCCCGAGCCCGCTGAGCCCTAGCGATTTTCACCTGGACCCCCATCCTGTGAAGTCCTTCCCACTTCCTCAGCACCTGGACCCCACCCCAAACCCTACCTCCCCTCCACTGAGCTCAAGCAGAGTCCCATGGACACCCGCACCCAGACTGCCCCACACCCGGATCCCCCACAATAACCCCTTCCACGCTTGGCTCATGCAGGGCTGAGCCTGCCCAGGCACACTAGGTAGGCCTGGCAGAGAGGGCGGGGCCAACCTTTACACTGTGTTAGGGTCAGGTGCAGCCTCTCTGCAGAGTCCCTGCACTGGGGAAGTTGGGGTTTCAGGGTGATCTCCCCACCCCAATGCAGCCAGTGGCCTGTGCTCCTCTTTGCTAGAAATATGAAGATGAGGGGTTTTCTTAATGGCCTTCCTGTCACCGACTTCCAGTGTGACATTGGACCCATCATTTAAGGCTTGGTCTCAAGGGGCGTTTTTCCACTGATTTAAAAAACCCACAAACAAATGGTGGATAAGGAACTTAATTATCCCGTGCTTCAGTTTCTCCATCCAAAAAAAGGGAGAATAAAAATACTTGCCTGCCTCACAGGAGTTTATGTAAATTCATTGGTTTTAGTTCAGTGTTTTGATGTCATCAGACGGAAAGTGCTGAGAAGGGCAATTTTGCCAAGTGTTTTTTACAATTTCAAAATCTTTCTGCGTTATTCCTGCAGTAGCCACTGCTCCTGGATTGCAGGAGCATTTCAGTCTGGGACTTTATGGAAGGACTCCTCCTCCCGTTGTGTGATGCTGGAGCAATTTGACCACATTTAGTGCTGTTAATTAGGTACCTTCTGTATGTCTGGTACAGGGTACAAAGCATGCTCCATTTTGCTGAGAGAAATTGCTGAAAAGTGGGGTTTTTCTCAAAAATAATGTGCTTGGATTCAGGGATTTTGGCTGGTAGGGGACATGCATGCAGTGAGCATGGACACAGGGGCTGTGTCTAGACTGCATCCCTTTTCCGTAAAAGATATGCAAATTAGACATATCACAATTGCAAATGAAGCGGGGATTTAAATCCCCCTTCATTTGCATAAACATGGCTGCCGCTTTTTTCCAGCTTGGAGCTTTGCCGGAAAAAAGCGCCAGTCTAGACGGGGATCTTTCGGAAAATAAAGCCTTTTTTGAAAGATCCCTTATTCCTTTTTTTACGGAAAAGGGATGCAGTCTAGACACAGCCAGGATGAGCAGGGAAGAGAGGGGGGAGACAGTGGGAAGGGGGCAGGGCCTGGGCTGGGAAGGGGGCGGAGCCTAGGCTGGGAAGGGGGCGGGGCCTAGGCTGAGAAGCTACTTCCTCCCCAATTGGAACCTTCACCAACCACCCATCATGTGGTGGACTGATTCAATGGGTGTTACAGGCTTCAACCCCTTTGAGGATCTGGGTCTGTGGCCTTTTTTTGGAGCCTAAGGAGCTGGGCGCTCTTAAAAATTTGGCCCAAAGGAAACAAAGAACTTCCTGACTACAGATCAATAAAACCACCATATTTGGACGGGGCAGCCTATCTGTGTCATTTAGGCAAAAGTGCATCAGAAAGAGAACAGGCAGTACAGGAAAAGTAAGGAGCCCCCCCCGTCTGTGAGCTCATCTTTAATTCAACAGCAGGTCCTGCAGCCCGCAGTTTGGCTGACAGGCCTGGCAGTGCCGGTGCATGACAGAAAAATGAACGAGTAAGGATAACAGTAATATGATGTGCTTAGATTTCCAGCGTGACTTTCAGAACAGAGCTAGGAAAAAGCCCCCCCGTGATCCCAAGGCATGCAATCTCTGGAGTGGGTCGACAGCCGTTGACATGCCGCTGAACTTGTTTCCACTGGAAATTTTTGCACGTTCCATGAAAAAAACCTGTCACTGGTTTTCAAGCAGCTCAACATGGGCTTTTGTCAGGCAAAATGGCTCATGCGTAAGCCGGGTGGAAGCAAAAACGCTCTTGTGTTAAGACACAGTAGGGAAGCCGGGTTCAGCTCCCAGCTGTGCGATGGATGCTCTGGGCACGGCTGGCGAGTTGTATGGGCCTGGGGTGCCCATGCGCCATCCATGTTGGAGCCCCAAGGGCCTGGCTTCCCCAGTGTCAGTGCTGGGTGATGGGCCCCACCTGCTGCCCCTGCCCGCCTCCCACAGAACATTCCCCGGCTCTTCCTGCTGTCTCCCGCATGCCTCCCCCAGCTGCCTCACCTCACCTGCGCCCCGCACAGTGGGCGGCTGCCCCGGGCCCCCTGCCTGCTCTCGCCAGCTGCAACCTGGGTTTAAGGGACTGGCGCTGGTGGCAGGCTGACTGCCATGTCTGTGGGGGGAGGAGAGGGGGAGGCACATGGCAGCCTCCCCACCCCCGCAGCAGGTGACTCCCAGTGCACTCCTTCTGGGGCTTGGGTGAGTGCCAGGAGATGGAGGGAGGAGGGGCTCCCTGGCCCTAGCTCCAGGGTAGCCTGCCTCCTGTACCCCAGAGTTTGAGCTCCTTATCACCGGCCCAACCCCACCCCAGAGCCCTCACCCCCTGGCCCAAGCCTCTGTCCCTGCCGGGAGCCCTTCTCATCCCCTAAACCGCTCATCCTCAGCCCAGAGCCTTCACCCCTGTACCCCAACTCTCCACCCCAGCCCTGAGCCTCCCACACCCCAGATCCCTCAGCCCCACCCCAGAGCCTTCATCCCCACCCTCTGTCCTAGCCCTGAGCCTCTCCCACCCCCCAGCGCCTCATCCCCAGCCCCTCTTGCACTGGGGCAAAGACTCGGACCCCATGTGCTTCATTTCCCTCTCTTCCAGCTGTGGAGAAGAACACGTCGTGTCCCTTCGGGCTGTTACAAGAACTAACCACAGGCTGCAAATTGCTCAGATGCTGTGGTAATGGAGGTCATGTAAACGCATAGATCTTAATTAACCTCTCTGGCGTTTTCTGGGACAAAATAATTGACTGACTAATATTTTTCATGTATCCAATTTACCTGTTGGGACTAGAATAATATGTTGCCTCATAAAGCTAATAAGCTTTCGTTACTGCAGGTGAGGGGGGCGGGGAATAGCTACATTCCTTTGTAATGGCTGAACTGTTCCTGATATAAACTTTTCCATTTCTCAGCTAAGCGAGCGTCTTTATGAGTTCCACCTGCAAACGACACGCACTGCTACATTAATAATGCTCCCCCCATGATGTCAGTTCAGTCAAAGAAAACACATCAGGCATTGAGGCTGGCAGGGCAGATGCCAGCGTGGGCGAATGCAGAAGAGATGCTTTGCTGGCTGGAGTGATGCTCTCTAAGACTGAGGAGGAGAAATTCTGACTATGCGCTCCCGTGCCCTTCATCACTGGGCTGTCTGAGTGCCTCTCACTCCGTAATGGATTTTTTTCTCGTATCAGCCTCGTGGAGCGGGGACATATTATCCTCGTTTGTAAAACCGAGGCACAGCAATGAAGTGACTTGCTCCAAACTGATGCATGAAATTCATGACGAAGTCAACCCCCTGTTAGCTAGATCTCAGGTCTGTGCCATCTCCCCATGCCCACTCTTCTACCCCTCCTGGCTAGGGTATCCAAAAGAAAATCCAAGGCTGATCGTGTTTCCGAACCTTCATAAATATTGCCAACTGAAGAGCTCTCTAATGTAGTGGGGAAAGGTAGAAAAAAAACCTCCTGGCTAAGAAGCGAAAATCAGAGAAATTCAACTCAGATATGAGGCAAAACATTTTAACATGGTGCTTAGCCACTGGAACAAACTCCCAAGGGAAGCAGTGGATTCTCCATCTTTTGAAGTCTTCCAATCAGCGGCTGCCTTTCGGGATGGTATGATTTAGTCAAACAGAACTTATTATATAGGCTCCTTACAGGAATACCTGGATGGAATTCTATGGTGGGTGTTATACAAGAAGTCAAACTAGATGATTTAATGGTCCTGTTTAAACTTAAAAATCTGGGTTGAATGTCACAGATCTTGGCTTGCCATGTGTAAGAAAAGAAGAAAAGGCAAACTTTTGGCAACATTTATTTATTAATAGTCTTCCATTGCATCTTAGAGCAAGAAGAAATGTGATTCAGGTACAATTGTGTATAGAAACTGCCATCAGTGAAACAATCATACTGGCTGTGTCTAGACTGGCTGGAAAAACTTGCCAGCTGTCTACACTGGCCGCTTGAATTTCCGTAAGAACACTGACGATCTTTTGTAAGAAATCAGTGCTTCTTGCAGAAATACTATGCTGCTCCCATTCGGGCAAAAGTCCTTTTGTGCAAAAGCTTTTGCGCAAAAGGGCCAGTGTAGACAGCTCAGATTTGTTTTGCGCAAAAAAGCCCTGATCGCGAAAATGGCAATCGGGGCTTTTTTGCGCAAAAGTGCGTCTAGCTTGGCACGGATGCTTTTCTGCAAAAAGTGCTTTTGCGGAAAAGCGTCCATGCCAATCTAGATGCTCTTTTCCGCAAATGCTTTTAATGGAAAACTTTTCCGTTAAAAGCATTTGCGGAAAATCATGCCAGTCTAGACGTAGCCACTGGCTATGTCTAGATTGCATCCCTTTTTCGTAAAAGGGATGCAAATTAGACGTATCGCAATTGCTAATGAAGCAGGGATTTAAATCTCCCCCGCTTCATTAGCATAAACATGGCTGCCGCTTTTTTTCGGCACGGAGCTTTGCCAGAAAAAAGCGCCAGTCTAGATGCGGATCTTTCAGAAAATAAAGCCTTTTCCAAAAGATCCCTTATCCCTCTTAAAATAAGGGATAAGGGATCTTTCAGAAAAGGCTTTATTTTCCGAAAGTTCCGCATCTAGACTGGTGCTTTTTTCCGGCAAAGCTCCATGCCGAAAAAAGCGGCAGCCATTTTTATGCTAATGAAGTGGGGGAGATTTAAATCCCCGCTTCATTAGCAATTGCGGTACGTCTAATTTGCATCCCTTTTACGAAAAAGGGATGCAATCTAGACGTAGCCACTGTGTATTTAAATAGCAAAGGTCTTGTAGCACTAGATACGATTCACAACCTTTCCTGCAAATTGGCATGATCCCTAATTTACAGACACGGAAACCGATGTACAGAGCAGGGAAGTCCAATGTTTTCAGAAGGCACCAGTGAGTTTTGGATGCTCCACTTGACACACAATCTGACAGGCAGAAGGCCTCCACATCAGTTGGGAGCTGTAGGGTGAAAATTTGTCTGCACGGATCGAACTGAGCACCCAAGATGTGCAGCTCCCAAAACATATCGCTGTCTTTGAAAGCTGGGCTGCGATTTGCCCAGCACTGCACAAGAGGTCAGGGATGGAAATGGGGAGAGAACCCCCAAATCCTGATTAGGTTTAATGACACAACCTAATTTCCCCAGCTTGCTACAACAGTGTGTCAACAGGTCCTGTGTTAAACAGTCCCATGTTACATACTAGACAGGAGATATGTACCAGACCTCCGATCCCAACATCAGATGTCAAATTCATGGAGTAAATGTGGGTGGGCGGGCAGGTAGATCTGCTTTGTGACGGGTTATTGGTTTTGCACCACTTTGACTGCCTCGGTTTGAAAACTGATACAATGAAATCAATGCAACACCCAAATGCTACTGGCATGATGACGGTGCTTCTGTTGGTGCCGTTTATTCTTATCTCAACCAGCTAGGGAATGCACTTTCTGACATAATGCATCTACCGCTGGCGGACAGCCCAGGCTGCTGCCCGTGTGAAGCGCATGCTGCTTTTCATCCTTTAGAATGCCATCCCCTTCTCTGACGCTCTCCTCTAATCCAGGCAGTGATGACGGCCTGCGGCATATTCCTTACTTCATTCAAGGTTCTGAGGGCCATGCCTGAGGCAGTGTGACCCAGGCGTAAGCGCAGCGGGTCAGTTTGCACAACTCTTGCTGCGCACACAGACCCTTTGGTGCAGCATCCTTGCTGGCTAACTTAGAGTTAAAAAGCTTCAGAGGGAGAGCTGAGTTAGTCTGTAACTGGAGAAACTTAAAAAACAGAGAATAGTCCTGCAGCACCTAAAAGACTAAGACAACATGGCGATGGGATCATGAGATTTCATGGGCACAACCTACTTCTTCAGATGAATGGAGTTATTAAAGGTCCAAAATAAATAGGGGATGAGGGGGAGGAGAGAAGGAAAAAAGGGGAAACAAATAATCAGAGTCTCCATGCTACATGAAGCTGATAGAGAAGGTGCAAATTGTTCCTAGGTACCCATTGTTTGGTTTTTTATGTCATCAGGATGTGCAATGCAGCAGGCCATCCAACCAATGTTTTTATTCATACCTAGAATACCTAGAAACCATCTACTTCAAGACAGACCCAAGAAAACCAACAATAGAACACCACTTGTCATCACCTACAACCCCCAACTTAAACCTGTCCAACACATTATCAATAACCTACAGCCTATCAGTATAGGGTACCATACTCCAAGAGGCTCTGGGAGACAGACCCATAGTCTCCTATAGACAACCAGCTAACCTCAAGATGATTCTTACCAACAACCACAGGACGTACCCCACGAATACCAACCCTGGTACCTTCCCTTGCAACAAACCCCGTTGCCAGCTTTGTCCCCATATCCATTCTGCTGATACCATTATTGGACCTAACCAAGTGAGTTATAAGATCAAGAACACATATTCCTGTGCATCCAGAAATATAATCTATGCTATCATGTGCCGAAAGTGTCCGTCTGTGATGTACATTGGACAAACATCTCAGACACTTCGCCAAAGGATTAATGCCCACAAAACAGATATCAGACAAGATCACAAAGAAAAAACTATTTCTTGCCATTTCAACCAGAAAGGACACTGTCTCAATGACTTAATCACCTGCGTTCTTCTACAAAGACCTTTTACATCTGCACTTGAAAGGGAATCCTCTGAACTGTCATTCATGTTAAAATTCGACACTCTCCGGGGGGGCGGATTGAACAAAGACCCCAACTATCTTACCCATTACCAGGTTAGCTTCCCCAATTATCACCTCTAATACCATTAGCTCACAGACATCTAACTTTCCCCACCTCTAATATCATTAATTCACAGACACTTACCTTCCTTCCTTCCCCCCCTCCTGCATCCCCCTTCTGTTCTGAAATGTGATTTGTCCTTTTCATATGTGTTCATTTTTTTTAATTGTATCCTTTGGTATATATGGTTGTGACTATTTTCTTCCACTATTTGATCTGAGGAAGTGGGTCTGGCCCACGAAAGCTCATCATCTAATAAACCATCTTGTTAGTCTTTAAAGTGCTACATAGTCCTGCATTTTGCTTCAGCTACACCAGACTAACACGGCTACATTTCTATTTTTATTCATACCTTTGTGATAGTGTAATGGGTCCACCCGCTGGTGAGCGCCCTACATGCGGCCAAGTGGCAGGGTCCTTGCCTGGTTATTCCGTCACCCTCAAAGTCCTGGAACCAGGGTCTGACTAGCCTTGTCCATGGTGCTAGTGAATCTCTGCTTAGTCGGCCTTGGCCACTGGTTCTGGGTCTTACCCAGATCTAGGCTTAGCTCACACTGGGAGCTAGCTGTAGTGCTGATCTCCCAGTCAGAATATAGACCTGGCTGAGTCAAGCACCTGAAAAGAACTGCCAGGCACCTACCCTGCAGCTTCTTTTATACCCCTCTGCTTGGTCCTGATTGACTGCCACAGAGACAGCCACTCTATAGTACCTGGAGGACCTCTTCTCTGCTCCTTCTGCTGGGATGGAGTGTGGCAAGGCCGCTAGCCTCCTGTAGGGGAATTGGGACTTCGTCCAGCCCATCACAGATAGGAGTCAAACCTATAAATGAAGTTAGAGTTAAAAGTTTTCTGGAACCAACCTTCCTTGAGGAAACAGGGAGGAAGCAAGGATGCCTCTGTGCCTACACCTGACCAAGTTTGCCTCCTCTGGAGTCATCCTCCGGCAGGACTAATGCGTCACTGCCTTTTGCCCCTCTCGCGGCAGGAGCAGACTGTCCCCACGCACACACCCCTTCGCACAACTTGTCTTGGGAGGGATCACAGGAAAGCCCAGAACGTGCTGGTCCTGATAAAATAAGAGCAGAAATGCCCTGTGGAAATGGGGGCCCCTTTACAAGGGGGGGGGACCTCTGAACTTAACTGGGAGGGTTTGAGTGGGGAAGATGCTGAGGGCTGCCATGCAGCCTTGGAGGAAGAGAGAGAGATTTCTATTTCCTGGGGTGCAGGGAGAGTCATGCAGTGGGCACCCTGTTGGAGAGGAGCTGAGGGTGCTGGCTAGAGCTCTGTGCATACCAGGACTTCAGGAGGAGCTACTGTGGCTTTGATCAAGCAGGGAGCTTCCAAGGCTGTTGGTGGCTTCACTGGAGCCAGGGCAGAGGCTGTTGCTGTGCCCAGAGCTGACCGAGGCGGGGCCTGCAGTGAAGACAGGGTGAGTAGCCACCACTCTTCTTGGGAAGGTGCCTGCCATGGGATCGGGGGGTTGCAAAGTGCCTGTCTGGGTCTGAGAAGTGGTGGAATGCTCCTGTCCTCCACCCAGGACCTAGAGTTGCTGGCATCTGGGTAAAACAACTCCACTCCTCAAGGGGGTTGTGCATCTTGGGATGAGCCCAGATTAGAATCATTCTGCCTCTTGGCTGGACTGAGTCACTGGGTTAACAGAGCACCAGCTTCAAGCCCTGCTGGACAAGCTTGTATAACGCAGACCTCTAGAGCTGTGCGTGCTCCGGAGGCGGGGCGAATGCAAATGAGAGAAGCTTCCTTGACCACCGGACGGACGCTGTATTTGTTAATCGATTTATTGAACTGCCCCCTGCTGGTTTAAATTGGCAGTGACGTTTAATCAGGCGGTTGTATCAAATTGTTAAAGGGTGTTCACTCCATTCTGAGCGCATGTTGGGCCTGCATTGATTCTGAGTTGTACAGATTAGCTCCACTTTATTCCTGGAAGCTCCCAAGAGCCCTCCGTGAGTGCAGGGCGCAGCCAGGCAGAAGCAAAGCCAGTTTTAATTTCCTTTACAAATCAAAGGACTGCAGCAGAGGGGCAGATCAAGGATTTTCACCTCTCCAGCATCACCACTGGGATACTCAGCTTTCCTGTCAACATCCGCTATCCAGGCTTACAGGGGAGAGTTGCCTGCTCCCAGGTAACTTAAGGAGGAAAGGGGGGGGCTACATAAAGTTATAGAATTTGATTATCTGATGCTATTAACACAGGTTCCAAACCAGAGCTCCGCCCGCAGAGAAGCTGGCAAACAGAGCTGCCTGAAACGAAAGAATGTGCTCTGCTTAATTGACACGCAAATAGTCATTAGGCAGAATGAGAGCAAAGGAAGCTCCAGCCAGCAGCAAACATCCCTCCCTACAGACTCCCTCTGTCCGCCCCCGCTGGAAAAGTTTTTCAAAGGTGAGACAGGACTATATAATGGGGAGAGACTCCAACCCCCTCCCCCTTCTCTCTGCTCATGGTATTCACAGCAGCTGAAGGCCCGAAGGGATCAGGTTGGCCCGGGGGAGGGATTCTGTCTGAAGTAAAGAGCCTTCAAGGTTGGGGCGGAGGAAAGGGGTTGCTCTGAATTTCACCCAGTCTGGTAAGTTAGGCAGCAGTTGTGATTTTAACTTGATTTGTCGGGTAGCCATTTCTGGCTTTCACACCTCATGGGGCGTGCTCACTTCAAATCTCTCTCTTCGTAGTTCACAAACCAGTTCTGTTGTTTTATCTAATCCGCTGTGTCTAGACTGACGCTTTGGGGTAACGCCAGTGGAGGTAACAGGCTCTATACACACGTGTACCGGCCAGGAGAGGGCTGGGGGGTCAGAGTGTACACTTTTGGGGGAAAATCTGGGGCTGAGAATGGGTTCAGGTGACCCTGCAGTGGGCTTCAGACAAGTGAGAGCCGAGGTCTGGCTGGCTGGCTGCAATGAGGAGCTCGCAGCTGCAAAGCAGCGTACAGGGTGTTCCAGGCCCAGAATGGTGTTTTAATGAGGTTTGCACCTTAAAATTGCTGTAAGCCAGTGCTTACGTGACTCAAGTCTGGTGGCGGGACCCAGTCAGAGAGAGGTGACGGTGTCTTGGGTTTTTTTTGCAGGCAAGGGGAATAGAAACAGCCAAGCTTTAAAAGGAGTACTCGTGAAAGGGCGTCAGTGCTAGAGGCAAACAGTCTGGAGAAAGAGGCAGAGAACATGAGCACCAAAGGGGGCAAGCAGAGAGGAGGAGCAAGAAGCGGCCCAGAGGTGAGGCAGAGCTGAAAGAGAGAAGCCCAAGCAAAAGAGAGGAACTATACAAGAAACCCCTGCTTTACGACGGCCTGAGTGGCGCCCCCCGTACGACCATTTTTGTAAGTGTGGAAGGGGCCAAAAAAACCCAACTTATGTCCTTGGCCTGCAACAGTGCACAGTGCCTGTTGTAAATGCAGGTTTGAGTTACAATGCCCCCCACTTGTGATGCTTCCCCAGGAACCGATTGCATCGCAAGTTGGGGGCCATCTGTAAATGGGACATGATAGAAGAGCACAGATAGATCCCAGAGTCACCAGCCTCCATGTCCACTGAGGATCCCCTCAGCTTATATATGGAGATATACCTATCTCAGAGCTGGAAGGGACCTTGAGAAGTCATTGTGTCTAATCTGCTGCCCTCAAGGCAGGGCCAAGTACCATCCCTGACAGATTTGCCCCAGGTCCCTCTCAAGAATTGAACTCACAACTCCAGGTTTAACAGGCCAATGCTCAAACCACTGAGGAATCCCTCCGGCCCAACAGCTTGGGGGAACTGTTTCCTGAGCTCAAGGAATCAGACAGCCTTGACGATTATCTCCCCGCCCTTTGAAAGGCTGTGTGAAATTCACAACATTCCCGAGCACATGGAAGTCCGCACGCATAGGGCCAAACCCTCCGGTAAAGCTTTCCAGGTGGTTTTTCACATGCCCTGGGAGGAAGCGTGGCAATATTCTGAATGCAAGAAAAACTCTTTGATGAAGTTTTCAGATTTACTCCCGAGTCACATTGGTTAACATTTTGAAATCTTAAAAAAGCCCCTGGCATGAGTGATAGGGAGCGTGCTTATATGACCTGTGTGCTCAGGAGGAAATGGAGGAAGGGGAAAGGGGCCGAGGATTTTGAGCAGCTGCTTGATCTCTTTGCTCAAGAACATTTCTTAAGCAGCATATGTAGCAATGGGCTAAGGAGGAGCCCGTGGCATAAGCCTGGGACCTAACGTCATTTACAAGTTTAATTCTTACCCAAATGGAATGACCAGAGATACGGGCTGGCTCGCGCACGACCTTCCCCATCCGAATGACACAACCCAGCGTCTCTCAACCATTTTTTATAAAGTACCCCTTTAAACCAATGTATAAGTATCCCCCTTTTTTTAGAAGAACATGCACTATCCAGAACCCACCCCACCTCCCGAGGGTCCTTTATCCTGCCTTCCTAATACAGAAGCTAGCTCCATCCTTGGGGCAGCCTCTGTTGCGGCTCTCATGGTAGGTAGTTGGTGGGACAGGACTTGAACCCACCATCCTGTACTCTGAAGTGAAATGACCCACTCTACCCCACCGTTAGTGGGGCCCTTAGCCTGCCTTCCTAATAGGGGAGCCAGCTCCATCCTTGGGGCAGCCTAGGGTGGCTGTCCAGCTGCAGAGAGGGACTCAAGCCCCCAACCCTCTGCCCCAGCCCTGAGCCCCTTCCTGCACCCCAACCCTCTGCCCCAGCCCTGAGCCCCTTCCTGCACCCCAACCCTCTGCCCCAGCCCTGAGCTCCCTCCTACGCCCCCAACCCTCTGCCCCTAGGCCTCTCCAGAACCTGCTCCACCTTCAAAGGGTCCCTTATCCTGGGCTGGCTGGCTGGTCACTCCGGGTATGTCTACACTACTCTGCTAGTTCGAACTAGGAGGGTAATGTAGGCATACCGCACTTGCTAATGAAGCCCGGGATTTGAATTTCCCGGGCTTCATTTGCATAAGCGGGGAGCCGCCATTTTTAAATCCCCGCTGGTTCGAACCCCATGCCGCGCGGCTACATGGGGCTCGAACTAGGTAGTTCGGACTAGGTTCCTACTCTGAACTACCGGTACACCTCATGGAACGCAAGTGCGGTATGCCTACATTACCCTCCTAGTTCGAACTAGCGGGGTAGTGTAGACATACCCGGAGTAACCAGCCAGCCAGCCCAGGATAAGGGACCCTTTGAAGGTCAAGGTGGTGGGACTTGGGCTGTTGGGGGGGGGGGGGGCCCTCAAGCTCATCACACTGCACTCCCCAGATGAATTCCCCATCCACTAAACCACTGCAGAACCCTCCCTCCCCTACCTCCCTGGCATCTTTTATCCTGCCTTCCTCATGCGGGAGCCAGGCCACTGCCTGTGTGGGTGGAGTGGGATTTGGGGAGGGGGACTCAGGTCAACCACCCTGCACTCCCCAGGCAAATGCCCCATCCCCTAGACCACTCCAGAACCCACCCCACTGCCCTTCCTTCAGGGCGTCCCCTCCCACACTCCGAACCCCTTGGCCCAAGACCAGAGCCTGCACCCCAACTCCCTCCCCCAGCCTGGTGAAATGGGAAAGTGAATTAGATTCGGGGAGGACGGGGGATGGAGTGAGGAGGGGGAGGCCTCGGAGAAGGGGTGGAGCAGGGGCGGGGCTCAGAGAAGGGGGGGGAGGGAAGCCGGGCCAGGGGATGTGGGTTAGATCTTGCATTGCACTTGCATTGAAAAAGCCACCTTGTGGCTAAAAAGGCTGGCGACCCCGCTCTATTAGTTCATGCTTATCCGACCCGTAAGCCCCTTTGCATGGGGAGGCTCTGAAGAAGGGCAAACCTGTAGAACAGCCTCTCCTCCCTCCAGGCCAATCCTTGGCTTCTTTTCATCCACATCTTGCCCTGAGCCTTTCACCCCATCGATCCCTCCCTCCCCGCCAAGCGCAAAGGGGATCGATCCGTTGCTGCCTGCGTGACCCAGCAGCTCAGGTGTGAAGCAAGTAACATGCCCAGTACCCCCCCCATTTCTATCTCCCCTGCAGAAAAACGGCCTTCCACATGGTGTATCGCTCCGGGACGCAGTTCCGCCGAAGCGTCGCGGCCACGCAGCTTCCCCTTAATCCCCGCCCAGGGGCTTAGGGCTGCCGTGGGGAAAGATGAAAGCGTGGGGCCCAGTGGGGAGCAGCCCCTCATGGCCGGCCCCAGCACTGACCTGCCGCAGCTGGTGAGGGGAAGCCCCTCCCTGCCAGCCCCAGCAAGGAGCAGCCCAGGTAAGCTGAGCCCCACCCTGAACCCACCCCCCCAGCCTTGAGTGCCCTCATTCCTGGCCCCATCCCAAAGGCCACTCCCCCATGCCAGAACCTGAACCCCCTCCCCAGGCCAGAGCCCTTCCTTCAACCTCTCATCCGCAGCCCTATCCAAGAGTGCAGCACTAGCCAGGGCCCTTTCACCCCAACCCTCTGTCCTGAGCCCCTCAACCCCAGCGCCACCCTTGAGCCTGGACCCCTAGCTGGAACCTTCACACTCCTGAGCCCCAGCCCTCTGCCCCAGCCCTGAGCCCCCTCCTGAACCCCAACCCTCTGCCCCAGCCCTGAGCCCCCTCCTGCGCCCCAACCCTCTGCCCCAGCCCTGAGCCCCCTCCTGCACCCCAACCCTCTGCCCCAGCCCTGAGCCCCCTCCTGCACCCCAACCCTCTGTCCCAGCCCTGAGCCCCCTTCTGCACCCAACCCTCTGCCCCAGCCCTGAGCCCCCTCCTGAACCCCAACCCTCTGCCCCAGCCCTGAGCCCCCTCCTGCACCCCAACCCTCTGTCCCAGCCCTGAGCCCCCTCCTACACCCAACCCTCTGCCCCAGCCCTGAGCCCCCTCCTGCGCCCCAACCCTCTGCCCCAGCCCTGAGCCCCCTCCTGCGCCCCAACCCTCTGCCCCAGCTCTGAGCCCCCTCCTGCACCCCAACCCTCTGCCCCAGCTCTGAGCCCCTTCCTGCGCCCAACCCTCTGCCCCAGCCCTGAGCCCCTTCCTGCGCCCCAACCCTCTGCCCCAGCCCTGAGCCCCCTCCTGTGCCCCAACCCTCTGCCCCAGCCCTGAGCCCCCTCCTGCGCCCCAACCCTCTGTCCCAGCCCTGAGCCCCCTCCTGCGCCCCAACCCTCTGCCCCAGCCCTGAGCCCCCTCCTGCGCCCCAACCCTCTGCCCCAGCCCTGAGCCCCCTCCTGCGCCCCAACCCTCTGCCCCAGCCGAGCCCCCTCCTGCACCCAACCCTCTGCCCCAGCCCTGAGCCCCCTCCTGCGCCCCAACCGTCTGCCCCAGCCCTGAGCCCCCTCCTGCGCCCCAACCCTCTGCCCCAGCCCTGAGCCCCCTCCTGCGCCCCAACCCTCTGCCCCAGCCCTGAGCCCCTTCCTGCGCCCCAACCCTCTGCCCCACCCCTGAGCCCCCTCCTGCGCCCCAACCCTCTGCCCCAGCCCTGAGCCCCCTCCTGCGCCCCAACCCTCTGCTCCAGCCCTGAGCCCCCTCCTGCGCCCCAACCCTCTGCCCCAGCCCTGAGCCCCCTCCTGCGCCCCAACTCTCTGCCCCAGCCCTGAGCCCCCTCCTGCGCCCCAGCCCTCTGCCCCAGCCCTGAGCCCCCTCCTGCACCTCCAACCCTCTGCCCCAGCCCTGAGCCCCCTCCTGCACCTCCAACCCTCTGCCCCATCCCTGAGCCCCCTCCTGCGCCCCAACCCTCTGCCCCAGCCCTGAGCCCCCTCCTGCACCCCAACCCTCTGCCCCAGCCCTGAGCCCCCTCCTGCACCCCAACCCTCTGCCTCAGCCCTGGGCCCCCTCCTGCGCCCCAACCCTCTGCCTCAGCCCTGAGCCCCCTCCTGCACCCAACCCTCTGCCCCAGCCCTGAGCCCCCTCCTGCGCCCCAACCCTCTGCCTCAGCCCTGAGCCCCCTCCTGCGCCCCAACCCTCTGCCCCAGCCCTGAGCCCCCTCCTGCGCCCCAACCCTCTGCCCCAGCCCTGAGCCCCCTCCTGCACCCAACCCTCTGCCCCAGCCCTGAGCCCCCTCCTGCGCCCCAACCCTCTGCCCCAGCCCTGAGCCCCCTCCTGCATCCCAGCCCTCTGCCCCAGCCCTGAGCCCCCTCCTGCACCCCAGCCCTCTGTCCCAGCCCTGAGCCCCCTCCTGCGCCCAACCCTCTGCCCCAGCCCTGAGCCCCCTCCTGCGCCCAACCCTCTGCCCCAGCCCTGAGCCCCCTCCTGCGCCCCAACCCTCTGCCCCAGCCCTGAGCCCCCTCCTGCGCCCCAGCCCTCTGCCCCAGCCCTGAGCCCCCCCCCCACACTCAGAACGCCTTAGTCCCTCTCCCCCCACGTGAATTTTCTTATGTGCACCAATAGGAAGGTGACGTGTTGCACACCCCTTCCACATTAGTGCATATAAGAAAATTCATTCGGCTCAGGGGAGGGAAAAATTAGAGGGAACCCTGCTAAGGACATGGCTGATCTCTTCCATCAGCAGCATCTTCCTGGTCTCTCCGTGCTTCCAAGCCAGCATTAAATGTTAATGCCTCCTCTTTTAATGAGGCATGCCTGGTTGGGGCAAGGCGGGATGCAGGGGGACACAATACAGAAGCCATAAATCACTAGGCAGGAAAAAGCAGGGGGTGGGGTGGGAGGGGAGAGTCTTGTGTGTAAGGCATTAAGATCAGCACTACGGGGTGTGCAAGGAACCTGCCCGTAGGCCTGTGGCGAGGGGCCAGAGCGGTTTTGGGGCTGCAGTGTTACATAGTCACCTCACTGCTCCAGGGAGTGTTCCCTGTAAGCTACCTGCTTGTGGGGCTGCTAAGAGAGATCCCAATACCACCCAGCTGATTAGCAGAATGCCCACAGGTAGGTTTTGTTTCTATTGGTGGTGCCCTTTCACACATGTCTCAGTGCACATAAAAATTTATTCCACATGTGAATGGAAAAAAAATCCACACAAGGATGGAAAAGATTAGAGGGAACATCGGGGGCGGGGAGGACAGAGAGAAGCAAAAGGGGCAGAGAAGTGAGGGGCAGAGAAGGGGGACACTGGATAGAACAGGGGCAGAAAGGGGTGGGGCAGGGGACAGAGGCAGGCGGAAGGGGGTTGGGAACGGCTCCTCCACTTTATTTTGCCCAGGGCCCCAGGAAACCTTAATTTGCCTTTGGTCTGCTCCAGCCTGGAAAAAGCCAGCTGGTGCCACGGGAAACAAGAAGTAGCAGTTGTGATCTGGGAAGGAGGAACATTTATACTGTAAAAAATAAAAAAGCTCTTCCAAGAAATGCCGAAGCATATTGCTGAGGCTGCTTTCGCTTTATTGTTAACGTCACAGGCATGACAACCAAGTGGGGCTCCATGGTGCTAGGGGAGGGAAAGGGGAGCCTAAGCTTGTAGAGGGAGCTTATGAGACCTCAGTGCATGGCTCCCACCACCTCTCATGAGCCTGAGATGGAAGGGAAGGCATCTCCTTCCTGGCAAAGTGCTGCAGGGAGTCCGATCCAACAGGCCGCAGGCTGAAGCTCGGGGTGAAATACTGGCCCCATTGAAATCAGCAGGGCTGTGTCTACATTGGCACCCCTTTCTGGAAAAGGGATGCTAATGAGACACTTCGGAATTGCAAATCCGCGGGGGATTTAAATATCTACTAGGAATAAGAGATCTTCCGGAAAAGGGTTTATTTTCCGGAAAATCGCGTCTAGACTGGCGCTTTTCTCCGGCATAACCCCGAGCTGGAAAAAAGCGGCAGCCATGTAAATGCAAATGCCGCGGGGGATATTTAAATCCCCCGCGGATTTGCGATTCCGAAGTGTCTCATTAGTATCCCTTTTCCGGAAAGGGGTGCCAATGTAGACACAGCCCAGGTGTTTTGCCATCCCCTGCATTGTGCAGTTCCTTCAGCCTGGGCAGGCCACTGTCAGCCAGTCAGCTGCAGCAGGACAGCCCTTTTCTACGCTAGCTGGGACAGATGGGGCATTCGGTTGTGGGCCAGGTGTGGAATCAGTTATTGCTCTGGTGGATACGTGGTGTGGGGAAGGAGCTCTCAGAACAGAAGACTGGCAGCTTCCGCGTCTCATTAGCGCGAGCTCCATTCATCTGGCAGACTGAGCAGGGCAATTAGCTGGGATGCTGAAGGACAGACAGCCAGCCTGGATGGAATATTAATACAGAATCAAACCCACATAGCAGTCACCTTCATCAAAGCCGCCACCTTAATTAGAGCCCAGAGAGGGAAGGAAATTTCCAGCAATGCCCTCATTTCCAGAGAGCTTTGGGAAAAGAGGATCAAAAAGCGAGACTCACCGACCAGTGCAGCCCCTCGTGGCTGGGCATGGGGAGGCCGGGATTTCTCTGATGCCCTTGCTAACAGTTGTTTCAGCCCAACAACAATCATCTGTTTCTCATGATTACTGGTAGATGATGGCATAGAGAGGACACTTATTAAGTCTGCAGATGATACCAAGCTGGGAGGGGTTGAAATTGCTAAATAGCATGACGCTTAATAAGGACAAATGCAAAGTACTCCACTTAGGAAGGAACAATCAGTTTCACACATAGGCTGTGTCTAGACTGGCAAGTTTTTCCGGAAAATCAGCAGCTTTTCCGGAAAAACTTGCCAGCTGTCTACACTGGCCGCTTGAATTTCCAGAAAAGCACTGACAATCTCATGTAAAATCATCAGTGCTTTTCTGGAAATACTATGCTGCTCCCGTTCGGGCAAAAGTCTTTTTCTGAAAGACTTTTGCGCAAAAGGGCCAGTGTAGACAGCACAGTACTGTTTTCCGCAAAAAAGCCCCGATGGCGAAAATGGTGATCGGGGCATTTTGCGGAAAAGTGCGTCTAGATTGGCCACGGACGCTTTTCCGCAAAAACTGCTTTTCCGTTAAAAGCATTTCCGGAAAATCATGCCAGTGTAGACGTAGCCATACAGAATGGGAAGTGACCGTGTAGAAAGGAGTACTGCAGAAAGGGATCTAGGGGTCACAGTGGACCAGAAGCTAAATATGAGTCAATAATGTAACACTGTTTTTAAAAAAAAAAAAAAAAAGCAAACATTCTGGGATGCATTAACAGGAGTGTGGTGAGCAAGACACGAGGAGTCATTCTTCTCCTCTACTCTGCACTGATTAGGCCTCAATTGGAGTGTTATGTCCAGTTCTCAGCACCACATTGCAAGAAAGACGTGGAGAAATTGGTGATCTGAAGGAAGGCAGAAGGAATTGGGCTTGTTTAGTTTGGAAAAGAGAAGATTGAGAGGGGACATGATAGGGTTTTTCAGGTATCTAAAAGGGTGTCTCAGGGAGGAGGGGGAAAAATTGTTCTCCTTGGCCTTTGATGACAGGACAAGAAGCAATGGGCTTAAATTGCAGCAAGAGAGGTTTAGGTTGAACACTGGAAAAACTTCCTACCTGTCAGGCTGGTTAAACACTGAAATAAATTGTCTTGGGGGGTTGTGGAATTTCCATCTCTGGAGATATTTAAGAGCAGGTTAGGCAAACACCTGTCAGGGATGATCTAGACAGTGCCTGGTCCTGCCGTAAGGGCAGGGGACTGGACTTGATGACCTCTCGAGGTCCCTTCCAGTTCTAGTGTTCTATGAGTCTATGATTGGTTCCTCTGGCCAGATCTCCTCGGGTATCAGGGTCCAACACAGCAATAATCCAGCAGCCCCATTTCAGACTCACTAATTATTTCACCCTTGTCTTCTGGGGTCTTCGCACCCAGAACCCAGGCCCCTCCCTCCACTCTGGGGTCCAGCCCTGCGACTCTGCAACAAGCAGCTTACGGTCAGTCTGCTCAGACCCCCTGCTTCCTCTCTGGGCCGATTCCCACCTCAGCCTGTCTCCAGGCCTTTCCCACAGCCCATCCCAGAGTCCCCAAAGCCAAAAAGGAAAACAGATGAGTTACAGATCAAGCACGCGTAAGAGTCCCACACAGGGCCTGCCTGCCCCTGGGAGGCACTGATATCTAACAGCATTGAGGAAAATCCCGGCCCCACATGGACCTTGGGTTTAGCTCTGCCTTCCCCTGGACATTTCCCCTTTCCACTCCCTCCGACCAGGCTTGGCACCTCTTACGGGTGCGGCAGGATCGAGCCCATGGCTGAGTGCGGGGTCTGCATGCCTTGGGTTCCTCTCTCAGGTTTAGTTCAGGCAGTGGTGGGTTGGCAGGCCCTGGCAGGCATGGCCGCTGCTCTCTCAGGCTGTATGAAGAAGGAGAAGGACCATTGTCCCTGTTGGGTGCTGTTGCTCCGAGAAGCTGGCTATTCAGTGATTGTTTGGCCTGACTGATGCGAAGGAAGCTTCTGTGGGCGGGCTGCTCTACCAGCGATATCGCAACCCAGACTGGTCAGCGTGATCCTCGGATGGCAGAGCAATGGCCGGGCCACACCGAGAGACAGAAAAGCTTTGTTAACAGATCTGGGCCTTGTAGCTACGGCCGTGGCAGGCAGCCTGTGTGAGTACCAGGGTCCCAGGCGGGTTGGACAGCCCCATAGTTCCGAGCCAGTGGGAGCTGCGAAGTCGGTGCTTTGGGCAGAAGCAGAGCACGGAGACCCCAGCCCTCCCCCGGGTCTGCAGGGATGGTGCTGCCATAGAGTTGCCAGGTGTCTGATATTTTCACCTCCCATCCTGTAAAAAAATTCAGAGAATACTGGACACCTAAAATGTCCGGTATTTTCTGATTTTTTTCCCCCGTCCAGGAGGCAAAAATGCCGGGCACCTGGCAACCCTACAAACACTTAGCGCCCGGCCTCCCCCCCGAGCCCTCTCCTGGCTCCCAACACCTCCAGCTCCCCGACTCCAGCCCCCATGCTTACCTGGTTCCACAAGGCTGACAGCACAAAATGGCTGCCGACCAAGGGGAATGCCCTTATGCCTCGTGAAATGAGGTTTACAAGGTCAGTCGGCAAAGGCTTTCCTTGTCGATCGATCCCCGTCTTGACTGCCGGTCTATGCCGACAAACAGCTGAGCCTGCACAACGCGGCGGCCATTTGTATTCTAATAAAGCGAGGGATATTTAAATCCCTACTTCATTGACGATGTCGGTATGTCTAATTCACATGCCTTTGTCAGCAGAGGCATGTAGTCTAGACATACCTTTAGTGCCCCAAACCTCCCAGTTTGGCTGAGGTAGCCTCCAGGAGATAGGACATAACTCCAGAAGACTCCCGGCAAAAGCAACCTTAAGAGCTACCTGCCTCTTCGCCACTCAGCCCTCAACTGAGCCATGCTCTGTCCTTTTCTTTCCCCTCCGGGTGACATATAGTGGGCCAGGGCTAGCTGGGCCCATAGACTTTCTGCAACTTCGTTTTGTTTTGTTTTTGGTGGCTGGTGTGAGGTTTTTTTGCTCCATTGCAGTAACCTGTATCAGATGACAGGAGAATAGCTAACGCCAATTTTTTTTTTAAAAAGATCTCCAGGGGTGATCCTGGCAATTATAGGCCAGTTAGCCTAGCGTCAGCACCAGGCAGATTGCCTGAAACTGTCGTGAAGAATAGGATTATCAGACCCCTGATGAGCACGAGATGCTGGGCAAGAGGCAACGTAGCTTTTGTAAAGGAAAATCCTGCTTCATCAGTCTCTTAGAATTCTTTGAGGGAGTCAACAAGTGTGTGGATAAGACAGTACTTGGTCTGTCAGAAATTCTTCGATAAGGACCCAAGCCAAAGGCTCTTAAGCAAAGATCTTAAGAGGGTAAGAGGGAAGATCTTCTCATCGCTAACCGGTTAAAAGTGAGGAAACAAAAAGGTCAGTTTTCACAATGGAGAGGAGTAAATTGCTGGTTCCCCAGAGATCTGTTCTGAGACCTGAGCAGTTCTCCATCCTCAGAAATGACCTGAGAACTGGAGTGAACAGTAATTAGGCAAAAACATAAAGTTACTCAAGATAGTTACACCTAAAACTGACTGCAAAGCGTTACAAAGGGATCTCTCAAACCTGCGTGACTGGGCAACAAAACAGCAGGTGCAAGTGTTGACAAATGCAGGATCTCAGAGTCCCACGGCTAATTCTGAAAAAACATCTACTCAGCGTTCAGTAGCAGTCAGAAAAACTAACAGAATGTTGGGAGCCATTTTGAAAGGGTTGGAAAATAGAAACGCTACTGTAAAAATCTGTGGCACACCTACACTTTGAATCCAGCATGCAGATCTGTTTGCCCCATCTCAAAAAGATGTATTAAAATTGTAAACAAAAAACAACTCTGTAAGGGCAACAAAAATTATTAGGGGTCTGGCAAACTTCCATAAGAGGAAAGATTTAAAAGACTAGGACCAATGAAGAAACAGCTAAGAGAGAATGTGATAGAGGTTTATAAAATAATGAATGGGGTGGAGAAAATGAATGAAGAGGTGTTATTTACACCTTCACATAAAAGAAAATTTGGGGTTCGCCAATGAAATTAATGGGCAGTGGGTTTAAAAGAAACATAAGGAAATAGTTTTGCACATAACTCATGGTTTATCTGTGGAACTCATTGCCAGGGGATGTTGTGAAAGCCAAAAGTATAAGTGGGTTTTAAAAAATTAGATCAGTCCCTAGCAGGAGCAGCCCAAGGTGGGCTGTGGCACCTGGCGCCCTAGGCGGAACGCAAGATCACCGCCCCCGCCTTCACGGCCGTCAATGGAGTGACGTCATCATTAGGCGCCCTAGGCGATGGCCAAGTCAGCCTACAGTCACGGGCCACCTCTGGTCCCTAAAGGATAGGCCCATCAATGACTGTTGACCAAGAAGTTCAGGAATGCCACCCCATACTGGTCTCCTTAAACCTCTGATGGGGTGAGGCTGGAACTGGACAACAATATTGATCACTCAATAATTGCCCTGGCTTTTTTAAATTTGCTTTGAAATATCTGGCTTTGGCCACTGTTACAAGACACTGGATTAGTTGAACCATTGGTCTGACCGAGTGTAGTCATTCTAATGTTATTACAGTGTAATGGAAATAGATGAATGGGACTTTATGTTTCTTAACCATTTATTATTTTGACCTTTGCTTATTACAAAGTTTTGGGGAGCGACTTAAGATTGTATGGATAAGATACACTGGGTGAGGTAACAGGCATTTACAAGGGAGTATATGGCATTGGGGAACTGGAGGAACAAGAATTTGGGGGCAGAATCCATCTTTTACATCTTTTCACATAGGGTGCATCTGCACTGTACCCGAAGCTTGAAATAAATTATGCAATTTGAGCTACGCAAAAACTGTAGTTTATTTTGAAATCTGGCACTGTCTACACAGCACTTATTTGGAAATAAATTGCTAGTCTGAAATGTCCCTTACTCCTTGTGGAATGAGGTTTCCAGGGATGTCGAAATAGCGAGCCCGTTATATTTTGAAATAACGGGCCCGCTCAGAAGACGTGGAATAGCTATTTCGGGATACTGGAGGTCAGTGTTCCCTCTAAGCTGCTCAGCAGCACAGCTTCACAGGTGATTAATCGGCCCCAACCAGCTGAGGGCTCCATGCATGGCGCTGACTGACCAGGTGGGGCTGATTAATCACCTGTGAAGTTGTTCTCCCCGCAGCTTAGAGGGAACACTACTGGAGGTATCCTGAAATAGCGCAGCAGTGTAGCCATAGGGTCCTGGCCTAAGATGGTACTCCTAAGTATAGCCATAATGCAAATAAATAATAACTATTCATTTCCAGACAACAGCTTCATGCAAAGAAAATGCTTTTTGGAGTAGGGAGAATATAGAAATGAGATGAACTCCCCCGATTCAATACATTTTCACCTGGATTCTCCCTTGCACAACATTTTTTGTTTATGAATTTTCCTGCTTTTCCACAACTGTGGAAAAGCAGGAAAATTTCCAGATTGGTTTGTAAAGGGCTGCAGGAGTTTTGAAGCCAGTGTGAGTTGTGCTTGGATAGTCACTGCAGAACTGGGTTGTTAACGCTGGGAAAGAACCTCAGCGCCAATCAGCGAAGCATCCAGAGACATTCAGCACGCTGGTAATGGGCAGGCTTTGGTGATCATTATATTGTTTTGGGAGATGCTGTGAAACAGCTGATCCACTAAAATCATTTCCCAGAACAATAAGGGATCAAGGAAATTGCTCCGATTACTGCTAAACCTCTGAGGTTTATGGAAGTCTGGGCAGCTCAGCTATTTTGTAAATACTTTTTTTCATTTTCATGCTTACGCTGCATGGTTTGTAATGGCCACTTGCAGTTCTGAAAATAGCATTTTCTTTCCCTTCCAGATTGGTGCTTGGCAAACTATTGACACTTCCATCTGTAGTTCAGCTCCTCAGCAGCTCCAATCAACACAGTTCCCCCAGTCTGCCCCCGTAGAAGTCAATCATTTCCAATGGTCTCTGAAATTAACCATTGATCTATTTGTCTAGTTTCCTCACCAGCACAGATCTGGCTCAAGACTAAAATCAATTACCTGACTGTGCCGGGCCAACTCAGAGAGAAAGGGCAAGTTGGGGTACAAGTCCCAGTGCCCCTAAACCACCAAAGCTCTTTTGAAAATCCCTCCTCAGTTCAGTTTAAAATCCATCTAGTTACGCTGCTCATCATCAACAACCGTGGGCTCAACACCCGTTGGTGTCCAATGCCTCCCTCACTATTTCCTTCCATCTTTCCCTGTCCGGTGCAGAGTGGCTGAGTTTCTGTAGACTAGCTCTGCACCAATCAGTTACGCGGCTGCAAACTCCTAACTCAACAACTGGAATCAATTAATTTTTACCCTAATTAATTCAACTTCATTTAATTTATCTGGCACTCCGAAACAGGCCCACGAGAGCTGCAGTGAAATTGCCCTCGCAGTGTCAGCAATGACCCCTGCTCTCCACAAACCCAGCAGCCCAGCACTCGCTCACTCATTCCTGCGGCTTCAGTGGCTGTTTCTCTCCCTTTACCTCCCAGCTGTGCAGGAGACAAAGGAGACACCCAGGATGATGGTACAAAGGAACATCTGGTGAACACATCACGTCTCTAAGGAATCTGGGACGAGAGGCCACCCTGTACTCTTTGCACATTCGTTAATATTACAATTGATTATGTGCATCAGGTTAACATCTCAGAGTCACAGATTGGGAGCTTTGTACTAGGGATGTAAGCCACCAGTCAGCTAGTTGACTACCCCATAAGCATAGGCTTGTGGAGTAGTCGAGTCACTACTCGACTAGTCACTTTCTCCCCTCCCTTGCTGCCTCTGACAGAGACAGCAAGGAGTGTGGGGGAGCAGGAACCGGTGCTGGGGGGAGCCGGCTTAAAAGCTGGTTCCCCCCAGAACTGTCTCCACTGCGGGGGGAGGCAGAGGAGGGAAAGCTGCAGTGGGGAACCGTGTCAAGCAAGGACTGCTCCGGGTTCCCCGCTGTGCCTCTGCCTTTTAAATTTCAATTAATCAGCTAATCGAGTAGTCGATGGAATTTCTACTGCAGCTCTTACTACATTTAAAAGGCAAAGGTGTAGCCAGGATAGCCAGCACCCTGTCCCGCATCAACTAATCGAGAAGTCGATAGAAATTCCATCGACTACTCGATTAGCTGATTAATTGAAATGTAGCATCCCTACGTTGTACAGCACCTAGCATAACAAGAACAAGCAATGGCCCCTACCTCAAAGAACTACCCATCTAACTAAAGAGGCCTTCAGTTTCAAAAGGCTCAACAGCTCTGTGGGCTTCATATTAACGCCCTCGTGTTTCATGCGGGCTGCTGTAACACTGGGGAGCATCTTACACAATATCAGAAAGGCAAGTGATGGTAAACTCTTCAGGGTGGGGACGCTAGCTCAGATCATCAGTATCAATGGGAGTTAGGCACCTTGATACCTGTGAGGATCTGGACCTTTCTCAGTAAGCTTCCATACAGTGCCCAACCGTAGGGCTTTGATCTTTGTTTGCCACTGTCCTACTAACAATTCAGCATTCTCTGCCAGACTAGGCAAGCACTGCCATAGGATTGCCTAGGGAGCCCAGCTAAGACCTGAGCCCATTGTACAAGGCACTGTACAAACCTACAAGAGAGTATCAGCTTTACAGGTAGAGGAAACAACTGGCCAAGGTCATGCAGAAAAGCCAGGAATATAACGCAGGGGCCCTGAAATCCTTTGTCATGCTCTACCCACTAGGGATCACCTGCCCCCGTGCAGAGGGTGATCCTGTATCCATGGACGTTAACATAAGTTTTGTTCCTGAAATGAGGAAGGTGTGTTCCTAGAAATCCCTGTGCTCCAAGAGGAGCCTAACAAGCAGAAGACTGGGAGACATGCATTGCACACGGCTGGATTGGACTCTACACCGGAGTGGATTGGACTCCAGGCAGTACAGCCTAGCTCATCGACAGCATGTACCATCGGTAGAGGTTGGAAGTATTTCAAAGGGACGTTGTTAAGGGCCCAAAAGCAAACAATTCCGCTGTGTAGGAAAGATAGAAAATATGGCAAAAGACCAGCTTGGCTTAACAAGGAGATCTTGCATGATCTCAAAATAAAAAAGGAGTCTTATAAAAAATGGAAACTAGGACAAATAACAAAGGATGAATATAGGCAAGCAACACGGGAATGCAGGAGCAAGATTAGAAAGGCAAAGGCACAAAATGAGATCAAACTAGCTACAGGCATAAAGGGAAACAAGAAGACCTTTTATAAATACATTAAAAGCAAGAGGAAGACCAAGGACAGGGTAGGCCCACTGCTTAGTGAGGAGGGAGAAGCAGTAACAGGAAACTTGGAAATGGCAGAGATGCTCAATGACTTCTTTGTTTCGGTCTTCACCGAGAAGTCTGGAGGTGTGCCTAACGTAGTGAATACAAGCAGAGAGAAGGTAAGTTTAGAAGATAGGATACACAAAGAACAAGTTAAAAATCACTTAGGAAAGTTAGATGTCAGCAAGTCACCAGGTCCTGATGAAATGCATCCCAGGATACTCAAGGAGCTGATAGAGGAGGTATCTGAGCCTTTAGCTATGATCTTTGAAAAATCATGGCAGACAGGGGAGATTCCAGAAGACTGGAAAAGGGCAAATATTGTGCCCATCTATAAAAAGGGGAATAAGAACAACCCAGGAAACTACAGACCAGTCAGTTTAACGTCTGTCCCAGGGAAGATAATGGAGCAGGTAATTAAGGAAATCATATGCAAACACTTGGAAGGTAATAAAGTGATAGGGAATAGCCAGCATGGGTTTGTGAAGAACAAGTCATGCCAAACTAATCTGATAGCTTTCTTTGATAGGATAACGAGCCTTGTGGATAAGGGAGAAGCGGTGGATGTCATATACCTAGACTTTAGTAAGGCATTTGATACGGTCTCGCATGATATTCTTATTGATAAACTAGGCAAATATAACTTAGATAGGGCCACAATAAGGTGGGTGCATAATTGGCTGGATAACCGTAGTCAGAGAGTTGTTGTTAACGGTGCTAAATCCTGCTGGAAAGAGATAACAAGTGGAGTTCCACAAGGGTCTGTTTTGGGACCCGTACTGTTCAATATCTTCATCAATGATGTAGATATTGGGATAGAGAGTACTCTTATTAAGTTTGCAGATGACACCAAACTGGGTGGGGTTGCAACTTCTTTGGAGGATAGGGACATAATTCAAAATGACCTTAGCAAGTTAGAGAAATGGTCAGAGGTAAACAGGATGAGGTTTAATAAAGAGAAATGCAAAGTGCTCCACTTAGGAAGGAACAATCAGTTCCATACATACAAGATGGGAAGCGACTGTCTAGGAAGGAGCATGGCGGAAAGGGATCTAGGGGTCATAGTGGACCACAAGTTGAATATGAGTCAACAGTGTGATGCTGTTGCAAAAAAAGCAAATATGAGTCTAGGTTGTATCAACAGGTGTGTTGTAAGCAAAACTCGTGAAGTCATTCTGCCGCTCTACTCTGCACTAGTTAGGCCTCAGCTGGAGTACTGTGTCCAGTTCTGGGCGCCACATTTCAAGAAAGATGTGGAGAAATTGGAAAGGGTACAGAGAAGAGCGACAAGAATGATTAAAGGTCTAGAGAACATGACCTATGAAGCCAGGCTTCATGAACTGGGCTTGTTTAGTTTGGAAAAAAGAAGATTAAGGGGGGACAGGATAGCGGTCTTCAAATCTCTAAAAGGGTGTCACAAGGAGGAAGGAGAAAATTTGTTCCTCTTGGTTTCTGAGGACAGGACAAGGAGTAATGGGCTTAAAGTGCAGCAAGGGAGGTTTAGATTGGACATTAGGAAAAAATTCCTAACTGTCAGGGTGGTCAAATATTGGAATAAATTGCCAAGGGAGGTGGTGGAATCTCCCTCTCTGGAGATATTTAAGAACAGGTTAGATAGACATCTGTCAGGGATGGTGTAGACGGAGCTTGGTCCTGCCTTGAGGGCGGGGGGCTGGACTCGATGACCTCTCGAGGTCCCTTCCAGACCTATGATTCTATGATTCTATGATCTCGAAATGCTTTACAAAGTGGGTCAGGCTTATTCTCCTCATTTGACAAATGGGGAAACCGAGGCACAGAAAGGGGAAGTGATTTGCCCAAGATTGCCTAGCACGCCTGTGCCCAAGGTGGAGGAGAAGCCAGGTTGCACAGCTCCCAGCCCAGTACCACTAGTCCGTACCGGGATTCAAAGGGGAAATCCCTTCACTAGCAAAATGAGTTTTGTGGGCTCAGGCTAGGACCTGTGTCTGTCTGTTGGCATTATGACTAAGGATGTAAAGGAGTAGCTGACTACCCGATAAGTCTATGCTTAGCAGGTAGATGAGACAACTACCTGCTTCCCCTATCCCCCCTCGCTGCCTCAGTGTGAGAGACAGCAAGGGGGAGGGGAAGCAGGAACCAGTGCCGGGGGGAGCCGGCTTAAAAGCCAGTTCCCCCCAGCACTGTCTTCTTGGTGCAGGCATAGGGAGGGGGAAAGAGAAGCAGAACTTCAGTGGTCCCGGAGCCAGCATGAGCCAGGAAGGCTTAGTCCCCACTGCCTCTTACTACATTTAAATTCAGAGCCACAGTGGGGGTAGCGAGTGTCCTTCCCTTATCGACTAATTGAGTAGTCGATGGAAATTCCATCGACTGTTCGATTAGCTAATTATGCACAATTTAATGTCCCTAATCATGACACCATCATACAGGGCCGGCCCACGACATTTTGGCACCTGAGGCGGGGAGCTCAAATGATGCCCCCTCGCTTGGGCCAAAACTTTGAATTTTCTACAGTCTGGGTCCTAGTGAAGCTCCCCCACAGTCTGGCACCTGAAGCGGCTGCCTCAGTTCGCCTCATGGTAAGGCCGGCCCTGCCATCATATAATGTGCCCATCTCCTGCTGCCCCGTACCCTGCAGGGAAAGGCATATGCTGGCTTATTAGATCCAATCGTTTAATGAACACAAACCAACAAACTGCTATAGGGCCAAGCTTGGCCTTCAGCACCCTGCCTGCACAATCATCCCTAAGCAGGCTCCATTCTTACTCCCTCCCAAAAACCCCCATGTAGGGTTGCCAGGTGTCCGGTATTCTACTGGACAGTCCTGTATTTGCGGTCTTTGTCTGGTAAAAAAAAAAAATCAGAGAATACCGGACATGTGCAATGTCCAATTTTTTGCTTGACCAAAAAATACCGAATGTATTTTGGGAGACCATCTGGCAACCCTACCCCCATCTAACACCTAACCTGGGTTAACAAACCCCTACAAGAGGGTAGAGGACTTCCTAGTGAACAGCTGAGGACTTCTGAGAGATGAATCTCCCCTCCCCATCCCCCTGCTCACAGAATGCCAATGCACCTGCCTCTGTGATTGCAAGGGGTGAGAGGCCTGGAACTCTCTTGGGAGCACCACAACCGTGATGATCCGCATTTGTTGGGAGGCGGAGAGAGCGTTTGACTCTACAATCATGCTAGCAGCAAGAGCTAGCTGAAGATATTCTGCTGGCACATTTTGCCATTAGAAAGTGCTTTTTCTTCCACATTGAAGCTGAATATTGAAAGAAAATTTGAAGACAAAAAAAGCAAGTTTTTGACCAAATTAAATCCCTTCACTGCTAGCCCTCCACCAGTTTTCTCCTGACCTTCTTGATTGTACTTTGACACAACTTTCTGTGTTGAAATGTATCTTCTATTTGCTTCTGAAGTAACGCAACATTTTGAAGAGGCGAAATCAGATGAAGGTTTTGATGCCAATGATTTTTTTTCAGGTGCAGTTTCACAGCATCAACGACGGTTTTTCATTTCATTCCGCCTCGGAACAAAAACGAGTGTCAGGATTTCCCACAGGATGGCCAGCTGGCGTGTCGAGCAGATTTGCTGGCATCGTGCGTGTGTGGAGGGACACCATTTTCGCTTGTGAAAGCACAGGGAGAGCCATGCTAGGAAGACGGATTGTTTCGACTAGGCAGCGTGACCTTTCTAATCACTGTTAGACTTTCAATTTCTTTCTTCCCTTCTGCACGTTAGCCAGGCAGTTGTGGAGAACAACTCATTTCAAAAGGGTCATGGCTACTAATTCCACTGCTCGTAGGGCCCTAATCTCCCATTCCACAGGCATTACCTCACGTCTGCCGCCTATTAATCACCTCCGCAGCTAAGCACTGTGCTTCCCTCTCTTCTCTAAACCAGGGTTTCTCAACCAGTGGTCCCAGTACCCTCAGGGGTACTTGAGAGAAGTTGGGGGGGGGGGGGGAAGGGAGGTACCTCAACACAACTGAAATTTGGAGAAAACTGAATTTTGGGTTTAAGTTTTACAGCTTTTTATTAATTTTGTACTTTTTACACCCAAAAATGTCATCGCCTACCTGGCTACGATTAAGTTGTTTCAACAAATGTGTTGTTAGGGTAGAAAAAAAATGTTGTGTGTCTGAACACTGTGGCTGTGTCTAGACTGCACCCCTTTTGTGGAAAAGGGATGCAGATTAGACACAGCGCAGTTGCAAATGAAGCGGGGATTAAAATCTCCCCCGATTCATTTGCATGAACATGGCTGCCGCTTCTTTCTGGCTCGGGGCTTTGCCGGCAAAAAGCACCAGTCTAGATGGGGATCTTTTGGAAAATAAAGCCTTTTCCGAAAGATCCCTTATTCCTGACTTTAAGAGGAATAAGGGATCTTTCGGAAAAGGCTTTATTTTCCGAAAGATCCCCGTCTAGACTGGCGCTTTTTACTGGCAAAGCCCCGAGCCGGAAAAAAGCGGCAGCCATGTTCATGCAAATGAAGCGGGGGAGATTTAAATCCCCGCTTCATTTGAAATTGCGCTGTGTCTAATCTGCATCGTTTTTCTGCAAAAGGGGTGCAGTCTAGACACAGCCTGTGGGTACTGGGGGTACTTATAATTTTTTGTTGTTTTGAAAAACGCGTACTTTATAAAAAATGTCGAGAAACACTGCTCTAAACCACTGAGGCGCACTCCTTATTCGTTCTGTCACATCAGTGAGTTCAGCCACTGCTAGAGTTGCCAACTTCCTAATGGCACAAAACCAAACACTTTTGTCCTGCCCCTGCCCCGCCCCTTCCCCAAGTCCCGCCCCCCCGGCCTCAGTCCCGCCCCCCCGACCCCCCCATTTCCCTGAGGCTCCATCCCCTCATGCCATTCCACTCACACTTTCACCAGGCTGGGGCAGGGGGTTGAGGTATGGGGGCGCTCTGGCTGGAGGAGGGGGCTCTGAGATAGGGCAGAGGGTGCAGATTTGGGGTATGGGAGGAGACTCACTGCTAAGGCAGAGGGTTGACATGCAGAGAGCGTGCAGGCTTTGAGGTGGGGCCAGGGATGAGGAATTTGGGGTGCAGGAGGCGTTCCAGGCTGGGGCTTAGGGATTCAGGGTGCAGAAAGGGACTTGTCATTGGGGCATGGGAGGGGGTGCAGGGTCCAGGTGGCGCTTACCTAAGGCAGATCCCAGGAAACGGCTTGGAAGTCCCTAAGAAGGCATAAAGGGGGGCGGGGAGATTCGTTCCCATAAGCACCATCCCCACAATTCCCATTGGTTGTAGTGCCTGGCCAATGGGAGTTGCAGAACCGCTCTGGGGGAAGGACAGAACGTAGAGCCAAGGAGCAGCAGGGACCTGCCTGACACCTCCCAGAGCTCCACGGAGTCAGGGGTGGTAGAGAGCCTGCCTTCGCCCCGCTGCTGTTACAGGAACCAGGAGCAGCCAGCACAATCCATCTTGGGGATAGGGGCCCCTGCCCGGCCCCCCCGAGCCAGCTAGACTCCCCTCTCCCAGAGCCAGCGGAAAAATTAACTCTCACACCCAGCAACTGGTCCCAGCCCCACCCCCTCCTCTGTCCTGCTCAGGGGCGGCCCGTGAGCCTAGGGCCCGTGCAGGCAGAGGTGCCGAGGGGGCACCGATTGCGCCACCTGCCTGGGGCACCAGCTGCCGCTGCCAGCCTCGGGCCGCTCCTGGGCCTGCTTGAGGAGGTGTGTGTAGGGGGTGAGATGTTCTCTCACTGTCACTGGTTGCATTTCCCTTAAGATCAGGTGCCAGGACGGCCTGGGCTGTTCCCTGTGTGCCTTCCCTCAGAAGTTCTCATCCAAGGATCCCATCCCCTGCTCGGCAACACACACACACTCACAGAATCACTACAGAGCAGCACAGGACAGCAGGAATCACACACAATTATGTTGCTGGGTGTGTGAGTTAATTTTTCAGCTGGCTCTGGGAGAGGGGAGTCTAGCTGGCTCAGGGGGGCCGGGCAGGGGCCCCTATCCCCAAGATGGATTGTGCTGGCTGCTCCTGGTTCCTGTTACAGCACGTCTGACTACTCTCTGTCCCTCTCAATGAATACATTGTACTAGTCCTTGACCTACACAGAGCAAGATGCTCCAACGAGCTTACGGTCTAATGAGAAAGGCAGGAGGAGGAGGGGAAGGGGTTTGCTTACACAGTGGCAGCGGTGGCACTAAAAGCCAGTTTTCCTGATGCCTCAGCTAGCGGAAGGGTAACGTGTTACACTGACTGTGCACGGGTGCAAAGTATGGCACATGCTACAGGGTAATGGGGAATCAGGCCACAGCCCAGGCCAGTGCCTTAACCACAAAAGCAGCCTTCCCCTCTGACTGATCATTAGCCACTCTTTATATATAGTCCAGAGGAGATACATGGAGAGGTTCATGATGCCCCAGGGCATCATGCTGAACTTGCTCATGCCACAGATAGAGAGTAAATCCCTCACCAAGTGTGCAGCCTATGAAGGTACTTACATGGCTCCCATCTGCAGAGTATCTGCTCGCATATGGCATTTGTAGCAGCAGGAAATGAACTGGGCTCCACACGGTCTTACACGGGTACAAGAACCATCCTCCTTCAACAAGGTGGAGATTAATCACATGCACAGTCACTTCAGCCACATAGGTCATTCTCCCAAGCCCCTGCTGATCTCTCCGTTGTAACGGTGGGAAACAGAGGCACAGAAGAGAGAATATGGGTATGTCTACATTACCACCTAGTTCGAACTAGGGTGGTAGTGTAGACATACCCTAATTGACTTGACCAAGGCCATAACAGTGCACTGAGACCAAGCAAGGAACTGAACCCAAGTCACCCAAATCCAAGACTAGTTCCATAATCCCTAGCCCGTCCTTTTTCGCTAGATGCAGAACTTCCCAGTTTGGACAGTCAGTATCCCTCATTGAAGTAACAGTGTCATTCAAACTACAGCCTCACATGGTACAATGACCATTGCTCTAGAACAGTGTTTCTCAAAGTGGGCTGGGACACACCACTTCCCGTGGCTCCCCTGGGCTGGAAATGGCAAACCGGAGCCAATGGGACCTGCAAGAACCCATAGCTATGGACCCTTCAGGTAAACAAAGCGGCACGGGCCCGCCAGTGGCTTCACCAAAGCGGGTCTGCAGCCTCCTTTGAGAAGCACTGCTCTCGAATAAGGGAGCTTTTGTTTTTAATTAAAGAATAAAGTGGCGATTGAGTGGATTAAAATGCTTTGATCTGAAGCTCAAAGCAGAGAGCTCAAGAACTGGAACGCTTAACCCAAACAATTTCCTGACTGGACAGCCTCGGATTGGTCCAAAAAAGCCAAGAAATAGGGTTGTTTTCTGCAGATTGCACCCAACTATGGGGAGGGGCTGTTGTTTTTTAAATTAGAGGCTCTGTTTAGCAGAGAAATTGTTTAGCAAGGAGCGTTAAATGTATCACTCATCTTGAAGAGGGAATCAGTCCAGAATCATCCTGTGAAGTGTGAAGCTGCCCCAGCAATGATTTTCTCCGAGACCTGATTAAAACTTCCAACCAGATCCTTTGCTGTTTGATGCTTTCATGTTTTATCAAACTCCTCTCTGCCTGAGGACACAATGTTATTTGAAAGGAGAGAAGCAGTTTTCTTCCCCTCTCTTGTCTGGGACTATCAGATGGGAGCTGGCTCTGACGGAGATTTACAAAAAGTGATTACACTGAAATCATTTCCTGCCTTCATGAATGTGTTTCCATACACAATTTTTTCCTTCCCTCTTTCTCTAGTGCTATGTTGCTGATGGTATCAGTCACAATCTCAAGTTTTCAGAGCCTTGCGGGCAATTTCTCTCCCCCCCCCCCCCCCCCCCGCAAATGCATTGCATTTCCCTTTACTGAACTCACAAAACATCCTAGATTGGAGTCAAGATTCGCTCGCTGTAGCCGAGATACTGATCAGTGCCATTCAGATTTTGTCAGCAATCCTTTATGTTCTCTGACCTCTGCATAAATCAGCATTTGAGTGTGGATGTTATCAATCTCTTGCAGCCAAAGAATGTGTCAGGAGGCAACTGTTTCAAGAGGGTAGGGTGGGTGTATGGATACGATACTTGCCTTGGACACAGGACAGCTGGCTTCAGTTCCCACCCTGAGGCTGTGTCCAGACTCAGGGGTTTTTCCGGAAAAAGTAGCCTTTTTCCGAAAAAACTTCACCTGCGTCTAGACTGCAGCCGCGTTCTTTCAAAATTAAATCAAAAGAACGCGGCTTTTCTTTCGACGGCGGTAAACCTCATTTTACGAGGAAGAACGCCTTTTTTCGAATGCAAACAGGGCTTTTTCAAAAGAGAGCATCCAGACTGCCTTTCAAAAAAGCGGCTTGCTTTTTCGAAAGTTCCGCTTGCAGTCTAGATGCTCTTTTTCGAAAGAGGCTTTTTCGAAAGTATCTTTCGAAAAAGCCTCTTTCGAAAGAGGCTTGCAGTCTAGACATAGCCTGAATGTGACATTTTAGGGACTTAGCTGTTAAGTCCTATTTTCAAAAGTGATTTAAGTCCTGGCGACTTTCACTGAGACTTAAGCCACCTTTGAAAATTTTCTCTTGAGTGGTTTAGGCTCCTAAGTACCTCATCCATTTCTGAAAATGGGACTTAGGCACTTTTGCCAATTTTATCTTTACATTGTCCCACAGTTCCCTGTGGGTAAAGCAGCGACACTCTTTTCCTTTCCTCCCCCTATTGTCTAATTAGACTGTCATTCTTTGGAGCTCAGTCTGTGCCTGGACAGCATCTAGCACAACCCTGCCTTGGCTCTGAAGGCCTCTTGTAACCGATAAAGAAATCTGAGTTTCATTCCATGACAAATGGTGGAAGAAACCATTGTTCCTGATTCAAACGCCATGAGGAACAATCTTGCTTTGATCCCGAGATGGGTTGAGGAGACCTGATAGGACCAGAAGTCACAGATGGAAAGAGACTGGAAAAAGTGTCTGCTGCATCCCTTGAGAAAGAAAAGAGATAGGCCTGAGCTGTAAAGAATATACTAGGGGTTCTGTATCGAGACTGATGGTTGGAGAGACTGCATGGTTCTAACTAGCTCCCATACTGTCCCAGCCTGGTGTCACCACAAAGAGTCTCCTTAAGTCCTGGCCTAGCCTTGAGGACAAGACCGTAGACCACTCCACAATGTTCACATAGAATCATAGAGCTGGAAGAGACCTCAGAAGACCATCAAGTCCAGCCCAAGGCAGGACCAATCCCAATTAAATCAACCCGGCCAGGGCTTTGTCAAGCCAGAACTTAAACACCTCTAGGGATGGAGACTCCACGACTTCCCTAGGTAACCCATCCCAGTGCTTCACCACCCTCCTAGGGAAATAGTTTTTCCTAATATCCAACCTGGATCTCTACCACCACAACTTGAGACCATTGTTCCTTGTTCTGCCATCCGTCACTACTCTGAACAGCCTCTCTCCAGCCTGTTTGGAACCTCCCTTCAGGAAGTTGAAGGCTCCTATCAAATACCCCCTCACTCTTCTCTTCTGCAGACTAAATAGACCCAACTCCCTCAGCCTCTCCTTATAGGTCATATGCTCCAGCCCCCTCATCATTCTGATGCTGGACCCTCTGCTGTACCCTCTCCAATGCATCCACATCCTTCCTGTAATTGGGGGCCCAGAACTGGACACAATACTCCAGATGTGGCCTCACCAGGGCCAAGTAAAGGGGAATAATCCCTTCTCTGGATCAGCTGGCAATGCTCCTCTTAATGCAACCTTCTTGGCTACAAGGACACACTGTTGACTCATGTTCAGCTTCTCATCCACTGTAACCCCCAGGTCCTTTTCTACAGAACTGCTACTTAGCCGGTTGGTCCCCAGCCTGTAACAATGCTTGGGATTCTTCCATCCCAAGTACAGGACTCTACACTTGTCCTTGTTGAACCTCATCAGATTTCTTGTGGCCCAGCCCTCCTTAGATTTGTGGTCTAAGTCACTCTGGATTCTATCCCTGCCCTGCAGCATATCTAACTCTCCCCATAGCTTAGTGTCATCTGCAAACTTTCTGAGGGTGCAATCCATCCCCTCATCCAGGTCACTAATAAAGATGTTGCACAAATCTAGAACCGAACCTTGGGGCACTCCCCTAGAAACCGACCGCCATCCTGACATGGAGCTGTTGATCACTACCCGCTGGGTCTGACCTTCCAGCCAGCTTTCTATCCATCTTACCGGCCATTTATCCAATCCACATTCCCTTAACTTGCTAGCAAGAATGTTGTGGGAGACCGTATCAAAAGCCTTGCTAAAGTCAAGGTATATCACATCCACTGACTTTCCCATGTCCACAGAGCCAGTTACCTCATCATAGAAGCTAATCAGATTGGTCACCTGCCTGTGTCTGGAAGCCTCTCACAGAAAGGCCCCGGCCCGAGAGCGCATGAAAATAGAACATGCTCCCTGAGGCAGTTTCGAGATGTCAGGCTTGAAGTGTAGTAGCAGGGCAAATCCGGGGGACGCTTCCAGGGCTGCTGTGCTTGTTCTGTCTCCAGAGCTGTCAAGCTGGCATCTTTCACTAGCCTTAGTCATTTCTGAAAACCATAGATGTGAAATCCAAACTTGTCACGTACGTTTTCCTGCATTTTCCTCCCCGTCATTGCTGCCTGCAAATGAAGTGCAAAATTCGCCTTCCTCCTTGGGGACCAGCCTTCTGCACCATCAGCTGCAGGCGGCCAGAATCTCGTTTGCGGCATCATCATAATCCTCTGTCCTAGATGCAGAATGTGATCTCACAGCTAATGACATCACTATGTTATCTCCTTTGGTAGGCCCCCACTGCGGCAGGAGCAAGTCAGTGACTTGTCCATAGTTACAGAGGAAGCCTACCTCATGGCAGAGGTTTGAATCCTGATCTCACAAGAGCAGTGTGTCGCCATAACCTCGAGCCCTGCTTTCCTCTGTCATGTCTGCAGTTAGATTCAGGGCCTGAATTTCAGAGGTGTCGACTCCCTGCCTTCAGCTGGAATGGGAGGCGCTCAGCCCCTTTGGGAAAGCAAAAAAGAGTCAGGCCTTTAAAATCTGGAGGTAAATTAAACAAAGGCCAGCTGCTTTATATGCGAGGCTCCATTCAATTACAGGAGCAGGGATGTAGTATAAGTAGAGTGTTTTCCCCACAGAACTCCAATCACGCCCCTCTCCAGTTGTAGGGCTGAAGAATTGCCCTTTTAATGAATTATATCTACCAATGTGATGTTATATAGACCCATGAACGGTGGCCCCATTTATATGAATGGGGTTTTATCAATGAAATGGTGTTAACCACTTTTGGATGAATTGGTTAGTAACCCTTTGTTACAAATTTTGGATGAATTTGTTACAAATTGTCTTTGAAGAATCTGTTATGGTAACTTTTTTTTATATACTGTAGTAACTGAAACTTCAGTTTAAACTTTATACAGCCTTAATTCTATTTCCAGTTAGATGTATGTCTATAAGTTCAGCATGAGTGTGGGTGTGCAACTGGATCAGTCCTGGAAGCCAGCTCCTCAAAAGGCACTTCTACCCAGCAGCATTATTTTGAAATAACAAAGTGAGTGCCCACACAGCAAGCCTGGTATTTTGAAATAACAGGCATCTTATTTTGAATTCTGTAACCCTCATTTTATGCGGAATTACGCCTATTCTGAAATAGCTATTTTGGACTAGGGCGTGTGTAGACATAGCAGCCAAAGTGATTCGGGTTTTTCAGTTGTATGATCAGCCTCCAGGAGAATCAGTGTGCGCTGACACACTCTGGCCCGCCTCCTCTCGTCTAGACCACCTGGCCAAAGGACTAGCATGAGCAACTGAGGCTGTAACTATATCCGGTCCGTAGAAATGTGTGTATGTGTGGTGGATAGATTTAGCAGCTAGGGACAGTAAATGAATTCTGCTTCTCAATAAATGCGGCATAACGTCTTATCCCCCACACAAGAAAACTCATTCTAGTTCTCTAGTTGTAACACAGTATGTTGGCTCACACTATATCCGGCCAATGAACTGTCAGAGAAAAATTATATCGTCAAAACAGCTGCCCTAGCAACTACAGTGGTCTCATTAAATGCTGCATAGCTGGCTGGATGGATGACTGTACACCAGCGCAAATCAACAGTAACTCCATTAACTTCAGTGAGCAGAGTCCAGCCCACCAAATGCAGCAGCCCTCCGAGAGGCAAGTACGGGTCTGACATCAATATCGGCTATTGGTTTAAGGTTTGACAGAGTCGTAGGAGTTTGTTCACTGACATTATAAGTAAGTATTGAGGTCTAGGCTGGGGAAATTCACACACAATAGCTAAGAGGCCAGCTACTCAGCTGGTGTAAATTTATTTATTTATTTATGTCTTTTATTTAAATATTTTTACCCTGCCTTTCTATTTAAAATATTCAAGGTGGCTTACAAAAAACCACAATACAACTATACAGGCAGTCCCCGACTTACGCGGATCCGACTTATGTCGGATCCGCACTTACGAATGGAGCTTTCTCGCCCCGGAAGTCGGGGCGAGAAAGCCCCGTTCGTAAGCTGCTCCGGTGCCCCTGGTCTGCTGGAGACCGTCTCCAGCAGACCAGGGGCACCGGGCGGGTTCCCGCACTTCTGAGGCTTTGCCAGAGCAAAGCCTCAGAAGCGCGGGAACCGCTGCTGCTGCCCCTTGAGACCCGGTGCCTGTGGTCTGCTGGGGACGGTCCCCAGCAGACCACAGGCACCCGGACTGAAGCCGCAGCTGCGGGGGGGTCCCGCGCCTCTGAGGCTTTGCTCTGGCAAAGCCTCAGAGGCGCGGGACCCCTCCGCGGCTGCGGCTTCAGTCCGGGTGCCTGTGGTCTGCTGGGGACCGTCCCCAGCAGACCACAGGCACCCAGACTGAAGCCGCAGCCGTGGCGGGGTCCCTCGCCTCTGAGGCTTTGCCAGAGCAAAGCCTCAGAGGCGCGGCACCCCGCTGCCGCTGCGGCTCTGCTCCCCGTGTCCCTGGTCTGCTGGGGGGGGGGGGGCAGCTAGTGTGCTCCCCCCCCCCCCAGCAGACCAGGCTTTTGTTTTGGACTCTGGGGCAGAGCAGCTGGGGCGCTGCCAATTGGTCCTGCAGCGCCCGTGGGCACTACTGGACCAACCCGGCAGCACCCCAGCTGCTCTGCCCCAGGTCCTGATTCAGCCGCTGCTGGTCAGTTTCAGCAGCGGCTGAATCAGGACGTCTGGGGCAGAGCAGATGGGGTGCTGCTGGGTTGGTCCAGTAGCACCCCAGCTGCTCTGCCCCAGGCGTCCCCAAGTCAGCTTCTGCTGAAACTGACCAGCGCTGACTACAGGAAGCCCCAGGCAGAGTTGCTCTGCCCCGGGCTTCCTGGAATCAGCTGCTGATCAGTTTCAGCAGCAGCTGACTTGGGGACGCCTGGGGTTCTTAAGTTGATTCTGTATGTAAGTCAGAACTGGCGGTCAGTTTCAGCAGTGTCTGAATCTGGACGCCAGTTCCGACTTACATACAGATTCAACTTAAGAACAAACCTACAGTCCCTATCTTGTACGTAACCCGGGGACTGCCTGTATATAAAAATTTAAAATATGAGACCCCAGAGGGACATAACCAGCTAAAAACATATAGAGAGGAGGAGCACACACATACAAACTCAAACAGTAATGAAAGCCCGAATAAAGAGGGTGGCTGTAGCCTGACGCCAAAACAACACCAGCGATGGCACCATGCGAATATCCCGAGGAAGAGAATTCCACAGCCTGGGAGCAAAAGCTGAGAATGCCCTGTTCCACGTAGATGTAAATCTTACCTACACAAGTGGGGAACACGAAGCAAAGCCTCCACAGCTGACCTCAATCCCCGGGCAGGTTCATATGGGAGACGATGGTCCTTCAGTTACCCCAGACTCAACTCATTTAAGGCTTTATAGGTCATAACTAAGACTTTAAATTGTGCCCGGAAACATACTGGAAGCCCTGGCACAATGTGCTCCATATAACTAGTGTTAGTTAATACTCGAGCAGCCGCATTCTGGACCAGCTGAAGTTTCCGAAGGCTCTTTAGAGGCAGCCCCATATAAAGAGCACGACAGTAATCCAGTCGGGATGTAACAAGAGCATGGATCACTGTGGCCAAGTCATGCTTGTTCAGGAAGGGTGGCAGCTGGCGGATCAAACGAAGGTGCCCAAAGACACTCCTGGCCACCGAAGAAATCTGATTTTCAAATGTTAAAAAAGGGTCCAGGAGGACTCCCAAGCTGCGTACCTAAATGGAGCCAGGACAACTTCCTGCAGTGGAGGATGAATTTAGAACGGTGGAAGGCCAGTGAATGGCGCTGTCTCCTCAGAAGGGGAACAGCACAAGCAGCAGAGGAAGTGTCTCCACCTAGAATGCCCATCTGGGGCGTGGTCAGCCACTGCCCTACGTCTAGTGGCAAAGATAGTCTCTGTGGAGCATTCCACCTGTGGCTGCTCTGCTGAATTAGCAACATTCAGTGCAGTGTTGCCCATGGGTTGTGCCTAGACTGGACTGAGGCCCCAGTTTATTTCCTGCGGGTTGGCCGGGGGGGGGGGGGGGGGGAAGGCAGGGGGAATGTTAACCCTTGCATTTAAAATAGGTGGGGGGGGGGGGGGGAGAGAGGAGGATCATTTAGAGGCATAAGGTCCCAATTCTAATCTGACCCTGCTTTAGCTCCCATGCGACTCCACTGCTTTTCACTGGCGTGACTCCTGATTTAAACGAGTGGAAGTGAGACCAGAACTGGGCCCAAACGGGAAGGGAACGGTGTGGTGGTGGGGTGCTTAGCTTTCTAGCCATTCCTTTCCTGCAAATATATTTAAATCCAGGGCTGAAAGGATCCTCAGCTTTGCTTGGCAAAGCAGCATCTTTTTTTATAGAGGAAAAACAAAGCCCAAAGCTTTGTGCCTCTTTCATCTTAATGAAAAGTTGTGCCCTCCGCTCGGATTCCTAGCAAAATCCCCTGTGAAAAGCAGGCTCCGAGTGCTGAGCATAAAAGGATCTGGCTTCCTCTCTTAATCCCATGCCTGGGCCTGTGCTTTTATCACCGAGTCTCCTAATGAAATGTCTAAAGGCCAAAGCGCTTCCTACTCAATGTCCATTATTTTTTGGCAGGTCATTTCCTGACTTTTGAAGAAAAAGCTTTTCTATGATACTAATACTAATAAATAAAAAATAACTCAAAGGCAGCCAAATAAATCTGTTCAGCTTCTGGCTTCGTGCAGCTCCGAAATGGGATAGTACCCATCAGCCTGTGCTAAGACGACCAAATGGCCTGAAACAAAATTAAAAATGCAACCAAAAACCTGTGAACAATGAGGAGCCGTTGGCTTTAAGTTTCACTGTGATAGCCCCGTTGTCAGGGCATGTACTGCAAGGCTGAATTTTCGAGAGTGATCAGGGTCCCGTTTCTAACTTTTCGGCACCCACATTTGAGGGCAAGTTTTCAGGAGGTTAGCACCTACCAAGCTGAGTGCCTTCACACTGAGCACTTCTTCTGTGTTGGAGTGGGAGCTGAGCTTGTGGGGGAGAGACTTTTGAAAATTCTGGCCCAGCAGAATTATTACTACACAATAGAATAAAAGATTCTATTCAAGGGCTGGGGAGGGGGGGGTACCAATTGAGAGGGCTTATTTGGGGCATGGGCCCAAAAAGTCAAACTCAGGATGAAGAACCCAATCAAGGCTACACACCTTCATCCCAAGCTAATGGACTCGATGCCTCTCACCTCCTTACCAAGCTGTGACTCCGTGCAGTGCATGTGGAATAATCTGCAAGGTGTAACTAAGTTCTCAGTTATACCCAGTTCCCGGTCCCAAAGGTGATCTGGTCTCACTCGGAACCAAAGACACAGAGACTGGATCAGCCAGCAGGCTTTGTGAGCATGACGTTTCCAGCTCCAATCTGATTATTGCTTTTGGGAGCTTCTGGGGCAATTCCTGTTTGCACTGGATGGACCAGGCATGGAAGAAACCACCCAGTTTCTGCACAGCTGCTTTGCCTTAAAGGACAGGGACACATGCATGTGATACCCTCCTGTCAGTATTATACCCTGTGGCTTCCTTATGACACTGACACCCTCGTTCTGCCACTTTGTTCTTCGTGTCTTTAGGCAGTCAATGCAAGTCTCTCTCTGGGGGAGAGTCTCTAAGGCTTAGTCTACACTGCAGGGTTTTTGCACAAGAAGCCTTTTGTGGAAGAGGTCTTGCGCAAAAATTTCTGTGCAACAGCATGTCCAGATCTCAAAGCACATCGCAAAAGTGATGTACTTTTACGCAAGGGAGCATCCACACTGCATGGATACTCTTGCGCAAGAAAGCTCTGATCACCATTAACAAAATGGCCATCAGAGCAACCTGTACTTTTTCCCATCGGGATTTCTTGTGCAAAAAACCTTCCGGAGTGTCCACACCTGCCTTTCTGCACAAGAGCTGTAGCCCAAAAAGGAGTTATTCCTCGTGGGGATGGGAATAACTCTACCCGCAAAAGCCCTCTGTGCTGTTGATTTTCTTGCACAAAACCACACTTGAGGTGTGAACGCTCCACCAGTTTTTGCACAAAAGCCTTGTAGTGTAGGCCTAGCCTAAGAGGGCAGAGCAGTCATCAAAGGGCTACCAGCAATGTCAGACTATGCCTGCTCCATGGTTTTTTCCATGCCTGGTCCCAAGAGGTGCTATGTACCTGCCAGGGCAGGGAATGGGAGCTGCAGGTGCTTAGTTCTTCTTAGCGCTAGGTGCTGGACAGCAGTTGGGCACTCGGGTGCATGCTGACATGGAGCCATCATGCCTGCAGAATGATGGAGGAATGGCCACTGCATTGACAGTCAATGGCTACCCGCATGTACACCCATATCGGGGTCACTTGATTGTGCAGCCCTAGGTGTTTGTTCCCAGGGGCCCCCCAGGAACAGTGAATCAGTCCACAAAGGCAGGTGCATTTCAGCAGGCAGGGGGTGTCACTCTGAGCTCGTCACCTCCACACGACACCTGGCCTCTGACCACTTGCGCACTTGTCCACGAACTGAATCTGGGTGAGGGAGACCGAAAGTGTGATTGTAACAGGCCGGCAGCGTTTGCCTGAAACCTGTAGCCCAGCGGGAAGGCGTTAACTCTGCTGACGGAGACCGGTAGATGGTGCCAAAGCAGGGCCTGAACTGGCAACTGAATGACAAAAGTCTTGTCGTTCGAGGTGCTAATCCCTCCCCCTCCACAAGTAACAAACGTTGTGCTGCTGCAGATGTAAACAGCACATTGTCAGCAGCAGCGCATGCCTGTCGACAGCATAAGAATGGCCACACTGGGTTAGATCAAAGATCCATCTAGCCCAGTATCCTGTCTGCCGACAGTGACTAATACCAGATGCCCCAGAGCTGTGGTCTCCAACCTTTTTACATCCAAGATCACTTTTTAAATGACAGACCAAGCCAAGATCTACTGCCCCGCCCCTTCCTTGAAGCCCCACCCTCTCTATTCTCCTCTTTTCCATCACTTGCTATCCCCAATCCTTATACTGCTACTTTAAAAAAAAAATTCCCACCATTCCTCGCAGCTACTCACCTGTGCTGTTGCTCGGTGAGTAGCTGCTCCTCAAATGAGGAAATCTAATGTAAGTGCACTGCGCAGGCACGCAGTTCAGAGAAGGCTCAAGAGCTACTCTTAGAGCCTCCGAGATCTACCAGTAGATCGCGATCTACTAGTTGGTGACCACGGCCCGAGGGAGGGAACACCACAGGTAATCATCCCATGATCCCTCTCCTGTCATCCACTTCCAGACCAACAGAGGCTAAGGACACCTTTCCAACCCATCCTGGCTAATAGCCGTTGATGGACCTAACCTAACCATGAATCTATCTAGTTTTTTTTTGAACCCTGTTAAAGCATGTGGTCTTTGTATTAGACTCAGTTGGGAAGGACACTGCTCTCACACAGTTTTGTAGGGACTGTACTCACATGAATAGTCACCTCCTAATTGGCTGGATGGTCCCCATGAGGAGGAGAAAGGGACATTTCCAGCAGAAGAAAACCACCATGAATGAACTGAACCCTGCTCCAAACTGAAGCCAGATGTCCCCAGGGGCTGCCTCCTGGGACTGCCTGAACGATGCTTTGATGTGGATCGATGATACTTCGCCGGGTACCAGTCTACAGAGTCAGCCCTTCGGCACAGGCAACAGAGCCTGGTGCTGTTAGCTCCTCCGATCTGGGGCTCAACCCTTACTGCCAGCCCAAGAGGGATCTGTTATAATCATTCCCATTCACTAAGCCAGCGTGGTTTCTGCAGGCACCCAACTGTATGCAGACCTGGGGAGACTCCTCTGACTTGACTGGCTTTTGCAGGTCTACAGACCCCTTCCTGGAAGATGGGTTTTGGGTATTTGTCATAGAGCCCTGTTCCATTAACAGAAATAGACCTAGTAGAGCAAGAGAGCATAATATCACCGTGACACCCAGGCAGGCTTTACAAGCTATGACAGAACATTGCTCCATTACTGAAACGGATTTCTCAGAGGAAGCCGATGCATGAATAAGCTAATGAGACCAGCACGAAAAATAACTGTGATGCCAGAGTCCCCCCGTCAGCATAACATGGTTCCGGTCTGGTAGGAAAAGTTCATTGGTTTCCAAAGAGCTTTCATTGTCAGTCCAGCCAGGAACAAAGAAACTTTCACCCCTGTTTATGTAGGACCTGCCAAGGGAGCACAAGTTAGCACAGGGACAAAATTCTCATGGACGGACCTAGCACTGATGGGCAAGCGGCTTCCTCTGCAGAAAGAAGGGATAGTCACCTGGCAAAGCCAGGGGCATAGGAGGATAAAGTGCCACCCTTTTGGCTCCATAACCCTGCTAACTCCACACCCTTGGAGCTTTCTGGGATGGTATGGGAACACCAGTGTCTCTCAGGGCCAGGCATGGGCCCGGCTGGCAAGGAGACACCACACACCACAGTGAACGGGTTAATAAAGAGTGAAAGCCAAACCACAAAGATTTCAATCCTTCCCCCCACCACACATGGATGCCAGGGGGCTGGGTGTAGCACGAAATCTCAGAAAGTAGATACGATCAATCTTATCAAGGTAGGACAGCAAGCCAAGCAGCAGAGCTTCATGGGGAGTTCCACAGAGCACAGGAAGGCTGCGGTGCCATACAGCTGCTACACAGCTGCTATTCCAACAGCTCCTTTACTCCTTGGCTGTGTCTACATTGGTGCGATCTTGCACAAAAGTGGCTGCTTTTGCGCAAAAACTTGCTGCCTGTCTACACTGGCCCTGAGTTCTTGCGCAAGTAAACTGACATTCTAATGTATGAAATCAGTGCGTCTTGCACAAGAACTCTGATGCTCCCACTCAGGAATAAGCCCTCTTGCACAACTGTTCTTGTGCAAAAGGCCAGTGTAGACAGGCAACATGAATTTCTTGCTCAAGAAAGCCCTATGGTTAAAATGGCCATCAGAGTTTTCGTGTGCAAGAGAGTGTCTACACTGGTATGGATGCTCTTGCGCAAAAGCACATGTCAGTGTAGACGCTCTCTTCTGGAAGGGTATGTCTACACTAGCCCTCTAGTTCGAACTAGGGTGGCTAATGTAGGCATTTGAACTTGCAAATGAAGCCCGGGATTTAAATATCCCGGGCTTCATTTGCGTGTTCCCGAGCAGGCGCCATTTTTAAATCCCCTTAGATCCCCACGCAGCAGTCAGAAGTTAATCCAAACTAAGTCCTTAGTTCAGATTAACTGTTACTCCTCCTGCAATGAGGTCTGTGACCATTTTGCAGGTGAGTCTCAGGCTCAGGATTCGCTCCTCCCCTCCACCCGCAGAGGAGAGCCTGCACTGACACTCCAGCCCCACGGTCTCCCACCCCCTGCAAGGTTGGAAAGCCAGCACTGGCTTCCGGCAGCTGGGGGAGGACCTCACAGGTCAGATCTGGCTGGCCAGGGAAGGAAACAACTCTGTGCACTGCCACGCCCTCTCCTCCCAGCTGGGGGAATGGCAGTGCCAGAAACTGCCAGGGAGGCTTTCCCCTCTGCTCCCATTGGCCAGAATCACAGCCAATGGGAGCAGTGGCAGGCAGCACTTGGGAGTAAAAGGAGGCACAGAGTCAGATAAATGCTTCCCTGTCCTCCTCATGCACCCCCTTCCTGCCAAGACCCCACTCCTGCACCCTCCCTCCCACTTAGACCCTCCTCCATCCTCAGCCTGCTCCAGCACCCTCCCTCCCACCCAGACTTCCCTCCCCCCAGCCCACTCCTGAACCCTACCTGTCAGCCAGACCCTGCACTCCTATTCCCTTCTGCACCTATTTTGTTATGGGTGGTTGGCTGGTGGTCCACAGAAAGGTCTGTGTTGAACAGGGTGAGCCACGGGCCAAAAAGTTTGAGAACCACTGCCTTAAAGGGTACGTCTAGACTACTGGGTTTTGTCGACAGAAGTTTTGTCGACAGTATCTGTCGACAAAACTTCTGTCGACAAAGAGCGTCCAGACACATTGAGTTCTGTCGACAAAGCAAGCTGCTTTGTCGACAGAACCCTGTAGTCTAGACGCAACCCTACAGGCAATAACACCTTCTGTTGACAGAACTCTGTCGACAGAAGGTGTTATGCCTCGTAAAATGAGGTTTACCAGTGTCGACAAAACTGCTGAGTTCTGTCGACATTATGTCGACAGAACTCAGCGGTAGTGTAGACGCTGGTATAGTTTTGTCGACAAAAGTCCACTTTTGTCGACAAAACTCAGTAGTCTAGACACACCCTTAGATCCATGCCTGGCCCCTGCAGTGTCAAACAGTGAAATCCCTGGAGAAGCAAAAGGGAAAGGATACAGCCCAACGGGTGATGCCGCTCCCACATCAGCTTGACACTTACATCAGAGAAGGTCCTGACTTACATCAGAGTAAGGTTCTTACAGAGTAAACATCACTGGCTTCCTATGGGTCTTCACTGAAGCCAGCCCGTCTCCCAGCGGAGTTGATCTGCAGAGGACTGGCCATATCTTTCCTCGTGCTCTTGTTAACCCTCTACCCACGGCAGAAGAAACAAGCAGCTCGCGGGACATGACAGAGCCTCTGCAGAAGCCCAGGCACCTGGGAGCCCTTCCGCCTGCTCTGCCATGCGGCCTGTTTGTGGGACTGCAAGGCAGTCACAAACACAGGCGTCAAACCGCTGACAGATGTGCCTCCGAGAGGGGGAAGTCAGCAGCCAGCTCAGTGGTGGAACAGCTCCCAGGCGAGTGCCAGATGAGAGCTTTCCAACCGGCAAACAGCAGGGTCGGCTTTTCCAAGCAAACAGCAGGGTCGGCTTTTGAAACAACTGGGTGATTTTATGACCATTCTTCAACACTGGCTGTTATGTGTGCACATCAAGGCTCAGGAGATCGCTGGGGGAGACAGCCAAGACTTAGAAAAGAGCAAACTGGTTTGTTCAGTCAAGCTTGTGAAATTCTTTTGCTGACTTCTATTTTCATGTAACTTTTATGCCTATTGCAGAGACCTCCCTGGCTGGGTTGTAAGTAGGATTTGAACCCAGAACCCTTCGGTCTAAACGCACTGGCCTTTAGTGTCACCTGAGTTATAAGACTAAGCACTAACGCCAGGCTCCCCTGAAGCCAAAACTCCCGCTGGCTTCAGTAGGTTCAGGATTGCCTCCTAAAGCTGCTAGTGTGGCAGTGCCCACATACTCAGGCATAGTTATTGAGTTAACTACACCTCAGTCTTCTTTCCACCCCACCCCATTTACCAACTCTCATGTAACCATCGGCCTCTATGCTAGAGATGCTGCGTGCTAGGGCGACACCTACCTGCAGAATCGAGTAGCAAAGAGACATCCCCATCAGCTTGCCACATGTGCTTGTCAGCTGATAGACTACCCCCCAAACAGGCACTGAAATAGCCAGGATGAACTACTGCAATCCATCATGCGCATGCTGGCCCGGTGTGTATCCCTGGCTAGATATACAGACATGCACACAGTCCTGCATAGCCCCACACCTATGCTCCTCACTCACACACCCCAGCCAGAGATAAGCCAAGAGACATTTCAAGATAGAATACACCACAGCCCAATGAGAGAGAGTCTACCCACCCTCTACACACACAAGGTATTGCTGATAGTGGTTTCTTCACAGGCTTCCATGGTATCTGACTTTCCGGCCTTCAGCTCAAAGCGAGTTTTGCCTGAGTGTCTGGCATGCTGGTGCAGAGCTCGAGGTCTGCAGGTCTATCTGATGATGGTCGGAGAACAACCAAATCAGAGCAAGCCGAAATAAACCATCCTCAAGAGAGAGCACACGGTGGGCGGGTGTTGGCATCTGCATCAAGCTTCATGCACAACATGGCAGCTGCCTGTGCAGCGAGGAGCGTTTGCTTCTGTGCGGTGAAAGATGTGGAGCACAGAAAATATAACCAAGGCAAACTCCATGTTCTGCATCCAGCAGATCTGTCTGTTAGTCACCTGAGTGGGTGCCAGGGACCTTGTCTGACATCTCTCTGTACAGTCATCCGCACGTTAACGAGTGCTTCAAGGAAACGTATGAGTTATGCTCCCAGTGGAAGAGGCCTTTGCATACTTATTAGTGCCAATTAGAGGCAACAGAGTTGCTGAAAGAGAGGGGGAGGTAGAAAGGGGCAGATCTCTATTGAATAGCACTTTGTCAGCACATAGGATCCCTGCCCAGGTGAACATGCATGCATGACATCTGCATCCCAGCACACTCAGGGTCTTAAACAGCTGCTGCTATGGGGTGTCAGCAGGGACTGAACTAGGGATGTTAAATATTCATTAACTGAGTAGTCGAGTAACCTCATGAATTCTTATCGGCTACTCGCATATTCTATAGTCCTCGCGGGTGGGGCTGGCAGCCAGCATGCTCTGGCCCCACTCTCAAGAAGCCCCCTGTATCAGAAGCAGCAGCGTGGGGTGCCAGGTGGGAGCTGGTCCACAAGAGGAGCCAGTTTGAAAACCAGCTCCCCTTGCAGACTGCTTGCCTGTTGCCACGCTGCTGCCTCTGATACAGAGGCAGCAGGGCAGGGCGGCAGCAGCCCCTGTCCAGGGACGGGGGGACAGGTCTGAGCTCCTGGATCTAGTATGAGCTGGAACTGAGCCGGGCTGCCTGCTCACCCGGCTCCTAATACATTTTAAATGCAGAGCCACAGCTGGGGTAGGTCCCAGACCTGTTGCAAGCCACAACTGAGCCGGATTGCTGACTAGCCTGCTAAATTTACTGCTGGGGATGGGGAGGAAATGTATGTAGTCTATAACATTAACCTATAATTTTAGTTTGGAAAAAAGAAGATTAAGGGGGGACAGGATAGCGGTTTTCAAATATCTAAAAGGGTGTCACACGGAGGAAGGAGAAAATTTGTTCCTCTTGGTTTCTGAGGACAGGACAAGGAGTAACGGGCTTAAAGTGCAGCAGGGGAGGTTTAGATTGGACATTAGGAAAAAATTCCTAACTGTCAGGGTGGTCAAATATTGGAATAAATTGCCAAGGGAGGTGGTGGAATCTCCCTCTCTGGAGATATTTAAGAACAGGTTAGATAGACATCTGTCAGGGATGGTGTAGGTGGAGCTTGGTCCTGCCTTGAGGGCAGGGGGCTGGACTCGATGACCTCTTGAGGTCCCTTCCAGTCCTATTATTCTATGATTCTATGATAAACTTTTGCTTATCAGTCAATCGTCTATACCATTACATCCCTAGACTGAGCCTTAGGAACGTTAGCCCCACAATATAGCCATTTGTGCTAAAGGAGTAACTCCATTAGCCAGTAGCAGTAGTACGCCCCTATCTTCCTTGGACAAAATTCCAGCAGGCTTCCCGGACAGCCGTGGGTAGGGTGGTTTAGAAAGCCAGCTAGACAGATTACAAAACCCTGAGGTGACAGAGCAAGTCCTTATGCAACTCTGCTCAGAGAAATGAACAAGCAGTTTCTCTGGTTCTCCCTGAAATCTGATCAGCCCTCCTTCTCCGTTCCCTTTTCTTCCCCTGAGCGAGGGATGTAAGCGACTAGTCAACTATCCGATAAGCATAAGCTTTACACTGGTCAGAGAAGCATAAGCTTATCGGACAGTCGAGTAGTGACTTGACTAGTCACTTGCCTACTTTGCTGCCTCTATCAGAGGCAACAAAGAGGGGAGGGGAGCAGGAGCCAGTGCTGGGGGGAACTAGCTTAAAAGGCAGGAGAGGCAGAGGCGCAGCAGGGAAACGGCATGAGCGGGGACTGCAGCAGCGTACATGGAAAAACAGAATCTCAAATATACATACAAAAATGATGGCGTCTAAAATAGCTGTTACCACTCAAGAAAGATCTTGGTATCATTGTGGATCGTTCCCGGAAAACATCTGCTCAAAGTGCAGTGGCAGTCTAAAAACAGAATACAGGCAGTCCCCGGGTTACGTACAAGATAGGGACTGTAGGTTTGTTCTTAAGTTGAATTTGTATGTAAGTCGGAACTGGTACATATTGTAGGGGAAACTCTAGCCAAACATTTCTTCAGAGCTCAGTTTTATTCTCCCACACCTCACTTCCCTCAGTCCTTTATTCTCAAGCTGAGGTGTTTGCTGAGAAAAGCCGCTCCACGTCTCCCTGGTCTGCTGGGGGGAAGCAGCTAGTGCGGGGTTGCCTCACCCCGTTTGTAAGTAGGTATCCGATGTAAGTCGGATCCATGTAACCCGGGGACTGCCTGTACTGGGAATCATTAGGAAAGGAACAGATAAGATGACAGAAAATACCACATTGCCTCTACATAAAGTCATTGTATGTCCACATCTTGAATACTGTATGCAGATCTGGTCACCTCATCTAAAAAAAGATAGATTGGATCAGGAAAAGGTACAGAAAGATCAACACAAATGATTAGGGATAAGGAACAGCTTCTATATAAGGACTAGGATTTTTCAGCTTGGGAAAGAAATGACTAAAGGGTGGGAGGATATGTTAGAGGTCTAGAAAATCATGACTCATGTGGAAAAACAGAATAAGGAAATGTTATTCATTGTTTCACTAACATAACACAAGAACCTGACCCCACATGATTTATAAGCAGCAGATTTAAAACACACAAAATCCATTATTTTTTCACAGTCAGCCTGTGGAAATCTTTGCCAGGAGATAGTCGAAAGGCCCAACTCATAATAGGGTTCCAATAAGAACAAAATAAGTTCAAGGAGGGTAAGTCCATCCCTGGCTACTAGCCGGAGTGGGAAGGGATGGTGTTCCTAGCCTCTGTTTGCCAGAAGCTGGGAGTGGGTGACAGGGGATGGAGCATGATGTTTATTCTGTTTATTCCTTCTGAAGCATCTAGCATTGGCCACTGTCAGCAGACAGGACACGGGGCTAGAAGGACCATTGGCCTGACCCAGTATTGCAGTTCTTATATAGAGCTGAAATGTATTTGCCCCTGCTGTAACCCACTAGCTCCCACTCCACTTCCAGAGTTGAGACAGACTCCATCAGGACTCCTGGGCTCTGTCTCTCTCCGAAGTTAGTAACAAAATAAGAATGCACATTGAAACGTTAAGGCTAACCAGTGTCCCGTAAGTCACTTGGCACAAGATGTTAGTATTAGAGCTGAGGGGATCTAATATTTATTTACTTTTCTTTTATATAGGAATTAGATGCAGTGCTCCTAGCAACTCACTGCTAAGTTGTCTGCCAAAAGAGTAGAGTTTTCCAGTGCCTTAGTAGCCCCTGGTTAGGGATGATGTGTGGGGGGTGAGGGTGGATGGGGTTTGCCCCCCATTTGGTGCTTGCTTGTACTGAGCATACTCAGTAATATTGCTGAAGCCTCTGTCCTCAGTCTACCCCCTCCATGCTCTCACTGTCTTCTTACCCCCCCCCATCACAGCATGCACAGCCCACGCCCCCCAACCAAAATCTGAAAAGGCCCCCACCCTTAGAGTCAATGGTACTTTGCTGACTTACAGCACGCGAGGATTGGGTCTGTTGGGTTTAAGTGCTCTAGCATCACACACCAAACTCTCATTTAAGTAGGTGCCCAGGGCACAGAGAAATTTACCTCAGCCTTGGTAATCGTTAGGCTTGTTTTCATACAACACACTGGACAAACGTCTGCTCCAGTCGAGGCTGATTTAAGCCTGGAGGGACTGAAACCCATGCTGCTGCAGCTTCTCTGTGGTCGGCACAGGAGCTAGCTAAATTGAAGCTAGCTTGGGTGCAACTACCTGCAGTGTAGACATAACAACGGTCCGTCTCCTGCCACAACAGGGCCCTACGCCTGGTTGCGGCACTCACAGAGGACGAAGCAGGGTCGGCACTCTATGGGGACCACTCGGAGTGGAGCTCAGACAGGACCCTCTGGCCGTGAGACAGCCCCTCGGGGGACACTCCCTCTTTGCTTTCAGTTACATTAAAACGGGAAAGTCCAATGTGGCTGATGTTTATGGGCATTTCCGCCAGCACCATCACCAGGCAAGCCTCTTTGGGTCTGACCTCCGAGCATTCAGCGCCCCCGTCCTCACTGGGAGCTCACTGCAGTGAGTCCACCTGAAGGCTTCCCCAGGGGTGTCATTACACCCCCCCAAAGGGCCCATGCACCCCAGCTTCAACTCTCGGCAAGCCCGTCAAGCAAAGGGGTTTTTATTAGTTGTCTGGGTCACAGAACAGATCCTGTTAGCACAGAAACTAGGGACAGTCAGAAAAGTCCATCTTGAGAGGATCCAGAGCCCTGGGCTCTCCGAGTCCCAAACCAGGAAACTGACTCGCTTCTCACTGCCCCCCCTCAGTCAGAGCCAGCTGGTCCTCGTCCCTCCTTTATTTCTCTCTGGGCAAACAGGTCACCCAGCCTCCACCTCTGGCTTTGCTCTCCAACACTTCCATCTGGCTCTTGCAAAAGATGGATGCCCTTCCCCCCCCCCCCCCGGATATCAGTTGCCAGGATACCAAATGTCAGCCATTGTTTGTGCCCTCTTCCCAGGTAGCCAGCTGGCTATCACACCTGCCCTCTCTGAGCACACACCTTTGTCCCACCTACATGGGGGAAACTGAGGCACACACATGCTATTCAGACACAACAATAAGAATACTTCCATTTTGTCACAGGGGCCTCCAAGTGCTCCTGGGCTGTGTCTAGACTGGTCAGTTTTTCCGGAAAATCAGCCGCTTTTCCGGAAAAACTTGCCAGCTGTCTACACTGGCCGTTAGAATTTCCGCAAAAGCACGGACTTCCTACTGTAAGAAATCAGTGCTTTTTGCGGCAATACTATGCTGCTCCCATTCGGGAAAAAGTCCCTTTTGTGCAAAACTTTTGCACAAAAGGGCCAGTGTAGACAGCTGAGATTTGTTTTGCGTAAAAAAGCCCCGATGGCGAAAATGGCGATCGGGGCTTTTTTTGCGCAAAAGCGCATCTAGATTGGCACAGACGCTTTTCCACAAAAAGTGCTTTTGTGGAAAAGCGTTCGTGCCAATCTAGACGCTCTGTTCTGAAAATGCTTTTAACGGAAAACTTTTCTTCTAAAGCACCTGCCACATGGTATGTGAGCAGCTTTTCCCCCTAGAGCACGGGCAGAAGGCTTCAGGTCCCTCAAATAAATCCCAGCTTGAGGAGGGCAAGATAAGCGGCTGCTGGAAAGCAAACGGACAGGCCGAAACTGGAGGCCAGAATCTTGAAACAAGCTGAACCTTCCCGACTGTACCTGACAAGCCCCTAAAACAACTCTCCCATGGAGGATAATTTTTTCCACAGTTGTTCTTTCAACGTCTGAGTTAAGACCCGTGTTAAAGTTTAATGGTCAGTTTAAGGAGGATTTTTTGTGTGTGTAATGAGACTATGAATTCTGCTCATGAAATTTATACCTGGGTATTTCATCCAGATGGCCAGGCTCCAGTCACATTCAGAATGATTGCAGCTTAGTGAGGATAGTCCAGTAAGATAAGAAAGAGCTGTATATCTCTGCTCCTAGCCTCTTCTTTATGCCTGGAAAACCAACACCAGGCAGGCAATGTCTTTGATTTTTCTACATCGCCCATCCAGTAGCACAGTTATTTAATGTGAACTGTGTCTATTATTCTCCGTACTAGTTGCAAGGAGGGGTTTGGAAACAGAGGCAAGAAAACAATATTCTGAGGTGCACATTCACCAGCGGTAGTTCTTAGTAGCAGAAAATGAATCAAATTTGAAAGGACTCCTCTGTACGTGTGAGAATCTGTCGCATGCAGACCACAGGGTGTTTTGTAGGCATAAACGAATGCAACAATAAAGCATCCAGCTTGTACATTTCTTAAGCACCAAAACCAACCAACCAAACAACAACCCACAACCCTCCCCCCCCCCAACACACACATGCACGCACACTTTTCTTTGCACTTTCAGTTAAAATCAAACTGAAACACACACGCCTGGAAAGTCCAAGGGGCTGATATTTTCTGTCACCACCACCACACAAAACCTCACCTGTGCACAGATCTTTGCCTTAAACACAAGCAGGGTGGATATAGCTGCGCATTCTACAGATCTGGCCCTCTCCCGTCACTGCAGCCAGTCTCGACATAAGAAGCTCTCAAAACTATTGCACCATGACCCCTTTCTGACAACGAACGTTACGACACAGCCCCAGAAGGGGGGACCCAAGCCTGGACCCCATTCCTCCAGATGAGGGGCCAAAGACTTCAGCCTCTGCCAGGAGCCTGTAATTTAAGCCCAGATGCTCAGTGGTTAAGCATTCAGGGTTCAGGGCGGGGTTCAGCCCTGGGCCCCAGCAAGTCTAAGCCAGCCCTGGTGACCCCGTTCAAATAGTCTGAGAACAGCTACAGCAGTTTAAAGGTCGACGCTGCCCTCAAAGCTGTTTTTCTGGCTCTGGGCTACGGTATGTAGGTTGGCGGGGTCCAAAAAGGTTCAGTTTGGTCGCTGGTAAATTCTCTAGAGCTGCTAGCTCGACACCTTTCATCAGATTTCAATTTGCTCAAATGTTGAGGGTGGGAGTCGCAGCAAAGTACAGCAAGTTCGGCTCGTGGCACAAGTCAGCCGATGCGCATGAACCAAAGGCCACGGCCCCTCATTGTTTCCAAGGAATTCAGCTGAAATTCAGGACGTTTCAACAGGCCCAGGAACCAAGCCACAGAGACGGGCTCACTCTCAGTGCCTCATGGGGGAACTGTGAGAAGCAGGTAAATAAATAATACCCCGACTGTCCTCCTAGGCCTGGCCTGTTGGCAGCTGCTTATTTCCATGGCTCTCCTTCCCATGGGCTGTGGGAAAGGACAACTGGAGTTGGGGAAAGAGTTTAAAGAGGCAGCAACTGAGTGGGCAAGGGGAACAGAGTTGCCATGGAAACCGCTGAATTAGGAGAGTCATTTTGCTGAGGCTGGGAACGCAGAGGAGAAGGGCAGACTGGGAGCACACGGAAGCAAGGGAAGGGTGGAGATACGGATGCACACCGGAGCTGCCCAGTGTTTGCCATCAATCCTCAGACAAGCCCCAAATCACAGAACTTGTCTGCTGAAGGACAACAGCCCACATCCTCCGGGGGTATTTAGGCACCTAACTCCCATTATAAGTAGTGGGAGTTAGGCACCTCAACTGTTTTGAGGATCTGGGCCTAAGCCCTCTTAGTATCAGGTGGACCTGCCTTCTCTAGGTGGACCTAATATCCTTCCCTGGGGACCAGCTGCGAGGGGGGAGTGTTACATGTGACAAGCTCAGCCCGCTCAGTGAAAGAGCTGGGGAGAAGAGAGTGGATCCGAAATTGCCCCTGCATGTGAGGCAGCCCCCGAAGGACCCAGAGCCAGCCAGGCAGCTGGAGATGGGCAAAAGACAGAGGTGATTGTGGATCTTCTAACAGGGCTACGCAGCACTGAGAGTGGCCGGAGTGCTGGGTTTCACGCGTCGCTTGGCAGTGCTGCCCAAGTTTGGTGGCAGGAGGCTGGCCATGTGATGCTCTCACTGCGCCCATCTCCGTGCACCTGTATGGTGAATTAAGTGAACAGCTCTGCTGAGTCTGTAAGACTTTCCATCACATTCCCACCTAATTACAGCAAGGGGAGAGGTGCGGGCTGGTTAATTACGCGAAGCAAATGATCAAGCCTGCACCTCACACCTGCTTCCCGATGGAAGTTTTGTATCTCTGCCACCTTCCACTTTTGTGCAGTTTGGATGTTTCACTTTTATGTTCTGGCTTCCTGCCCCTCTGCTGCTTAGAGCTGAAGAATTAAAGACTCACATAGGAGCTAAGAGAACTGGTGCCATCATTCAAAAGGACCGACTCCCAGCTCCCCTGTTCCTGTGCTTCAGGCAGGAATGGAAGAAAGGAATTAAGGGCTTCGAAGACATTTTGGTGCAGCCTGTATTATAGGGACACACGGGTGCCTTCCTGAACATTGGTGTAAGTTAGAGCAGCACCAGAGTTGCTCTAACCTACATTTTGCTTCTTGGGGCTCTGCTGAAAGCAGAGAACAGCCAATATACAATGCCATTCAGACACACCTCCATGTTAGGAAATGGCAGCTGGTCCAGGGTACAGTCAGCAGGAGGTAACCTCAGGGGGTCATTTTTGCCCATTTTAATGCCACCAAAATAATGTAAAAAGCATCTTGGTACAACTGAGACTCATCACCCTCTCCTCCTCCTCCTCCAAAATTATACTTGTTCCTTCCAGAAGGATCCCAAAGCATCTTACATGGTCTACCTCTTCTCCACAATTGCTTCCCCCACCTTCCACTGAAATGCAACCCCATCTGGGGCAGAGCATGATGGCTGTTTAGCAGTGCACAGCAACTCACACACAAAAGATGAAAGCAAGAAGCAAAGAATACTTCTGCTAACATGATATACGCCATCACGTACCAGCAGTGTCCCGCACCATGTATATTGGCCACAGACAGAGGATGAATGGACACAAATCAGACATCAAGAAAGGTCACATACAAAAACCAGAAGAACATTTTAAATCCTCTGGACACTCAGTAACATTTAAAAGTAGCCATCCTGCTACAAAACCCACTTCAAAACCAGACCACAAAGACACAGCAGAGCTGCAATTCATTTGCAAATGGAACACAAGCATATTAGGACTGAATAAGGACTTAGAACGGTTCTCTCATCCCAAAGGCAATTTCCCCTCTCTTGGTATTCATACCTCCCCATCAGCTGCTGGGAGGGAGACACATCCCCACCCTCCCTGTCCGAATTGGCCTCGTTAAGGCTGATCCTTGATAAGTAACTCCCTTCCTTTGACATGCTAATATACATCTATATCCCTGCCTCTGTAATTTCCACTCCAATGCATCTAACAAAGTGGCTTTTACCCACAAAATCTTATGCCCAAATCCATCTGTTAATTTTCAAGATGCCACAAGACTCCTTGTTGTTAGGAAAGAGGGTTTGGCTTAGACAGTTTTCAGAAGTGCTGAGTGCCCACGGCTCCCATGGAGTACAACTGGCCGAGCAGATGACCAGTGCCTTGGAAAGCCAGGTACCAGGGCTGACACTTCGAGGAAGTGCTTTGAGACTAAACCTTCACACCTGATCCAAGAGGTAGAACCTGCAGCAGCAGCAACACCCCCACCCTGCCATGACTCAGGACTGGCCATACGGTCTGGCCATACAATTTTTGGAGTGGGAGGAAAGAAAAAAAAGATCCACCTAACAGAAATATTTTCAAAAAGACGGTGCTTCCCAGACGGCGAGTCAAGCACACCGCCTTGTCATGATGAGATACATACGCACATCCATTTTGGCTCAAAAAAAATCATTCAGAGGACTCTCCAGAAGCGTTGCCAAGCAATCAGCCTGCAAAGCGTGCCCCCTTTTTGATTTAAATGTCAAAAGGATGGAGTGGAGCCAATGATCGATCATTAACGAGGAGGAATCCCAGTGCGGCAGGAGAAGTTTTTAAGGTACCTGTAATCAAAGTCATCTAGGAAGGTTTTATTCTGCCAGTGCATTTTTATTTACTGATTCTGCAGTGCTTGCTGCTTTGAATAGTGAACAAAGCTGTCCAGCTGACATCCCTGTCTGTGTGATCTAGATGTAAATTTCGAAGTTGCCTTATGGGAGCAGAGATGGGGATTCACTGTTTACAGGACCAGAAAGGCCCACTTGTAACATCTGACCTCACTTAATTCTTATTTGAACTAGGGCGGATCTTTCAGCGGAACAATCAATCTTGGCTTAAAACTTGCTAGTCATAGAAAAACACAGCAAAGAAAGGTCTCAGACTTTGGCTCCTAAAACTGCTGCCGGCTTTGAACTAGGGATGCAAAAAGTTGTTTAAAAAGGTAATCACCTACTCGTTAAATATCCTCGTGGTTACAGTGCAGTGGGCTCTGCAGTGAAAACTTATATAAACTTTATACTGCAGAGCCCACAGCAAAGGGGCCGCCAACGATCAGGCTTCGAGGAACAACTGCCGCCACGTGTATGCTAAGAGATGGTAAAGTCAATGCTGCTAGCCTGGCTTTGTGCCCTCACCTCCTGGCAGTGAGCTTATGGCGCTTTTTGCAAAATTCAGATGCAGTTCTTCAGGAGGGGTCAGGATTTACTGCTGAGGTGGCCTCACAGGTCTCTGGTTCCGTCAACGAGAACAAGAAGGCTGCTTGCGTGTGCGCTCAGTGATGTATGTGCCGTGTCGACCTGCACACTCAGTCGCAACAGCAGATCCCGAGAGCGCCCCCAAAGACCACAAAGCTGATAAGGATCAAAGGTGCCCGGCCAGGTTTACTGTTAAGCGAAGTACAGTCATAGCTGTCTGTAGATTCTACAAAACCACTACACATATGCAATTCGTAACAATGGAAGACTCAATCAATGGGAAATTTCTATTGGTCCCTAGGTCATCCAAAGACTGCCCCCCGCCCCCTAAGACACCACTTTATATACAGGTACTAACAACTTGCATCTCACTGCTGACAGGTCAGGTTGCCACTCTCTGACGCTTCTTAGATGCCACCCATCGCCCTGTGCCTCGTGATCAGAAAGTTTTTGGAGAATGTTGGGGATAACTTCTTGGTACAAGTGCTGAAGGATCCGACCAGGGGCCGTGCGCAGCTTGACCTTCTGCTCACAAACAGGGAAGAATTAATAGGGGAAGTAGAGGTGGGTGACAACCTCGGAAACAGTGATCATGAGATGGTAGATTTCAGGATCCTGACCAAAGAAAGAAAAGAGAGAAGTAAAATACGCACCTTGGACTTCAGAAAAGCAGACTTTGACTCCCTCAGAGATCAGATGGGCAGAATCCCCTGGGATGCTAACATGAAGGGGAAAGGAGTCCAGGACAGCTGGCAGTATTTTAAAGAAGTCTTATTGAAGGCACAGAAAGAAACCATCCCAATGCGTAGCAAGAGAAACAAACATGGTAGGAGACCAGATTGGCTTACAGGGGAAATCCTTGGTGAACTTAAGTACAAAAAGGGAGCTTACAAAAAGTGGAAACTTGGACAAATGACCAGGAAGAGGTATAAATGTATAGCTCGAGAATGCCAGGGGGTTATCAGGAAGGTGAAAGTGCAATTGGAATTGCGACTGGCAAGGGATGTGAAGGATAACAAGAAAGGTTTCTACAGGCATGTTAACAAGAAGATGATGATCAGAGATGCTATGGCGCCCCTACTGGATGAAGGAGGTAACCTAGTGACAGATGATGTGGGGAAAGCTGAAGCACTCAATGCTTTCTTTGCCTCTGTCTTCACAGACAAGGTTGGCTCCCAGACTAATGCGCTAAGTGACGCAAGATGGGATGAAGATGGACAGCCCTTGGTGGGTAAAGAACAGGTTAGGAACTATTTAGAAAAGCTAAACGTACACAAATCTATGGATCCAGACTTAATGCATCCAAGGGTACTGAGGGAGTTGGTAAATGTCATTGAGGAGCCTTTGGCCATTATCTCTGAAAATTCATGGACATCGGGAGAGATCCCGGATGATTGGAAAAAGGCAAATGTAGTGCCCATCTTCAAAAAAGGGAAGAAGGACAATCCAGGGAACTATAGGCCAGTCAGTCTTACCTCGCTTCCTGGAAAAATCATGGAAGGGATCCTTAAGGAATCCATTTTGAGGCACTCGGAAGAGAGGAAACTGATTAGGAATAGTCAACATGGATTCACAAAGGGCAAGTCGTGCCTGACCAATCTGATTAGCTTCTATGATGAGGTAACTGGCTCTGTGGACATGGGAAAGTCAGTGGATGTGATATACCTTGACTGTAGCAAGGCTTTTGATACAGTCTCCCACAATATTCTTGCCAGCAAGTTAAGGGAATGTGGATTGGATAAATGGACGGTAAGATGGATAGAAAGCTGGCTAGAAGGCCAGGCCCAGCGGGTAGTGATCAACGGCTCCATGTCAGGATGGCGAACGGTTTCTAGCGAGTGCCCCAAGGTTCAGTTCTACGACCAGTTTTGTTCAATATCTTTATTAATGACCTGGATGAGGGGATGGATTGCACACTCTGCAAGTTTGCAGATGACACTAAGCTAGGGGGAGAGGTAGATACGCTTGAGGGCAGAGATAGGGTCCAGAGTGACTTAGACAAATTGGAGGGTTGGGCCACAAGAAATCTGATGAGGTTCAACAAGGACCAGTGCAGAGTCCTGCACTTGGGACGGAAGAATCCCAAGCATAGTTACAGGCTGGGGACCAACCAGCTAAGTAGCAGTTCTGTAGAAAAGGACCTGGGGGTTACAGTGGATGAGAAGCTGGATATGAGTCAACAGTGTGCCCTTGTAGCCAAGAAGGCTAATGGCATATTAGGTTGCATTAGGAGGAGCATTGCCAGCAGATCCAGAGAAGTGATTATTCCCCTTTATTCGGCTCTGGTGAGGCCACATCTGGAGTATTGTGTCCAGTTCTGGGCCCCCCACTACAAAAAGGATGTGGATGCATTGGAGAGGGTCCAGCGAAGGGCAACCAAAATGATTAGGGGACTGGAGCATATGACCTACGAGGAGAGGCTGAGGGAGTTGGGTCTGTTTAGTCTGCAGAAGTGAAGAGTGAGGGGGGATTTGATAGCAGCCTTCAACTTCCTGAAGGGAGGTTCCAAAGAGGCTGGAGAGAGGCTGTTCTCAGTAGTGACAGATGGCAGAACGAGGAGCAATGGTCTCAAGTTGTGGTGGGAGAGGTCCAGGTTGGCTATTAGAAAAAACTATTTCACTAGGAGGGTGGTGAAGCACTGAAATGGGTTACCTAGGAAAGTAGTGGAGTCTCCATCCCTAGAGATTTTTAAATCTCGACTTGACAAAGTCCCGGCTGGGTTGATTTAGTTGGGATTGGTCCTGCCTAGGGCAGGGGGCTGGACTTGATGACCTCCTGAGGTCTCTTCCAGCTCTATGGTTCTATGATTGTATGATCTGATTAGATCACTTCTGCTCACCATTTTAGACCCTTTTCTGAACCAGGGTTGGTATCTGTGGGGAAGGGGGAGCAGGAACCGGTGCTGGTGGGAGCTGGCTTAAAAGTCAGTTTCCCTCAGCACCGTCTGGGGGGGAGGAGGGCAGAGGCATAGCTGGGACTGGGCACGAGTCGGGAATCAGCTGATCCCCCAGCTGGTCCCAGACGCCGCACCTCTGTCAGCTCTTAATACATTTAAAAAGGCAGAGTCATCGTGGGGTTAGCTCCCAGGGGCGGGCGCTAACTCCACCACAGCTCTGAAGTTTTCCCCCTTATGAACTAATCAAGTAGTCGATGGAAATTCCACCGACTACCTGATTCGCTGATTGCACGCGCTTTAACATCCCTATTGAACAGAACCATCCTGCATTTTCTCGCATTCCGAACAGGGCACCCACATGTAAAATCGAGTCCCAACAACAGTGCTGTGTCCTCTAGTACGTTTGGCAGCTGCAGGGTCGCGCTGGGCTTCTGAGTCGCCTCCCATGTTACAGCATCGCCACACTGCTTGGAGATTTCCAGCACAGACCTCCAGCCATCCCTCACCCAGGCTGCAGGGCTAAGGGCTCTCTCCTGCCACCTGGGCTAGACGGGGGGGAATCTAGCGTGAATTAGATTTCCTGGCCAACACCTGGCTAGCAAATCAGGCTCAGGGCACCTCCCTCTGCATGCCAGGTGAGGGAGGCAGGCGTGAGGAGACTAGTGGTGAGGGAAGCCGGGAGACTGAAGTAAAAGCTTTCGTTTTAACAGCTCCATTAGCGGATTCAATAACGGAGCCAGGCATGGGCGACGCACACAGCTGCACCAGCTAGCCGAGGGGTGATTTGAAATGGATTTCCCGACCATGGGGCATGCAGCTGTGTGGACACGTATCAATTTAAGAGGGTCTTAAACTAGTTTAGTTGAATTGGGTTTGCGGTGGAGGCCTGTGTGGGGCCAAGGCTTTCTTCAGGCCCCATACAACGGCCGCAATGAGAAGACAGAAAATCAGGGGGGTCCAAAGGGCACTGGATCGGGTCCTAACTGGACCTGGAGGAGAGTCCAGCACCATAGAATTTGACCCAACATTTGAAAGTCCATTTAGTGCTTGTGACACACTGAGGCCCTTTGGCCACTCACTGGCCAGGCAGGCACAGCATGGGCAGCGCCCAGGCCAGCTCCCCCACAATGCCAGCTGGCCCTACAGACACCCGAGAGGGAAGCTGGGTCTCCTTGGCTACTCAGCTGGCCACCAATGTGAAGATGGATTTTGTCCTCTGGACACCTGTCCCACCAGGAAGCGGGGCCTGGACCAAGAGCCCTTATTATCTGCATCACACGAGCATCTGGAGCCATGGCTCAGATCAGGAACCTGTCGCGCTAGGTGCGGTCCATATGCCTAGGAAAGGGCAATACCTGCCCCAAAGTGCTCACAGCCCCCATAGGCTATATCTACACTACCGGCTTTTGCCGGCAGACGGTATGCTAATGAAGCACTCATTAGCAACTTCTCGTGCTTCATTTGCATAAGCTCTGCCCGAGGCTTTTTGCGCAAGAGGTTTTTGCACAAAAACTAGCAGTGTAGACGGATCCACTTTATGCCAAAAAACCCCTTTTGCGCAAGATCTCTAGACCTTTTCTGAGGCGTAAGGATCTTGCGCAAAAGGGAGTTTTTGCTCAAAACGATCCGCCTACGCTGCTAGTTTTTGCGCAGAAACCTCTTGCACAAAAAGCCTTGGGCAGAGATTATGCAAATGAAGCATGAGTAGTTGCTAATGAGCGCTTCGTTAGCATACTCGCTGCCGGCAAAAGCTGGCAGGGTAGACAAACAGCAGCAACCTTCTGCAGCTCATACAACAGGAGCAGAGAGCTGGGAATAGACCCCAGGTCTCCTGCCTCCCCATGCCCGGCCCTTTGAATCACTGCCACTAGGTGAGATCACAGCCTATCCTGAGAGGAGGGGACCTCGCCGATCAGTACAGCACCTGGCACAAACGGGTGCTGGTCCATGACAGTGGCTCCTAGGGCACAACTACCACCATCAACTGTTACTCCAGTTGGGCACTAACCCCAGGAGGTCGGTGCTAACCCTGCACGCTTGCTGGGGGGGGAACAGCCTCCAGGCACAGAGGAGAGGCAGGAGAAGGGCGGAGACTGTGGCTATAAACAGCAGAGAGAGCTGGAGAATTCTCTGACCCGGAGTCCGGAAGCAGGTTCCCACTGATCAACAGCTCAGTGCCAATGCAATGTGAGGCTCTAGTGCCCGCCACCCAGCCTGCTCGTCTTTCATCCCAGGCAGAGGGTGGGTTGCAGGACCGAGCTGTGACACGCCAGGTGCTTGGCAAGGGAGGGGCTCCCCCATAAGAGGGTTGCCTGCCTGCCCTGCTCCCCACTTTGGATTTACAGTCACTGGATTATTTCTCCATGTCCCTCCCCCACACACAGCGGGCATCCTGAAATGCCCCAAGCCGCCTTCTTGCACCTTTCCACTGACTGCCTCCTGCTAGGGCCAGCACTGTGGAGCTGGGGGGTAGCTAGGCCACAAGCGTCTTTCCTCACAGGCTCTCAAAGAGCCAGTCGCTGCCCATCTGAGCTGCCTGGCAGCCCCCCAGCCCGGGGTAGGTGGTGGCTCTGGCTCTGATCCCGTGGATCTGGGGCACCCTGCCCCCCAAGGCGTGTATCACTCCCCATCCACGATACATAAACTATGAAACATAATCTGTCCCCTCCCCCCCCCCCCCCCCCCCCGCTACCACAGCCACAAGCAGCATCCATCACACACAAGGAACCCATCGCTGAGCTCTAAAAACGCCGTCACTGACACGCCTCACAGCGGTTTTCATGCTAAATCCTGACTCTGCCCCAACCCGCCACAAGACCTGATCACTCGCTTCTCTCTGTGCCTCTGTTTCCTTCCCAGCCCAGGGATGACTCTGCAAGGAAGGATGCTTTTCTATGAGGTGTAGATCTAGTGCCTGGTGAGGCCATCTTGGCTGGGTCTCTAGCCTGCCCAAATACAAATAAAGAGTCTTAATAAGTTCCTACCATCTATGCAGCCTTCCCACATTCTCGGTGCAGCTTCGGCAGGGAGTATTCCAGGCACTTCCTACCCCAAACCGCTATGTGTTGCCCTAGTGCCCCATGGGTGGCCGCATCAACAGGCAGACAAAGCACAGGCCTATCCAGCTACACCACAGAGCAGGGGACAGGCGCGCCATCAGTCAGTAAATGGATCAGTCACACGCCCTGCTTTCAATTCTGCTGTGCTGGGGTTTCCAAGAATTGCTGCAGCCAATGCAGTTCAGGCATCTTCCATTAGGAGGGAATTAACATATTTCACCCTGACAGGTCTCGTCTCCCGCTAATAGTTTAGAAGGCGCCTGTGCGGGAGGAAGGGGGAGACAGAGGGAGATTTATCTCACGCTCCCCTTGCAACTTGACGTTTTAGACCATGATTTGAGGGCTTCGGAAGCTCAGCCAGAGGTTAGGGCTCTGTTACAGGAGTGGGTAGGTGGGGGGGGGGGGGGGCTAGACAAGGCCGGTCCCTTCCGACCTTATGGTCAGAGCACAGGGCCAGGGCTGGCCTTACCATGAGGTGAACTGAGGTGGCCGCCTCAGGTGCCAGAGTGTGTGTGTGTGGGGGGGGGGGGGGTGCCACTAGGACCCAGTGTGTGTGCTGCTGGTGCAGATGTATTCTCTCTGCAGAACCATGAGTGGAGTAGAACAGGAAGGCGGCAGAATTGAGACCTTTCAAAGGTGCCAAAATGTTGTGGGCCGGCCCTCCACAGGGCCATTGTAATAGGCGGCAAAAGGGGACTGGGGCAGGGTTCCCTCTGATTTTCCCCACCCCCAAGCAAAATGAATTTTCTTGTGTACACCGCTGCGGAGGGGACAGGGGGGGATGGGCGGCACGGAGAGGATGTGCAGCATCACCTTAGAATCATTGAACACTAGAACTGGAAGGGGCCTTGAGAGGTCGAGTCCAGCCCCCTGCCCTCATGGCAGGACCCAGCACCGTCTAGACCATCCCTGACAGGTGTCTGTCTAACCTGCTCTTAGATATCTCCAGTGATGGAGATTCCACAACCTGCCTAGGCAATTTATTCCAGCGCTTAACCACTATGGGTCTGTCTACACTGCCACCCTAGTTCGAACTAGGGTGGCTAATGTAGGCAGTCGAAGTTGCAAATGAAGCCCGCGATTTAAATAGTAGCCACTCACCTGTAACACAAGTGCCTGCAGCCACACCCATTCCTCAGAAGCAGCTCTCCACAGTCGTTCCCATTGCTTTGCAGGGCAACTGTCGTGTGTGTCTGACACCACCTCCTACAGACCAGCTCTTTGATCAGCATAACATGATGCGGACCAAACACACACACATGGAGCACTAACCTGTCCCAGGATTCTGCATAGTGTAATGGCATCTATGCAGCACACTTTGCCTTCTGGAGTATATTTATAACCTAGGTTCCCAAGCAATCCTTCCTTGTGTTTGCCACACTCACCACTCTCTGCTTATGATTGTATTCTCTACAGCTGTTCCTTATATTCCCTCAGCTGTCGGCTTCTTTGTTTGCGAGATATGTGGCATCTTTAGAGCTGAACAGCTGTTGCGTGCCTTCCTTATGGCCTTGTTTATAATAACACCCCCCCACACACACACACACCCCCATGCGGGGAATTTCAAGTGACGCCTTTGCAATAGATCCTTCACTGAGGCAGCACTAGGTAAAGTGTTCAAAGGCTAGCTCTCTCTTCCCACAGACCTGGATTTTAGGGCCCTTTCCCCCAGGCCAGGGGTGGGCAATAATTTTGGGGGGGGGAGGCACTCCAAGATCTTGGAAATTGGTCAAAGGCCGCATTTGTCTGTGGAGGGGTCTCCAACCTTTTTAAGCACAAGATCACTTTTTGAATGTAAGTCAGTCTAGAATCTACCTCAAATCCAAATACTCCTGCCCCGCCCCTTCTTTGAGGCCCTGCCCCACCCCTTTGCCAAGGCCCCGCCCTCCTCACTCTGTGAAGATGGGGTACAGGAGAGGAGGACAGAGTGACATCAGTGCCCCCCGCCTCTGCTCCCCAACCCTGCACAACAAGCAGGATGCTCCCAGGGGGCAGCTCTGAGTCCTGCCCCAAGTCACAGCTCCCTCCCAGACCCTATACCCCCTTCCACACTCCTCCCCCAGGCCAGAACCTCTCCTGCACCCAAACACCCTCCCGAGCCCTGCACCCCAATCCCCTGACCCAGGTCACAACCCGCTCCCTCCACCCAAACTCCTTCTCAGACCCAGCACTTCTCTCCCAAAGGTGCTTCACAAGCAACCAGGGCCTGCACCTCCCCTGGTCACTCTCACAGCTGGGCAGCTCTTTATATCCAGGGCTGCCCCGGCAAGCCACCCTCTGGTTAGCTCTTTAAAAGCTTCTCCCGGGTTGGCCAGGGCTCCCTCGTGCCCACTTTAATCCATGTGGGGCAGTCACCCCACCACAGAAGCCTTTAGCCCTGTCTGCACGTGGAGGCTGCAGAGATGCCAGGCCTTAGTGCAGTCGCCTGGCAACTCCAGAGGCATGGCCCCAAACTTACCTCATGTAGCAAGTGTGGCTCATGGCTGGGTGACTTTGCTCCTCCGAGACCCCTCACCCATCTGGCAAGGCCCACGGCAGCTCTCACTTGCACAGAGGGGCTGCTGTGTGAGGAGCTCCCAAAATGCCTCCTGCTTGTTTTTGTCTGTACCGATGCCCCTGCTCACAAGAAGGGCACAGCAGGTCAGGACAGCATCGTTTCCGACTGTACCCGTGTGCCAGCCTCTGAAACATCCTGTAAAAGAAAGAGCCAAGGGAAATATGGGGCAAGGAAGGACTGGGCAGTTGGAAGTGCTGAATGGTCTGGGACTTCTTAACAAAAACACCACCCAGCATATATCTAGTGTCTTTTATCCAACCATTATCCTCATGTTACTGGTGGGGAAACTGAGGCACAGAGCAAGGACGTGACTCTTCCAGGGGCACATGGCAGGCCAGGGCAGAACTGAACTGAGACCTTCTACCCCATAACTTATTCCACCAACATTCAGGCTAACACTGTGCTGGAATTCACCAAAATGTGGTTTGATTTTTCTGCCTGTGAATTTTCTCATTTCCCTATCTCAGGTCACTGCTTTTCCAGATACTGGTCAGAGGCAGCAAAAAGCAGTGAGAGGGGCTGTTATCTGGGCACATGGAGCAGAAAATTACAGCCATCTCCCACAAAAGCCTGTTCCCATGAGAGTTCCTGCCACATTTTGCAGCCCCAAGGGGTTCAGCGATGCTCCCAGTAAGGATCTGAATCTCCAGAGAGGGCAGGGTGGTTACAAACCCTACTGGCCTGGGATTAAGGAGAGCTACATTCAGTTCCCACCTCTGCCACAGGCTTTTGGGTGACCCAGGGCAAGTTACTTAGGCCCAGGTCCTCAAAGGGATTTAGGCAAGTCCTTTGAGGGCTTGGGCCTTGGAGAATAGCTGAGCTATTTCAGCACCTACTGGTGTCCCTTAGAGTTGTGGGTGCCAGCACCCAGGAACAATAATCATTCCTGTCAGGATCCCAGCAAAAGCAGTCAGGATCAAGGGTTAGAACAGGATCAACCCTGAGACTGGGAGCGGCACAGGAATTGGTCATCAAGATCCAGGCCAGGTCCATACCGAGAATCAAAACCCCAGTCAGGTTTCAGTCCAGGTCAAGAGGCAAGGTTGAAGAACACTCAAGGACAAACTTGGTGACAACAGTTCCTAGACCTCTCTGGTGATGGCTGAACACTTCCTGGAATACCCCCGGGGTTTATATAGACTAGGGAGCCAATCAGATGCCATGAAGCTGCTGCCCGTCAGACCCTGTGAGGCAGGACTTCCTGTGGCCTGTGTCTATAGCAGGTCATGGGTAGGAGCTTGCAAGCTAGCTACAGTAATAGCCAGGCAGCAGTGTGATGGTGTTTGCTATTTGGTACCTCTGTTGGGCTAGGTTTGAGCCCCATGGGGCTTTATGCTGCCTTGTCCATGTAAACTGTGAGCTCCCTGGAGCTGGGACTGTTTCTCACTCTGTGCATGTACAGTGCCTGGCGCGTTGGCACCCATGCTTATTAAACTATTGTAATAAAAACAATGCAAATAACGATGTTTATCTCAACTGTCAACTCTTCTGAGATTCCCTTACCCCGCTCCAGCCCCAGGAGGGAAGCACGAGCTCAAAGCAGGTGTACATACAGGGGTGAGGGCCAGGAAGTGGGTGGGCTCTGAGGACATCCTGCCCTTTGCTATTGCTCTCAGCAGAAATTCCTGTCCAAGCGGAATACCCTGCTGGAACGGAGTTAGGTCTAATTAAACTCTTCACATATTGTTCTCTACACAAAATCATTTCAATGTTTTATTCATCTGCAACAACCCACTATATTCCTTAATTGCCGATTATCAAACCACACACATTTTGCAAATATAAATAATTGCCTCTGAGGCTTATTAATGACTGCAGCATGCTAATGAGTGACAATACCCGAGGCGCACTGCACCAGCAAAGAAGGGAGACAGTCAGACTTTTCAAGAGCCCAAAAAGGCCACTTGAGACAGAAGGGAACTTACTCCTTCAGGGTATGTCTACATTACAGAGTATTGTCAGAAAAATGACCTTTTTTCCAACAAACCTTGAGTTACATCCACACTGCAAGTGCATACTTTTGACAGTAAATTGAAAGGCCAGAGGGCTTTTTGCACAATTGGTAATCCTCATTCTACGAGGAAGCAGCCTTTTTGCAAAAGAGCTCTTGCGCAAAAAGGTGTGTGTGGACGGGGGAGAGGGAGTTCTTTTGGAAGAAGAGGGAAGAGGAAAAAGCACAGGTGCCCTGGTGGCCATTCCACCCATATCAATCACAGCTACATGCAAGAGAGCGTCCATTCAGTCTAGACACTTTTTTGAAAAAGCAGATCGTTTTTCCAATGCGCTTTTCAGTGTGGATCCTCTCTTGAGCAAGAAGTTTTTTCGGAAGGTCTCTTCCAAAAAAAGCTTCTTGCATAAGAAGCCCGCAGTCTAGACATAGAGACAATCTCTCTCTCTCTCTCTCTCCCCCCCCTCCTAAATAGCACATGGTGCCAAAGAGAGGAAATGATAGATTAGAGATAGGAAAAAAATGATAAATCGAGAAAGTGGTAGAGTAGAGAAAAACAGAAAGCAAAAGCAAGATAAATAGCTGAGAAAGATGAGAGAGAATGACAGATTAGGGGAAAGAGAAGCAGCATGACAGAGTAAAGACAAGGATAAAAGGCACACTGATTACGCTACATTGCATTAGCTGGATTATTCTTTGTCACAGCTCAGACCAAAACTTTGGACCCCGAACTCCTGAATTTTGAGGTGTATAGGCCAGGGCCAGACCTACAGTTTGCCTCTTGAGACCAGCTCCTCGCTGTGCACCCAAAGTGGTTTCTAAAAGCAAAGGTGTTTATTTTAGAGACTGCTAATTCCTCCAGTATGAACCAATCCATCCTCCCCCCCAAAACTCCCTGAGAACCCTCCGTTCTATCTTTCCCCACCCTCCACCTTTGTATTCCATTTCTGAGTGGCAGGATGTGAATGACCTCTGGCTCCAAAAGCTGATGAAGAAGCATCACTAATGAAGTAAGGAAAGAAAGCTGCAAGCCAGAAAGCCAGAGCTCTGCTATTGCACTTAAAAACTGCCACGCTGACTGCACGGTGATGCCTGGCTCCCAGCCCCCGTGTGCTGGGTGCTTCATGGACATAAGAACGGCCAGACTGGGTCAGACCAAAAGTCCATCTAGCTCAGTAGCTCGTCTGCCGACAGTGGCCAATGCCAGATGCCCCAGAGGGAGGGAACAGAACAGAGAATCATCAAGTTATCCTTTTCCTGTCATCCATTTCCAGCCCCCGACAAACGGGGCTCATCTAGACTGCGCTGAAGTTTTGAAAAAGGATATGCAAATTCTGCGGGAATTTGCATATCTTCTGATCTCACTTTCAAAAGCAGAGCTTTCAAAAGTGAAAGTAGTTGGGACGCAGTTTTGTCTGAACCCCTTCCCCCACTTTTTCAAAAAGCCACATAAACCTCATTTTTTGAGGAAGAGCAGCTTTTGGAAAAAGGGGGGTTGCTGAAAAAACCCACATCCTGACTACTTTCATTTTCAAAAGCTCTGCTTTCGAAAGTGAGATCAGAAGAAGATATGCAAATTCCCACGGAATTTGCATATCCTCTTTCGAAACTTCAACGTAGTCTAGACATAGCCACAGAGGCTAGGGACACCATTCCTACCCATTCTGCCTAATAAGAGGTTAGCTTCATTAATTTTTTTTGAACCCTGTTAAAGTCCTGCTCTTCACAACATCCTCTAGCAAGGAGTTCCACAGGTTGACTGTGCATTGTGTGAAGAAAAACATCCTTTTGTTTGTTTTAAACCCGCTACCTATTTACCATGATCGGGGGACTTGTGCTGCATGCTGCACAAATACATTGTCAAAGAAATTCCCTACGCCAAAGAAACAGTCCAGGCAAACAAGAGAGATTATTATTCCTATTTTACAGATGGGGAATGGACAGATTCAGTGCTTTAACCAAAATTATCCTTGAAATCTGTCAGAGTCAAGTTCAAGCATATTTTCAATGTAACCAGCATTACTGCCAGCCTCACCAATTAAACGCTAGGAAAAGGTTTTAAAATCTGAATTGCATTTATCACTTAACCTGTTTGTTTCAGTTTTGCACTTCCATCCCATTCAATAGTGAAGCTAGCCTGGTCTGTTTCACTTTCTATGTATAGTCAGGGTTGTGATGCAGTTCACAGGATCTCACACAAAGTTGCTGTCTGGGCTTGCTAGCCATGCACCTCTGTTTCTCCCCCTCTAGCTACGTCTAGACCGACACCTGCAGCCTAGCGGTACCTTGTAGAAAGCACAAGAGGGATTTTGCAAAATTGACATCAGGCATAAATTCTTCACAATGGAACTTTATTCCTGTGTTTCTCTCATTTAATGCCAGGAAATCTGAACTGCCAGTGATTCCCTTTTTCCATTGCCAAAGAAGGGTCCAATCACTCTCTTAGCAAAACCTCAACAACTCACATTTTCACTTGGCCTTTCACCTGAGTCTCTGGCATGCTGGTGTGAGAGGCTCAGCCAATCCATTAGGAGACTTGTGAATAACCCTAAGACCTCCTTGCTCCAGCCCCATTCCCGCATGCAGTTCCTCTCCCCTGTTGCAATCACACCGGAGACACAGGGGTGTGAATGTGCATGGCAGAGGCAATAGACTGCATTGCTCTTTTCTCTCACCCCAAAAGCCGCCCTACTCCGCAAGGGAAGTGGAGAACCCAGCTGTACTTTGCAGCCTAAGAATGTGGATCACTGCAATGCCAAGGTCACAGTGACCTTGCCTGTGTTGTTCACGGCCTCTCCAATCCTGCCGCTTTTTAAGGAGAGCCACTGCAGGGAACTCGGCGGGCACAGAGGACAGTCACAGAACCAACACGGAATTCCCTGTTCCCATTGTCGGGTGTGTGGCTGCTGGGGAGGGTCCTACCGGAGCCCCGCTGGCAGCCCCCCGGGGACGATGGATCAGGCCAGCAGGAAGGGCTGCATTCCTTGGTGATAACAAGAAGGGGTCCAGTCCCACTTTTGCTGTGGCTGCTGGCGGTGTTGCTTTCCACAGCAACAGCAGCAGGACTGGACTCAAGATCTAAATACCTTCATCAGTGGCTTGATTGCCGGGATTTGCGCCCAGTCCTGTAAGGAGCGGTGCAACCTCAGCGCCCACTGATTTGAGGGGGACTGTCAGGAGCTCAGCACCTGGCAGGATTGGGCCCTTAGGGCCACATCCCAAACCTTTATGGGTCTCTAAGGTGACACAGGACTTCCGGGAGTTTTGTAAGTTACCAACTAACAGGGCTTCAGCTCTGAGACTTCCGTTCCAGGGGACTCTCTCCACTGCTTTCAAGAAGCCCTGGGCCTGGGGGCTCTGCAAATCCAGAGCTCGTGTCCCAACCATTTGGTAATGAAGGCATCTGAGTACCTGAGTCTGGATCACACCCCATGGCAGCGAGGCCTGGAGACGGTACCGGGCCAAGGATGCAGTGCAACCCGGCTCCCAGAACCACTGAGTGCATTGGGATGCCAAAGGGAGGATCCCTAGCACCGGGCCCTCCTGTGCATTCTACATTCTTCTGAGCCAGCCGCGCCAGGGTAACGGGGCACGAGGGCAGAGGGGGAGCAGAACCGCTGCTGCTCTCTGCACCCATCAGGGATGGAGACTGTTTCCTCCTCTCCACCGCCCACATGCTGCCTCACATCGCTGGTCCCCTGCCAGAGGGTCAGAGCATGAGCCGGTGTGAACCAGCGCCCTTCCCACCAGCTGGAGATGGGCCCCGAGGCCTAAAGACCTGGGGGATGGAAATGGGGTTACAAGATGCTGCAAAAACAGGTGTTGGGCCAGTTAGTGCTAACAGCAGAGACCAGGAGGAGGTCAGAGCTCCTTACGGACAAATGGCACCACAGCCAGGCAGTAATTAGAGGCCGCCAGTACAAATCCAAGGCCATTTATACTAATTAGACCAATAAAACCACAACAGATGAGCTCCACGCAGGCAAATATCACATCATGCCAGGCTGCCTGGAAATGATCATCATGAGCCATATTTTAACTGTTTGCAGGGTAGCCCAGTTGGTCCTGGGATATGAGAGAGAGACAAGGCGGAGGAGCTAATATCTGTTATTGAACCCCTGCTGGTGAGAGAGTCCAGCTTTCCCACTTACCCAGAGCTCTGTAGAAGCACAAATCATAGAATCCCAGGGTTGGGCAAGACCTCAGGAAGTTGAGTCCAGCCCCCTGCCCAAAGCAGAACCAACCCCAACTCAATCATCCCACACAGGACTTAGTCAAGCCAGGACTTAAAAACCTCTAGGGATGGAGATTCCACCCCCTCCCTAGGGATCTCATCCCAGTGCTTCTCCACTCTCCTAGACTATGTCTACGCTACAAGATTTGTGCAAAAACCGGCGGAGCGTCCACACCTCAAACGCTTTTTTTGCTAAAACAAAACAAAACAAAACAAAACAAAAACAAAACAGTAAATCAACAGGACAGAAGGCTTTTGCCGGTAGAGCTATTCTTCTCTCCACGAGGAATAACTCCTTTTTTCGCCACTGCTATTACACAAAAAGGAAGGTGTGGACGCTCCGCAGGGGTTTCAGGCGCAAAAAGAACCTATCCCAAAAAGCTCAGGTGCTCTGATGGCCATTCTGTGAATGGTCATCAGAGCTTTCTTGCGCAAGAATGTCCATGCAGCTTTGGCGATGTGTTTTTGAGGCGTGGATGCGCTTTTGCACAAGAAGTTTTTGCAGAAGATCTCTCCCGCAAAAAGCTTCTTGCGCAAAACCCCTGCAGTGTAGACAAAGCCCTAGAAAAATAGTTTTGGCTAATATCCAACCTAGACCTCCCCCACTGCAACTTCGGATCATTGCTCCTTGTTCTGTCATCTGTCACCACTGAGAACAGCCTCTCTCCATCCTCACTGAAACCCCCCTTCAGGTAGTTGAAGGCTGCTCTCAAATCCCCCCTCACTCTTCTCTTCTGCAGGCTAAATAAACCCAAATCCGGGAGCCTCTCCTCGTAGGTCATGTGCTCCAGCCCCCTCATCATTTTTGTTGCCTTCCGCTGGACCCTCTCCAATTTGCCTATATTCTTTCTGTAGTGGGGGGCGGGGAGGAAAGGGGGCAGAACTGGACACAATACTCCAGATGCCTCATCAGTGCTGAACAAAAGGAAATAATCACGTCTCTAGATCTTCTTGAAACGTTTCTCCTAATGCACCCTCATATGCCATTAGCCTTCTTGGCTACAAGGGCACGCTGTTGACACAAAAGTTCCCGCCTCTCACACAATTGAGGTTGGTCCAATAAAAGTTCTGACCTCACCCACTTTGTCTCTCTAGTATCTTAACTGAGCACATGATGTGACCCCTGGCTCCTAATCCTGCCCCTGACGCTACTTGTGGATTTTCCCTCTGCAAACACACACTGATCATGTTCACATCTTCCCACTGGCCCTTGTAACCCAAGCCAGAAGGACACGGCTCTGGGCAGCAGATGGGCGCCTCTGCCCAACAAGCACCACCCAGATCTCATAGTACTGACCTAGGCACTGAAAATACTCCTGACTTCATCTCTCAGCCTGTGCTGTAGCCTTCCTAGGCAAGATACTTATGCCCAGCGTCACCATGGTTTGTGAGCAGCTCGCATCCTTCAGTGTTAGTTCTCCTTGAGTCTCCCCTGCACACCTGGCCAGTGCTATTGTGCCCATAGTACAGGTGGAAAACTGAGGCATAAAGAGACTACATGGTGTGCCCAAGGTCACACAGGGAGTGTGTGACAAAGCAAGGACTTGAACCCCAGCCAGCTAATGCCCAAACCATTGGATTACCCTAGATTCATAGCTAGTAAGACCGGAAGGGACATCTGTGCTCTTCTTGTCTGATCTCCTGTCTAATGCTGGTGACAGAATCTGACACAGAGATTCTTCCATCAAGCCCAATAACGTCCATGTCTCATTAAGAGACAGAGAGCGAGCCAGCCAGCCTTGATTTGAAGATGATGGAGAATCCATCCCATCCCCTGGCAAGCTGTTCCGGTGTTAATCACCCTTGTCATTAAAAACTTAGGTCTTATTTCCAGTTGGAATCTCTCCAACGTCAACTCCTGGCCACTGGTTCTGGCTTCACCTCTTCCAGCTAAATAAGAATCCTCTAGTAGCAGATACCTCCATGCTCTGCTTGGGAGGTGTTTCTGAATGTAAGAACGTAAGAGCGGCCATACTGGGTCAGACCAAAGGTCCATCTAGCCCAGTATCCTGTCTGCCAACAGTGGCCAATACCAGATCCCCCGGAGGGAGGGAACATGACAGGTAATCCTCACGTGATCCCTCTCCAGTCATCCATTTCAAAACAAACAGAGGCTAGAGACACCATTCCTACCCATCCTGGCTAATAGCCATTGATGGACCTAACTTCCATGAATTTATCTAGTTCTTTTTTGAACCCTATTACAGTCCTAGTCTCCACTACATCCTCTGGCAAGGAGTTCCACAGGTTGACAGTGCACTGAATGAAGAAAAACTTCCTTCTGTTTGTTTTAAACTTGCCGCCTATTAATTTCATTTGGTGACTATGTGGGAATTCTTATATTGTGGGAATAAGTAAATAACTTTTCCTTATTCACTTTTTTCACATCAGTCATGATTTTATAGACCTCTACCATATCCCCCCTTCATCTTCTCTTTTCTAAGCTGAAAAAAGGACTGTGGTCTGGACTGTGATCAACCCCCCACTTGATTAAGCTACATAATCTGAGTTCCTTTAGTGAGTTTGCAGTGTAAGACATGTTCTCCATGCTCACCCAGGCCTTTCTCCCTGTAACAGTGGGAGCTGTCTGTCTCCTCACCTACGTGCCCTCTTCAAAGTGACACAAAAGCTAGAATGCTTTGAGGGAGTCAACAGGATTATGGACAAAGGGGGCCCAGTGAATATAACGTACTTAGGTTTCCAGAAAGCTTTGACAAGGTCTCTCACCAAAAGCTCATAAACTATCATGAGGTAAGAGGGAACACCTGCTCTTGGATCAGTAACTGGTTAAAAGGTAGGAAACAAAGAGTCGGACTAAATGGTTAGTTTTCAGAATGGAGAGACGTAGCCAGTGGTGTCCCTCATCAGTCCTATTCAATATATTCATAAATGATCTGGAAAAAAAGGGTAAACGGAGGTAGCAACATGATACAAAAATGCTCAAGCTAATCCCAACTATACATGTGCAATGATGGGATCTAAATGAGCTATTACCACTTTTACAGTCAGGGCCGGACCGAACCATTCCAGCACCCCAGGCAGACAGGTTAATTGCACCCCAGGTTGGGGGAGGGTGCATGTGTGGCCCCGCCCAGTGCATGGGGGAGGGGGCATACGCGGCCCCGCCCCTGCCCGGTGTGTGGGGGAGGGTGCGTGGAGCTGGTGGTGGCAGGACGCACATGCCTGGCTCAGCCCAGCCCGGCTACCACCACTGGTGCGCAACCCAGGCCGTGCAGGACCCCGTGGCCATGGGGGGAAGGGCGCTGCTGGCCGGCGCTGTGGGAGTTAACGTGCCCCCCCCCAGGCAGCCACTGCAGGGTGGCCACTGGGAGCTGCTGCAGCCTGGGAGCCAGGAGCCAGGCGCACAGCACCGGATGGCAGCTATAAGGGGCGCTGCGTGCCCCTTTCAGCTGCCATCAGGCACCCCCCATAGGTTGGCGTCCCGGGCAGCTGTCTGGCTAGCCCATGCCTTAATCCGGCCCTGCTTACAGTAATTGGGGACAGTTCTCTGAAAACATCCACTCAGTGTGCAGCGGCAGTCAAAAAAGCAAACAGAATGGTGGGGATTGTTAAGAAAGGGATAGCGAATAAGATAGGGAATATCACATTGCCTCTCCATAAATCCATGGTATGCCCACATCTTGAATTGGAAAAGGGCAACAAAAAGATTAGGGCTGTGTCTCTACTGGCGCGTTCTTGCACAAAAACGGCCGCTCTTGCGCAAAAACTTGCCACCTGTCTACACTGACCGCTCGTTCTCATGCAAGTAAACTGACATTGTACTGTAGAAAATCAGGGCTTCTTGCGCAAGAACTCTGACGCTCCCCCTCAGGAAGAAGCCCTCTTGTGCAAGAGCTCTTCCAGAAGAGGCCAGTGTAGACAGGCAACATGAATTTCTTGCGAAAGAAGCCCCTATTGTTAAAATGGCCATCAGAGCTTTCCTGCACAAGAGACCATCTACACTGGTATGGATGCTCTTGCACAAAAGCACATGCCAGTGTAGACGCTCTCTTCTGGAAGAGTTTTTCTAGAAGAACTCTTCCACAAAAGAGTTCTTGTGCGAGAAGCTGCCAGTGTTGACGTAGCCTAGGGGTATGGAACAGCTTCCATACAAGAAGACATTAATAACACTGAGACTCTTCAGCTTGGAAAAGAGGAGACTAAGGGGGGATATGCTGGAGGCCTATAAAATCATGACCCATAAGGACGTGTTATTTACTCCTTCTCATAACACAAGAACAAAGGGCCACCAATAGGCAGCAGGTTTAAAAAAAACCAAAAGGAAGTATTTTTTCACACAACACACAGTCAGCCTGTGGAACTCCTTGCCAGAGGATTTTATAAAGGCCAAGACTATAAAAGGGTCCAAAAAAGAACTAGATAAGTTCCTGGAGGATAGATCCATCAATGGCTATGAGAGAATGGGAAGGGACGGTGTCCCTAACCTGTCTGCCATAAGTTGGGAATGGGCAACAGGGGGTGGATCATGTGACGATTACTTGTTCTATTCATTCTCTTTGTAGCACCTGGCATTGACCGCTGTCGGAAGACAGGACACTGGGCTAGGTGAACCTTTGGGCTGAGCCAGTATGTCCAGACTTATGATCTGCACAGGCTGGCTGTTATTTTGTGTTTTCAGTTGGCACCTCATCCATCCCCCTAGCATGGCTCACGATGCAGCTTTGAGCCCTGGCTTGGCGGTATAGACGAATGAGCCTCGTGGAACTGCTAGCACAGCCACTCTTAGTAGACGTAATGACCTTCTAGGGGCTGCGTAGTCAGTGCCGAATTTCAAAATAAGGCACTGTTCCGACAGATCCCATCCATGAGGGTTACAGGGACACCGGAATAGCACGCCTGCTATTTTGGGAAATAGCGGGAGCATTTAAAGATGCGGCATTGCTATTTCAGGATACTTCCGGTATCCCAAAATAGCACCGCAGTCTAGACGAAACCCTTAGTCTTGTCCATGGGCATCTCCAATCTCTACTCAGATGACCAGATTTTAACCACAAGTTTTCAGTTTTTAGTTGTGAAAAACACAGCCAAACAATAACACTCTTATCAGTTGGGGGATTTGGATTTTGGGGGGGGGGGGGGGTTGGGGCTTTGGGGGGGTTTTGCAATCCCACTCCTCAGACTTTGTCAAGAGGGGGGCATTTCCTTAGGAAATGGCTGTTTCATTGGAAAAAAATGTTCCTAGATAAAACTGTCAACCATCCCTAATTCCAAGGTAGACAAGGATACAGCCTGATCCATGCCGGCTTTAGCTGCTGTTTCTGAAGAGGGGCTGTGTAATCTTTATCCCTGGTTATGTCTGGAGTAAAAAAGTTCCCAGCACTTGTTGAACTGCTCCTGTTACTAGCTCGGTAAAGGTGAGAAAAAATGATGGCAGCTCAATTCCTTTCCCGATGATGCCCAAAAAGCTGGAAGAGGGGGGAGCAGAGATGGAAGCGAGCTAGTGTCGGAGATGAGGATGTGGGTGGCATTGCCCAAGGGTTAGAGCAGGAGCCGGTCATAGGAGCCCAGGGTCAGAGCTCGCTCACTAGGAATCAGAGTTTAGAAACTGGAGCTGAGGGCCAGAACCAATCAGAGGCCAGATGCCAGAGTGGAGCCTCAGAGCCAAAGTGAGGAGTCACAGCTGGGTTGCCAGCAATAAAGCAAGCGGGGAGCAGGGCTGGCCCCAGGCAGGTGCAGGGGATCCTGTAGCAGGGGCAAACGCTGCTGGGCTTTAGAGCCCGTCTGCTGACGTTCCTGGACAAGCCAGCGGCGTAGCCAGTCGGGCAGCCGCCGTCAGGCCAGCTGTGCTCATTAGGGAGAGCGCTTCTACTGCCAGCCTTGCTCCCTGGGAGAGCGTTGATTCTCGTCGCTCTGTGATGTCCAGTAGCTGGGGGCCTGCCCTCCCTTCCACAGAGAGCCAACCTCTGCTCCACTCACAGGGAGGTCGGGTTGTTCTCATCACCCTCCCTCTCCCCCATTTCTCCATTACTGAATCTATTTTCCCCTCCCGGGGGGATTGCTCTGGAGTGCTCCTTCCCCGTCTTGTAATGGCCTTGGTCTGCGATAACCCAGGGGCTACGGCGACACTGGCATGAATTTCCTAAAATGCTTTTAATGGAAAAGTTTTCCATTAAAAGCATTTTCGGAAAAGCGCGTCTAGATTGGCAGGATGCTTTTCCGCAAACGCACTTTTTGTGGAAAAGCGTCCGTGGCCAATCTAGACGCGGTTTTCCGCAAAAAAGCCCCGATCACCGTTTTCACGATCGGGGCTTTTTTGCAGAAAACAGTACTGTGCGGTCTACACTGGCCCTTTTGCGCAAAAGTCTTCCGGAAAAAGACTTTTGCCCAAACGGGAGCAGCATAGGTTTTCCGGAAAAGCACTGATGATTTTACATGAGATCGTCAGTGCTTTTCTGGAAATTCAAGCAGCCAGTGTAGACAGCTGGCAAGTTTTTCCGGAAAAGCAGATGATTTTCCAGAAAAACTTGCCAGTCTAGACACAGCCAGAGGGTTTCGGTGCTGCTCTCAGCTCATCGTCCTTGAGGGCATTGGGAGGATGCTGCCTTAGGGTTGCATAGAGACGCACGCCAGATGGCAGACTCCAGCCGTAATCCAGAGCCTGCTGAAGGACGTGGAAAGACTCCTTCTGACCTCAGCAGCTTCCTACCAGGCCCTTAGCTTGCCAGGCTACTGCCGTTAGCTGTGGCATTCTCTATGCCAGGCACATCCGCTCCTGCCTCCGTACCCGGGATAAGGGCGCCTGGGGAGGTTGGGTTTTAATATTTCTTTTTCAGATGTTAAGATTCTGCCTTGCCTGTTTTTCTGGAGTTTTCATTGCATGGACGTAAACAACCGAGCCTCCCCGTCTCCAAAAATGGAGGGATTGCATTAATTGTCCTGCTTCGGGCAGGGGGCTGGACGTGATGCCCTCCTGAGGTCTCTTCCAGCTCTAGGATTCTATAATAAAGGAAAGAGAGTCTGTAATAAAAGCTTGTTTACCTCACTTTATTAAAAGTGGAGACATTTTGTTCTGGTACAAAGCTGATCCTTACAGCTATTATTTGACTGTTCATTATTCTATCTCTTCCCAAGATAAAACAAAACAAACAAAACCCACTGTCGGCCCTCTTGCCTTGGAGGACCCAGAGACCTGGTGTGATGTAGTGGGGGGTACCTTGCTGGTTGCTATGTTGGGCAGTGGGTTGTGAGTGACCTCCGCTGGCTGTAGCGTGGCCCCGCAGAGCAAGGGGTGAGTCATTATGCAAAGAGGGTGTCTCAACCTGTCTGACCAGCTACCCCCCAGGGATAGAAACAAAGGAAGGTGCAATGCCGCCCCTAGCTGGGGGCAGGGCTGAAAAAGACTTAGTCTGGGAAGCAGGGGAGAAGGAGCTAGGGAGGGGGCTGGGATTGTAGGGCCCAGCCACCCCCCATCTCAAGGGGGGGCACTGAGGCCTCCTAGCCCAAGTTCCTGTAACCAGATTACATCTGTGCTGTATCCTGGAGAAGCAATAAACTCCCTCTATTCTATTGGCTGGTGGAGTCTGTTCGTGCCATTACGGGGGTGCAGGAGACGGGAAAAACCCGACGCGCCGTCACACCTGACCTGGAATCTTTCTTTGCCCATCACAAAAAGAGCGAGGTTGTGAAATCTTGAAGAAAGCCTTTTTCTCCCAACTGTTTCTCCGATGGGGGAGCAACCGACACAAGCCACGGGCCGAGTTTTAGATGGGTTTTCCCCACCCAATTCATCTGCGCGCCCATCTTCAGTGCCTGCAAGGCCGTCGCTCTGCCATTCCTCTAATCAACCTGACAATCTTCCAGAAAACACAGGCCAGACAAGCCGGGACTTCATTATGCAGAAAAAATAATGTGGGTTTGGTTTTTTTAAGCCTAACGTTATAGGTCACCTATAAACAGCAGCCACATCCGACCCCAGAGGTGGCTGCTGCATAGATTCTGCCGAGTCAGAGGAGCAGGCCTGGCTTCATCTCTCCAGCAGAAGCTGAAGGGGGGCAGGCGCAGCATCCCGTGGTTAGAGGGGATGGGGGTCAGAGCCAGGGAGGGATCTCGGGGAAGTAGCCAGAGCTTAGGCTGCGGTTTATGCTCCTTAACTATTAGTAGAGCAAGCAACGAAGCCAGGAAAAGGTTAAGTCCAACTTTATATGGAGCGTGTAGGCCAGTGGCCACCAACCATTAGATCAGGATCTGCTGGTAGATCTTGGAGCCTCTGACAGGGGATCTTGACTGGTTTGGCCAAAAGGTTATCAAGTGCCGGCATGTCAGCTCCCCCTCCCCCCACTGCTGCACATCTCCTGCCCTTTGCCTTGGTGCTGCCTATCCCCCAGATGCCTCCTGCTAGTGGTACAGAGAAGGAAGGAAGAGGAGGGGGCGCTGATGTCAGGGTACCCCCTCTCTCACCCTTTAGTCTATCTCCACAGAATGGGGGGGGGGGGGAGGACAACAGGGCTTGGGATGGAGGGAGTTTGCTGGCTGCTTTGGAGAGTGGTGCAGGGCCGGGGCAGGGGTGAGCTTGCCTTAGCCCCACTGCACCCCCACCCAGGAGCCACCTGAGGTAAGCAGTGTCCAGCTGGAGCCAGCTCTGAACCCCTGCCCCAGTTATGTACCCTCTCCTCCCCCCAAGGCCCTGTCTTTGCCTTGAGCCCCCTCGACCCAAACTCCCTTAGAGAACCTGTACCCTGAACCCCCTCCTGCACCCCAACGCTGTGCCCTAGGCTCAGCTCAGAGCCATCATACACTCCAAATCCCGTAGCCCCAACCCTCTGCCCCTGCCTAGTGAAAGGGAGGGGGAAATGGGGGAGGGAAGAAGGTAGGACAGAGTGAGCAGGGGTGGGAAGGAAGTGGGGCCAGGGTATTTGTGTCTGAGGTAGATCTTACATGGCACTTAAAGTGAGCTTGCGCCTAGAAAGTTTGGAGACCCCGGTGCAGACTGTCTGAAGCAGATTTGCAAGGCTCAGCAGGCTCCGTGCAGGACGAGGGGCTGTCCGCACATCAAATCTGATCACTTATTAATGGGGTCATTTAAAAAAGCCCCAAGTCTCAGCTCCCACCTCTACTGGCGGCATCATCATGGACGTCCTGTCTGGAAATCTCAACCAGGGGACCATGGCATGAACACACACCCTGGGACCCCAGCTAACCAGCGTGCGTGAGCAGAATGGCCTTGGTGTGCTCAGCGGAGTCCCTTCTGGGCAGCACAAAATCCCAGCACAATGTAAGTCAAGTAGCAGCGTGGGCCTGGCAGAGGGTTGGGCCAGCAGAAGTCGCAGGAGCGCCAAAGCCAGGGACACAGCGGTGCTGGGGGGAGGCCTCCGGGGGAGGATTCCCAGCGGATGCTGCCAGGCAGGACTGAGCAATGCAGGCTAGCTCTGCAATAGCCAGCAAAGCGGCAGGGACATCGGTGGGGCACACAGACCTGGGAAGAGCTGCGGGGCGCATTGGCAGAGCTGTGGGAAGTGATCCAATTCAGACTTGAGAGAGCCCACGAGCATTGGGAGTGGGCGGATTTGCATGGCCCGCCTGGCACCTTCTGGCATCATCCCACTCTCCTGATCGCAGCAGCGCTACATCGCAGCCCTCAAAACAAACACCCCCCCCCAGTGTATGATCCTCCCGCTTCATCAATTAGCAACAAAGCAGCCCTGGGAGAAGCCGGGTGTGAGGACACATCAGAGCAGCCGCTAAGCAATCTCTGACTCCCAGAGCAGGATGCAACCGGCGAAGAAGGGTCGTTGGAAATGGGAAGTGAGATAAAAGCAGGATCTACAAAGCAGGGAGTTCAAAGCCAAGCCAGTCAGGAGAGGCCCGAGGGAGGCAGAGTGAAAAGGACTTTCTCCGAGATCTATTGCCGGATCGCATGGCTGCCCATTCTGTGCCATCCGAACGAGAAGTATGCTGACAGCCTGCGCTGAAATATAGGCTTCATAATGGAGAGCTAGCAATGGAGTCCTTCCAATTTTAATTAAAAGTATTTTATCTCAGTGCATGTGACGGATGCTTTTCAAGCTGCAATTAAATATAGATCCGTGTCTGGCATGTGCAAAAAGCAATAGTTGATTCGTGTGCTAGACTTCCGAGCCAGCAGGAGTTAGCTTAAAGAGATGCTAGATAAATTCATGGAGGTTAGGTCCATAAAAGGCTATTAGCCAGGGGATAAAATGGTGTCCTTGGCCTCTGTCTGTCAGAGGCTGGAGAGGGATGGCAGGAGACAAATCGCTTGATCATTGTCTTCGGTCCACCCTCTCTGGGGTACCTGGTGCTGGACACTGTCGGTAGACAGGATACTGGGCTAGATGGACCTTTGATCTGACCCAGTACGGCCGTTCTTATGTAGCAGCTTTAAGAATCACAAAGAAGATAACAAGTAGTCCTGTGGCATCTTAGATACTAACAAAAATATCAGGAGTATCATGAGCTTTCATGGGTAGAAGTGGGTAAGATCCACGTCATCAGATGAGTGGGAATGGAACCAACAGAATCCAAGATACATATAACAGCCTGTTCATTGTAGGACACGTGTTAATGAAGCTAATTAAGTGGACTGGATGTGTTCCATTCATAGCTTTTGATGTGAAAATGCAGAAGTTAAAGGCAGGGGGAAATGGCTTTGTAGTGCGTTAACTAGTTAAATGTCTTTACTCAAGCTCAGGGTAACTGTCAAATTAGTAGATGAATTCCAGTTCTGCTGTCTCCTTTGTAGAAGAATAGTTACTTTTAAATCCACGACTGAGTGACCAGGTAAATTAAAATGTTCATACAGATTTAACAGCTACCCCGCAGATACTTTTAAACAAAGATGATAGGCTGGAAATCTGTAGATAGTTCCCACAACCAACACTGGGATATATCAGGCTACTGACTGCTGCTAATGTAACCCACATGCCTAGCGTGGGTCACTGTCCCATGGAATGGCACTTAGACCACTATAGTGAGTGCTAATAACAAGGGAGCTCTACAGCCTAAGCTGAGAGGCAGATGGCTTTCCTCTCAAAGGGTAGTGGCTCCTAAACTAAGCTCTAGAAGTCTCAGGTTCAATCCCCTGCAATGGCAGTTACAAGGGGGAGGGGGGGGGCTTGTCTGGGATCTCATGCTTCCTCAGCTAGGGGAAGTATGTAACCTGTACACCTAGGCTATGTCTACACAACAGGGTTTTTGTGCAAAAATGGCTGCTTTTGTGCAGAACCCCATCCACACCTCAAGCACGTTTTTGCACAAGTAGATGTACAGTAAATCAAAAGAACAGAGGGGTTTTTGTGGTGTAGGTATTCCTCTTTCTACAAGGAATAACTCCTTTTTGCACAAGCGTTCTTGCACAAAACGGTGCATGTGGACAGGCAACAGGAGGTTTTTGCACAAAAAGAGCCAATCAAAAAAAGCACCTCGAATGTAGATGAACCCTGAGACAGGGCAGGTGCCATCTGTAACATGCTATGGATAATAAGCCCCCTTCTGTGAATAGCAATCGGAGCTTTCTCTCAAGAGAGAGTCCATGCAGTACAGATGCTCTCTTGTGCAAAAGCACATTGCTTTTGCGATGCCCTTTTCTAGTGTGGGTGCGTTCTTGAGCAAAAAGTTTTTGTGGAAGATTTTCTCTTCTGCAAAAAGCTTCTTGTGCAAGAAGCCTACGGTGTAGAGCAGTGGTCTCCAACCATTTGGAACTTCCGGGCACCAGGGGGCGGGGCCATTCGCCTTCCAGGCGCCAGAGGGCGGGGACACTCACGCGCCCGGGGGCGGGGCCACGCATACGCCACACTCCCATGAGCCACGTGCCTGGGGCCAGCAACCCCATGTGCAGGGTGGCCATGTGTGGGGCTGCCCATTCGCTGCAAGCCTGGGGCCAGCACCCCCCCCATAGCCACGCGCCCAGAGCCAACACCCCCCATAGCTGCATGCCCGGGGATGGGGAGGCCAATTCTCTGTGTGCCCGGGGCTGGCGCCCCCCATAGCCATGTGCCTGTGGCCAGGGTGACCAATTTGCCACACGCCCAGGAAATATAACTTAGATAGGGCCACGATAAGGTGGGTGCATAATTGGCTGGATAACCGTAGTCAGAGAGTTGTTGTTAACAGTTCTAAATCCTGCTGGAAAGGGATAGCAAGTGGAGTTCCTCAAGGGTCTGTTTTGGGACCCGTACTGTTCAATATCTTCATCAATGATGTAGATATTGGGATAGAGAGTACGCTTATTAAGTTTGCAGATGATACCAAACTGGGTGGGGTTGCAACTTCTTTGGAGGATAGGGACATAATTCAAAATGACCTTAGCAAGTTAGAGAAATGGTCAGAGGTAAACAGGATGAGGTTTAATAAAGAGAAATGCAAAGTGCTCCACTTAGGAAGGAACAATCAGTTCCATACATACAAGATGGGAAGCGACTGTCTAGGAAGGAGCATGGCGGAAAGGGATCTAGGGGTCATAGTGGACCACAAGTTGAATATGAGTCAACAGTGTGATGCTGTTGCAAAAAAAGCAAATATGATTTTAGGTTGTATCAACAGGTGTGTTGTAAGCAAAACTCGTGAAGTCATTCTGCCGCTCTACTCTGCACTAGTTAGGCCTCAGCTGGAGTACTGTGTCCAGTTCTGGGCGCCACATTTCAAGAAAGATGTGGAGAAATTGGAAAGGGTGCAGAGAAGAGCTACAAGAATGATTAAAGGTCTAGAGAACATGACCTATGAAGCCAGGCTTCATGAACTGGGCTTGTTTAGTTTGGAAAAAAGAAGATTAAGGGGGGACATGATAGCGGTTTTCAAATATCTAAAAGGGTGTCACAAGGAGGAAGGAGAAAATTTGTTCCTCTTGGTTTCTGAGGACAGGACAAGGAGTAATGGGCTTAAAGTGCAGCAGGGGAGGTTTAGATTGGACATTAGGAAAAAATTCCTAACTGTCAGGGTGGTCAAATATTGGAATAAATTGCCAAGGGAGGTGGTGGAATCTCCCTCTGGAGATATTTAAGAACACGTTAGATAGACATCTGTCAGGGATGGTGTAGGTGGAGCTTGGTCCTGCCTTGAGGGCGGGGGGCTGGACTCGATGACCTCTTGAGGTCCCTTCCAGTCCTATTATTCTATGATTCTAGGACTGGCACTCCCCATGCGCCATGCACCTGGGGCACGGGTGGCCCATTTGCCACGCGCCCAGGGCCAGCGCTCCACATGCACCATGCGCCTGGGGCAGGACCAGCCCCAAGCACTTGGCAGGTGCACACAAATGCCCCCGCGGGCGCCATGGTGCCTGCGGGCACCGTGTTGGGGACCACTGGTGTAGACATAGCCTCTAGTGTGGTTCACTGTCCCATGCAGTGGCACTTGGATCACTTACAGCTACAGATAAGAACAAAAGATCTCTACAGCCTAGGCTGAAAGGCAGCTGCTTTTAGCTCAAGCAGTAGAGGCTCCTTACACTAAGCTCCAGAGATCCCAGGTTCAAATCTGCCTGGTGGTGGTTATAATGTAGCATGTCTTGCATCGCCCACCTCTGGGGTGGACCACAGCAGTTGAAGGAATGAAGAAAACCACATATTGAACTGGACCACTGGTGAATTTGCATGGCATCTCTGCTCTTGCCCAGTGTGCGCCATGCATTGACGAAATGGTTAAACTCTGCAGTGGAAAAGGCACTTCCAACAGCACAGCCGCCCTGGCAACACTGGTTGAGTAGTGACTCAGATGTGAGTCATCATGAGTCATCCCGTTCTCAACCTGGCCACTTGCAGCCCTCAAAACAAACACGTTCTCAGCCTGGCCTTTCCCACCCAGCTGCACACCAGCCCCAGGCTTGCTGAGCTAGAAGACATCACAGGCCCAGACAGGGAGCAGACTGGCTGGCACAGGTGCACCTTCTATCACCCTGATCTTCCCTCTTCTGCTCTGCTAGCGTAGCGGGGGCCCCCAGCCAATGTGGATTGTCTTGTCGTCCGTGTGTCTGCTACCAAGTGAGATAGGCTGGAACCTCGGAACCTTGGCTGGCGTAAATCTGGCTGATGTCAGTGGATGGAGACGGAGCCAGGCCAAATTACTCCAGCTATAAACAATGCCGGGCAGGGAGTCCACCTATGACCCTTCCTGTCCAGGGTCCATAGCTCCCCCACCACGTGGTGAATGGAAGAATGGAAGCGAGAACAGCACTTCATCGCCCAGTGACTGCAAGGCAAACCTGCATCAGGAATAGCCCGGGGGAGCTAGCCCACAGTTGTTTGTTACCAGGTGTCAATGGTGGAGTCTCTGCAACATGAAGTCTTGACACCATGATTTGAGGACATCAGATTCGAGGACATCAGAGGGTCTATTACAGGAGGGAGGAGGGGGACAAAGTTCCATGGCCTGCAATATGTGACGGATCAGACTAGATCAGAGCTGGGAGCTCCCCTGCACTCCATGTCCACGTCCCCTGCGCCCCATGGCCCACCTGGGCAGTCAAAGGCGTTGCTATGAGGTGGGCACCAAGAGGCAAGTCCCTGCCTCTCGCCTGCACCCTGTGCCAGCTCGCAAAGCCTGCAGTTGCCTGGTGGAGAGCTCCCGTGGAACTATCCTCCTGAAAAGTAACGACAACAGGCCCGGCTTTGTCACCAGCAACAGTCCCAGGCCTTTTTGGGTGCCCCACGAGAACCCCAGTGGAGAAGATACCCCAGCCCCCACCCAAGGCAGCCACTTTGGCCGGTTCTGCCTACGGTCTCCTTGCCTTGTAGCCAATCTGTGGCACTCGAAGGGAGTGGCAGGGGATAGGAAGCCAGGCTGCTGCCTAGCCCTCCTCCTCGCTAAAGGACCACTCCATTAACCATCCCCCTACCGGGACCCAGCGGAACTAGAAACAGCTCTGAGCTAAATTCCAGCCCCTCCCAGATCTGACCCCTCACTGGATCAGAAATGGCCCCTCCCCTTATAACATCCCCCCACCCAAGCACCCGAGCTTGGTGGGATTTAGCCCCCCCCTCCATCCCATCCCTAAGCAGCAGTCCACTGCATCTCTTTCTCTGTGTAACTGGGCTCAGTTCACCCTTGCTTGGGCAGCTGCTGGGTCCCAGCGGTACCGCCCCACCCCGGAGGGCAAGGTGTCCCTGCAGGGTGTCTTTGCACTGCTGGCTCTTCCCCTCCAGGGGGCAGCTTTGCATTGCAGCAGGATGCTCGGTAGCAGCCTCATGTACAGAGGAGGTCCAGGGATGGTCATTTTGGCCTCATCCCATCCAAACCACCAGCAGAGCAGGAGTCCTGGGCACTTCCCAGTGTGGGGGCCGGGGACTGAGCTGAGCCCATTCCACCCCATCTTCTCCAGCCTCTCAGCTGCTCTCTAGTGCTAGCCCCGCGCCCTTGTGTCTAACCCAGTGGGAGTTTTGCCTGTGACTTCAGCAGAGCTAGGCTCACGCCCCCAGGACACTGCCGAAAGCGGCCAGGGCAGCCAGAGTTGGTGTGCTCAGATCCCCAGCCAGGGTTCCCACTAGGTTGAGCTTCAAAGCCAGATGGGGCAGCCCACACGGCCCCCGAGGAGTTCTCAGCAAAGAGATAAATGCAACCAGATGCAACAAAAAGCCTCATTCTCCTCCCTCTCCCGCTCCCGGCCTAACGGATATGCACATCCCACCGAATTCAACAAGCATTGACTGTATCCTGCCAGGGCAGAGGAAGCAGGACCCAGGGGATGGTGTGACGTGAGCCAGGAGAAATAACAATCAGAACTAAGAGGGGACAAGAGCAGGATGAAAAAGAGGGAAAGGGAGAAAAGAGGGAAATTAAGAGAAAGGCAGAGACTGAGCAGGATAGAGACTGGGGCGAAAAAGGGGACACGCAGAGACAGCAAGAGGGAGAGCACCTGGGGACTGAAGCTGAGGTCTGAGACCCACCTTCTGCACCCCTGCACCCAGTTCCCAGCACAGAGCCAGGAGCCAGCCTCGACTGAGGGCAGCTTGTGCAAAACCTCCCAGCATTCAGGTTCTGCATCTTCCAAGCTCCCCTTTGGGGTCACAGGACTTGCTGGAGCTTCCGGCCCTTCTGATCTGGAATCGGTAGCCAAGGGCAAGCCCCCAGCCTTCCTCCGCCACTGCAGGAAGCTGCCTCAGTGGCTCATTCCCAAAAAGGCGATTGAGGATTTTTTTAAAAAGGATTTTCAGCTCAAGGGCAGCCTGGGCTCTGCGCTGGGGACGGAAGTGCTCAGCTAAGCCCCGAGGGGCTTGATACACCCAGCCCAGGAATTGTTTCCACAGCGCTTTCATAGACTGTGAGCTCTGTGGGGAAGAGTCCACCTTCTCCAGAGTTTGTTCAGCACCTAACGCAAGAGGCCACTGCCATCCACACAATAAACAACAACATATTCATTCATTCGCCATATTGCCCCTCTCACCCGCTCCTCCTTCCTGACCCCACACCCAACCCGCATCCTGACCTGCTCGCTGGTTAACCACCAGCCCTGCGATGGGTCAGAGGGGCCTTGCTACCCAGGGCACATTACAGATGGCACCTGCCCTGTCTCAGGGTTCGCTTTCATTCAAGGTTTGCACCTTCAGCGAACTGATGGCCCATTAATACGAGGTGGCTCAAGGCTGATAGAGAAATCAATTGAAAGGCTCTCTAGGAGACAAAGAAATCAATGAATCATAACAGGCCATGCTGGGGCACGGTTATTATTTATCTGAGGGCTAAGCCACGCAGAGGTGGGGCGACACGGGGGGTTCTCACTACTCAGCACTGGGGAGCCGAGAAGGATTTTTGCAGGATAGTTTCAATTCTGACAGGGACAGTTGGTATCGCTTGCATCCCGGGAGGGCTGAAGTAGAACTGTGATCACATAGGGCTGTCCCAGGAGAGGAAGGGCAGCCCAGTAATTAGAGCACTGTGCTAGGACTGGGTTCATCTTCCTGCATGACCTTGGGCAAACCATTCAGATGCCCTGTGCCTCAGTTTCCCCATCTATGCAATGGAGATAACAGCACTGCCCGGACTTGCAGGAGGCTAGTGTGGGAGAAGACATTAAAGATTATGAGGCTCTCAGATATTACAGTGATGGTGGGTGAATAAATACCTAAGAACAAGCCAACAGGGCAAGAACACAGCAAGGAAACTAGGTCAAATTACAAAGGATGGATATGAGCAAACATCACAGGTATGCAGGGGCAAGATCAGAAACGCAAAGAACATAAGAACGGCCGTACTGGGTCAGACCAAAGGTCCATCTAGCCCAGTAGCCTGTCTGCCAACAGTGGCCAGCACCAGGTGCCCCAGAGAGGGTGGACCAAAGACAAGGATCAAGCGATTTGTCTCCTGCCATCCCTCTCCAGCCTCTGACAAACAGAGGCCAAGAACACCATTTTATCCCCTGGCTAATAGCCTTTTATGGACCTAACCTCCATGAAATTATCTAGCTTCTCTTTAAACTCTATTATAGTCCTAGCCTTCACAGCCTCCTCTGGCAAGGAGTTCCACAGGTTGACTACATGCTGTGTGAAGAAGAACTTTCTTTTATTAGTTTTAAACCTGCTACCCATTAATTTCATTTGGTGTCCTCTAGTTCTTCCATTCAGGGAACTAATAAATAACTTTTCTTTATCAGCCCTCTCCACACCACTCATTATTTTATAGACCTCTATCATATCCCCCCTCAGTCTGCTCTTTTCTAAACTGAAGAGTCCCAGTCGCTTTAACCTCTCCTCATATGGGACCCGTTCTAAACCCCTAATCATTTTAGTTGCCCTTTTCTGAACCCTTTCCAAGGCCAAAATATCTTTTTTGAGGTGAGGAGACCACATCTGTACACAGTATTCAAGATGTGGGCGTACCATAGTTTATACAGGGGCAGTAAGATATTCTGGGTCTTATTTTCTATCCCTTTCTTAATAATTCCTAGTATCCTATTTGCCTTTTTGACCACCGCTGCACACCGCATGGAAGTTTTCAGAGAACTGTCCACGATAACTCCAAGATCTCTTTCCTGATTTGTCGTAGCCAAATTAGCCCCCATCATACTGTACGTATAGTTGGGGTTATTTTTCCCGATGTGCATTACTTTACACTTATCCACATTAAATTTCATTTGCCATTTTGTTGCCCAATCACTCAGTTTGGTGAGATCTTCTTGGAGTCCCTCACAGTCTGCTTCTGTCTTGACTATCCTAAACAGTTTGGTATCATCTGCAAACTTTACTATCTCACTGCTTACCCCTTTCTCCAGATCATTTATGAATAAGTTGAAGAGGATTGGTCCCAGGACTGACCCTTGGGGTACACCACTAGTTACCCCTCTCCAATCTGAAAATTTACCATTTATTCCTACCCTTTGTTTCCTGTCTTTTAGCCAGTTCTCAATCCAAGAAAGGACCTTCCCTCTTATCCCATGGCCATATAATTTACACAAGAGCCTTTGGTGAGGGACCTTGTCAAAGGCTTTCTGAAAATCCAAGTATACTATATCTACTGGATCCCCCTTGTCCGCATGTTTGTTAACCCCTTCAAAGAACTCTGGGGGTATGTCTACACTACCCCCCTAGTTCGAACTAGAGGGGGTAATGTAGTCATACGGAGTTGCAAATGAAGCCCGGGATTTGAATTTCCCAGGTTTCATTTGCATAAAGCCGGCCGGCGCCATTTTTAAATGCCGGCTAGCTCGGCCCCCGTGCCGCGCAGCTACACGTGGCACGGTCCATCTAGTTCGGATTAAGTGGAACGAGGTGTACAGCTAGTTCGGATTAGGAAGCCTAATCCGAACTAGCTAGTCCGTGCCACGTGTAGCCACGCGGCACGGGGTCCGACCTAGCTGGCATTTAAAAATGGCGCCGTCCGGCTTTATGCAAATGAAGCCCGGGAAATTCAAATCCCGGGCTTCATTTGCAACTCCGTATGACTACTTTACCCCCCCTAGTTCGAACTAGGGGGGTAGTGTAGACATACCCTAATAGATTAGTAAGACAGGATTTCCCTTTACAGAAACCATGTTGACTTTTGTCCAATAAATTATGTTCTTCTACATGCTTCACAATTTTATTCTTTTCTATTGTTTTGACTAATTTGCCCGGTACTGAAGTTAGACTTACCGGGCTGTAATTGCCAGGATCGCCTCTAGAGCCCTTTTTAAATATTGGTGTCACGTTGGCTACCTTCCAGTCATTAGGTACAGAAGCCGATTTAAAGGATAGGTTACAAACCACAGATAATAGCTCAGCAATTTCCCATTTGAGTTCTTTTAGAACCCTTGGATGAATGCCATCCGGTCCCGGAGATTTGTTAACATTAAGTTTTTCTATTTGTTCCAAAACCTCCTCTAATGACACTTCAATCCGGGACAGTTCCTCAGATTCATCACCCACAAAGGACGGTGCAGATTCAGGAATCTCCCCAACGTCCTCAGCCGTGAAGACTGAAGCAAAGAAATCATTTAGTTTCTCCGCAATGGCTTTATCGTCCTTGATTGCTCCTTTTATAGCTCGATCATCTAGGGGACCCATAGGTTTTTTAGCAGGCTTCCTGCTTCTAATGTACTTAAAAAACATTTTGTTATTTCTTTGAGTTTTTGGCTAGCTGTTCCTCAAAATCTTTTTTTGCTTTTCTTATTACATTTTTACACTTGATTTGACAGTGTTTATGTTCCTTTCTATTTATCTCACTAGGATTGGACTTCCACTTCTTAAAAGATACGTTTTTGTCCCTCACTGCTTCTTTTACATGGTGGTTAAGCCACGGTGACACTTTTTTAGGTCTCTTGCTATGTTTTTTAATTTGGGGTATACATTTAAGTTGGACCTCTATTATGGTGTCTTTAAAAAGTTTCCATGCAGCTTTCAGAGATTTGGCTCTAGTCACTGTGCCTTTTAATTTCTGTTTAACCTCCTCATTTTTGTTTAATTCCCCTTTTTGAAATTAAATGCCACGGTGCTGGACTGCTGAGGTTTTCTACCCACCACAGGAATGTTGAATGTTATTATATTATGGTCACTATTCCCAAGTGGTCCGGTAACGGTTATATCCTGGACCTGATCCTGCACTCCACTCAGGACTAAATCGAGAATTGCCTCTCCCCTTGTGGGTTCCTGCACTAGCTGCTCCAAGAAGCAGTCATTTAAGCCATTGAGAAATTTTATCTCTGGTTCTCTTCCTGAGGTGACATGTATCCAGTCAATATGGGGGTAATTAAAATCCCCCATTATTATAGAGTTCTCTATTTTGGTAGCCTCTCTAATCTCCCTCAGCATTTCAATGTCAGTATCGCTGTCCTGGACAGGTGGTCGGTAATATATCCCTACTGCTAATGTCTTATTATTGGAGCATGGAATTACTATCCATAGCGATTCTATGGAACATGTCGATTCACTTAATATTTTTATTTCATTTGATTCTACATTATCTTTCACATACAGTGCCACTCCGCCACCCACCCGGCCTGCTCTATCCTTTCTATATATTTTATATCCTGGTATGATTGTGTCCCACAGATTTTCCTCATTCCACCAGGTTTCAGTGATGCCTATTATGTCAATCTCCTCATTTAATACGAGGTACTCTAGTTCACCCATCTTATTAGTCAGACTCCTAGCATTTGTGTACAAGCACTTTAGAAATTTGCCACTGCTTATTTGTCTGCCCTTCCCTGATGCATTGGATTCCTTTGTATGCGGTTGTTTGTCTGCTCTGGCCCATGGTTTGCCCTCTCCCCTCCTCTCTTTCTGACTACAGCTTAGAGAATCTCTATCAATGGATTCTCCTCTAAGAGAAAAGTCTCCATCCGATTTACGTGCATCTCCGCGCCAATCGGCTTTCCCCCATCTCTTAGTTTAAAAACTGCTCTACGGCCTTTTTAATGTTTAGTGCCAGCAGTCTGGTTCCACCCTGGTTTAGGTGGAGCCCATCCTTCCTGTATAGGCTCCCCCTCTCCCAAAAGTGTCCCCAGTTCCTAAAAAATCTAAACCCCTCTTCCCTACACCATCGTCTCATCCACGCATTGAGACTCTGAAGCTCCGCCTGCCTACCTGGCCCTGTGCGTGGAACTGGAAGTATTTCCGAGAATGCCACCATAGAGGTCCTGGATTTCAGTCTCTTTCCTAGCAGCCTAAATTTGGCCTCCAGGACATCTCTCCTACCCTTCCCTATGTCATTGGTACCTACATGTACCACGACCACCAGCTCTTCCCCAGCACTACACATAAGTCTGTCTAGATGCCTCGAGAGATCCGCAACCTTCGCACCAGGCAGGCAAGTGACCATACAGTTCTCCTGGTCATCACAAACCCAGCTATCTATGTTTCTAACGATCGAATCACCCACTACTAACACCTGCCTCTTCCTAACTGGCGTTCCCTCCCCCTCAGAGGTATCCTCAGTGCGAGAGGATACTGCAACATCCTCTGGGAAGAGGGTCCCAACTATGGGATGGTTTCCCTCTGCTCCCATTGAATGCTCTGTTCCCTTGAGACTCTCATCCTCCTTAAGAGCACAGGGGCTCTCAGACTGGAGGTGGGACAGTACTACAGTGTCCCGAAAAGTCTCATCAACATAGCTCTCTACCTCCCTTAGCTCCTCCAGTTCAGCCATCCTGGCCTCCAAAGCCCGAACTCGGTCTCTGAGGGTCAGGAGCTCCTTGCAACGGGTGCACACATACGCCACCCACCCACAGGGCAGGTAATCATACATGTTACATTCGACACAATAAACAGGATAGCCCCCACTCTGCTGCTGGGCTTCTGTCTCCATTTTTCTAATGAATAAGTTTATACTTAAACTGGGATTCTTTTTAAACCTCTGGAGTATAGATTATTTTAAGAGTTATGTTTTAAAGAAGGTCAGAAGTCAGTAGAGCCCTCTAACCTCCCCCTCTAAACTCCCTCTCCAAACTCTCCTGTTAGCTGTTCCTGGTCACTGAGTCACAGGCTTATATAGCTCTGGTAGCCCCTCCCCCTGACTAAGGCTCAGCCAATTAACAGAGGCTTCTAGATTTCAAACCTTTTAGAAGCTCCTTCAAACAAACAAACAAACAAACCAAACAGACAAACACCAGCTCAGCACACAGCAAATAACTCCCCCACACAGAAACACACACTCCAGACAGCCACTTACCACAAGGGCCCCGTTTTTACTCCTCTTTTACCTGGAGAACTCCCTCTCCAAACTCTCCTGTTAGCTGTTCCTGGTTGCAAGCTCCCTGGTCGCTGAGTCACAGGCTTATATAGTTCTGGTAGCCCCTCCCCCTGACTGAGGCTCAGCCAATTAACAGAGGCTTCTAGATTTCAAACCTTTTAGAAGCTCCTTCAAACAAACAAAGCAAACAAACAAACCAAACAAAAAAACACAAGCTCAGCACACTGCAAATAACTCCCCCACACACAAACACACATTCCAGACAGCCACTTACCGCAAGGGTCCCGTTTTCTTCTCTTTTACCTGGAGAACTCCCTCTCCAAAAAAAAAGGCACAAAACGTGCTCAGTCCAGCTAGAGCCATCAAGGGTAACAAGAAAGCCTTCTATAAATATATTAGAAGCAAGAGGAAGACTAAGGACAGGGTAGGCCCACTGCTCACTGAAGAGGAAGAAACAACAGGAAACTGGCAGAGGTGCTTAATGACTTCTTTGTTTCAGTCTTTACCAAGAAGTTTGATGATGATGGGATGCCTAACATAGTGAATGCTAGTGGAAATGGGGTAGGTTTAGAAGATAAAATAAAAAAAGAACATGTTAAAAATCACTTAGAAAAGTTAGATGTCTTCAGGTCCTCAGGCCCTGATGAAATGCATCCTAGAATACTTAAGTAGTTGATAGAGAAGGTCCACTGCTCAGAGCCTTTAGCTATCATCTTTGAAAAGTCATGGAAGTCAGGATCGATTCCAGAAGATGGGAAAAGGGCAAATATAGTGCCCATCACTAAAAAGGGAAATAAGAACAACCCAGGAAACTACAGACCAGTCAATTTAATTTCTGTGCCAGGGAAGATAATGGAGCAAGTAATTAAGGAATTCATCTGCAAACATCTGGAAGATAATAAGGCGATAGGTAACAGCTAGTATGGATTTGTAAAGAACAAATCACGTCAAACCAATCTGATAGCTTTCTTTGATAGGATAATGAGTCTTGTGGTTAAGGGAGAAGCGTTGGACGTGGTATACTTAGACTTTAGTAAGGCATTACATACAGACTCACATGATATTCTTATCAATAAACTAGGCAAATACAACTTAGATGGGGCTACTATAAGGTGGCTACATAATTGGCTGGATAACCATTCTCAGAGAGTTATTAACAGTCCACAGTCATTCTGGAAGAGCATAACAAGTGGGGTTCACAGGGTTCGGTTTTGGGATCGGTTCTGTTCAATATCTTCATCAACGATTTAGATGATGGCATAGAGGGTACGATTATTAAGTTTGCAGATGATACCAGGCTGGGAGGGGTTGCAAGTACTTTGGAGGACAGGGTCATAATTCAAAATGACCTGGACAAACTAGAGAAATGGTCTGAGATAATTAGGATGAAGTTTAATAAGGACAAATGCAAAGCCCTCCACTTAGGAAGGAACAATCCGTTTCACACATGCAGAATGGGAAGTGATTGCCTAGGAAGGAGTACTGCAAAAAGGGGTCATAGTGGACCACAAACTAAATACAAGTCAGCAGTGTGACACTGTTGCAAAAAAAGCAAACATCATTCTGGGATGCATTAACGGGAGTGTTCTGAGCAAGACACAAGAAGTCATTCTTCCACTCTACTCTGCGCTGATTAGGCCTCAGTTGGAGTATTTGTGTCCAGTTCTGGGCACCACATTTCAAAAAAGAAGTGGAGAAATTGGAGAAGGTCCAGAGAAGAGCAACAGAAATGATTAAAGGTCTAAAGAACATGAGCTATGAAGGAAGGCTGAAGGAATTGTTTTCAGGTATCTAAAAAGGTGTCTCAGGGAGGAGGGGGGGAAATTGTTCGCCTTGGCCTTTGATGACAGGACAAGAAGCAATGGGCTTAAATTGCAGTGAGGGAGGTTTAGGTTGGACATTAGGAAAAACTTCCTACCTGTCAGGGTGGTTGAACACTGGAATAAGTCGCTTAGGGAGGTTGTGGAATCTCCATCTCTGGAGATATTTAAGAGCAGATTGAACAGACACCTGTCAGGGTAGGTGGTACTTGATTCTGCCATGAGGGCAGGGGACTGGACTTGATTATCTCTCGAGGTCCCTTCCAGTACTAGTATTCTATGATTCTATGGGTACGTCTAGACTACATGCCTCTGTCGCCAGAGGCATGTAGATTAGGCTATCAGACATAGTAAAATGAAGCGGCGATTTAAATAATCGCCGCTTCATTTAAATTTACATGGCTGCCGCGCTGAGCCGACAAACAGCTGATCAGCTGTTTGTCGGCTCAGCGCGATAGTCTGGACGCGCGGGTGGCGACATCAAAGGTATTTGTCGACCACCCAGGTAAACCTCATCCCAGGAGGCATACCTGGGTGGTCGACAAATACCTTTGATGTCGACACCCACGCGTCCAGACTATCGCACTGAGCCGACAAACAGCTGATCAGCTGTTTGTCGGCTCAGCGCAGCAGCCATGTAAATTTAAATGAAGCGGCGATTATTTAAATCGCCGCTTCATTTTACTATGTCTGGTAGCCTAATCTACATGCCTCTGGCAACAGAGGTATGTAGTCTAGACGTACCCTATAAGGCAGGCAGGAGATTTTGTAAAGGGACTGACTGTTCAGTGCGTAAGGAACACACTACTTACTATGCTGCAGGCTGGGAATGGGTTGCTTTATTTGACTCCATAGCAGAGTGGGGGAAACACCCACTAACTAATCAGGAAGAAAGGGTGGGGTGGAGGATGGCTCCAATCTGTAATATTCTGAGTGACCCAGTAAACCCCCACACAATCACTTCACTACAGCCAACTCTTACAATACGAGATGCTTTTCTTACAGCCTCAGCTCCTGGAGTCCTGTGACTTCCCAGATTTTGTGTTTTAAGAAGCAAGTTTCTTGCCACGATGGTTGCAGAGAATAGCTGGGAAACATGACCTGAATGCACCAGTCCGGAAGGCTCAGAAATCAGAAGGCACAGCAAAAAAAGACCATTGTTATTTTGAAAAATCACATATTTGTAAAGCCAATCTCATATATTTGGGGGATGCCAGACTCAAGATTTCATAATGTATGAGGCTGACACAACTCGGAGAGAGAGAGAGGCCAAACTAAGTGACAGAAAGAAACAGTTCTGTGTCTATCCAGCCCCTAACACAGAGGGGCCCTGGTCCAGGACTGGGGTTGTATACAATACACACAGTAAATACAGTAGGATCTCGACTTTACGAACACCCATCTTATGAACAACCAATTACACAAACTGTTCTTCCTGAAGAGGAAAAAAAAATCACATAACAAAAGTGATGCTGAGGAACAAAAAGTCGACATCCTTTCCCATTCCGGAACCTCCAGTGCATTGGAAATTGTTTTGCTGCAGTTTGAAGACAAGAAGAAAGCGAAGTGGTGCCCCATACTGCATCGGACCTACGGTAAGCATCGAGATCTTCTGCTTTATGCCCCTATTGAATTTCTGAACTCCTCAGTCCCCAGCTGGTTTGTAAAATAAGGCTTCTGCTTGTAATAATAACAATGCAGCTGAAAGAGACATGGACGGAAACGCACAGATAGCTAGATAAGGGGCGTAGGTGGGAATAGATGGGTGTGCAGGGGAACAGCTAGCTAGCTAGATGTGTGTGCACAGGGTTAGCTAGCTAGATGCCTGCACCTGGGGATGAATGAAGAGAGAGAGAGAGAGAGAGATTTGTGCATATGGGGATAGATATGGGTAGGGGTAGCTAGCTGTGTGTGCCTGCGAATGGGATAGATAGATAGATAGATAGATAGATAGATAGATAGATAGATAGATAGATAGATAGATAGATAGATAGATAGATAGATAATGTGCATTGTCTGTCTGTCTGTCTATGAGGACAGCTAGCTTGCTGTGTGTACCCGGGAAAGGGCCGCTAACTAGCTAGCAGCGCATACGATAGGTACATGGGGACCACAGCAGTACATGGCTAGATGTCTGGGGATATGGGGACCAAGCAGAGCCAGATAGGCTGCTAGCGGGAAGCAACTCAGCCAATCACCCCAACCGCTCCAGCCCCTGCTCCTCTCCTCTGTGGGAGAAGGGGGAGTTCTAGGGGGTTGCAGGCGGGGAGAGGGGCCCCGTCTCCCGTCCCCCTGCGGCCCGGGAAGCCAGAAGCCAGCTGGCTCTGCGGACTGCCCGGGCTCGGCTGAGCTCGCCGCGTCTGTGAGCGGGGTTAGGCCGCCCCCTGCCGGCCCGAGCGGGGAAGGAGCCTCGGGCGCCCCGCCGCACTCCGGTCCCAGGAGCTCTCCGCAGGCAGCCCCAGCAAACAGGCTCCTTCGCTGCAAGGGCTCAGGTAGGTGCCGCCTTCCTCGTGCGGGGCCGGAGGGGAGAGCTGGGCAAGGGGGGGGGGGCTCCTGGGCTGGGCGCTGCCCCGGGGCTTTGCAACCAGGGAGGCGCCGCCCAGCTGCAGAGGGCTCAGCCGCCTGCCCCTGGCCGAGGATGCTTGGGAGCCCGTTCCCCCCCCGCGGCGCTCGGTCAGCCCAGCTGCGGACCCCGACCCGGGTCCCATCGCTCGGCACAGCGCCCCCTGCTGCAACGTCGGGACACGGCAGCGCCCCCTGCGGCGGGGCGCGGGCACCGCAGCGCCCCCTGCAGGAAAGCGGCGGGCGGTGCAACTCCCCCCTAGCGCGCCTACTTCTAGAGACCCCCCGGCACCTGCTTGGGGAGCGGTGGTGGGACTACGGGTGCAATCCAGGGGGAATCGACACAGCAGAGCCGCTGCTGTTCTGCGCTCCTCCCCTCACGCTCCCTTTGAGAGGGCTGTGGAAGGAGGGGGCCAGATTGGAGAGACCCCCCCCACACACACACACACGTTGTGCGGAACGGGATCCACAAATCTAAATACACACCCTGCTCACCTGCGCCCTGGGGCGGGGAGGCAGCCCGGAGGGAACCAGCTAGCCAGCATGTTTCCCTGTGATCACTCTGGGGTGGTCTCCCAGGCTCAGCTTGCTTTCCAGCGGTTTTTCTAGACCTTTGTTCTAGGCCACCCTCCTAGCTTGTCATTCTAGATTCTTTTCCCAGGCTCTTTAGCATTCAGCCCCAGTGCTTTTCACCAGGGCCAGGGGAGGGGAGGGGAACATGGAAGAGCTGTGCTGGAGACCCTGGTGGCCTTGCTTTCTCCCCCCTCTCTAGGTAATGGAGCCCAGCCCATCAGAGAAAGACAGGCGGCTCTCCGAAACCTGGCACCCACCTTGTTGCTGTGGCCCTAAACCCTGCTGCTTCTGCTGGTGCTGCTGCAGCAGCTGCTCCAGGTGACTGCTCTGAGCATGACATACAAGCACCTTACCTCTGTGGGGTTCTTGCAGACGAAGCCTTTACAACCTCCGTAGGCACCTAAGAGTGTAGGAGAAAAAGTTACAGGATCATGGGGAGCTTCATTCAGAGTGACCTGTATTGGAGGTATCATGTGGCCAGGACTAAAACATTCTGGTAATGTCTAACCATTGGAGGTGACAATTTCCTAACTCAAAAAGTGCTGCAGCTAACATGTGGGATCCTATGTTAAGGGTTAGAGGGTGGAATCTTCATCCCTAGAGGTTTTTAAGTCCCAGCTTGACAAAGCTCTGGCTGGGATGATTTAGTTGGGGGTTGGCCCTGCTTTGGGCAGGGGGCTGGACTCTTCTAACCGTAGGAGTCTATGAAAGGGAAAGTTGATAGCAATGAATATAAATCAGAAGTTAGGAATGATAGAAAATTGATAAGGGAAGCCAATGGATACAAGGTGGCATATATGGCCAACAGAGTTAAGGTCTACAAGAAGGAGATTTTTAAAATGTATTAGAAAGAAAAAGAATCCTGACAGCGGTACTGTTCACTACCTAATGGAAACAATAGAATTATCACTAGAAATATAGAAAAGGTGGATATGTTCAATATTTCTCTTCTGTATCTTGTGGGGAAAAGAGATAATGCAGTCTCATCATCTGGTGGTGATAGCACATTTCCCACTAGTATTTCTGGAGGATGTAAGACACAAGCCATTAAAGATGGCCATTTTTAATTCAGCAGCAGCCAAGACTTTTGAAACAGCTGGCTGAGGAGCTTGCTGGGCTGTTAATGTTGATTTTTCAGTCCTGGAGCACTAAGGAAGTTTCAGAAGACTGTAATAATGCTGATGGTAAATTGGATGGCCCACATAATTATAGACTATCATCAGTCCCAGGCAAGATAACTGAGCATATGATATGGGATGTGATTAATAAAGAACTAAAGGAGGGCAATGTAGTTATTGCAAGTCAGTGTGAGTTTATGGAAAATAGGACCTGTCACACTAACCTGATATCTGTTTTTAATGAGATTGCAAGTTTGGTTGATATAGGTTACAGAGTTGCCATTGTAGACTTCGATAACACATTTGTCTTGGTATGACATGTTATTTTGATTTTTAAAAACTCTAGAATAATATAAATGGCATATTAAATGGATTAAAAGCTGGCTAATTGTTAGCTCCCAAAAGTAATTGTAAATGGAGAATTGTCATTGACCAGGTCTGTTTCTATTTAACATCTTTATTGATGACCTGGATAAAATTACAATTGTATCAGATTTTAATAATCACTGATCAAATCTGGCACAGATCCACAGTGGTCTGTGTTTTCTGGGGAAGCTGGATGCAAATAAACAACACGCATTTTAATATGGCTAAATGTAAACATATGCACGTAGGAATAAAGACTAGAGGCCATACTACAGCGCGGGGGGGCTCTGTCTTGGCAAGCAGCAACTCGGAAAAAGACTCGGGGAAGGTGGTAGATAACCAGTTAAACAAGAGCTCTCAGTGTAATGCTGGGGCCAAAAGAATAATGTTGTCCTTGCGGGAGGTCTATTTCATAGGGCAAAGTCGACCTACTTTATGCAACTCCACCTACAAGAATACCGTAGCTGGAGTTGACATATCTTAAGTCGAGTTATTTAGAATCTCCACTGTAGGGGGTTGATGGGAGAAACTCCTGTCAGCTTGCCTTATACCTCTCGTTCCAGTGCAGTACCAGAGTCAATGAGAGAGCGATTAGCAGTTGATTTAGCGGGTCTTCACTAGACCTGCAAAATCGACCCCCGAGGAATCAATTGCTGCAGCCTCCATCCCCCAGTAAGTGTAGGCAAGCCCCAGTTGGGATGCATAACCAGGGGATGGAGTAGATAAGTCAGGGGTCTGGGAGTCCCAGTCAGGGAGGTGGGGCCTATTGTGCTGGGCACTATATATGCACAGTTGCAGTCCCAAAGAGCTTGTGATCTAAGTTGTTATTGTTAGTTATCAAACAGATGGGGCTTTGCTTACTATGGCTGAGTAGGCATCACAGGGAAAGGAGGATATAGAAAGTAAATGGAGTAATTAATTATCTAGCTGCCTCTGCTTTGATGGAGCCCCCCAATTGACTATGCCGCCTATCTCTTTGATAACACTTTTCATTAGTAGATCTCCAAGTGCTTTGCAGTCTCGTTATCACATTCCATAGATAGGGAAACTGAGGCACAGAGAAGGGCCTTGCACAAGGTGATCCAGAAGAGAGAAGAATAGAACCCAAGTTTCCTGCATGCCACCTGTCCAGTACTCCACGCCAAAGCCAAACTGCTTCCCTTATCAACAGCGAGATTCCCAGTTTTGCTACTCCAAACCATGCAAATCTCCACAGTTCCTGGACTTCCTGGGAACCCTGCGGAGGGCTGGGATCCTGTTTGTTCACACAGACAAAACGCCACCGCCACTCTCCTCCGCCAATCCCATTCCGTCTGTTTCAGGAGCCGGATGGTGAGGAGGAGACAGAGAGATGGGTTCCGGCGCAAAACATCCAGTGTCTCCGAGTTGGAGATCCCCCCGCCCCTCGAGGAAAGGTGTGTCTGGGAACGCCCAAGAATGCACCAGGAGAGTGGGCCCCAGATCATGGCCAAAAGCTGACGTCACCAGGCTGGGGTCAGAGGTGATCCCCTTGGTTGGATACGTGGGACATGAGGCACATTCAGATCAGGCTCCAAAGGTTGAGGTCAAATTCATCTCCCAGGAGCCCTGTTCCAGGTGCTTCCTCAGCTCTGGCTCTGCCATGGGAAAGAGATGGGGATGATCCAAGGCAGCAGGGCCATGGAGTACAACATGGTCAGCTCCATCAGCCGGGAGCTGGGATTGGCACGCTCTGTGCCCCTGAGCGAAACTTGGCAGGTGGCTTGGCCCCGCTGCAAATGAAGTTGGGGCAAGTCCTGGGCAGACACAGATGAGCCCAGGACAGATGGCAATTGGGGAACGGAGAGGTGGGAGCTGAAAAGGGATCATGTGATGCAATTGCCAAGACTCCGTCCCGCGGTTGAGCCCTGGGCTTGAGAGCCTCATGTCTCTCTCGCTCGCGCTCCCCTTGTCTCCTAGGCTCACGCTAGAAGAAGCATCCTCCTGGAAGCGCTCGTTTGATTGCGTGCTGGTGAGCCCGGCCGGCCGGAGCGTCTTCATGGAGTTCCTGCGGACGGAGCACAGTGACGAGAACATGGCCTTCTGGCTGGCCTGCGAGGACCTCAAGAGGGAGCAGAGCCAGGAGCAGGTCTGTGAGAAAGCCAAGAAGATCTACCTGGATTACATCTCCATCCTGTCCCCAAAGGAGGTAGGTCTGGGACATCACTCCCTGCTTCTGCCTCCCATTGTTGTCACCTCGCCACGTAATGCAACAGCCAGGGAAATACAGCCCTGAGTGTTGGGGGGAGGGCCACAGTGCGTCTGTGTCTCCTCCTTGTAGCCACGCATCTGACGCCCCAGCAAGGGGATCGTCCCCCAAACAAGTGGCCCCGTGACCTCAGCCAGCTGAGCTTCCCTGCAGCTGTTGCCCCCTGCGGTAGAGTCGGTCCCCACTGTATTTGGAAGGGGCAAGTCCTCATGTTACGGTCTCCTGTCACGGTCTCCCAGCCTCACAGCTAGAGGCTGGGTCACAGTAGCTTGAGGAATATTGGAACCATCTGCGCCAGTGTCCAAGAAAGGCTGAGGTCTTGGTGAGGGCTTGGAGAACCAGGGTGTCCCAGCAGGGTGTGAGGTATCTGGGACCCTTGGTTCTAGCCCTTTGTTCGTCACCCTCTCCAGGTCAGCATTGACGCTGCCGTGCGTGAAGCTATCAACAGTTCCCTGGCGAGGCCCAGCGCATGCATGTTCGACGAGGCCCAGGCACAGGTCTACGCCCTCATGCACAGAGACTCCTACCCCAGGTTCCTGAACTCACCACTCTACAAGTCGCTAGAACAGAGACTTTCTGCTCTGACGTGTGACACCTAGCGAAGTCCTCTGCGTGCCCATGCATCTCAGGAGACCGTCAGCTCCTTCAGCTTCCTGCCAGCCCAAGCCACCAGGGAAGATGGGACAACCCTGGGGAAGACAACTTTGGGGACAGAGCCTCAGTTCTCTCTACCTGTGGGTCACACCACTGGTGTTTCAGTAGTGATGCTGATCTAGAAATTATTCTAGTGTCTGGACCAACCAAGAGATTTGGGGGAGGATTTCACTAGGTCCCGTAAAGATGGGAGAGCCTGGGGGTCCTAGAACTGGGAGCCTTTCAGAGCACTGCTTGTCCTAGAATTTGGATGGTATCTGAGCTGGGGTGGTTCTAGAGCACGGATGGCATGCATGGCTTGGACCTTAGTTCTAGAACTTGGATGGTCACAAGCTGGAGTGGATTCTAGAGTGTGGCTTTTTGTGTCTCATCTAGGTGTTCTACTACATGACTTGCACATATGGCTGGGTTTCTAGAACAAAGGTAATATTGGTTTTCTGGTGGGTTCTAGAGTGTGGAGCCTTCTAGAGCTGTGGGGGCTTTTAGGTGAGTAAACCTTCCAAACGTGAAGCACTGGTTTTTGTTTTAGGGACAAGAAAAATTACCCAGCAAAAATTAATTGTATTTCAGAATTTCTAAGAGTTTCAAAAGTCTCCAAAGTAGACATTCCCCCCACTTCTCTGAAAAGGCTTAGCTAGTCATTCAGTACTGAAGCAGGTCTCAGCTGGCCAGCAAAAAGAAATTCTATCCAGTGAATGCAAAAAGAAATCCACAGGGGATTAATTCAAACCAATGACTTGGCAATGGCTTGCTGGGTGCATCTCAGTAGAGCCCTGCAAATCCACAGATATCTGCTTTATATCTGTGGGTATCCACATCTGCGGATGTGGACGTCCCTGGCTCATTTTTGCAGATACAAATGTTGTATGTAGAACCCTGCCAGTCGGCAGATATCCACTTTACATCTACATCTGCAGATAATTTTTGCAGATATAAATGGGTTATGTCTACACTCGCAGCGTCTTGTGTGAGAATTATGCAAATGAGGCTAAGCGTGGACTATCGGCGAGCCTCATTTGCATACCTAATGAGCCGCCATTTTGCAGAAGAGGCTCTTGCACCAACAGGAGCTGTCTACACTACCCTCTTGCGCAATGTCGCTACGCTGATTATTTTCAGGAATCACGGCATGGCGCAAGAGGGTTTTTCTTGCGCAAGAAGGGGCAGTGTAGACAGCTCCTTCTGGTGCAAGAGCTTCTTCTGCAAAAATGGTGGCTCATTAGGTATGCAAATGAGGCTTGCCGATATTCCACGCTTAGCCTTATTTGCATATTTCTCACCCAAGAAGCCGCGAGTGTAGACATAGCCATGTTGTATGTAGAACCCTGCCAATCTGCAAATATCCACTCTAGATCCACATCTGCAGAAAATTTTTATAGCTGCAGATACCAATTTTGTATCCACAACGGACTCTACAACTCAGATGTTTCTAGCTACTACATAGTCTTAGGACCACACATGCAAAGACTGTCCACTTGTTTTGGCTGTCCACCTTGAGCCACCTTGGGCATGGTTTTCAGAGGCAGTGAGCCCCCCCATAAATCTAGTGGGAGTTATACACACCCAGAAAAGCATTGCAGAGGCATCACAATGAAGCTGTCCCCGTTAAAAAAAAAAATCTGAAAATGTTGGCTATTTGAACAGCTCCTCTCACTGACTCTACAAGTTCAGTCAAAGTTGTTTCCCATGCAGCATCACTCATGTTTTATGACTTGTGGCCAGTCCTATCTACCTCAATCCAAGCGACTGCAACTTCTAAACGCCCCGGCCCTTGTTAGCAGACAGAAGAGTGACTGTGTCTACCAATCTGTATATATACATAGTTACAAATAAATCTGTCCCTAAAGCGAGCTGCTTGGGAGCTTATGTATGAAATAAGCACATGCATCTATCCTGTTCCCTCGGGAGAGACATTCTCATCACAAAAGCCCCATTCACAGATGCCATTAATAAAGATTTCTTGCTTTCATCCATAGAGCTCCCACATGCTTGACAGAGGAAGAACCATTATCCTTACTTTGGAAAATGGGAGGGGGAAACTGAGGCACAGAGCAGGGACATGACGTGGCCTAAAGGACCCCTATTCCTACTGTGGTACCCTAGCCCTGAGGACCATGCTGCCTCCATTGACTGGCATCTTTGGTCCACCATTTTTTAAGGAGGCCTGATTCCCCTTTCACTTAGATCAGCATAATTCAAGTGGTGTTGCAGGGGTCCTGCTGGATATGTTGGGCTGCTGATGTCTGCCAAATGACTGAACACCAGAAGACCCAGCCTTTCCCATCCATAGATCTCAAAGCACTTTGCAAATACAGTTCAGTAGCATTATCCCTACTGTATCAGCAGGGAAACTGAGGCACAGAGCAAGGATGTGCTTTCCCAACGTCACCCAGCAGGCCAGTAGCAGAACCAGGAACTGAGCACAGCACCTATTAGCCCCAGTCTAACCGCAGCCTCCTTAACAGTCGAAGGCCCAAATTGCCAGACGTGGCTTGGGGTTTTGGGTGCCTCCCTTTTTGGGGGGCTCAGCTTGAGAAGCCTTCAGAAAGCGCTGAGCTCTGGCAATCAGGGGACACCCCCTGTCACTTTCGGAAATGCAGACCTGGTGCCTGTTTGCTCTAGGGAAACGTGAACGCTCCCAGGGCACTTTGCAGTGGGATAGACTTTGCTCTGGAGGCCGTGGCCTAAAGGACGCCTACTCACACTGCTGCGTGCCCTTGGCTGCTCCCCGCCACCCCAGAGCTGGCTGCATGTCTGCAGCACTGTCTATACCGGGGTGGGCAATCATTTTTGACAGGGGGCCACTCCAAGGTTTTGGAAAGTGGTCGAGGGCCGCACTCTTCCATGATACTAATGGAGGAAATGTAAAGTTTGGGGTGAAGGTTGGGTGCAGAAGGGAGCTTGAGTAAGGAATTGGGGTGCAGGAGGGAGAATGGAGTCTGGGAGGGAGTTTGGGTGAAGGAGGTGGATGTGACCTAGGGCAGGGGACTGGAGTGCAGGGGTTTAGGATGTCACCTAGGGTAGGAGGGGATTGAGGTCTGAGGCAGGAGGTTGGGATGCCAGATCTTGGAGGGGGTGTGGGTATAAGAGGGGGACAGAAGGTTTGGGTATGTTGAGTGGGGGGCAGAGAGTTGGGGCAGGAAAGGGCTGGGTGCCAGAAGCAGGCTGTGGCCAAGAGATTTACTTGTCAGCTACCAAACTTGTCAGCCTGCAGAGCTTACAATGTTTCCCAGCCAGCTTGCCTGCTTGCCTGGCCATGCACTTCATGAATAACTGAGCCCAAGGGAGGGGGCGTGGTTCTTCTTGGCTGCCTGTTACTCCAATAAGGAGCTCACATTGGCCAGTTTCTGGCAGTCCCCAGCCAATGAGAATGTGCTGGGGTCGGGGTGGCTCCTAAAACTTCGCCCCTCCACTCCAGTTTCAAAACAGAAACGGAGCCTCGCGAGCCACGTTTCTGCCTGGCGCAGGGCTGCAGGGCAAGCTGGGGAGCCTGCCTGGGGTTCCCCACTGTCTCTGTGGGCCAGATCCTATGGCTTGGCGGGCTGGATCCAGCCTGCATTTTACCCAGGCCTGGTCTATACACAGCTGGTGAAGGGCCTTGAGCAGAAAGGCAGAAGAGAGAGGTTTATAGCTAAGTCCCCAGCATGCCGGGATCAGAAAGCAAGGCTCCCAGCCGGCTCTTTTTACACCTTTATTACTCTAACTGGAGATTTTTTCCCCCCTCTTTTCACCCCCCTTTATGGGCAGAGCGGGGACACGTTCTGCCTACGAGAAAAAACAAAGCCGGCTGATCCACATGCTGCATTTGGCGGGGAGGGGCCCTGCGGCTCTAGCTGGTGGAGACAGGATGAGAGGAGGCAGGCCCAACGCTGCTTGCACCCTGAGCCTGAAGCAGCAGGAGCTCTGACGCTCTGTCCCCACCCCGGCCCTCCTCCACCCCATCCGAAATGCTCGCCCAGCTTGTGAGCACGGGGCACAGGGAGTTCCATTCTCACTAGGTGAAGCTCAGAAATCTCCCCAGTTCAGAGTGATTACAAGTCTGGGGCTGAAGCTAGGAGGTGGCTCCGAGTAACAACGTCCCCATGGGATTCCTGCTCCACTTGGGTCAGGCGCACCATTAAGAACAGCCTCCCTTGCCAGGAGTTTCTCATGGCCAACCCCCCCCTGGAATCAGGCTACGCAAAGGCTACGAAAGGGCACAATTATTTACAACAAAGAGTAACGGAGCTTGGCAGGGATGGGGGAGGTTGCAATACGGGAGAACTCAGGTTCCAGGATAAAGGATAGCAGGGAACAGGAGTCCCGGCTTTGTGCAATACCCAGTCCTCAGGAAACAAGTCACCATTGGGAAAAATTGACGCCCAGGAATGGGGGCAGGTAAAACCCTAACTTTGCATCCCTCGTTCCAGAGCCTTCAGCTCCCACCTTCTCATGCAGGAAAGGAAGGTGGGTGGTTTTAAAACAGGAACTCGGTGTCATTCAATGGATTTCTCGCCGAAGGGCAGGAAAGCCCTCGCTGGCTGGACAGAGGATTAATGATCCGGGGCTGTGCCACCAAAATGCCCTTTGGGAGGAGGGGTTAAAGGCAGCCCGGCTCCCTCTGTTGACAATCTTCTAGTCCCTTAGGGTACGTCCACACTGCCTGGCTATTTCGAAATAAACTATTCCAGAATAGCTTATTTCGAAACAGCACGTCTACACTGCAGGGAAGCCTCAAAATGAGTCCAAGGCCGGCTCCCCTAATGTAGCCATGCTATCTCGATGTAGAGCCCCAGAAGGGGAGGAATAACTTCGAATAGCCCTGGGGAGGGGCTATTTCGAAATAGCAGCAGTGGAGCGTCTACACACGCCTTCTTTCGAAATAGCTATTTCAGAAGAGGCGTTATTTCTCGCAGAATGAGGTTGACAGATTTCGGAATAAGCCGTCCGTTATTTCGAAATTACTTTGAAATAACAGACTGGCCGTGTAAACGCTCGCATTGTTATTTCGAAATAACACGTGTTATCTCCAAGTAACGGTGCAGACACACCCTTACATGCTTTTGCAAGGGGGGGTTTTGTGCCTCAGAGGCATGGCCACACTCGGAAAATGACCCCCCCCGTACAGACAACCGTCTGCCTCCTCTCCCATGTATTGCACCCTGATCACCCAGCCATCTTCAACCCCACGGAAACCCCCTCACCCACACGCCACCCAGCAGCCCTCCAGCCTGGTAATCCACAGGGAGCTGAGTGATAACTGTGCTGGAGAACTGCTCGGGGGCCCCGTAAGCGTAGCATTAGAATTAAGTCTGAAAGAAACACACACAAATGCCGGAAGCTGCGCAGGCCCCTGGCAGCGCCAGCCGCGAGACCTGGGAGGTCACCAGCAGGACTCCAGGGTGCTGTCCAGTGCAATGGGCTTTCAGTGCCCTCTGGTGGCTTGTGCGAGGACTGCTGCTGACAGCCCTGGAAAGTTGTGCTTAGCCGGAGCAGAGTGGAGGGGAGGGGGAGGAGGAGAGGGAGAGATGGGAGATGCCCCCCGCCTCTCCCCTAAGGAGACAAACCTGACTGTGGATTGCCCTGGGCAGGAAGCCTCTGCCTCCGAAAGCAAACACCGCCCGGGATTCGGAAAGCCTCATTTTCTTAGCAACGTCCCCATGGGAGATTCCCCGTCGCCGCCCAGACTGACACAGGCCGTTGAGACCGGGGAGCATCCGGCTCATCAAAACAAACCGGGTTCAGCTTACGCTGGGCAACGAAAGGGAAAGGCACCTGTGCCGGGGGTGGGCGCCTCTGCAGCTCGGCTGCTGCTAGACGACGGGCTGGGAGCTCAGAGAACACCCCAAAGCCTCTGGAAAGAGCCCAGGGGAAACCTGCCCATCCCGCTCCAAGCACAGGCTGCTTCCTTCGGGGGCTGGAACGACCCAGTAGGTCCTTCCCGCCTCAGGTCCAATGGTAACTCCAGTCACAATATATACATCACCACAGCAGAGTCTCCTAATGTGGCACCCTGGCCTTGCACCTTGCGGGCTGGAGGCTCGGGTACCCCTACCCCCCGGCTTTTGCCAAACAATCCCTCCCCCAGCCAGAGAGTGAATCCTCATTACATTCTCGGGAGCCAACAGGGAGGGACTTGCAGCTCCTCTCTCGACAAGTTACTTCTCTTCCCCTCCCCTCCCCCACCCCCATTTTCAAATTTGGATGGTCAGAGATTTTCCTTCGCTGTCAGGCTGCAGCGTCTCCGCTGGTGGTCCGGAGGCGGCCTCAGCAGAACTGGAAGACAAGCCCACAGAGGAGGGAACACGTTAGCGAGGACTTTCCCACGGGGCCACAGGCAGCTGCTTAACACCACTACAGAGACCAGGCGCCCCGCAGGACGTGGGCTCGCGAGAGGGTTAGAAAGCTGCTGGTGTGGTCTAGGTTGCGGGGAGGATGGAACTGAGCACTGAGTTCTAGAGCACACAAGACACAGGCAGGGCTGTGTTCTAGATCCCCGGTTGCGGGAAGCGACGACGCTGCAGTGTTCTAGAGCACAGAACCAACCAGATGGGCTCAACACACTGGGAAATGTGGCTAGAACATTCTAGAACAGGGGTGGGGAACCTTTTTTCTAAAGGGGGGGGCCACTGACTCACAGAAAAAAGTCAGTCATGGGCCTCCCACAGCCCTGCGAGGTGGGGGAGGCTTCCTTTGGGCTCCAAGGTGAGGATACAAATGTGGGGTTCAGGGTGTGGGAGGGGGCTCCAGGTGGGGCTGAGGGGTTTGTAGTGCTGGAGCAGGGTTCTGAAAGGGGTTGGGGTGCAGGGTCTGGGAGGGAATTTGGCTATGGGAGTGGGCTCAGGGCTGAAGCAGGAAGCTCAGGATGCGAGCACAGGCCCTGGAAGGGGGGTTGTGGGGCAGAATAGGGGCTCAGGATGTGGTGAGGGCTCCAGCCGGGTGCTGCTCACCTTGGCGGTTCCCAGTTGGAAGCACAGGAGGATTAGGGCAGGATCTCCCTGCCCTAGCCCCACGAAGCTCCTGGAAGCAGCCACCATGCGGCCAGGTGGCTCTGGGCTGTGCACGCAGCTCCCATTGGCTGCGGTTCTTGGCCAATGGGAGTTGATAGGGTGGCACCAAGACGGGGGGGGGCGGAATGTGGACTCTCAGACCCGAGCTTCCCTGATTGCCCCTGCACCTACGGGCCACAGGCATAGCCAACCAACCTGACACCCTACTTTCTTCCCATGGTGGAGCAAGCTGGGGCATGTGGCTCCAGCCCAGCAGGGTTCACCGAGGCTCAGGGCTTCCGTCCCATGGTGCAGAGACTTGCCGCGGGCCAGATAAAATTAAGCTGGGGGTTGGATACAGCCCCAGGGAATGAAGGTTCCTCCCCACCCTCTCCTAGAGCAGTGTCTCTCAATCAGTGGTACGAGTACCCTTAGGGGTGCTCGAGAGAAGTCTGGGGGGAGGGATACGTCGACACAACTGAAGTTTGGAGAAAACCGAATTTTTGTTTGAAGATTTACAGCATTTTTTGTACTTTTTACACCCAAAAATTTCATTGCTCGCCTGGCTACGATTAAATTGTTTGAACAAATGTGTTGCAACGGTAGAAAAAAATGTTGTGTCTGAAAACTGTAGGTACTGGGGGTACTTATAATTTTTTAAGGGGTACTTTATAAAAAAAAGGTTGAGAAACGCTGTTCTAGAGCACGGAACCAGAGCTGGCTGCTGCATTCTAGAGCATGGCAGACGGGGCTGAGGTGTGGACACTCCATTCTAGAGCACCCTGGTGGGTGTGGGTGAAACGGACTTAACCCCTAGGGCAACTGCTCTGTCTCCTTCGAGGGACAGCCCTGGATACAGACCTTCCAGCGGTTCCCGCACTCGTTACACAGCACGAACGTTGTCATGGGCTCATCAGCACTACGGGTCTGGACCTGCAGAGAAAACCAGCCACGGAGACTCAGCAGAGAGCACGCACGGGTCTGCATTGATTCCTTCCACGGTCCAGGCGATGAGGGAACGGGCTTGGGGCAGAGGGGAGGGAACCCTTGTAGAGGCAACGAGAATCGCCCCGGAGCTTTCTCAAAACTCTGTCCCCCGCCAAACCACAAACCAGCCCCTGAATTTGGAAAGTTCCTTAAGAACATAAGAACGGCCGTACTGGGTCAGACCAAAGGTCCTTCTAGCCCAGTATCCTGTCTACCGACAGTGGCCAGCACCAGGTGCCCCAGAGAGGGTGGACTGAAGACAATGATCGAGTGATTTGTCTCCTGCCATCTCTCTTCAGCCTCTGAAAAACAGAGGCCAAGGACACCATTTTATCCCCTGGCTAATAGCCTTTTATGGACCTAACCTCCATGAAATTATCTAGCTTCTCTTTAAACTCTATTATAGTCCTAGCCTTCACAGCCTCCTCTGGCAAGGAGTTCCACAGGTTGTGTGAAGAAGAACTTTCTTTTATTAGTTTTAAACCTGCTCCCTATCCTTCTATCTTCCCCCTCCCTCCCTCTTGTCTGATCATTCTGCACGTGCTGCCTCTGCTCCTCGCAGCGGCTCGGCCCCGGAGTTCCAGCCCAGCTGTGGAGGCACAAGAGGCCTGGGTACGCACTTAGGCCTCCCCCAAGGAAACATGCAGCCTGGGGGTCGAGTGGCATGAGGGGGCATGAACCTGACTGGAAGCTGCTGGCCTTCTGATCCCTGAGCTAATCCTCTGAAGGGAGCAGGGCATGACCCATCCCAGCACAGTAGAACCTGCCTGGACTATCAGAGTCTTTACCAGCAGGACTTGAAGGCGAGAAAGTCGAAGGGGAAGGAGCCCGTTCGACAGGGAGCAGGGGGGATGCAGATCAGCAGGACCCTGCTGTAGTTCCAAGTGGTTAAGAGGCCTTAGCTCTGAGCCCCTGGCATCCTCTGACCCTGCTGTAAGTCCGAGTGGGCCAGGCAAACCCTCTGCACTGACCCTGGCATAGGGGGACCTTTCTCTGCAGCTGGGAGTGTCACGTCCCCTCCAAGCCTTCGCTCTGGGTGGAGGCCCCCTGCCCACGGTGCCAACCTGGTTGTAAGTGCAATTCTTCTTCTTGCACTTGCCGCACTGGAAGAGGTCGGTGGTGGTGCCCCCGGTCTTCGCCATCTGATGCTCCCGGATGGCTTCCAGGGTCATGGCGTTCCTCAGCTCTTTCAGCTCATCGCTCGCCATTTCCTGCAATGGTCACAGCGCCCGGGTCAGAGCTACAGAGAGTCTCTGCTCTGACCGTTTTCTCCCTCCCAGGTTCCCAGTGTCCGTCGGGAAGCGTCTCTCCAGCACATGCATGTGTACGTACACACGTGTGCACATGCACACACACGAGCATGCACCCATACACACACATGCCCACACGTGTGCACGCACACGCCTCCCACCCAGTTACCCACCTCTGCTGTCATCCTAGCAATTAGGCTGGGGGAGATGGCTCCATTCAGCACGTTCTTCCGCAGGTTGGGGTTCTTGGGGTCCTTCAGGTTGCTGATACGACTCCTCACACGGTTGCGGTACTTCATGTCTGTGCTCTTCAGCTCCTGGAAGATATGTGGCACCGTCAAGGAATAAGAGCCCGAGGATAATGGGGTGCCGCAGCGGAGGGTTATGAAGGTACCAGTGAAGGTATCAGTGGCTCTTTAGAGAGGTTCATCGGGGCTTTGGGACACCCAGAGAACTGAGCCGGACTCTAGGGCTTCATAGCAACTTCTCCCAAGGTTTCCAACTCCCAGGGGTTTGCTCTGGATGGTTGGATCCCAAAAAAACCCCAGAACTCAGGCAAACCTCCTCAGTTTCCCATGGCTTTGAGGCCAAGCCCTGGCTGGACCCTGGCTCCCTCGAAAACAGACCCAGAGCATAGTTCCCGCTAAGGTGCATGCCTGCATGGCCGTGCACCAAAAACTCTTCCCCCACCCACCTTCTCTGGAGAACAGGCATCTGCTCTGACGGGTGGGGCCAGCTGAGATGGTATGGGGAGAGAGCTGCTGGGGCAGAGGGCTGGGACCTGCTGCAGTTGCATGGCTGGGAGGGAGGCCTGCTCCTGTGTGGGAGGGGGCGGAGGAGGCCTGTTCTGGGGCTGAGAACGGGACCTGCTCATGGTGGGGGGGATGTCTGCTCTAGAGGCCAGGAATGGGACATGCCGCATGGCAGGGGGGGAGGGGGCAGTCTGCTCTGGCAGCCAGGAACGGGACATGCCAGATGGCAGGGGAGGGGGAGGGTTTGCTCCAGCAGCTGGGAATGTGTGTGTGTTAATAACTGGGGTGCCACGGTGGCACACGTCCAAACCAGCACCCATCACCTCAATACTGGTGCACAAGCCAAAACTCACTCCACTCGTGGTTGGAAAATCGAGGGAACCCTGACCCAGAGTCACCTTCACTAAACCTGGGCTGAGATTTGAGCGTGTACCGGAGACCAGTGACTTTGGGGGCAGCCCTGTTTCTGTTGAAATCATGAACGTTTTGCTAGCGGGATCCTGTCCTTCCTTTTGTCTCTAATCACTTGTCTGTTACACACAACTTCCCAAACCCTGTAAGGTACAACCTCTCCTCGACAACGGGTACAACCTCTCCTCGACAACGGGTACAACCTCTCCTCCACAATGGCTGCAGGAGAAGCCAGGCCACTTAACTTCTACTTCACCCTGCTGCCCCCCAATCCACTACCATGCTGCAGGTAGAATGGAAGGCTAAGCTTCAGTGCATCACTCAGCCAGCAGGTGGCGACGTGCAGGACATACCTCTCCCAGCCTTTCATCCCTAGAGCCCCTATGGATGTTGCAATGAAGGTGTCTGGTGGGTCTCCCTGGGAAGGAGGCTCTGTAGCCAGTCTCTGTCCAGTACAGGAGCCTGGCCTACTAGCAGCCACACTGCTGCAATCTACTTTGTATCAGCAAGGTGTGACCCCTCCTGTAGCTCAGCCTCATGTTTCAGACTCTCTCTCTCTTTCTACTGCACAAAGCAAAGTTAGCACAAGTCAGGTGCTGAGCACAAGCCAGGCCCTGTTACAAAACATGCCTGATGGCGAAACCCCACCCACTGCTGGGCACAGACATGCACGGACGCATATTCCAGAAGGGTAGCCCCTGACCCCCCCCCGTGCGGGCTCACGTGTGAACACACTCCCCGAAGGTGACCCAGGGTCACACTCCCCCCTCTGAAAGAGAAGGGGAGGACGGGGTGATGGATAGGGATGTTTTGATCGAACCACCGGGTACAAGGTGAAGAGTGGTAACTAACCACATCAGAGGGGCCCGGTGGAACCTGTTTGAATCAGTCTATAAAAGGAGGGCCGGATGGGGGTGTCTTTGGCCAGCCGAGGGGGGCGTGGAAAGCCCTGCCATTCACTCAGGCCACTGCGTCGGGCCCCTGTACACACTGATCCGGGGAGCCAGGACTGTGCTTTGTTGACAGTAACCCTGGCCGGGCGCCTCTGCTTACAAATCAAGGCATGTGTCTTCTGCGGTGCCAGCTGTCTGCAGAATGGGGACAGCACCGGGCACACCCCCGCCGCCAACGACCGCGCCACTTCGGGAATCCATGGCAGAAGTTGGTCTTGGGGTTACTGCCCTGCCGGCTTGCAAAGGGCCTTTATCTTTGAAACTGCCAACCCAGCTGCAGTGTCAGCCTGAGTGGGACCCGGGCTACCAGCCCCCGCCCCCCCGCCGGTTTCGGGTCTGGCTGCGCTGCACAGAGGTGTGAGTGCAGCATGCGGAGCCACCCCTGAGCCAGTCTCCATCACAGCTAGCTGAACAACAACCGCAGCCAAGCCACAGCAGCCTGGGTGGTGGGATACATAGACACCGACGTCCCCCTCACCTGGCAACGGTGACTGACAGTCCCCAGGCCACGCCCCCACTCCCCCTCCTCCACCACTTCATGCCCCCTCTCCCAAGAGCTCCCTGTCCCAGCATCTCCAGCTCGCCACAGAACAGCTGCTCGGGCCGGGTGGGAGGGAGGCAGAGGAGCTGATCGGTGGCACTGCTGGGTGAGAGGTGCTGGGGGAGGGGGGAAGGGGAAGGAGCCTGGCTAAGCCCCTGCTAATTTCTGTCTGAACCGACGCTGGGGCTCACAGGACGGTCCGTGGTGCGTTCAGCCCTCCGGAGCCCTGGACAGGCATCGGCTTTGTTAATTTACATCCAGCTAACGGCAGTGGGGGAGACCCGAGGTTCAAGCCCGCCCACCCCCACCAGGCCAAGCGGAGCCGGGCTGCTCTTGGGTTCAGGCTCAGCCCCTGGCGGCAAGGCCGGCAAAGGATATGATCTTCGATTTCAGAGGCCATCTTGTCACAGTTGACGCCGAACTGTTTGTAATCATCTGCAGCAGAGGGAGCGAAAGAGAAGGGGGTTAAACGCGCGTCTGAACCCGGAGCACATGCTGGGGAGTACAAAGGGCTCCATCCAAGCAGAATCCAAAGAATTCATTCATTATTGGTATAACCACTTGACACAGAACCCGAATGATTTTTATCCCGCCAGGTTCGTTCTCGCAGGGTTGTCAACGTGCCCCAGGGCCACACCCGTCGGCTTGTTAATGCAGAGTCGCTCCCGAGCCACAAACAAACGATTGTCCTAAATTTCTTCGCAAGGTCTGTTGTTCTAGGGTGGCTTATGTGTTCCAGGCCGCACACACTGCTTTGTTATGGTAGGGTTGCTCTGAGAAGGGCTGGCCCGCAGGCAGTGCAACAACTGGGTTGTGTTAAACCCAGTGAGCAAGCGACACAGTGTATGCAGGCTGCACAGAGACCACAGGGCGTGGAAAGGGGCGACCTGGCGGAAGCCGAGAAATCTGGCCCAGTGTTCTTCCTCGCTGGGTTTTCCAAAGCTGCCGAAGTGCCCAGCTCCTATTTGTGTTACAGTCCCAGCCCCTCGTGCCTACTCCGACCCCCCCTCCACAGCACAAGGGAGACCTTGAAATCAGTCCTGCCTGCGAGCTGTCCCGGCCCCCTCTCACCGTCCATTTTCAGGGCAGCGGAGATCATCTCAATGCACTTGTCCCGGACCGAGTCTCCTGTGAGGTAGCAGGACGCCAGGAAGCAGATGGTCGGCGCAAACGTGGGGCTGGAGGGGCTGCTGGGCGTCTCGGCTTTGGGTTTGGTGCTGCTGGCTCTGGAGAGAGGAGACGGGACGTCACCACAGGCAGCCCCATGACGAGGCACCTTCCCCATTAGCCGTAGCCTGAGGGGCTCCCAGCACCCACTGAAGCATCTTCATGGGCACGGGGTCCCTCAGTGTGACACGTACGTCCGCTGCCCTGGACCCTCTCTGCCCCACACTGGCCAGCTGCAGTCCCCAGGTACTTCTCTCCCGTGCACAGTGAGTCGATGCAGACCCCCAAGCCCCGCCCCTCCATCCCACGCTGCAATGGGTCTGTCTCCACCCACTAACCCACCTGCAAACTCCATCGGTCCCCCACTGGCCTGCACACGTCTCCTGACAGTCTTCCCCTCGTCTGCTCGCAGGCCTTGGCAAGATCCATCCATGCTGGGAATTTCCCACCATTCCCTTACGAGCCGAGACCTCACAATTTGGCCTCCCTGCATCTTTTAATTGGGTACCCCAGGGCTCTTATCCCCATTTTACAGATGAGAAACTGAGGCACAGAGAGATGAAGGCTCAGATCCTCTGAGGTGTTTAAGTGCCACCCTCCCATTGGTTTCCATAGGAGTTAGGTGCCTTTGGAGGATCTAGGCCTAAGTGACTTGCCCAAGGTCTCACAGGCAACCGGTAGCAGACAGGGACTTGAACCTAGCTCTCCTGAGTCCCAGTAGCTCTAAGCTCTGGGCCACTGAGCGCGGATGGCCTCCAGCGTCATCTTCTCTAGGCTGGCCCACCGTCCCCTACCTCTCCTCTCTGCTGTCACTGGAGCTCTTCCGAGAGCTGGTGGGAGAGGCCGCTGGGTTGGAGCCGGTCGAGGGCCTCCTGGAATTGAAACAGGGAGAAATAAGAGTGCTGGTGATGCCAGCAGAGAAACCAGGGCTGAGGTTGTTGTGGTGACCCCAGCCACGGATTTGTAACCCCACGGAGATGGGCAGGGTCTCCACACCCGATTGTCAGGAGGGATCTCAAACGCTCAGAACTAGCGGCCTGCCCCAACCGCCGCTGAATGCAGCAAGCGTTCTTCCACCAACTTGCTCTGGTGTTGGCTCATGTGCATGGTGGGATCTGAGGTTACAACCTTCTACGGCCTGCACACAAAGCCTCCCAAGTCCTGGGGGAAGGGTGTTTGGTCTTTTGGGGCATGTCTGCCTGGCAGTGAAACACCCGCGGCTGGCCTGTGGCCGCTGGCTTGGACTCACAAGGCCCAGCTCTGGGAAAGGTGAAAGGAAGCCGATGCGCCCAGTGTAGTGCACCAGCAAGGGACTGCCAGGCACAGACTCCAGCCCTGGTGCTGCGCTGGCCAGGCAGCACGGTCCCCACTCCCCTGGGCAGCTCCAATGCTAAGCCTGCTGGGCTGCTCCATGCCCACCGCACCCACCAGTCCCGGTGTAGGCCAGCCGGGCTGCACAGTCCCTACCTCTCCGGCCAGTCCCGGTGTAGGCCAGCCGGGCTGCACAGTCCCTACCTCTCCGGCCAGTCCCGGTGTAGGCCAGCCGGGCTGCACAGTCCCTACCTCTCCGGCCAGTCCCGGTGTAGGCCAGCCGGGCTGCACAGTCCCTACCTCTCCGGCAAGTCCCGGTGTAGGCCAGCCAGGCTGCACAGTCCCTACCTCTCCGGCCAGTCCCGGTGTAGGCCAGCCGGGCTGCACAGTCCCTACCTCTCCGGCCAGTCCCGGTGTAGGCCAGCCGGGCTGCACAGTCCCTACCTCTCCAGCCAGTCCCGGTGTAGGCCAGCCGGGCTGCACAGTCCCTACCTCTCCGGCCAGTCCCGGTGTAGGCCAGCCGGGCTGCACAATCCCTACCTCTCCAGCCAGTCCCGGTGTAGGCCATCCGGGCTGCACAGTCCCTACCTCTCCGGCCAGTCCCGGTGTAGGCCATCCGGGCTGCACAGTCCCTACCTCTCCGGCCAGTCCCGGTGTAGGCCAGCCGGGCTGCACAGTCCCTACCTCTCCAGCCAATCCCGGTGTAGGCCAGCCGGGCTGCACAATCCCTACCTCTCCGGCCAGTCCCGGTGTAGGCCAGCTGGGCTGCACAGTCCCCGTCGCCCTGGAACTTGGCCATCAGAGCTGCACAGTGGCCGCACTCCCAGCCCTGAGCTCCCCACCTCCACCCCGAGCCCCCTGCCCTGAGCTTTCAGCCCTGTGCAGATACAACATTTCCACACTTGTATCTGCAAAAATGAGCCATGCATATCCAACATGTGTGTAGGGTTCTAGATACAAAATGTGTACCTGCATCTATAGCTGTAAAAATGAGCCGTGGATGCCTGCGGATACTCATGGATATAAAGCAGATCCGCAGGGCTCAGGCTGAGCCCCGCATCCACCCACCTGCCCGGACTCCTCCTCTTACCCCACTAGGACTCCAGCACCCTCCACCTCCTGCCCTTCCAAACTCCCTGCCCTAACTCCTGCACCCCCTACATCCCCATCCCCCACCTGAGCTCCGTCCCTACTAGGGATGTGAACCACTAGTTGACTACTTGCTCCCCCGCCCTTGCTGCCTCTATCAGAAAGAGGAAGCAACGGGGGAGGAAGGGAAGACGAGGGGGCGCTTCAAAGCGTTAGCGCTGCATGGAGCCCAGGGTCAGCTGGGGACTCCGAGTCCCCAGGCTCCATGCGGCACTGCTGCTTTGAAATTCCACGGGGCGCACGGGGCCAGCAGGGACAGTTTGAGTCCCCCGCTGGCCCCACGCTCCCCACAGCGCTTTTGCCTTTGAAGCGTAGCAACGGCCCTATGGCTGTTCCTACACTTCAAAGGCGGAAGCGCCCTTATTGACTAATCAAATAGTTGGTGAAAACAGCATCGACTATTCAATTAGCCAATGAATCTAAATTTCACCTCCCTACACCCAGCCCTGAGCCCCCTGCACCTCCAAACTCCCTGCCCTGAGTCCTGCACTCCCCACATCCCCAGCCCCTCCCCCAGCCCTGAGCCCCACCACAAGCCATCCCACACTTACATTTCTTAGAGGTCCTGTCCCATCACAACCCCCCCGACCTGGCCCCATCCCCCAGGGAGGGTTGTGATAGGACAGTACCGCTAAGAAATTGAAGTTAGTTCCATCCCCCACTCCCCAGCTATGGGGCTGTAAAATTGCAGTGGAGACATCTGGGCCTGGCTTGGGCCCTGGGCTTCGGGACACGCCCCACAGGGTTCCCAACACGCCGGCTCCAGCCCAAGCCCAAAGGTCTGCACCACGAGTTAGCAGCCCCGCAGCCCCAGCCAGCGCACAGAGGGACACACGAGATCATCGGCCGCCCCCCCACTCAGCAAGGCCCATGTGAGCTTTCCTGCCTCCTGCTGGCTGAGAGCTCAGCTCTGCCGCGAGAGACAGAGCCCCCGGGAGGACCTGCATGCCAGCCCCACAGCGTCCCTGCCTCCTCCAGCTCTTTCTAGGCTTTTGCGTGGTGCCCAGCCACACGGTAGCCAAGAGCCTTCTGACAAGGAACCTCCATCCAGACACTCTCTAGCTCATCTGCCTGCGCCAGTTCTGGAGACGGGGCCCGTCCCAGCGAGGGAGTAGCCGGGGCCCAGAGCTCCATAGCGCACTAGGAACAAGCATCCCCTGCCAGGCCCCAGGATCCCTCCTTGGAGGCTCTAGGAGGGAGCCGGGTGAAATGGCAGCCCTCAGCGGGCTGGCTGGAAGAACGCGCCTCCCCTTTACCTCTCCACCGACGGTCTCTTCTGAGGGGAGGAAGAGGCCGAGGAGGAGGCAGTGGTGACGGTGGAAGCTCTGGAGTCTGCAGAGTCTCTCCTGAAAGAGAAGCGGGGGAGGAAGGGCCGTGTCCCAAAGTGCAGAGAATCAGGAGGGACACTCCCACAGAACCTGAGAGGCACAAGGGCCGGGAAAATCCCTAGCGAGGGAATCCTCCCCCGGCCTTGCCAGGGGCCATGCAGAAAGGCCGCTGACTGCGTGCAGAGCAGGCCGCGGCGGACGGAAGATGCCTTGTTTTGGGCACGTTGCTCCCCCAGAGACTGAGAAGCCAAACGGGCCACCACACACCTACCTCTCCTTCTTGCCGTCCGAGTGGAACTTTTTAGAGGCAGCGGGAAGGGCCCTGCCATCGCTGGCCTCCCTTCGTAGGGAAAACACACAGAGGGGCGAGAGGTTAGCGCACCTGAAATCCCAGCACTGGGCCCACAAGCCCCCCTTGCTGACATCTGTTAGGGGCCCGCTGCACGGAGACATGTGCCAGCTGTGGTGGTGCTTCCTCCCCATTGACCCGTCATCCACAGACCCCGGCATGGACGGGGACTCCTCCCCCACCCAGTCAACCACCAGCAAACAGCAGGTTCGTCACATCCCCAATTCAACTGGAGAACTCAAGCATGAGTCAGTCCCCCCCGGCCTCGCCATTACAGCATCACCTAGTGGTTAGAGCAAAATGCCTGTAGTCAGGACCTCCTGGATTCTGTTCCCAGCTCTGAGAGGCAGTACAGAGGAATGGTTAGAGTGGGAGGCTGGCAGACAGGACTCCTGAGTTTCTGAGGGTTTAACTATTCATTTGAGAAATGTGAAGCATAAGAATAACTCAAATCATCCATGTTCATAGATTTTAAGGCCAGCAGGGACTATTCTGGTGTCGTGTGACCTCCTGCGTAACACAGGCCAGAGAAGCTCACCCTACCATTTCTGCACAAGTCCAGAATTCCTGTTGCTGCTACAACAGATCTTTCAGCAAGACATCCGGCCTCGGAGAAATCCACCATCTCCCATGTAATTAACGAGCCAAACCCCGGCCCTCTTCCCTCTCCAGGACAGAAAGTCCTTCCACCAATGGGCAATCACGCAGAATGAGACGGTCCCACCGGAGCAGAGATCTGATCTCCCCAGCTGACACCCTGGGACCAGCCACGAGCTTGGCAGAATTCTGAACTGTGATCCAGCTAGGAACGTCCCAGCTCGCTTGTGTTTCTACAACCGGCCAAACTGCAGGCCCTGCTCTAGATACTTCTCAGAGTTTCGTGTCCATCAGGAATCTGGCTCGGAATCTCTGTGGGTCGAGAAATACTTGACAGCCTCAGCTCTCCCCTGCTTGGCTGGAGAATCAAGGGAACGTGGCAGGTAATTCACGGATTTGGGGGCGGCTCCAGCTGGACTCCTTCCAGGGGACTCTGCTGCTGCTGCGGCCACTATGCTGTTGTAGACCTGTCCTGAGCTCACAGCGGTTTTGGAGACAAGTGCCCGGGCCGCAGCCAAGCTATTGCAATTGGACATAGTCTGGGCAGCGCACTTAGCTGTCCCCACAGTGCCAAACGCTGATTATAAGATCCTGGGAAACTGCTGAATGGTATCGCTCACACGTGGCAAACGGGCCTTGGTAACAGCACCGGTAATAGTACAGACAGACCACAAAGGGAGGACTGAAACACAGTCTGCCTTCTAGGTGCCCAGCAATGAGAGCACAGGCCAGGGCTCAAAGGACCTGGGTTCTACTCCTGGCTCTGCCACTGGCCTGCTAGGTAACCTCAGGCAAGTCACTGCACTGCTCTGTGCCTCAGTTTCCCCATCTGTAAAAGCATGACACTGACCTCCACTCGGAGATCAATCTCTGAAAGGTGCTACCTAAAAGAGCTGGGCATTGTTATGCGTTCATGCTGGTATAAAAGCTTTGTGCCTGTAGAAAGGTCATTTCAGCCTTGAAGATGAACAACTTCCAGGTTCTGGTCCCAGCTTGATCTGAGACCCTTGCAAGCAAGAGGACAGGGGTTCAAGCCCTCTGTGACCTTATTCACGTCACCCCTGCCCTGTAACTGCTACTCCCCAACTAAAGGATTTGTGGGTATATCAGCAACTACCTGTCTGGCTTGGAGTCTGCAGAATGACTCTTGGGGGTTGCTGCATGAGAGCTGGACTTGCTGGATTTCCTGGGGAGAAAGAGGGTTTGCAGAGAGGGGTTTCCAGCACTGTTCTATTTTTATATTTTTACAACATCCGATTTTCACCCCCCCCCCCCCTTTTTCTGTCTTAAACACCAACCCCACGTACTAAACAAGGTGAAAGAAAGGGGAAAAAATGCCCCCCTCATTTCTCGGTCTTCTCCACTCATGCCCCTGACAGCTTCCCCCATCTACGGGCTTGTCTACACGGAGACTCCCTGCGTGTCAGCCTGGGGTGTGAAGCAACAGCACGTGGACCTGTCACATGCTAGCTGGCTGGGCCCTGCTAAGATGCACTAAGAGTTCCCTGGGGTGCTCTGCTCTACTCCCAAGGCAGCCGGGCAAAGCACACTCCAGAGTCCCGGAGCAGCAGGCCAGGGCGCTGTGGAGTTACAACTCAGCCTCCCTGACCACAAGCCCAATAGCAACCAATGGGCCAAGCCCCAACCCCTTGTATTCAAACTACATAGGAGTCCAGGCCCCAGCTTGCTCCCCTCCCTTGGCACTCAGCTGCATCACTCAGGGGAGGAGGCCTGGGGAAGGGGTGGAACCACCCTCCCCCCCACCCACTGGCAGTGGGGCACAGAGCGACATGGCTGGGAGTGGGCTGGGACCGGGTCGCTCAGCTTCTCACCGCCACCAGGGAGTGTGGGGGCAGGCCCGACTCCTGCTGAGGGCATCAGGGCCCCTGCTTGAGGAGGGGGTTGGGAGCAGGTGTGGAGTGGAGGTGGGGGCAGAGGCCCAGGAGGGGCAGGAAGAGGTGGGGAAGGGAAGAACAAAGCTAAGACAGGGGCTTTGGGGAGGGGGTGGAATGGGGGTTAAAGGGGGTTGCCCCAGGCCCTGCACTCTCTAGGGATGGCCCTGCTGGGCTGGCCAGGGAATGGAGCTGTCCACCAAAGCTGGCCCCACTGCATATCGTGCCTCAGGCACCACGAAACTTGGGGCAATTTGGTGCCCTGCATTCCATGGTGCCTAGGGTTGCCAGATGATTGAAACAAAAATATTGAACACCCTCCCCCCCCCCAAAAAAAAAAACACCGGGAAAAAATTATTTTGAAGGGGGAAAAAAAGGGGGGGAGAGACCAAAGTTGTTGAGCAAAACAAAAAACAAAAAAAGGGACTCCAAAGATTTAAGCAGCCAAAAATAAAAAAAAATGAAAATGAAACAGCATTAAAACAGCATGTCCCCTTTCAGAGTGAGTGCAGGGAACAGAGGAGCGGTTGAGCACTAAGACCCAGGTCTTTTGTCCCGCAGCCATTTGGTGCTGGCAGCCTTGGGGAACCAGGTAAGCATGGGGGCTGGGGCCAGGGTACTGGGGGTGTTGGAGGCCAAGGGGGGAGGCCGGGTGCTGAGTATTTGTGGGGTTGCCAGGTGCCCGGCATTTTCGCCTCCTGGCTGGGGAAAAATTCTGAAAATACCAGACACCTGGCAACCCTGATGGTGCCCCATGTAGCTGTGTATTTTGCGTCTGGGTAAGGAGGGTCCTGTGGGCAGTTCCACCTGCAGGCAGTGCCATAGGTATCCTCACCCAACAGGCTGGAAAATAAGTCACACAACAGCATGTCTGGAGTATTGCGTCCAAATCTGGGCCCCCCAGTACAGAAAGGACATGGACACATTGGAGAGGGTCCAGCAGAGGGCAATCAAAAGGATTAGGGGGCTGGAGCACATGACCTATGAGGAGAGGCTGAGGGATCTGGGCATATTTAGTCTGCAGAAGAGAAGAGTGAGGGGGGATTTAATAGCAGCCTTCAACTTCCTGAAGGGGGGTTCCAAAGAGGACGGAGAGAGGCTGTTCTCAGTGGTGACAGATGGCAGATCAAGGAGCAATGGTCTTCAAGTTACAGCAGGGGAGGTCTAGGTTGGACATTAGGAAAAACTATTTCCCTAGGAGGGTGGTGAAGCACTGGGATGGGTTCCGTAGGGAGGGGGTGGAATCTCCATCCCTAGAGGTTTTTAAGTCTCGGCTTGACAAAGTCCCGGCTGGGATGATTTAGTTGGGACTGATCCTGCCTTGGGTAGGGGGCTGGATTTGATGACTCCTGAGGTCTCTTCCAGCTCTATGATTCTATGATTCTGTCTTCCCCTTGCCCGCTGCCCAGATCCAAGCAATAAGGAGGTTGGGGAGTTTACCTGTCCTGCTTTGGATCGGAAGAATGTTTCTTTGAGCCAGGAGGAGCCTTATGACTGGGGAAGTCCCTTTAAAAGAAAGGGAAAAGGTGCAGCAGGTTACCAACACACAGTGGCTACGTCTACACTGGCATGATTTTCCGGAAATGCTTATAACGGAAAAGTTTTCCGTTAAAAGTATTTTAGGAAAAAGTGCGTCTAGATTGGCAGGATGCTTTTCCGGAAAAGCACTTTTTGTGGAAAAGCGTCTGTGCCAATCTAGACGTGCTTTTCCGCAAAAAAGCCCCGATCGCCATTTTCGCAATCGGGGCTTTTTTGTGGGAAAGAAATCTCTGCTGTCTACACTGGCCCTTTTCCGGAACAGTTTTCCGGAAAAGGACTTTTGCCCGAACGGGAGCAGCATAGTTTTTCCGGAAAAGCGCTGATGATTTTACATTAGATCGTCAGTGCTTTTCCGGAAATTCAAGGGGCCAGTGTAGACAGCTGGCAAGTTATTCCGGAAAAGCGGCTGATTTTCCGGAATAAGTGGCCAGTGTAGACACAGCCCTATTGCTTACAAAAAGCCTGATGGTCCAAGAACCCCAGTGGGCAGCTCGCACCTTTCTTTGTGTTTTTCCTTGTGCTTCTCGGCTGGGCTTTGGCAGAGTTTCACTGGATGGGAATTCGCCTCATCAGGCTGCCAGCTGGGAAAGTCGAGACTTTTTTCTTTTTTATTCTTTTGCCCTTCCAAGGTCTTGTCTCTCTTCGGGGTCTCCGAGGACTCTAAAGAGAACAGAGTAGGTTGTCACAGATGCTGGCTGCAACTAAAATGCGAGGTGGGGGAAGGGCACATCTAGTCACCAAGCTGGTGATAATTTCATACCAGCTAGGAAAAAAACATACAACCCATGAGCACTCGGCTTGGGGAAGTTCCCTCAGTGGTCCCCTTGGACATTCAGAGCAGGGTTATAAAGGGCCTGGTCCAGATCTTCCTTACAGTAATTTTCCGCCTTTCCAGCCCCAATGGTGCCGTCACTCCTAACGTACATTGATCTGCAGAAGCCAGCCTGAGGACCTGCAGAATCCAACCCATTGCTACCGGGGGCACGGTGGCCCAGAGGGTCAGTGCATTAGCCTGTTTGCTTCTGAGACTTGGGTTCCAATGGCCACTGGGGCTAGGCCACCAACTAGAAGAGACGGGGTTGCTTGTTTCAGGTCAGGATTGGCCTGGCAGGTGATGTCCCCGCTAATCTTTTCCATCCATGCGGAATACATTTTTCTACGTGCACCAAGACGTGCCAATGTGCACCACATGCAGAAACAAAAAACCTCGGGGGTGGTGCTCTGCTAATCAGCTGGGTGCCATTGGAATCTCTCCTGAACAGCTGCACAAGCGCCCAGCTGACAGTACGGGGAACTCTGCTGGCAGGATTGTGTACAGCTCCAGGACAGGAACATCAAGCAGCTCAGGCTTGGTGCCAGGCCTGGGGAACCAGGACTGGCCCAGCTAAGAGGTCCCTAGGTCAGGGATGAGTTGCATGCGCGAGCAGAACATGAACGTGGACGTACAAGTTGAAACAGCAGGGTAGGTTTGCACCATGAGAAGGAACGGGAGACTTGGGGCCAATTTCTTGCTCTGACATGGACTCCCTGGGTGACCATGGACAGTCACATAGCCTCCGTGCCTCAGTTTCCCCTCTCTAACAGCACCGCCCTGCTTCACAGGTGGACTGAGAGGGTAAATTCATAAAAGCTGGGCAGCTCTTTGGGATCTGCTGTGTTTTGGGGACACAGGCATTATTGTGGTTCGTGAGTGCACACCCTGAGCTGCCCTGAAAACCAGAGCTAGTACAGTAGCATGGCTTAGAGTCGCTCACACATGACCTGGCCACGGCTCTGTCCTGATCGTCTCACCAATAAGTCACCAAATGACCCCTCTGACAAATTAAAACCAACCCCCTGGCCCATTAGCTCCTTGAATCCCGGGGATGTGGGACTGTGAGGTCTGTGTAGAACCAAAGGGTGTAGCGAGGTTTTGGGACCACTAGCATTTTACTAGTGAGGCAGCGGCAGCCTCAGGATCGCTCACCTAGCAGCCGTTTCCAGTTCTTGATGAGGATTTTCGCCAGGGCCACCACCTCCTCATCCGAGCACTGCTTCCGGACAGTGTTAACAGCCACACCAATTCTCGTGGTCTGGGAGCACAAATGGATGGATGTTTGTGATTAAGCAGATCAAAGAGGAAAGAAGAACAGAGAGGAAAGGTAGCGCAGTGGTGCACTCACTACTGCAGAGACCCTGTGAGACCTTGGGTAAATCACTTAGTTGCTCCGTGCCTCAGTTTCCCCAGCTGTATAATGGGCATAATAGACTGCCCTGCCTCCCAGGAGGTGGGGAGGTGTTTAAATGTTACAGCAACAGGGGCCAGGTAAGTGCCATGGGCAGGGGCTATCTTTTTGTGTTGTGTTTGTCCGGCACTTAGCACAGTGGAACCCTCGTCCTTGACTGGACAAGTAGATGTGACAATAACAGAAACAATAAAGATGATTAATAAATACAACAATGGATGGATAGAAACTGATATGGCTCCTCCTTCTTCTGGTGGGGGCCCAAGGGAACGCATCAGGAGAATTCCTGCGAGTAGGCGCTCGCTGCCGCCTGCTTTCCCAGACGGAGGAGAGACCCAGACAGGGACAAGATTACAGCTCAGGGCAATCTAGGGATGTTAAATTTAGTTTAATCGACTGGTTGATGGAATTTCCATCGACTAGTCAATAGGCGGGGGAGCCACAGCAGGGTTAGCTCGCGGGCCTGAGAGCTAACCCCGCTGCGGCTCTGCCTTTTAAATGGATTAAGAGCTGGCAGACTCTTAATACATTTAAAAAGTAGAAGCGCAGCGGATGGGCGACCCCGTTCCCTTACCGCGCACCAGCCTTCTAAATGTATAAACCCTGCTGGCTCTTTATACATGTCAAAGGCTGGTGCACAGCGGGGGGGACCCACCAAAAGCCAGGAATCAGCCTTCCCAGCTCGCGCCGTGTCCCACCCTGTGCTTCTGCTTTTTAAATATATTAAGGGGCAGCGTCTGGGACTGGGCATGAACCGGGAATCAGGATGAGCCAGGGAGCACCTGGTCCCCGCTACCCCCCTACATCCCCTGCCCCCCACGGAGATGTGTTTGGGGGGGACTGACTTTTAAGCTGGCTCCCCTTAGCACTGGCAAATGACTAGTTAAGGGACTAGTGGGTTACATCCCTAGGACAATCACAGCTTGCTTTTGAAATATCTCAGGTGAACTGGTGACCTGGGGTGGACCCTCCCTCCCGCCAGCAAGTCTCGGATGAACAGGTGACCGGGGGGGGGACCCTCTCTCCTTCCCCCTCCCTCCCGCCAGCAAGAGCAGTCATCTAGGGGCTGGTCGCTGAAAATGACCAAGTCCCTTGCAGCTGTGATATACCGTTCTCCACTGAGGAGCTACGCCCTGATTCCTTCTCTCTAGTGCTGTCCTTACTGGGAAAGAAAAGACATGCCCGGCCCTACATTCTGTTTAAAAAGCCTCTGGAAAGCAATGACCTGAATTCAAGTGGATTGAAGGGCTCTTTCGACACCACCGCATGGGGGGGGGGGGGGTTGTCAGCCACGGGAACTGAACCTGGGGTCTCTCCAGGAGGCCGTACCTGCCCCAGCTAAAAAGCCTTGCTCCCTTAGCCCAGGCTGTAGTTGGCTCAGCGAGCACTAGTCGGCCTTGCCTCAGTTAGAGGGGAGTGAAGCGCCGCACCAAGTAGGTGGAGCTTACCCGTGAATTAACATACTCTGGATTCCAGGTTACCTCCCTTTGCACTGCTCCGCTTCAGCTCCAAGAAGCCCATGAGATGCTGGCTGGAGCTATGGACACCACCCTCTCTTCCACACACACCCCTCACCTGCAGCAGCTGGATGGTCATGGTGTAGCTGTTCAGTTCCTTCAGCAGATCGAGAGCTCCCTCCTAGGTCAAACCAAAGCTTCAGTAAGCCCTGAATCGGCAGCGCTGAAAACCACCCCTGGATACAGGCTCTGCTTCAGAGGGTGCCCAGAGGTGGTGGGAAAATCCTGTTCCAACCTGTCCTCCCCAGGCCAAATTCTGCTCTCTGTAACACCTCTGCCGCTTCGTGCAGAGCGCAGCTGGGGCCACCAAGAAAAGGCGGCTTTATTTCAACCCCGGACCACTCCAGGCACTGACCGAGATTGGGAACCCCTTTGGGCCGGACACTGCACAGACACGTAGGAAGAGACAAACCCAAAGAGCGCAGAGAAGCCAGCCAAGCAGGTGGGAGAAAGAAAACCTCGTTGCTGCTCTGGAGATGGGCACCAAGGCCCAGAGACATGAAGTAACTTGCCCAAACTCAAACGGGGACACAGTAGCAGAGCTGGAGTTGAATCAAGCGAACCTTTTTAACCTCAAGGCCGTCCTGAAACACCCAGGCCTCTGAACCCCCTCCCCCCCCAGCTTATCTCGTTGGCTGTGTGCCAAATTTCTATTGCTAGCTACACCAGCCAACGCCCAGAAAGCTAGTGGCATGACTTTGCATGGACGTTCATTTTCTCCTGTGTCTCTATTCTCCCACCAGGAGAGGAAGGGTCGCCCAGTGGTTGGGGTAGGAGGTGCTATTCAGTTCCTGACTTTGTGACTGTCAGGGCTGTTCCCCACTCGGGCACTCGGACTGCAGAAGATGGGGGCCCACAAGAGATCTTAAGTACCTTGCCTTTATAGACCCTGCTTACATAAACTCCCTAGAGTCACAGATTCACTGACTTCGGGGGGGTAGCTGCCACCACCAAGTGAAAAAACAACACCACCCCTTACTTCTTGATCCCAGGAAGAAAGCACTTGGCACTTCTTCCAGAAGGGTACCCCCAAGGTCCTTTACTAAAAGAGAGCTCGAAGAAGAAAAAAAAGAGAGAAAACAAGCTGCAGTCTCTGGTAACTGTCCGCTCAGTCTTAGGCAGGCAGATACACACACAGACAGATCTCCTGTTGCTTTCCAGGACACACGAATCAAATCATTGCCTTAAAAAGGGTGATTTTATTAACAAAACCAAAAGATATACTTGATAAAGCATACTTGGTTGCTAGGTATTACACAGAAATTGAGTAAAACAAAATAAAACGCAGAGAGCATCTCTGGGTACGCTCTTAGATAGTGAGTGGGGAAGGAAAGGCACAGATTCACACAGACATTTATCCAAGCAACCAAAAGAAAGAAAAATACCTTGATTGCAACTAAATACACCTTTTCCCTCTACTCACGATCCATGCCCAGTTCACTCCCATGTGCAATATTTCTTCTAGGCACGGTAATTCTAAGTACTGCATCTGCTCCCTCCAGCCCTTCTTAGATTCACCCAAAGGAAGAGCAGACCAGGTAGAAGAGCACTGTATCCCCATTGGCTCTTCTGGCTCTCTGCCAACACCCTTGCTAGCTACCTGAGTTTAACCCCTTAGTCACAGAGTGCTGGCCAGCGCTCCTCCTATCCATCACAACCACCTTGGGCAAGTCGTTGCCTTTCTGTGCATCAGTTTTACCAACTGTCCAACAGGGATAATAGCACTCCCGTGTCTGCCTCCCAGGGGTGTAGGAGGAGGAATACGTTAAAGACAGTGACCCAACAGGAAGCAGGGGGGTGGGCAAATATGTGCCACAGCAAGACAGATCCCGCTTTTGGTCTCCCATTCACTTCTTTTGGTGAGACAGCCTCCATCTCTGCAGCTCCTATTCCACAGAACCTCCATGATCTCGCTGCCCCCAGGGACTCTCCCTCACATTTTAATTCCCAGCTGAAACTCTCTCCTCTCTTTGCCTGTGCCCCTCAAGGTCAGTTTTCTTGCTATCAGTTCCCAGTGGAAAGCATTTTCCCAGCTCTAATTTATAGGGAAGGGGATGAGCAAAGAGGCCAGATTCTTCATTGGTGTCAACTGAAACAGCTCCATTAAGCTAACCCAGCAGCGCAGATTCGCCCCAACTGCAAACCTGGCCCGCAATGGATAAAACCCCCAATCGCTCATTTCAGTTGATTTGACAGCTCTTCCCACAGGCCACACATTCTAACACGAAACGTGCATCTTTCAGCTACTCCAATCCAATTCCCCACGCCCGGGAAGGCTGACAATGACTCTGTACGATCTGGCTGCCGTGAGTCAAAAGAAAAACTGGAACCTACATTTTTTAAAAGCTCTTTTTTATTATGATATTTTTATTCCCCGGACGGGGGAGGTCACATTCATAGCAGATGGAAAGGAGATGCCACAGTTGGGCCTTCTCCAGTTTCTGCATGTTTCCTAAGCCCAGCCCAAGCTAGGGAAATGCATCTGTTGTGGATTCGTAGGGTAAAGTGCCTCAAACAGGCCCCAGTCCCTCTGGAGTGTAACCACGGAGACCAGGCCAAGACTTAAGGAGACCCTGGATAGCAACTCTAGGCAGCACAGAGAGCCAGGGGAGAGTAGGAGGGAGTCTGTTCAGGAGCCTTAACGCAAGAATCCCCTTGCCCATCTCAACAGCAGAGTCTTGGTTTTTCTCTCCCACATGGACCACCACACATGGGGCACGGAGACTGGTAGCGGCAGCCCCCGAGCGGGAGGAGAGGAGCAGGCTGGCACCAGATTGCACCATGGTGCATAGCTTGGTTCCTCCCCAGCTTTCTGAGAGTACGAGGCAGCAGCTGACACCAAACTACAGTCTGATACCGCGATGGCTGGGATCCGATTACAAACTTGGATTCGGCAAGCAGGCTCCGCAGGGGGCGTTCAGTTAGACGCAGCAAGCCCAGCCCTGCTGTCAGTGACACCGCTGTAATAACCGGGGCTACCGCTTTACCCGAACTGGGAGCTCCACTGTCCAAACCCCATGGAAGTTTGGAAGGTGTCACCCTAACCTGTCACAATCAGTGAAATGTACGAGAGGGAGACGGAAAGATTGAACTAGCCCAAACAAAGAGGCCTCGTGAGAGAACTCAAGGCCTGGGTTCAGACTGTGCCTGGTAAATAAGTCCAGCGCGGGCCCAGAAACCAGCGAATCGAACTTGCTGTTGGAAACTCAGCCGAGCTGGTGGACGAAATAAGGAGAGAACGAGTTGCTCTGCTGGACGCTCCCTTCGGGGAGAGACTCTGGGAGCAAAATTGGCCGCTGCAGCGAGTTTCACCCTCCTGGCTCCCAGCCTCCCCATCTCTTGCAATGTGGGCCTCCCAGCTCCTGGCCCTAAGGGTTGTGCTGACTAGAGTGGGCCAGAGAGAGGGACCCAAACACCAGCTGGGATCTGAGACTTTGTCTCTTCTTCCCCCTTCCCCCGACATGTCCTTTTCCTTCCCCACCTTATTTCTTCTCCACACCCCCCCTTTTCAATTCTGTCTAATAAAACTCTGCCTTAGCCAGCTGTCAAGACTGTACATCTTGCAACACTGCTGTAACCTGTGACCTCGGAGAAGCAACTAAAAGCAGTCGCCTAAACAGCCCGATGCTGGTCCAAATTACCCAGGTCTCATGCACTGAACCTGTTTCTCCAGCACTGAGCTCTGCAGGAGAAAGTCCACCCCGGAGACAGCTGCTGCATTTGCTACCTTTGCTGCTGTTGGCTCTCCACTTTTGCCTGCATTTGTCTTCTAGAAAAGGGCATCAGGACCTCACCCACAGCACAGCTCCCGCCCAGCTCAACAAACTTCTTCTCTGTTCCCTAAGGGGGTATGTCTACACTACAAACTTATTCAGCCGCTATATTCAAAGTATAACAGCCGTTATTTTGAATTAACGTTAATAGCGTCTACACAGGCAAACCGCCATTTTGAAATACATTCGAAATACTGGAGCCCTTATTTTGAATTTGGTAAACCTCATTCTACGAGGAGTAATGCCAAATTCGAAAGAGCTATTTCGAATTAAGTGCTGTGTAGACACTTAATTCGAAATCAGGAGCCTCCAGGGAGCCCTGGTGGCCACTCTGGGCACAACCAGGAAAGCTTCCTCTCCTCTCCCTCATTCCCAGCGGGGCAGCAGGCCTGAAAGCTCGCCATGGCCCCGTCCAGCTGTGGTGGTTCGGTGCTAAACTCAGGGCTAACTATAGCAAGCCCCGCTCTACATTAGGCTAAGGTGATTTCCTTTCCTGACTACCTTCATGGGGCTATTACCAGAGCTGCTGGGGCAGTTACATTCACTACGAGAAGAGCACAGTGCAGGGGGGCAGCCCCCAGGCGCGGCGCAGGAAATGCACCAACGCAGCACATCCTGGTGCCCAGCTCTACTGCAGCAGGGTGGAATCTGAGGACAAGGAGTCCATGAGCAGTGCCCCTCCCTGGGTTACTCCAGCAGGTCTCTGCACCTCTCCCGCTGCAGTCCCAGGCACAGAGAGTAACTCCGCTCCACCACGTTCCTGGCCACACTGGATGTTTAATAGGCAGCAGGTTTAAAAGAAACCAAAGGAAGTTTTTCTTCATGCAGAGCACAGTCAACCTGTGGAACTCCTTGCCAGAGGATGTTGTGAAGGACAGGACTTTAACAGGGTTCAAAAAAGAGCTAGATAAATTCATGGAAGATAGGTCTATCAATGGCTATTAGCCAGGATGGGTAGGAATGGTGGGGTGGGATTGCTTGATGAGTCTCTGTTCTGTTCATTCTCTCTGGGAATTCCTGGCATTGGCCCCTGTCAGAAGACAGGATACTGGTCTACCTGGACCTTTGGTCTGACCCAGTACGGCCGTTCTTATGTTCTTAGGTTGCAGACAGCCAGGGGTAAAGCCAGAACCCCAGTGAAGTCACAGTTACAGGAATGTCAGGCTCTGAACATGGGCGGCAGGTAACATAGGCAAGGGAAGGAATTGCCTTCCCAAAAGTGTCTACACTGCCCAGCTACCCAGCTGGAAAGACTGGGGCCATGCTGCACAGTAGCCCCGGCCCTTAGCTGGGGTTGGGCGGGACTTGGCTTGTGGAGAAGGTTGTGAAAGGGCATGATCTTGGGAAGGGGTGTGGCTTTGGGAAGAAGGGGCGGGGCTTCAGCTGCCTTCCCCAGCAAGGCCTTCACCTGCCGCCCATGCCTCTGAACTCTGGCACAGTGCCAGCACATGCCGCCCTTTACCAACATCTTGCCCCCCTTAACAGGGGGGTGGTAGTTCATGGTTTCCTTACCAAAAGCAGCCTGGGTTTGGCTATTCCAGCTTTTTAACTACACCTCCTCTACAGCATGCCCATGTTACCCCATAGGGTCTTGTGCTCGGGCCCGCTTCTCCACTGCCTTGTTCCCCATGTCACAGACACAGCGATGCACAGCAAGTGCACGATGGGTGCAAAACACTGCCAGGGTGAATAAATGGGTGTGGCTGCTGGCGTAGTGTGTTGTGCCCCAATAGGGGCTGACAGACAACCCAAGGGGCACTGCTATGGTGTAAGGTTGTGACTACTCAAGTAGTTGACTACCCAATAAGCCTGGACTTATCGCAGGGGCGGGCAATAATTTTTGATGGAGGGCCACTTCAACAATTTGGAAAGTGGTCAGGAGCCGCACTCTTCCATATTAATGAAGGAGGGGAGGGGTCTGGGATGGAGGTTGGGTGCAGAACGGAGCTGGGGGTAAGGGCGGGAGTTTTGGTGAAGGAGACTGTTGTGACCTGGGGCCCTGGACTTTGACCTAAAGCAGGGAATTGGGGTACAGGAGGAGGTGCAGGAGTTTAGGTTGTGAGCTAGGGCAGGAGGGGACTGATCTCAGGCATGGAATTGGGGTGATGAATCTGGGAGGGGGTATGGATGCAGGAGGGGGGGCAGAGGATTTGGGTATGTGGAGTAGGAGGGCAGAGGGTTGGGGAAAGAAGGGGCTGGGGTGCCAGAGGCAGGCTCTGGCCAGGAGACTTACCAGCCGGTTCCTGATTCAGCTTCCCTGCCTGCCTCGTCCCCGCAGAGGCTGCAGGCATGTGCTCTGTGAATAACTAGGAGCCCCTTGTGCCTTGTGGCTGCCTGTTATTGAAACAGGCAGCTCCCATTGGCCAGTTTCTGGCCAGAAGCCAGCCAATGGGATTGTGCTGGGGGTGAGAGCAGCTCCTAAAGCTTCCCCCCCTCCCCTCCAGGCTCAGTTTTTAAAGTGAAACTACCCCTCAGTCACGTTTCTGAGCAGTGTGCATGTGGGGCGGGGCAAGGCAAGCAGGGAGCCTGCCTGGGGTTCCCCGCAGCATCCCTGGGCTGGATCTGGTGGCTTGGCGGGCCGGATCCATATTTTGCCCAGGCCTGGCTTGTCGGGTAGTTGAGTCACTACTCAACTAGTCGCTTCTCCCCACCCTTGCTCTACCAGAGGCAGCAAGAGGCAGGGGAGCAGGAACAGGTGCTGGGAGGAGCAAGCTTAAAAGCCAGTTCCCACCAGCATTATCCCTGCGGAGGGCGGGGAGGGAGCAGGGGAGGCAGAGGCTCAGTAAGGGACTGGGCATGAGCCAGGACTCAGCTGTCCCAGCTCGCAGCCGGTCCCAGACGCTGCACCTGCCTTTTAAATGTAGTAAGAGCTGGACAACTTTTACTACATTTAAAAGGCAGAGGTGCAGCAGGTTAGCTCCCGGAGCTAGGAGCTAACCCCGCCGCAGCTCTGCAGTTTCCCCCCTTATCAACTAATCAAGTAGTCAATGGAAATTTCAACACAATTTAACATCCTTACTTAGGATGCTAAGGACTAGTCTATTGCTTATCAGATAGTCAGTCAAATAGTTAACTAGTTGATCCCTGCCTCCTCCTGCTGCCTCTATCAGACAGAGGCAGCAAAGTTGGAGGAGGGGGAAGAAGCTGTACTTCAAAGTGGCAGCATCACACAGCTGAGCCGGGGATCAGCTGTGTGGCACTGCCGCTTTGAAACCCCAAGGCGGTGTTTTAAAAGGGCAGCTACCGCACAGCTGATCTGCGGATCAGCTGTGCCGCACTCGCCCTTTAAAATGCTGAAGCGCTGTAGACTCCCCCAGGTAACCCTGGGTTCCACGTGGCATTTCCCCAGAACCCAGGGTCAGCTGGGGAGACCCCACCTGACCCCGGGCTCCACGGCACTGCCCTCTGAAATGCAGAGGCAGTGTTTTAAAGGGGCAGCGCTGCACAGCTGCGCCGGGGATCAGCTGTGCAGCTGCTGCCCTTTTGAAATGCTGCCCCGATGATCCTGGGTTCCGCTGAAATGCCACGCAAAACCAGGGTCAGCTGGAGAGTCCACAGCACTTCAGCATTTTAAAGGGAGAGTGCCGCGGCATGCAGTGCATCATGGAGCCCAGGGTCAGCAGGGGACTCAAAGTCCCCCGCTGACCCTGGGCTCCAAGACTTTGAAATGCACAAGACTTTTGTACATTTCAGAGCAGGCACACCCACCTGCAGCGAGGAGTCAGAGGGGGCTCTTGTACATTTCAAAGGAGGAATGCGGAAGTGCCTATTGACTAGTCAAGTAGTCGATGGAAATTCCATCAACTACTTGACTAGTCAATTAACTGCAATTTAACATCCTTAATTCTTACTATGGAGACAGGCTCCTTGTGGCTCAGCCGGCAGCTCAAAGCCCTGCAACACGTGAGGATAGTTGTGCTGCGCTAGTGATAAAGTGTTGCTGGAGCTGTGCTGGTCCCAGGATATTAGCGACGAGAGGGGTGAGGTAATATCTTTTCCTGGACCAACTTCTGTTGGTGAGAGAGACAAGCTTCCAAGCTGACCCGGCGCTGAAGGAGCGCTCCATGGATCAGGTCCCAGGCTTGTCTCTCCCACTAACAGACACTGGTCCAGGAAAAGAGAAAACCTTTCCCACTTGCCTCTGAGTGGTAAAGAATCAGCCTTCTAACGCTGAGCATGGCACGTCCATTTGCGAGGATACAGTTATCCTGGCCACAAGCAGATACTTAGAGCCAGAGCTGAGTAAAAACCCAACCACATTTTCTCCCAGAAAATATTTCCAATGAAAAAATTATGAATTTACGAGGGACACTTCAATAAAACGGAACAAAATCAACATTTTCCCTTTGTTTGGAACTGACATTTCCCCCACCAAAGAATGTCATTAAAAGTGAGATTTTCCCATGGGGTAAAACTATCTTTGTTGGAAGCTCATTTCTGGGTGCGAAAATTTCAGTCTTCTCCCCCTCCCTGTCCCTGTGCCCAGCTTCCTCTTCTAGGTGTGAAGAAACAGCACGCACGTGCTCACCCCCCCCCCCCCCGGTTCTCTACATAAACAATATTTAAGAAGAGCTAGTCTAACACACAATCGGTTCAGAAGCATCGATGGCTTTGCCACTCAGTCAGTGCTGCTCACCCCCAGAGATTGGTCCCAAAGGAGTAGATTCCTGCTCATTGAATTCTCTGCACTAGGGCTGTGATGTGTGCAGCACCCGTACCAGTGCTACTAGGGTCACGGGACAATTCAGCTGGGCTTGTGCCCTACAGACTATTGCTTCTGGATTGAGCCCCTTGATCAATCTCAGACACCTAGGACCAAGCAAGGCAGGTACAATGCTGGGGTTGTCCAACATTTTCCCCCATCCAGTCTTCGGAGCAGTGGGTTTCCAGTTGAAGCTTGGTTCAGTTTCCAGCTCCATTTTCAAAGTTAAAGAGAACCTCAGGAAAGCTGCTGCACATCTGCACCAGCAGGGCCAGTGAGAACAAAGGTTTACCTCTCTGGGATAGCTCTGTTCTGATCGGTCAACCCTTAAGCAGCAAAGTTTCTCTGGTCCCTAGCAGGGTGTCTCAGAGCCTAGCAGAACTCGGATGGGGTGGCTTTTGTTGTAGCCCTCAGTGCAATTGGAACTGGAAGTCCATTCATTTGCTGGTGCCGGGGCCTCGGAGCAACATGCCTGAAATCGCTGCATGCCAGAAGCATGGTGTTCGGGGCTGGCCAGGTGGGACCTGCAGGCAAAGTCTGATTCTTCAGTGTCTAACCCCTGTTGGTCTAGTGAGAAGCAAGACTGCTGCAAAGCTGGACTGGCGGCTCTTTGAGAGCCAAGTCCCTCTTCTCCACGCAGATCTAGTGCCATTCCTTTCCAAGGCTAACGGGCTAACACTTTGGGCAGGAGAGTTCCTTTCAGTTCTGTCTCTCTGGTCCTTCAGAAAGACACCCAGGAATTCAGCTTGTGTTTTCAGACCCGCTCTGTGTCCCACCCTATGCACATCTAGGCTGCTCCCTCAGCACCTGCTCCTTGGGCACACTTTCCCTTACGTCCTCCTAAAGGACGGTGGCTTTGGAGACATCTCCAGGCAGAAGTCACAGGCTGGCTGTGGGACCCCCAGTAAGCAACTGGGCCATCCTTGGCTACTGATTACACGCATACCCAGCATTGGGGCACATTTCATTCATTCTAATTTTGGCATTGAGCCTGGCATCAGAATGGCCCTGCAGAGGATCAAATGGGGTTGCCAGATAAGGCACAAGTTGTCGCTATGATGAATACTGAGCAATGGGTTCTCCCTGGTTTGCCACTTGAGGTACCTCTGGCAGCTACATAGCACCTTGGCTTCGCTGGTCCTGAGCAGTACAAGTGGCTTGTGGCCTGTCACTGGCCAGAAATAATACAGACCGCACAGGTACCCTGGGAACATTCGCCCAGCCTGGCCAGGCACACTTGGGGCAGACGTAGAGCCTCCTCCAAGTGTGAAAGGTTCCAGGGACCATGGCTCGTGGTCCCCTGCAGACGAGATGGAGGTAAAAGGGCATTTCCACCCTACCCCGGTGTTTCCACCGCAGCTGCTATCAAGACTAGCACAATTAGCACATCTAGACTAGCACAGCAGCGGGAGCCCTGGAGAAGGCGCCAATTCTCAATTCTCTGTTGCCCCGGCCTTCTGCAGCCATTGACCCATGCATGAAACAAGGGCCAAGCACTAGCATTTAGAGGGGCCCTTTACACCCACTTTGCACTGGTGCAAATATAACCCACACACCTAGGGGAACGTCTAGACTACAGGCTTTTGCCGACAGAGGCTTCTGTCGACAAAGACTGTCTAGACTACAGCCAGTTCTGTCAACAAAGCAAGCCGCTTTTTCAACAGAGTCTAGATGCTCTCTTTTGAAAAAGCACAGTGTGAATGCAATAGCACCTTTTGTCGACAGAACTCTGTCGACAAAAGGCGTTATTCCTTGTAGAAGGAGGTTTACTGCCGTCGAAAAAACTGCCACGTTCTGTTGACTTACTGTCAACAGAACTCAGTGGTAGTGTAGACGCAGGTATAGTTTTGTTGACAAAAGGCCACTTTTGTCGACAAAACCCTGTAGTCTAGACACACCCCTAGTGTGGTTCACTGTCCCATGCAGTGGCACTTAGACCACTTACAGCAAGAGATAAGAACAAGGGAGCTCTACAGCCTAGCCTAAGAGCCAGTTGCTTTTATAGCTCAAGATGTAGAGGCTCCTATACTAACTCCAGAAGTCCCAGGTTCAAATCTGCCCAGTGGCAGGTTACAATGTAGAATCAGGCTGGGCACATGCACATGCCATGCAACAGAGAAACCAACACACCCACCATGCACTGATAATTAGAAACCAACTGTCAGGGGACTCTGCAGCAATTTTAAGCTCCTTAACAGATTCTGTGCTGCAACCCCTGTCACGTGGGGGAACATTTTAACATGCTTCCCCATTTTTAAACAGGCACCTCCCCCCGTTGCAGGCCAAGCCAGCCAGAGGCACCAGGTCTCATGTTGGAAGGACTGAGAGCTGCTAGGCACATTGTTTCACCAGCATGCAGGGCCCGTGTCCTCCATCCTGCTACATCAAGTCGTGGTTTGCTTCGGCAGTGACTCCCGATTGCCTTAGAACAAATCCAAGGCCCAGCATTACAGCAGCTGCCAGCATTAGCACTCCAATGGTATACACTGATTGGGGGGAGGGAGAGCGGGTTAATTACACTCCATTGAGGCAAAGGTCACAAGGAAAGTAAAATATTAACTTCACACCCCCGCCCCGCCTTCCCTGGATCCTGATCGCAGGGCACCAGAGCCAATGGGGCCCAGATCCCCTGCCAGTGGAATGGGGCAGCGTCAATGCTAAGGAGCTGTCCCCAAAAAAGAAGTCAGGGGAAGCCAAGCCAGCACACCTTCCCCAGGACAAGACGGATGCACAGGAAGGATCAGGCTGGTTGTACCTACAATTAACTCTTTGCTTGAAATGCTCAGGGCGGGTAGGGACACCTGTCCTGTTTGCTCTTACAACCTGTGCGCACTGACATGCGGGGCTTTACGAGCGTTAATTTAAATTCATTCTGCCTCCCCCACCCCGCCCCCTCCCCGCCTTCCATTTTTTCATTCTCTTGTGAAAAAGGTTTCCATACGTCGCTCCTTCCCCTCCCCCGCCCGTCCTGGATATGTTTGCTTTGCCCCAGCCCAATCTCTTTGGATGAGCACCCGAGGGAGATTGGGTTTGCACTGTTCAGATTCCTGCCAAACACTTGCGGTCTTGGCCCACACTCTACCCCCTCCAAACCCTGCCCTTGAGCTAGAGCTAGGGCGGCATGAGGGCGAGGGGGGTGACACAAAGGAAAATCCAAACGCCCCACAGGATGGGTGAGCTTGAGAAACACATTTTTCACGTGACCAAACTCTGGCAAAATGAAAATCCTGTCAGGAAGCCAGGGAAAACAGCAGCTCAGATGCACAGGGAAATCGAGGGAAATCAAATGCACGGGGCTTAGACGGGAGGCCTGAAACCCAAAGGCTCAGGCTACAAGAAACTTTTGTCGTTTTCGTGGACGTTTTGGGGGCACAAAGCTTTGAGGGCCTGGTTTTCAGAGGTGCTAAGCCCCAGGGGAGCTTTCCCCAAGGTCAAATCAGACACAGTCTGTCAGCAGCTACCTTCCCCCAGATCAGCTGGAAGACAAGCCAAGCAGCCCCTCCTCCCTCCACCTGCAGGACTGAGCCAGGAGGTTGTCTTGTGCTGCACAGATCCAAGTTGAAAAAAAACCAAACCAGAACAAAACAAAACCACAGGAGCTAAGCTGCAAAGTTTCCACACACACACACACACACACACAGTTTTGCTTTTTTTCTTAACTTGGGCCACACCCACCCATACTGCTACACACACACTTGCACATACAAAGACACGGCTGCTCACACACATACACAGCTACACACGCACACACAGACTGCTACACACACACACACACACTTGCACATACAAACAGACACGGCTGCTCACACACATACACAGCTACACGCGCACACAGACTGCTACACACACACACACCGCTACACACACACACACACACACACACACACACACACACGGTGTCAACACACACAACGTTTTGGTTTTTCGTGTTTCCTATCTTGCTACACGCCCTCTCTGGGTTTACTCACCGTGTTCTTCCTGGTCACCATCTTATCCAGTTTCTTTGCGATCCGCACCAGCTCCTCGGCTCGCCCCATGACGGCGGCTCGGCTCGCTCCGAAGTTTTGGCGTACGCCGGAGCGAGGGGGGGGGGGGGGGTGTTTACACGACAGAAGAGGCCAGGCGCTCGCCCTCGGGGCAACTCGGCTCTGTTTGCATCTGGGCCTGGGGCAGTCGGGGGGGGGGGGTGTTTGTGGAACTTTTCTGCGGGTTCGGGCCGCGGGGGCGGCTGACAGCTCGGCAGGGCAGGGGGAAAAGACGAGGAGTCGGGAGCGAGAGAGCGAAAGCGGAGAAGGGGGCGTGGCACATGCAGCCAAAATAGCACCAGGGGGACGGGCTAAATATAGGGGCCAAGGTCTGAGCGGGGCCGGGCGGGGGCTGGGGGCGCGGGTCGCGTGTGAACGCAGCTGGAGCGCCCGGGCCGGATCCCCCCGCGCGCGACAAGCTACACCAGGAGCGGTGCCTGCAGCTGCCTTGCTCCTGTCACGGGTGGGACTCACAGCTCCCCCCCCCCCCCCACACACACACACTCTACTGCACCCACATGGATAAATCTGTTAGCAAGGCCGGAGGGGGGAGCAGAGATGCCACCGTGGGAAGAGCGCTGGGGGGCGCGGGAGGGCTGGCCCGCTGCTCTTTAAAGTCTGCGTTTCTCCCAGCCCCCACCTGCTCACACGCACCCTCTAAGGCTTGGCTCCTGGCTCCACAAAAATAGTCTGGGAATTTCCCCTACAACCATTTTGCCACAGGCCATGGATTTTCCAGTCCAGGCTCTTGCATCCAACAGAGGCCAGGGCCCGGTTCTTCAGAATAAGATTCCCTGCACCACTTTCCCATTGAGAGACAAGAGAAATTTCTTCCTGACCACAGCTGGTGACCAACATGTGTCCTGAAGCATGAGGGTTTGGTGATGCATGCCATTTTATTGTAGGTCAGGCATCATGCTGGTCTTATGCCTTGTAGCAGCTAGCCCTTGTAAAGAGCCTGTTAAACTAATTGTCTGCAGCAGCAGGTTTCACAGGTTAATATTTATTTTAATAGCTGGGGAGATGTCTTTTAAAGCATGGGTTAATTTTAAGGCTAATAACATTGGTAGTGATGTTGTAAATAGCTAGGTTGTTTAAGGTCCCTGGGAGAGGAACTGATCATTACCAGATGTCTGTTCAGCACATGGCACAAACTACAACTCATAGGAGACATTATGGCAGAGTATCCACAATAAAATAGTTCAGATGTGGGATATTCAGCTTTTTGAAGGAAACATTTCCACACACAAACAGCAGGCATTTTTGTAAAAAAAAATTAATTTAGTCTCAGACCCAGCTTTCCATCAAAAAGGATTTGAGTTTTGCAGAAAAAGTTTCCCCCAGCCCTGGCGACCCAATCCCATGCTTCAAAGCACAATCTGCTCCACTATGAGGGGTCAGGAAGGAATTATCTGATAGTCCATAAGCAGGGTTTCACAACACACCAACTTTAGGTTTCTCAAGCTCTGAAGCATAAGCTCTCAGTGAAGACAGCAAACAGGACAGGGTGATCTGTTTTAAGGTGGCATGCCCTATATTTCTAAACAACTTTACAACAGTATTCATGCTTGAGAGCCTAAGATCAGGTGGTGGATGTTGCTGATAAAGCTCAGGGGGAATATGCAAAATTAAAAGAGAGATTGTAGATGTGCACATGTGTGCAAAACAGAAGGGAGGAGAGATTGTCTAGTCAGTGGTTTTGAACAGTGCCATTAATTCGCTGGTTTTACTTTCGCCCTAAAGTTTATTTTCAAATTCAAGCTAAGAACGGCTCTCCCAATTGAGCATTTTTAAGCAATCTGAGTACAACTCAGGCTGTTGGACTCTGCCAGCTTCAAAACACCAGCCAAGGGGAGCGAGGTACATACATGTATGATAAAATCCATGCCATTCATGGAGGCCAGGGAAGTAGGCTTAAAATGTAGGGTTTAGCATTAAGGGCAGGCATGGATGGGTATGTAGGACTAGAAACATTTTAATATAGCAGTTGAGGGGGCAGGGATAATAGATTACTGCAGTGTTGAAAAACAAACAATTTTAGGCTGCAGCAAGAAAACCAGAAAATGAAACTGACCAACAAGAGTAAAACTGAAACCAATTAGGAACAGAAACTGATCTGTCTCATTTACAATGTTCAAGGCAAGGGAACTGCAGGAAGAGAACAGTGTCAAGGCGAAAATTAAAGTCAGATCAGTTTTCAAAAAAATCAAGATTTAAGTCCACATTTAGGCACCTGTAGAAGCAGCCTAATTTTCAAAAGACCAAGGGCTCACCATCCCCCACTGAACTCAGTGGGCATCAGCATTTTTAAAAATCAGGCTTAGGAGGGTCCTGCCTCACTTTGTCCTCAGAATAATACCCTGAGCTTGAAGTGTCTCTGTGCTCTTAATGAAGACATTGAGCTCAAGTGCTTTGGATAATTGGTGCTATTCTTAAATCTCACTGAAGAAGACTCAAAACATGTCTAAGGGTTTTGCTGAATTGAGGCTTTGGGATCCACATGTTGAAAGGCAATTAATGATTTTGGGGGTCCATTCTCAGATCTCAAAAGACCCCTGATTTTCAGAGCATGGGGGTTTAGCTTTTTATTATTATTATTTTGCCCCATTCAGCCATTTTAAGTCAGACAACCCAACCACAGCCAGGCAAAATTGCTACTGCTTTTCAGCATTTTGGGATCTCCATGGCTGGGAATTTTATTATTTACATCTCAGTCTAGCTGTTCCAAAGTTTTTCCCAGTGTAACATTCTATAGGGCTATTGGAAGGAGAATTTGTTTTTATTAATATAAAGGAATGTCTCTAAGTAAAGCTATACCTGCCCCAGCTGTAAATCTTTAGTCTTACTCCTTGGGAGCCAAGCCCTCCCCTTTCTGGGTTGTCAGGAGAGCTGGGTATAAAATGGCTGCTCCAAATCGAAAAAGGCAGGTGGGAACACATATAAATTGCCGCCCTGGACAGGATCCCTTATGCAATCTGACACCAGGAACGGTAGGGAGAGAACTTAAGAATTCCTTCACGTGTTTTCATCTAGAAGCCTCAGCAAGAGCCCAGGAAGAAGAATTCTACCACTTCCAGGGGAAAAAAACCTCTCATGTCAGCATGTATTTCACCTGAATATTCACTGAAATAAATGCTTAACTTAGGCCCAGTTGCAAAGGCACTGGAGAAAGAGGAGAAAGTGAAAGGTTGTCTCTTCGGCTGCGTTCTCACAACGTTGTGCTCTGCTTTTGGCTGCCCACAAACTGTGCTTTGGAGACAGTGGGCTCTAGAAGCAGGATCCCTGGTGAAAGAGCTGCCATCTCTTCACAGCTGGATGAGCGAGAGTCCACCAAGGACCCAGGTGCTGTAGAAAATGGAGTTAATGGTACAGTATCACAGAACTGGGAGGGCCCTCAAGAGGCCTTTGAGTCCAGTCCCTTGCCCTTATGGCAGGACCACGCACGGTCTACATCATCCCTGAGAGGTGTCTGTCTAACCTACCCTTAAATATCTCCAGTGATGGAGAGTCCACAACCTCCCTTTAACCACCCAGGGGCTACGTCCTCACTGGCGGCTTCTTGCACAAGAATTCTTTTGCAGAAAAATCAGTTCTTGTGCAAAAAATCTTCCACAAGAGCATGTCCACACTGCCATGTGCTTTTGCGCAAGAGCGTGCATGGCAGTGTGGACACTTTCTTGCACAAGAAAGCTCTGATGGCCATTTTAGCCATAGGGGTTTCTAGTGCAAGAAATTCATGTTGCCTGTCTACATTGCCTTCTTGTGGAAGAGCTCTCGCACAAAAGGGCTTATTCCTCGTGGGGAGAGGAATAACTCTTCCGGAGGAAGCCCTGTTTTCTGATGCTGTCCTGTAAATTTACTTGCGTAAGAACGTGTGTGCAGTGTAGACGCCCTGCAAGGTTTTGTGCAAGAACAGGCATTCTTGCGCAAAAAGCCTGCAGCGTAGATGTAGCCCCGTGTTTAACCACCCTGACAGGTAGGAAGTTTTTCCTAATGTCCAACTGTGATGGGACAAAGCAGCCCTGCACTGAACTTGCAGGGCCCTGTCAGACCAGGTAGGAAATGACCCAGGGCAGGGGCAAGAGCAGCCCCTTTCACCCCGGGAACCTTGGCGCGTTTCGGTGGGATTTCCCCGCCAAGGGAGTGGTGGGCCATCCTGCCCCTCACAGGCCCCTGTGCCGGGACCCGGTGGAGTAGGATGGGTCCGGGTTCCTCCTACCAGGGGTGTGGCCCCACCATATCTGGGACCCTCCAGCACAACACTTGCCTTAAAGGGCCAGCCAGGGACTTTGTTTATTGACTCGGTTAATTTTTGTTGGAGAGACAGGATGGATTCCAATCAGTTTGCACAGCATGTAGCAGAGAACACTGAACGTTGGGCCACTGTACTCACACCCTATTTGACAGGAGCCACCCAGGACACTCAGGAGACACTAGGAGGTTCCGAAGTGAAGCCAGCCATGCTAGACCCATCTGGAGTGAGCACTGGGACTTATCAGCAAGGGCTACGTCCAGAGAGGTTCCGGGTGCGGGATCAGCCACAGGCAGTGGCCCAGCGGATATGGGACGTATGTTAACGGTGGTTAGAGCCGGCCCAGTGGGCGGGAGCCCAGGTGGCAGAAGTGGTGGCTTTGGAACAATTCTTGCAGGCCCTGCCAAAGGAGGGCCAAGAATGGGTGTGGCAACAATGCCCCAAAACCCCGAAAGAACTCAATCAAATGCTAGCTTTGGGCGTGGCAGAAGAATCCCGGAGTGAATGGTGGAGCCCCATAGTCCTAGTACCGAAGGCAAATGGGTCAGTCAGGTTCCGTGTTAACTTCAGGAAGGTAAACGCCATCTCCCGCTTCGACGCTTCCCCGAGTGGATGAGCTCTTAGAACGATTCGGTCACCCCAGGGTTATAACCACTCTCGATTTGACCAACGGCTACTGGCAGATCCCCCCGACGCCCACGTCCAAAGAAAAGACTGCCTTTCTGACACCCTTTGGACTCTTCCAATTCACGACAATGCCATTTGGCCTACATGGGGCAGCAGCCACTTCCCAGCGGCTTATGAATAAAGTCCTAAATCCGCATAATAACTACGTGGCTGCTTATAGTGACTATATCGTCGTGACTATATCGTCATTTATAGCCACAGTTGGATGGAACACCTTCAACACCTGGCACAGGTGCTGCGAGCTCTAGCGGGGGCAGGCCTTATGGCCAACCCGGCGAAGTGCCACTGGGGGCGTCGAGAGGTGAGCTACCTGGGCTATACAGTCGGGAGAGGGCAGCTCCGACTTTTGGTGGACAGAGTCCAAGCACTTCAGGATTGCCCTACACCCACCATGAAGAAGCAGGTGCGGCAATTCCTGGGGCTGGCGGGATACTACCGCCACTTTATTCCAAACTTTGTGACCATCGCAGCACACCTTACAGACCTCACGAATCCTCGGTCGCGCCACATCAAGTGGACCCTTGATGGTGATGCTGCCTTTCAGACCTTGAAGGTGCCGCTAGCCCAGGAACATGTGCTCATCCAGCTGGACTTTGATAAACCATTTATCTTGCAGACTGATGCCTCGCAGGTAGGGTTGGGGGCTGTTCTGAAGGGGATGGTTTGATGAGATAACATGATCTTGGTAACTAATTGACCATTCATTATCAGTGGGAAATAGGTCAATGGAGGGATGATAGGAGTTACTATAGAGAACTTTCTGGGTGTCTGGCTGGTGAGTCTTGCCCACATGCTCAGGGTTTAGCTGATCGCCATATTTGGGGTCGGGAAGGAATTTTCCTCCAGGGTAGATTGGCAGAGGCCCTGGAGGTTTTTCGCCTTCCTCTGTAGCATGGGGTACAGATCACAGCTGGAGGATTCTCTGCATCTTGGGGTCTTCAAAGTATTTGAAGGCTTCAATATCTGACATATAGGTGAGAGGATTATTCTAGGAGGGGTGGGTGAGATTCTGTGGCCTGTACTGTGCAGGGGGTCAGACTAGATGATCATACTGGTCCCTTCTGACCTTAAAGTCTATGAGTCTAAGTAATGGAGGGTGCAGAACACCCCACTTTTTCATCTCAGTCGTAAGCTGTTCCCGTGGGAGACCAGATACTCCACGAGAGAACAAGAGGCCCTCACAGTAAAGTGGGCCGTAGATACCCTGAGGAATTCCCTGCAAGGGAGTCGATTTACGCTGGTCACTGAATGGCTCCATGCCATGAAAGACTCTAACGTGCGGGTCATGCGCGGGTACCTGTCACTTCAGCCTTTTGTTTTCCAGGTGGTGCATCGCCCAGGAAAAGTCCACACTAACGCAGAGTTTTTTCCAAGGACTGGTGAAGAGGGGATGGCAACGCCCCCCTTGCCGACCCTCTTAAGGGGGAGGGTGTATGACATGGCAAAGCACCCCCACACTGAACTCGCAGGGCTCAGCCAGGGCTACCTGGCTGCAGAGGCCCTGCCCCCGCAGCCCTACCGAGCATGCCCAGGCTGCAGCTCAGCTATAAAAGCCTGGGAAGACGCTCAGTCGGGGCTGGTGGCCGGAGCCGGCCCTGGGCACATGGTGCATGGTGAGCGCCAGCCCTGGGAGTGCCGTGGATTGGCCGCCTGCGCTCTGGGCGCGTGGCACTTGGGGTGGGGGGCGCCAGCCCTGGGCGCGCGGCGCTTGGGGGGGGCACCGACCCTGGGTGCGCGGCTCTCGGGGGGGGGCTGCCCCCGAGTGCACAAGTGTCCCCGCCCCCTGGCGCCCGGCAACCTCAAATGGTTGGGGACCACTGGTGTAGATGTACCCAAAGTGCTGTGTACTGTTAAAGAACTGCCAGACTCCACCCCAGAAGTGGCTGCATTTCAGTGATGGGTGAAGAGATTTCTAGATCTAGTTTGCCCAGTGCTTTAGGATGAGGCCTTGTATTAATACGATATTATTAAATATATACAGATACTTACCTCGCCCCTCCCTGAACTAGGACTGTTGCAGGCACATCACACACTGAGCCACACCCACTTATAAAAAATGAATTTTAATAGAAATTAAGGGGGGGGGTGTAAAAAGATGACTGGAGATGAAATATTCCACTAAAAACCCACTGAGAGTTATAAAAATGCAACTTGATCACAAGGAACAAATAGGGAAGACTCATCTGGGTCAGAAGCATTGGTCCCAGTCAACCTTTGCTGAAGCTAACAAAACATGCCCCCTACCTCCTTTAAAAAGTATTCCTGACAGAGACTAGAATGAGTCTCTTTTTAGCCATTAGATCTTGGGAAAGGAGCCAGAGGCAAACCCCAAAATCCAAACATCCAAAGCAAAGACAGACCTATACCCACGTCCCAAATTAAGTTTTGTTTAATCAACTAAATCAACTAGTTGATGGATTTTCCATTGACTGGTCAATTAGTTGATAAGCAGGGAAGCTGCAGTCGGGTTAGCTCCTGGCCCCGGTAGCTAACCCCGCTGCGGCTCTGCCTTTTAAACGTATGAAGAGCTTGCCAGCTTTTAATACATTTAAATGGCTGAAGTGCAGTGGGGGGACCCTGCGCGAACTGGGACAGCTAGGGGGGAAGAGAGTAGTTGAGGGACTAGTCAACTATCCGATAGTCGACTAGTCGCTTACAATTCTAGTCCCAAAATTATTCGCCTCCCTTCCCCTCCCCGCCAGCTTTTGGTGGTGCAGTTTTTAAATCCCGGCTTGACAAAGCCCTGGTGGGGATGATTTAGGTGGGATTGGTCCTGCTTTGGGCAGAGGGCTAGACTCGAGGACTCCTGAGGTCTCCTCCAGGCATATAGTTCTGTGTGTGAACAGGTCTCTGGGTCATGTTTGACCCAAAACGAACCTCTGCAATACCGATCTCCTTCCGTTGATTTGCAAAAAGAAACTGTTTTCTAAATCTCTTTTTAAAAACAAATTATGGATGGCTACATTTTCTCACACAGATCTGGGCCTGGACCTGCAGAGGCTTAGAGCACTTCACCCAACGTGCCAACCAGTGGAACTCCTTGCAAGAGGATGGTGTGAAGGCCAAAACTGTAAAAAGGTTAAAGAAAGAACTAGATAAATCCATGGAAGATAGGTCCATCAATGGCAGTTAGCCAGAAAGGGCATGAATGCAAAACAATACGCTGAAATGTCCCTTGCCTCTGATTGCCAGAAGTGGAAATGGATGACAGGGTGGATCACTTGATGCTCACCCATTCTGTTCATTTGCTCTGGGGCCCCTGGCATTGGCCACTATTGGAAGACAGGAGAATAGCCAGTCGATGCCCCTTTAGTCTGACCCTGTATGGCCGTTCGTTCACTCCTTTCACCTAGCCAATGCCCTGCCATGGATATTGCGGTGCCTTGGTCCTTATAGTTCTCTGCTGCAGAACACATCAGTGTAGTCATCTGTGGGCTGAGCTGCTGTAGTCTAACTCAAATTACTGTGCTCCACCAGGGAGAGCTGGGAGAGAACGGAGCCTGGGATACACATGAGCCCAGAGCAGATCTTTTCTGGGCTTAACCTCTGTTAGAAAAGACTTTTGAGGCATGCAGGCAGCCTAATTGAAATCAATGCTATTATGACCAGGTGTTGTGCTAGGCAACACAGTTTGCAGCTATCTGCAAACTATGCCCATACAAGGGCAGACTGGTAAATGCAGATTCAGAATGACGGGGCAAAAAGCAGCCAGCCCCGTTACTTTTAAATAAGAGGAACCTGAGGGTGCAAAGCAATCCAGAAACCACATGCTGAATGGCCCCAGCTGCTCCATCTGTAACATGGGGGTGACTTTGCTCACCTCCTCTGTAGGATGCTTCGAGAGCTGCTGATGGCCACTGCATTCTTTACTGTTGCTGAGGGGTGGAGATGGAGGCCTAGCAGGGGGGATTCAGCAGTGCTGGGGGTGGACAGGGGGAGCCCCCCAGCCTCTCTGTTCTAGGCCCCCTCTTATCTGTCCTAGGTCCCAAGGGTTCCAGGTACATCCATTGCCATGCTCATGTCGGGTGACCCCCCCCATGTTAGATGGGGGGGCAGGAATCTTATCCACTGTGCCACTGAAGGAGCCCCCCAACCTCTCTATATTTGGGGCTCCTGTTATTCTTCCTTAGATCCAAGGGTGCCAGGTCCACACTGGTTGGAGGTCGCGGCAGCAGGATACAATGGGATGAAGTGGCGCAAAGGGGGAATTTGGCCAGTTTCTAGAGAAAACTCTCTACCCTAGGGCAAGAGCAGCATTTGAATCAGTGGGAACACCACGGGAGGATCTGCGGCAGCGAGCCGCCCTGCATCCCTCCCTCCCTCCCTCCCCTCCCCCCCCCCCCCCCGCAGTGGGGAAAGGAGCAGACTGAGTGGCTTAATTGAGCTTCCCCACCACGAGTTTCTAGACTGAGGAGGACACATGCAGCACCAGGAGACTTGTGCCCCCCCCGCCCAGTCAGCTGGCTACACCCAGCCTGGGCTAGTTATGCCAGGACGGGGTGGGAAAAGGCTCCTGTAGGTCTCTAGGATGTAAGGAAACCCCCTGCACAGGCTGGGGCACTGTGCTGGGAGGGCAGGAGCGGTGCCAGGCTATCAGCACTGGATGGGCCTTGTCCTGCCATTGCAGACTCACCCCGGGGCCTGTGTCCCTAGGAAGTAACAGAGGGCAGTGCGCAGCCAGGCTAACGCTCGCCTGGCCCCCTGGAGATGGTGCCTAGTCCCCCACAAGGGGCTGGCGGCCTGCTCCTGGCCTGACTCAATCCTTTGGGGCTAATTGCTGGGAAGAAGATACAATGTTTGGGATCTACGTCCCTTTGCTTTGCTTCACTACAGACCTCTGCCCCGGCCCAGCACCGGAATACTAGAACTCGGGGCTCCCACTTGGATCCCAGGGGAATGGGACGAGAGGCATCCCGGCTCAGATTTGAACCCCCTCCCAGGTCTCCAAGGTGGCGGTAGGACTAGACGTTCCCTCAGTCCACAGAGGTTACAGAGCAGACAAATGGCTGGAGCCGAGGGTTGCGGAGCAAGGAGCAGGTGCAGCAAGACTGTCCGTGGTTCTTGTCCATCTCCTAGCAAGCCAGGGTCCCTTGCTGCTTCTCAGCCACCGCCCGCCCCAGCTCTGCAGAGGGGCCTGCAAGTTCCATGGGATCCTCATGTGCTGGTTCTCGTTGTCCGGCTCATCCAGTGAGCTGCAAGGCTGGGGTGAGCAGGCCAGGCTGAGGGTGCACAGAGAGAGACTGGTCCTGGTCCAATGGGAGGAAGGTGCCCGGCTACCTCTCCGTCCAAGAGAAGGGACTAGTTTGGGGAAAGAGACTAAATGGACTGGTACCTTGGGGGGGGTTCCGCTATAGCCCCTGCACCAAACCCTCATCGTCTGTGCCCGGCCGGCCCTGGCCTTCGAGGTCCAGTCTGAGGGTGGGACGGGGAGCGAGAAACAGGCCTGTTGCCCTGGAGTTGCTGGAGTACAAAGTCCTGAGGCCTTGCTGGGGGGGGGGGGGGGGGTGTTGAGTGTTCAGTCCTGCACCCCGCACGCTCGCCGAGAGCTCGGGCCCGTTCCCAGGGAAAAGGAGAAACCAGCCAGTCAGTCTCGGTCTTGCAAGAGATGGACAAAGCTGGCAGGGAAGACGCCCGTCCTGGAGCCATCTCCTTCAATGAAGCCGACCTGAGGGAGGGCAGAAGGCAGCAGATCAGAGCCGAGAGGTGCCCCAGGGGGCTCCCGGCACAGAAGGTGCAGGGATGCCGGGGGGAGGGGGGGCTTGAGAGTGTGAAGAGTCACAGATCTGCGAGGCAGGGGATGGGGTGGCCTTTGGATGCCAGGGGGGGTCCGGAGATCACACATCCCTGCTCCCAGTACAGCTCCTAACTGCAGACCCCGAAGGGGCCGAGAGTCCATCGGCTCCGCCCCCCAGGGACAGGAGGGGTCAATGGAGATGGGAGAAGAAGCATCCTCTAAATATTAATCTCCTGCCCCCCAGGCCCTGCTCTAGCTCCCTCCTGGGGGGCTGGGACAGCAGGAGAGAGGAGCCCAGTGGATCAAGGGCCTCAGGTCCCAGGCTAGAACTCGGGGTCTGGGCTCCCAGCGGTGCCTAACCCAGTCACCCCAAGGCAGCAGCACTCACCCAGCTCTGCTCATCCTCCTCCCGGGTCACCACGATCACCTCGCCCTTGGAGAAGCTCAGCTCCCGGGCCCTCTCCCCCTTGCAGTCCATCAGCGCCATCACCCTCTTCTGCCTCCCCTTGGCCTGTGCAAGCAAATGGACAAGTGTCTTCTGAGCCCCGGCCCAGCAAACGGGGGGGGGGGGCGGAGGAAGGGGGGTGCCCGCCGTGCAGGCCCCCCTCATGCTCTGCTACAGGGAGGCAGTGCAACAGGGCATCACACGGGGGAGGGTCCATGGGGTGGGGGCAAGCCGGGTTAAACAGCCTTGCATCTACCTGCCCCCCACTTCCCCAGCCCGAGCCTCTTCCCCCACCCGCCTCCCGTCTCCCCCGCCGGCGCCACCCCGCCCTGACCCATCCTTTCCCAAGCAGTCAGTAGCCACGGTAACAGCCCTGCCCAGAAGATGGGCCCAGAGTAAGGGGTGACAGCTGCTCCCAAGGGTAGGGATTTTAGGCCCTTTGAGGTGGTAGGTGACCCAGCGTGATCCTCCAAAGTAGGCCCAGCGGGAGAATCTTTCCTCCTCCACAGCCCCTCGTCAGCCCCCACAAGCCACGCTCCTCTGCAGCAGTGAAGACAAGCCCCACATCACCCTCCCACCACCCCAGCCCCTGAAGTAGCCCGAGCAGGAGTCTGCAGCCCCACAGCTGCTGATGGGAACGGCCCCCTCTCTGCTGTAGGTGAAGGACACGCTAAGGCACCAACTCCCATGTGGTCTGGGGCACCAGGCTGAAAAATGAGCAGCTGCTCAGCACCCAGTCTCCCTCCCCCCCCAACTCCCAGTACCTCTCACCCACCGATCCACTCCCTCCTCTCTCCCCCAGCACCTCCTGCCCCCCGCGAGCAGCTGTTTTGTGGTGTGCAGGTGGCTCCAAGGAGGAGCAGCGAGGCCGGAGCATGCTCTGGAGAGGGAGGCAGGGAAGAGACGGTGTGGGGGCAGGAGTGGGAAGGGGCAGGAGGTTTGCAGGAAGCGATGGAATGGGGGCAAGGCCTGGTTGGGGGGGGGGCAAACCTGCCCAGCTAGAGGGGAATTCGGCCTGTTGGGACACGTGACATACTTTGACCACAAGGGAGGCTACATCAGCGTGGCTGAGCAGAGGGATGGGCCCCTAGGGTGGGGTGGGAGGAAGGAGTCACAGGGGAATTTCACAGCGGGCAAGGGAATCTCAGAGTAGCTGGAAAATGAAAATCAAAGCCAGGGACCGGTTCCCTTCCGGCCTGACTTACCGGGGCGAACCTCCTGGGCATGGGCACAGGGGCAGCGTTCGGCACCGAACTCGGAGCCTTGCTGGAAGGCAGCTCCTCAGAGCTTGGGAGGGAGATGGCCGAGCCGGAGGATTTCCCCGCTGAGCTGCCACTGATCCGCCGGTAGGACCGGGTGATTTCTGAGCTGTGAGGGGAGAGGATCGGGGGGGAGGTTGCTTCAGATTCAGCCATCAGGATGGTTTGATGGTGTGTCTCAACCCTCTCCCGCACCACCACAGGAGCCCTCCCCCTCCAAAGCATGGACTTGTTCTAGCCAATGGGTTCTCCCTCGCTGGCCACCCCCCTCCAGCACCTTCCCCTCCAAAACATCTTTCTCCCCTCCTTGATCCGGCACCGCGGTTGGGGTTCAAACAGGCAGGCAAGGTAGCAAGAAGGCTGAAGACCGCACAGGCTCCGAGGGTGTTGCCTGTTTCGTTGCATATGGGGAAACACGTCCCTTTTCCATGTCGATTTCTCCACATGGTAGAAAGACACCCAGGGGCCAGACCCTGGATCATGTGGCCCTCATGATGCAATTTGGGCCCCTCCCCAGCTTATCCACTAGCAGGCTGCAAATCGCCGTCCACGGCACAAAGCCCTGCTGAAGTAATCCAACCCATCTCTCACCCCTGGGGGCATGCTCCTGCCCCACAAGGGGTCCTCCTCCCAGCCAGGGCTCCGGAGTCCACTCTACCTGAACTTAACCGGGGTTATTTGCCCCTGTTCTGGCGATGTCCCAGCAGCAGCCTGCTGCGCCATTGTCAGACTGGTCTCCGACATCCTCCGCTGGCTGCCGCTCTCCGCCTCTGCATGGGTTTCCCAACAGACCGTGCGTCTGGCTTCCGGGGGGCTCCGGGAGGTGGACAGCGGCCGGGATGCACTGCTGTCCAAGGTGCTGGGAGCACTGGATGTGGACAGGTGTCGGAGGGCAGGTGCCTCTGATAGTGTGGAGGCCTGGGGCTCAGAGGCCTGACGGGGGAGCTCTGGGCGATCTGGAAAGGAGGAAGCAGGAGATCAGGAAACCAGAAGCCCCCGCAGAGAGTTTTCCCTGCATCTGCCGGCTGTATTGAGACGTTGCTTGGTCTTTGAATGCCCCTTGATCAGGAGAGTGGAGTCACAGCACCCAGGCTGCCTCCACCCTTCCCGGGCCAGCAGGTCTCACGAGTCCCACAGGTCTGTGGCAAAGCCAGAAGTTTGGCTGGCGGATAAACCCTGTCCTCAAGAGATCCTGGCCCAGATCTGCTGTCCTGAGAGGCTCAAAGCAGCAGCCAGTCCCAAATGCTGAATCCTTCAAGCTTTGCTCTGGCCAGCACTTCCACCCTCTCTCAGCCTGGCGGAGGGAGACATGCTCACCTGCTGGGCTCTGCCCCGGTTTGGTCCTGGAGCCCCCTCTGGTCGGGTTTTTGACAGGCAGCGGTGGAGGGATCTCCTCGCTGTGTGACCGCCGCTGGACGGGCCGGGAGGGAACCAGGATGGTCTCGTAGGTCTTGTTGCTGATGTCCATGCCAGAGCAGCTCCACCGGTTCTGGGGGAAGAGGGCAGGCTGGCCTGTGGTTGGAGAGGACGTGGACTTAAAGGATCGCTGCAGGGGGCTCACCTAGATTGGGGCAAAGCAAACACAAACACATCACTGCTGCCTTGCAGCTGCCCAGCGGCCTTCCCCACAGCTGCCCCCCTCCGCAGCTGGGTGCCCACCAAGCATTCAAACTCATCGCCCCACCACTGGGCTTAATGCTTTCACGGCTTCCTGGAGCCAGGCTTCTCCAGCCCTTTGCCTTCCCCCCCATCCATGAGCAAGGTTCCTTCTCGGCGCTTGGTCCTGCACATTGCTGTGCCAGGCCAGAGATCTCGGCTGGTGTTCGTGAACATCTGGATCCTGGTTCCCATGAACCCAGCCAGTTCTGCAACAGGCTGGGCTGTGGACGGGGTGGAGGAAGGAGACGTTCCTTTATTAGCTAGGAAAGGGAACTCTTTAAAAGTGACGGCCCTCGTTCACGCGCATGGATTTTGGTTTGCGTGGTAATCACTTGTTTCTCTCGCTCGCTCTCCTTTCCAGGGAAATTTCCATTCTCTCTCAGATAAACCTTCTTGCGTTCTCTGACAAGCTGTGCGAGTGATACAGGAGCAGCGGTTTAAGGTGAAACTAGGGCTCGCTCCATCTGGTACTCCAGCGAGCAGCCAGCCTCAGCGGCCAGCGATCACAGGGGAACAGCCAGCGGAGAGGGGTGCTCCTCTTGCTGACCTGCCAGGCAAAGAGCCCGGAGGGGAAAGCTTGGGTGGCTGGTGGCATTAGGAGAGCAGACACCTAGTTACCAAGCAAGATCCCCTCACGCTAAAGGCAGGAGATAGCAAGGAGATTCTCCGTGCTGGGTGCCTGAGGACAGACAAGGGGGGAGGAGTCCTGCAGGCTCCTATGGGAAGGCAGCCCTGGGACAGGCCGAAGAGCCTCTGCCCCTCAGAGAACCCTGGCCCAGTGGACTCCAGGGACACATACATGCCACTGAGGGGAGCGGTACCTTCTCCTCCTGGTCGTCCTCGCTGTCGTAGGCGTATTCCTGAGGGACCTCCCAGTCGTAGTCCAAGGGCACCTGCAGGTTTAGCTTCCCAGCCTGTGCCTGCTCAAGCTGCCAGAAATGTGGGTCATGAGGAGGAGATTCTGCTCCCATCCTGCATACCCCAAACCCACACCAACCCGCAGCACGGTACCCACCCTCCCTCCCTCTCTGCCCCACGGCAGGAGTCAGCCGGGCTCTCCAAGCCACCCTGCTTCCTCCCACCTCTGCCCTGGATAAGGGCCTCACCCCAGTGTGCCTGCCCCCATCCTTGCCCCAGGGATCTTCTTCCCCCCTCGACCTACCAGCTCTTCGCACTCGGTGTGTTTGTGCCTCCTTGCCACATCCAGGGCCGTCTCGCCTGCAGCATTCACTGGGTGGGGGAGACGAGGCCAGGTCTGCATTATCAGCCCCTTCGAGAACCCCTCGCTCCCACCCATTCAGGGATCTCCCCCCAAGTGCATAGGGGTGCCCCAGGTGGATCAGCAAGCAGCAGATCCACACCCCACTGCCACTGCACCCTGAGCTAGGGGTGGCCACTGTCACCAACAGGAGGATGTTGCTCAGCAGCCAGTGACTTAGAGGTTAACTCAGGTACCTAGCAAAGGTGACGGCCGGGGGCCGGGAGAGCCAATCGAGATAGAGGCTTGAAATGTGAATTGGATATAGGCTCCCTGCCTGCTTTCTTTGTGTAGGCGAGTTAAACCAGGAGCCTGACCTGAGTTCCTAGGTGTCAATACTGCAATAAAAGACCCCCGGCCTGGCCCAGGTGTGCTGACTCCCTCTCATGGGGCAATACAACCGCAGCGTAGACGTAAAGGCTCAGGCTCTGGGAGGACCCAGCAAGGGGGCACGGTCTTAGAGCTTGAGCTCCAGCCCCAGGGAGAAAGGCTGCCCTTCTATTTGTAGCCCCTGGCATGAGCTCCAGTCAGTTGACCTGGGCTCTGAGACTCCCTGCGGAGTTGATGCTCCCTAGGACTTCTGGGGGCACAGCCGATGGTTCTCTGTGCTGCAATAAACAGAGCCACTCTGTAGGAGAACTCGTCTGCCCTTCCAGGCATGGGGGGGGGGGAGCTGTCAGAAGGCATTGGAGGGCTATTAGCACTCCTGAGTTTAGACAGAATCCATACGTCCCCCACCAGCCTGAAGGAAAGCAGGACTTGGGCTAACCCACCTCAGGAGGGCCAGCAACCCTGGGTGTAAAGCTACGCAGGTCAGAGGGTTGTGTGCGTATAGGAGGGGGGGGTCTAGGATAACACCCAAGGAATAGCCTCAGCTAATTGAAGTGAAGACACAGCCAAACAGATTACAGCTCGCCAGATCAGCACACTCTATTAAGCAAGCCGCTTGCTCATTAACTACTAGTTGAATCAATGATTAAAAAAGAAACGAAATTAAAAACTGAAGCTGAAGGGGAATAGAAACATTTAAGGAATTTTCCTAAGTTGATTCTATTGACTAAAGTGAAAAGCATTGTCAGAATGGCATTAATTAAAGGCAAAGTGATTAATCGGGAATAATGACATTAGATCAGTGGTGTAATTAAATGAGGAACTGATTGAAAAGGACATGTTCAATTCAGAACACCACACTCTGAGACCAATCGTGGCACAACAAACAGTCGTTAAAGGTTTTACAGTGATTTAAGCCAATTAAAAGTTTAAAAACTAATAAATGCTCCAAAACTGGCTGTGACTAGGTGTTGTGAAATCCACAATGGTGGCAAATGTGTTGGCTCTCCCGTTACACACACACATACAACCAGTTTTTCTTGGTTCTAATGTGTAGAGAAGGATTATGCATAAGCGGTTAGAACAAAAACAAGGAGTCATTGCATTGGATAGGGCACTGGACTGGGAGTCATGAGACACAAGAACTATTCTATCACCAAGCTGCTTTGTGCCTCAGTTTCCCTGTTTGTAAAATGAAAATATTAGGACTTCCCCAGCTCACAGAGCTGTTGTGAGGGTGATTAATATTAAAGATTGTGAGGCACTCAGATACAACAGTAACGGGAGCCAGAGAAATACCTATACATTGGCAGGCCTCCTTGCTCTTCCATAGTTTGGGGGAGGAGAGGAATCCTATTAGCCGCATTTTAAAATCTGTTCTGACTTTCCTCCTCCCACCACAATTCTACAGGAGAGAAGCATGGCCTGGCTTTCCCCTCTGACCGGGCACTCTGCCTCGTCTGCCCCACGCTCCCTACCTGTGTTTGTGGCCGCTTTTCCTTTCAGCAGCAGTTTGAGGCAGTTGGGCTGGTTATACTGAGCGCTGTAGTGCAGAGCCGTGTTCCCATCCTGAGTCGCTCTGTCCAGGTTCCCCCTGCGCAGCAAGGCAAAGGCGGTTGAAGAAGCAGGCGGCAGTGAAGAACTGCCTCAAACATCTGCCAGCAGTAAGACAGCGCTGCCTAGCTGGGGTTTGGGCATCAGAAGATGCGGGTTCTGTTCCCAACCTTGCCAGGGACCCCGTTCGACTTGGGTAAGTCATGTCCCCAGTCTGTGCCTCAGTTTCCCCATTGCTAAAATTGGGGGGTGGAGGGGAAGTCTCCTGATCTGCCTCGTGTGAGGAAAGGGAGAATCAGTGACAGTGGGGGACGTCTAGGTGGACATTAGGAACAACTATTTCACTAGGAGGGCAGTGAAGCACTGGGATGGGTTACCTAGGGAGGTGGTGGAATCTCCATCCCTAGAGGTTTTTAAATCTTGGCTTAAAGCCCTGGCTGGGTTGACTTAGTTGGGGTTGGTCCTACCTTGGGCAAGGGGCTGGACTTGATGACCTTCTGAGGTCTCTTCCAGCCCTAGGATTCTTTGATTTTGAGATCCTTGCAGGGCCAGTCAAAGCAGAGAAATTGTGTTCCCTTGCAGGGGGACAATGCTGACAGTCCTTTCTCCCTCCTCAACTCATGACAAGGCTGTTTTTCTCCAAATCCCTCCTACTCCGGCTTTGTCCTTCTCTTGCTGTGAACGGGGGGCTCAGAACACAGTATTCCTGCCAGGGTCTTTTTGGAATCACATGGAGAGCAATTACCTCTGTGCTCCATAGTATGACATGGCCACGGAGCCAGCCCATAATTACATGGGCCAGCCTATTGGATAGATCTTATGGCCGCAAACAGGCCAGTCTAGGTCTTTCTTCCTGCTTCATATCCCCCATTCCCAGGGATCTCTTCCTCCCCTGCATTATCATCATCTGCCTTTGGGATCAGTTTCCTCTCCGTGTAGTGTTACAAGTCAAATCTCCTTGTTAGTTTCTGCCCCAGTTTCCAACCTCTCTTGTTCCCTCTAGACTAAAGCTCGCAATTCCCCCCATTTTAGTGTCAGCTGCAAATCCCACCAGCGGTCTCATGAATCCCCTTCTAACGCCCCTGACGAAGGCCAGGCCCCATGTGAGAATGCACTTTCAGCAGCCCAGTTGGTCTCAGGGCAGGAGAACTCTTAAGTCCCATGGATTTTTCGTGGAGCCTCCCATCCCTGTGTTGACCAGGCCCACGCCCACTTTGCTTGTGAGACCTGATACACTGCCAAGCCAGGATGCTGGGACTAGCAACTTCCCAGCTGCCCTCCTCCCTGGGGGAAGCTTACCCATTTTGAATGATGAAGTCCACCAGCGGGAGGGAGGACTTGTCTGCATAACGCACAGCCAGATGCAGAGCCAACTCACCCTGGTCCTGTCACAGGAGGAGGGGGAAAAACCATTAACCCTCTCTCTGGTACAGCGCAGCTTGGCTGGGCACATTCAATTCACAAGAGAACAGAAGAACGGCCATACTGGGTCACACCAATAGTCCATATAGACCAGTGTCCTGTTCTCCAGCAGTGGCCAATGTCAGGTGCTCCAGAGGGAATGAACAGGAAAGGCAATCACAGACTGATCCATCCATCACCCCCTTCAAGCTCCAGGCAATCTACGGCTAGGGACACCTAGGGTACGTCTAAACTACATGCCTCCGTCGACAGAGGCATGTAGATTAGCCAGATCGGCAGAGGGAAATGAAGCCGCGATTAAAATAATCGCGGCTTCATTTAAATTTAAATGGCTGCCCCGCTCTGCCGATCAGCTGTTTGTCGGCAGATCGGGGCAGTCTGGACGCGCCGCGTCGACAAAGAAGCCTTTCTTGATCGGCACAGGTATGCCTCGTGAAACCAGGTTTACCTGTGCCGATCAAGAAAGGCTTCTTTGTCGACGCGGCGCGTCCAGACTGCCCCGATCTGCCGACAAACAGCTGATCGGCAGAGTGGGGCAGCCATTTAAATTTAAATGAAGCCGCGATTATTTTAATCACGGCTTCATTTCCCTCTGCCGATCTGTCTAATCTACATGCCTCTGTCGACGGAGGTATGTAGTCTAGACACACCCCTAGAGCATGGAGTTCCATCCCTGGCTATCTTAACCAGTAGCTATTGGCAGACCTATCCTCCATGAACTTATTTCATTCTTTTTTGAACTGACTGTGGTAGCGTTCTGGGTTTGATGGCCCCTCATCTCCTCGCAGCCCTGCAGAGGTGGCCTCAGCCCCGTAGGTGGGGAGGAAAGTCTGGTGTCCGTCAGCATCAACCGCTGAGGCAAGGGACAGTGGGATCCAAGAGAAATCCTGGCCAGGCTCTCTCAGCTGTGAGAGAGCCACTCACTAGGGCTGGTGGAATTTTTTCCATTGAAACCATTTACTGATGGAAAATTGGATACTGAAAAGTGAAAATTTGTCCTTGAAATGTGCTTGCTCTTCAGAGAAAGTGTTCAGTGTTTCACCAGAAAATCCAAATGGCTCAAAAAAGTGAATATTTCCATTTAGATAGTTGGCCATGGCGCCTCTTGGGAATTTTCATTTGGTTTCTCTCAGTGGTCACCAAGCAGTAGATCTGGATCTACTGGTAGATCTTGGAGCCTCTGACAGGTGATCCTGACTAGTCTGGCCAAGAGGCTAACAAGTGCCAGTACTTCAGATGCCCCTTCCCCACACTGCTGCTCATCTCCTGCCCCTCCCGCTGGGGAGCTTCCTGCTTTCTGTGCAGGGCAGGGAAGAGAGAGGAGGTGCTGATGTCAAGATGCCCCCTCCAATTCTGCATCCTTTCTGCACAGAGCGGAGAGGGGACACAGCAGGACGTGGGAGGGAGTTTGCTGGCTGCTTTAGGGAGTGGTCCAGGCCCAGGGAAGGAGCGAGCCCACCTTAGCTCCACTGCACCACCACCCAGGAGCCACCAGCAGTGCCCAGCTGGAGCCCACATCTCAAACTCCTACCCTAGACATGAACCCCCCTTCTGCACCCCAAGTCCCTGCCCTAACCCCAAGCACCCCCACATCCAAATGCTGTCCCAGATCCTGCACCTAGAACCCCCTCCAGCAGCCCAACAGCCTGCCTCAAGAGCAGCTCAGAGCCTCTCTTACACTTCAGATCCCTTAATCCAAGACCAGATTCTGCACCCCAACCCACTGCTCCAGCCTGAGGAAAGTGAGTGAGGATGGGCAGGAGAGGGAGGATGGAGTGAGCAGGGGAAGGGCCTTGGAGAAGGGGTGGGAAGGAGGCGGGGAAAGGGTATTTATATTTGAGGTAGTTCTTGCATTGCACTTAAATTCAACAAGTGATCTCATGCTCAAAAAGATTGGAGACCACTGCTTTAGGTCATCATTCTCTGTAGGCCTGGTTCCCCAGATGAACTACATCTCCCATGATGCATCATCAAAGTCCCTAGCCATGATGCAACTGTTTCTCCTCACCATGCCATGTGCCCCTGATACAACCTAAGAGATGTAATCAGAGCAGGGAACGCAGCCGATGGAGGAGAATGGGAGCGGGAGGTACTCAAAGTAAAACTCCCATGAGGCTCCATAGCAACATTTCAGAATTGAAAGGTCACTTTTCAATTTGTTTTCCACCAAGCCACTGAACTTTTCAGTGGACATTTTTTTTTTTAAATGATCCATTTAGTCAAAACTGTCCAAAGCCCATTTTGCAACAAGCTCTCGTGCTCAGATTAGAAAACATCAGCATTAGCAGCTCACTTCAAGATGCTGCATAGGAAGGAACTCTAAGCCTCACCACCCCCCCAGTAGCCCCATTCGTGGCAGGATTCTTTCCCCCCAGCTCATCTGCAAGGCCCCCCTAACTATCAACCACATTTCAGTACCGCATCTGCTGTGCTGCGTAGAGCAGTGTTTCCCAAATGGGTTCCGCGAAGTGAAAATAAGGGTTCCACGAGAAAATTCCATTACAATAACATTTTATGATTTAAAAAATGTTGTACACATTAAATGTGACTTTTAGTTTTAAATATGTGCAATTAAACTAAACGTCGATCTCACGACCTTCTTTAGCATTTGTTTATTATTATCCTTACTTATTTGTGATCTACTTTTTCAGCTCCATATATAAGACTGTTATTAGGGGTTCTGCAAAATTCTTTCAAGTTGAAAAGGGTTCTGTGGCCAAATAAAATTAGGAAACACTGGTGTAGAGAGAACCTTGTTGACTTGTGGAAAAGTCAACAGTAGGACGCTTGTGGCCTATGTGTGTCGCTGTTGCATGCGCGCGCACCCCCTTTGACTTTCACAATCCCCTCCCAACGCATATTTACATTATTTTTGTTATTACTTTGAGCTACTTCTTTCGCAATGCTCTTATTTTGGTTTCTGACTGACCTATGCGTTTCACAATTTTCATTTCTCGCTTAGACTTGCCTTTAATTCTTTGAATAGTGAGTTCTAGGATACCTACCCGATCCTGGCTAGAGTGATTAGCCCTATTTTAAATATATCCAGTGCTTTTTTTTGTGACATACAGTCAGAGATTACCTTGAAAGAACGGAGCGTACCAGCACCTCTGTACGTAAATGTCCGACAGTTGGATGGGCTGCATGTCCTAAAAGGGAAATGCTGGCCCTACCCCAGCTTTTTTTTTTTTGCTCAACAACTTTTCCCCTGGAGTATCGGCACCTTTTTTTTTTTTTTTTTTTTAAACAAAAAAGCACTGAATATATCTATACTAGCCAATTAGCCCGTCATAAAATGGGATTTTCAGGTCTCTCCTCCACGTCCTATTCCCTTTCTATCTCGGTCTTCTCTCCTGAGCCTCCAGGTCTCTCTCTCCATCTCTCTCTCTCCCCCGCCCTCTTTCTCCCTCTCCTCTTCCTACTGCCTCCCCCCCCAGCTTTCCTCCGTCTCCTGCTTCTCTCTCCATCTCTCTTTCTCTTCTCCTCCCCCTCCTGCCTCTCATTATCTCTTCTCCTCCCCCTCCTGCCTCTCACTCTCTTTCTCTTCTCCTCCTCCTCCTCCTGCATCAGGAGCACGGAGCCCAAATGGCTGTGTGCTCCCGTGCAGCAGCCCAGCTGAGCGGCTGCCTGTGAGCTGCCTGTGAGCTGCCCCCCCTGCACCATTTCCCTTCACCCCAGCACTGATCCTGCAGCCTCCCAGTTGTCCTCCACCTCCTGCTCTCTCCCTGCCCTCCCTCCGGCCAGGGTCTGTTCACGGCCAGGGGGTGGGGCCTGATGGCGCACGTAAAATGAATGCTGCACATGGATGGAAAAAACTAGAGGGAATGTTGGTCACAGCTGGTATCGGGCATGATACGGATCGTAGAGCTTAGCCAGCATGGAGACATGGCCACCTTGGGACAAGCCCTGGCAACCTTTTCTGGTTTGTATTACTAGGAGCCCAGCAATGAACTAGGGCCCCCTCGTACCAGGCGCAGAACAAACATGGTCACTGCTGGTTTCTGCCCCGGACAGCTTATAACCCACATAAGACACAAGAGCCACCAGCTGGACTCGGGCATGCAAGCAATGCTCACCTGGCTGTCAGGGCTAGCCAGGGGTTTTGCTAAGTCGTGCCCCTCTGCAAAGGCTTGTAGCAAGGCTAAGAGATCCCGGCTGCGAATGGCTTCCCAGAGCCGGTGCGACTCGTCCCGGCCATCTTTCTGGACGTATTTGCGCTCCATGTATTTGGCCACAATATATTCTTTCCTGGCGCTCCTGCGGGTGGGAGGGAGGGAGCTGGATCAGCAGGGCCACGCCCAGCCAGCTTTGCTGTGGATTCCAGAGCCGAGCCTGGTCAGGCATGGGGGATTTTAGACAGGGGCTGACGAGGTTTGGATTCGAGCAAGGAAGGGACAAAGCAAGAGCCGTTCACTAGTCCATCCAGCTCCGGAAAAGGGATTAGACAATAGGGAGGCTTCAGGGGAATCTATTTGTGGATTGCCCCCCCGTAGAGGAAGGCAGTGCCCCCGTCCCCATCCCGAGCGAGCGGTCTAGGCCGGACATGCATCCCCCCCGCCCTCGATCTCACTCCCCAGCATCTTACTCACATATCACTGCTCGACGAAGGCTTCGGATTCCCCTGTGCCGGCAGCGTGGCCTCCATGATTTCATTGAACCGGACATTTCCAATGCTGACCGCCAGCTGCAAATGAGAGGGGGAAACCAACCCCATAAGCACAGGTGCCTCTGTGTCTAGGAGCCCCCATGGCTTGATTTGCCTGGACTTAGTAGCTGCTTGCTTCTCACCCCAGAGAAAGGAGAAATGCCGAGAGAAAGGAGCTAACAAAAATACAGCGGATCCTTCCCTAGAGACGGGAAGAGGCCATGCCACGTTTCAAGGCTAGATTCAGGATTAAAGAGAATTTGTGAGTGGACCTTGCAAGATCCCTGCCAACTAGAACAATCGGAACCTTTAAAACCTTGACTCAGGCTACGTCTAGACTGCAAGCCTCTTTCGAAAGATACTTTCAAAAAAGCCTCTTTCGAAAAAGAGCATCTAGACTACAACCAGTACTTTCAAAAAAGCAAGCCGATTTTCGAAAGAGCGCGCCCAGGCAGTCTGGATGGTCTTATTCAAAAAAGCACAGTTTGCATGACATAGCACCTTTTTTTGAAAAAGCACTTTTGGAAAAAGGCATTATTCCTCGTAAAACGAGGTTTTCTGCAGTCGAAAACACTGTCACGTTCTTTCAATTTACTTTCAAAAAAACACGGCAGCAATCTAGACACGGGGGAAGTTTTTTCGAAAAAAGGTCACTTATTTCAGAAAAAATCCTGTAGTCTAGATACACCCTTAGCGTCAGAAAACAGCCCGCAGGGGCGGCGGGTAATGTAGGAAAGCAAGACTGCCTACATGGCTTGGCTCCCCAGCAGCTGGGGAGGGATGGAGCTGTGCCATGTAGCAGCCCCAGGCCTCAGCTAGGATTGGGTGGGACTTGGCTGAGTGGGGGAGGTTGGGAAGGGTCATGGTCTTGGAGGAAGGGGTGTGGCTTTGGGGGGAAGGGGCGGGGCTTGGCTGAGTGGGGGCATGGTCTTGGGGGAAGGGGCGGGGCTTGGCTGAGTGGGGGCATGGTCCTGGGGGAAGGGGTGTGGCTTTGGGTGGAAGGGGCGGAGCTTTGGCTGCCCATGACAGCCCGGATACCGATCTACTCTAGGCTGAGCTGCCATGGCCATGCCCGTGGCTCTTGGGCTAGGAGGAGGAGGACGGAGCGCCAAGGAGAAGCGGAAAAGGGGAGCAAGGAGACCGATGCCCCCTATGGACAGGGGCTGCTTACCAGCAGTTCGGAGGTGCTGAGAACATCCAGGGTCAGGGACTGTATGCGGGAGTAGTGCACCCCCAGCTCCCGGTGAATGCCCGAGCACTCGATGCACGTCAGGATGCCCAGGTTGATGGAGAGCCACGTGGGATCTGCAAGGCAGCAGCAACCTCTGTCACTGGTGCTGTGACAGCTCCTCGCTGGAGCCTCCGGCCCTGCATCCTTGCCTGACCCCCGTACCTCCCGGCCTGGTGCAGGTCAGCGGCTCTGTCCTTTTTACCCTGCTCTCCGGATGGTGTCAGGGGAGAGCTCGCTGGAGAAACCCCTCCCCTCTGCCAGGACCTCCCCACCCTTCCCCTGGCCCCTGGAATGCCACCCACCCTGGCTGGCCTCCTGCTTCCAGCAACAGCCAGTGACGGGTGCTCCACACCACGTCCAGCTAGCTCACGGAGAGCGCGTGCCCTGCTCCGAGCGAGCACCGGGCTCAGCCACAAGGCCACGCAGAGCTAACCATGCTGGCAACATGACCCTCCATGCGGGCGCCAAGCTCAGGGCACCAGGCCCTGGCACGCTCTGCAACTGCCCCTTTGCAGCATCGGCGTCCCCGTCCCGCACCTACCTGGGGCCCCGCAGTCACAGCACTGCCTGTTGCCTGGCATGCCCTTCACCTCGCCCATGACTAGCCTGGTGAGCTCCTGCAGGCCACCGTCCGTCACCCCCCCAGCCGAGGCCACACAACTGCTTGGATCCCCCTTGAAGGCGTTGCTGAGAGCTTCGTCCTTGCTGTTCTGCAGCACAGACACCCAGCTGGAAGGGGGGAGGGGGAGAGGGGGAGAGGGGAGACTTCAGGCAGGAACCCAGGGAGGGACCAGGGGAGGAAGAGAAACAAAAACCCACTCTAGGCTGGGGAAAGCGTATTGTGGGTCACGGCGCCCTGCTGCTCCTGAAAGCCCAGGTCGTGGCTGGGCAGGGCTGGACGAGACACCGTTTGCAGCCTTCGCTGCTGCGCCTATTTTGGCCACAGAGGGCACCATAATAATACACAACAATCCCTAGCTCTCCGGTTTCTCAGCACCTCTCAAAGCACTCTACGAAGCAGGCAAAGATCATCGTCCCCCTTTCCTAGAGGGGGAAAACGAGGCCCAGAGCAGGTGACTTGCTCCAGGTCACCTAACAGGACAGTGGCACGGCCAGGCCAGAAGCCTGGCTCCCAATCAAATGCTCTACCCACTAGACCCCACTGCGGAGTGATGGTGCAAGGTGGCCAAGCTCGGCATCTTCACACGTGAAGCTCACAAGGTCCACGGGCCCCAGGAGCCAGACAGCAAGCACGGGATGCAAAAGTACAAAGCAGATTTTCCTGCCACCCAGTGCCCTGTATTCTGCAGGGGGGTAGGAACCCCCGGACTCAGCGCAACATTCCAATGAGTGCGCCTGCGTCCCCCGCCCCACCCTGCTGGACAGACTCTCCACTAGGTCTCAGAGCCCCTATCCTGCCGCTAGCCAATGGAGAGCCTCCTGGAGCTCGAGTGGGAGGGACCCGTGCCTCCACCTTGGCAGAGAAGGCAGCTGGCCTGTTCTCTCCTGCAGGGCAGGTGGCCGTTCCCCATGAGGGCGGAGAGGATGGCTGCTGTCACTTACACAACACACTCCTGCTCATCCTCGGCTTGGAAGTGGTACGTCCTGTTATCTGCAGGGAGAGGGAGGAGGACAGGTGAAAAGGATGCTTGCAACAGCTGGGAAAGCCCATGATCTCTGCCTAAGTCCAACAGCTGCTTCAAGAGGCTGCGTAGTTTTTGCAGGATGAGCTATGCCGCACAGGGAAACAAGGCTGTTGATCTGTATTTCTGGAGACCTATTTGAGTCCAACCTTGGGCCACAAGTGTCACGAGTTTGGTGGATCTCGCCTCATTCCACAGAGTCTCAGAGGGGCAGCCGGGGTTACAGAGACGTGGGTGTATCTATAAGGACAACAAAAGAGGGTACTTCTTTCTTGTGTTGTCCTTATATATACCCCTGCCTCTGTGAACTCCATTCCAATTCATCTGATGAAGTGGGTTTTGCCCAAGAAAGCTTACGCCCTAATAAATCTGTTAGTCTCTAAGGCTACGTCTAGACTGATCGGCACAGCGTGGCGGCCATTTTGATGTAAATGAAGCAGCGATTATTTAAATAGCCGCTTCATTTTCCTATGTCTAGTAAACTCATCTGCATATGCCCTTATCCCTCCCTCTGCCCACCCCCTTTTCAGTTCTAGGCATCCCCCAAGCAGAAGGTGCCTCTTGTATGATCCTAAGTGATAAGGGCAAACAAGGAGCCCTGTTGACAGAGGGTGCAAATCAAGCACGTCGAAATTGCTAATGAAGCCGGGATTTAAATATCCCGCGCTTCATTAGCATAAACATGACCGCTGCTTTTTTTCAAAACAGAGTTTTTTCAGAAAAAAACCTGCAGTCTAGACGCGGATCTGTCAAAAATAAAGCCTTTTTTGACAGATCCTGTAAACCTCATTTTTGGAGGTTTATTTTGATCTTTATTTTCGACAGATCCACACTAGACTGCTGTTTTTTGGGGGTTTTTTAACTCAGTTTCAAAAAAAAAAAAAAGCAGCAGCCATGTTTATGCTAATGAAGCACACGATATTTAAATCCCGGCTACATTAGCAATTTCGATGTGCTTGATTTGCACCCCTCTGTCGACACAGGGATGCAGTCTGGACACACCCTAAAGTGTTTGCCCTTATCACTTAGGATCATACAAGAGGCACCTTCTGCTTGGGGGATGCCTAGAACTGAAAAGGGGGTGGGCAGAGGGAGGGATAAGGGCGTATGCAGATGAGTTTACTAGACATAGGAAAATGAAGCGGTTATTTAAATAATTGCTGCTTCATTTACATCAAAATGGCCGCCGCGCTGTGCCGATCAGCTGTTTGGCGGCGCAGCGGGGCAGTCTGGACGCGCCGCGGTCGACAAGGGAAGCATACCCTTTCACGAGGCATACCAGAGCGGTCGACAAAGGCTTCCCTTGTCGACCGCGGCGCGTCCAGACTGCCCCGCTGTGCTGCCCAACAGCTGATCGTCGGCACAGCGCGGCGGCCATTATTTAAATCGCCGCTTCATTTTCCTATGTCTGGTAAACTCATCTACATGGCTCCATTGACGGAGCCATGTAGTCTAGACATAACCAGGGTGTCCATAGGTCAGGAGGGCTGAGGAGCATTGGTAGAGCTGGGGGGGGAGGATAAAAATGAGTTTAGGTTCCTTAATCAATCACGCCTATTTGGTGCCGAGTGCAGTAACCTTTCCCAATCTGGGGCCAGGGCTTTCTCACGCCCCCCCCCCCCACGTCCCTTTCCCCACTCACGTGTCACAAGGTCGAAGCACTTCTTTTCCTCCGGGTGAGGTCGCACTTGGCAGGTCAACAGGTTCAGCTTCACGGGAGGCCGGTTTATCTGTGGGAGGAGGAGAGTGGGTGCCCTTTGAGGAAGATGCAAGCACCCAGCAGCAGAAAGCTGTGGGATCCTCTTCTCCCACATCTCCAATAGCCCAGGACTGGCTGAAAGACTGAGGTAGCAGTACGGCCTACTGGTCGCACACTGGGCTGGAACTCAAGACACCTGGGGCCTATTCCCAGCTCTGCACTGGTCTGCTGGCTGATGCTGGGCAAGTCACTTCCCCCTCTCTGTTCCTCAGTTTCCCCATTTAAAGAACAGGGATAATAATCTCAGCTACAGATTAAAAGTCCTCTCGCATTTGGGCTCGCATTAGCTACACTAACTCCAGAGAATCTTCTTATCTACAGAAATTCCCAAGCCCTCTTAGAATCCCGCTGAACCTTCTTTTGCAGAAGAATTAAAGCCACAGCCCTTTTTCTGCCTTACAGTGTGTGTAGCATTCTGCTTTTAAGCGGCCTTTTACCTCCCCTGCCTCTAGAGGGCAGCCATTCTTTCTGCCTAAAGTTTCGGAACCCAGGGTACGTCTAGACGACATCCCTCTTTCGACAGAGAGATGTCAATTAGGCACTTCGAACTTGCAAATGAAGCCAGGATTTGAATTTCCCACGCTTCATTTGCATCATCGCGTCATGGCGCTCTTTCGAAAAAGCGCTATTTCAGAAATAAAACTGCCGTCTAGATGCGGATCTTTCGAAAGTGGAAGTCTTTTTCAAAAGATCCTGTAAACCTCATTTTTGGAGGTTTCCCTTTTCGAAAGAACCGTGTCTAGACTGCAGTTTTACTTTCGAAATAGCGCTTTTCTGAAAGAGCGCCATGACGCGATGATGCAAATGAAGCACGGGAAATTCAAGTCCCGACTTCATTTGCAAGTTCGAAATGCCTAACTGAAATCCCTCTGTCGAAAGGTCTAGACACACCCCCAGAGGCATCATTTCTGCTCTCCCCCTGAAAAAGTCATCACGAACTTCGGCCAGCAGATTTTTGCCCTCTCCGACTTGTTTGCGGAAGGTGAAGTTGTTCTGATGCACCCATCCGGGTGTTTCAAATCCCAAGCTTGGGCAGCGTTTACCAAAAGTGTAATGCACCGGAGTCCCAAGCAAACATGGGCAGAGTTCTGAACATGCATTTGGAGGACGCACAGATTCAGGGATCAGATGGATTCCAGGGGGGAAAAAAGCCAGTCGACCTTTGCACAGGTCTGTACTGTGCTTTGAGATGACAAGCAGACAGTGCCCCTTCCCACTCAGGATCTTAGCGTGTCGTCATTTACACGATTAACCGATAACCCTGGGCTTGTCAGCTAATCCCAAAGACTACACGCACCCTTCCCCCATTGCTGCCTCCCGTGGAGCCCTCACCCGACATTGCTGTCTGCCCCCTCCTCTTGCTGCCTCCCTCAAGAAGCAGCATCGGGTCCCGGTGGGGGGTCACACGCAGGGAGCTGGCTTTGTGTGTGTACCACCTGCCCTCCTACCCTCCCCTCTGATAGAGAGGCAGGAGAGCGGAGGGTGGGAGGGCAGGCAGTACATGTGGGAAGCCAGCTTCCTGCGTGTATCCCCCATCCTTGCGCAGCAGTAGGGAGGGTGGGGGGGGAGGCAGGGGCTGGTGCCCCCCCATGTGTAAACAGGTAACACTGAAAAAAATCAGACACACATTCGCAAGTGTTTACTTTTGTAAACGTCCCTGCTCAGACACGCGTGAGGACCATGGCACGAAAGGTGCAGCCTGATCCTTCAGCTAAAAGGTTTCCCCCAGTACCACAAGCTCCTTTGTGAGGCGCGGGCTGTGGGGGGCAGAACCCCAGGCCCGCCCAGGAGCCGGCGCCCGGCACTTGGCCTTACCGTGCTGTGGGAGATGGTGAGGCAGCCGTACTTCACACCGCACTTCCTCTTCTGCCACACTTTGCGGATTCTAGGTCAGGCAGAGAAAAGGGAATGAGGGGCCACCGAGTGCCTGATAACCAGCTCCTCCCCCCACCACGAGGACGCCCATCACCCGCTCTCGGGGACGTGCTTTACTGGGGAGCATCGTTCGCTGAGTGAGCGTTGTGCTTCCTTTAGCTCCCAGGATGGAAAATACCCTCTGAGCCCAGCTCAACTGCCCCGGCTGCCTCAGCCTTCTCCTTTTGCTCCGAGTGCCTCCTCCCTTCCCTCAATCCCTGCAGGTGCCCCCAACTGCCGGAGGCATTCCTTGCACCAGCTGTTGGCCCACGAACACAGCTTAGACCCTTCCTTCTCGCCAGAGAAAGCAGCCTGCTGCGGCCATAGAACCGGCCTTCCCTTTTCACAGCGAATTTGGTGCCAGGCTGGTAACCATGGAAACTGAAGTCCAGGAGAGATGCTTGCAGCGTAGGCGACTGTACCACCCAGCCCCAGTCCTGCCCTAATAGGACATCTTGGGACAAATTCCTCTCCATCAGGCACTGGCCTCTCTGCGGATGCTCCCTACGCGGGTAGCAATTAGTGCCAGGCTTGGACAGGGCTTGCATGGGACGGAGGCATCCACGCTCCAGTGTAAGAAATGAACTGATGCCACCAAATCATCTCCAACCTGACTTTGAATCGACATCAGCTGGCAACAGAGGGAGGACTTCTGGTCTGGTAGTAACCCAGCTCGGAGTCCTGGTCCAGGCTGCATATCTTAGCCCACGAGCCAGCCAACCCCCTCGTTCTGGTTTTCCCCAAGTCATCCCAAAGGATCCCAGCTACAGGTCCATCCACTAGATTGCATTTAATCAAGTAATCGACTAGTCCAGCGTTTCCCAAAGTGTGGTCCGTGGCCCGGTATCGGTCCTTAGAAAAAAAATACTGGTCCTTAAAAAAGATCATTGAGCACAATCCTATTCATTTGTGTGACGGGATAGCAGCACCCTGCACTGCCAAGTGCAGCGGCACGGCCCTCTTGGGAGAGAGCCCGCCACCGTGGCGTCTCTGCCGGATATGCTCCCGGGCAGTGGGGCTAGATCCGGCGGGCACTAGGACCCAGGGAGAAGGCCGGGTACCGTGCGCACCAACACAGAACACCCAGCACCGGACGCAGCCAGGGGAGCTGGCACTGGCCGATAAAGCGGCCAGGATTGGGGCGAAGGGGGGGGAACAACCTGCCAGACAGGTAAGGCCAGCGACAGGATTTATTTGCATATTCATCATTTGCTTAATTAATATGCAAGTAAATATTACCAGTCCTCCAAAAGCTTGTGAATGGTTTTACTGGTCCCCAGTATCAAAAAGTTTGGGAACCACTGGACTAGTCAATGGAATTTCCACCCAGCAGCTGGCAGGCATCCTTTCGAATTCGGGTGGGGCAGACGAACAGAGTGGCTATGACGACGGGCAGCTTGGGTAGCCAGCCCTCGCCGCCACCTACCTCTCTGCGGCCACGCTTCTCGAGCAGAGCTTGTGGGTTTGCATCCACTTGACCTGGGAATGCTCCTCGCTGCGGGGGGGGGGGGAAGGCGTATCCTCGGGGTGGAGTGTGAATTTCCCAGGGTGACAGGGCAGGAACAGGGCAAAGACACAAGGGCTTTCCAGGACTCGGATATTTAAAAGCCAGAAAGACCCATTAGGCCCTTCCAAGTCTGATCATCTGCATGGCCCACACAGAACCAGCCCCTGATCCTTCCTGCATCCCTTCAACAGCCCCGTCCTACAGCCTACAGCCTTCCCATGGCCATCAGCTAGCTCTGAGCACAGGAAGACTCCGTCTGAAACCGGAGCCAGCTCCTACGCACCCGTCGCTTTTCTTGGACAGAAAACCTGACTTCTCCGTCCCGTACTGCTTGTTCCCTTGGTGCTGGTGGATGCTGTAGCCGCTGCCAGAGTTCTTCCTGTGCAGGTTTTCCTGGACTCACCGAGGACAGAAGTAAAATAAATAAATATTCAGAGCGCAGGCCTCAGGGTCGGTTTCTTTGCAGCGTTGCCGCCCTCTTGCCCTCCCAAGGCCTGATCCTGCAGGACGGGGCCAGCAGGGAAGAGCCCAAATCCTCCTTATGTTGTCCTCAGCACCCCCAAACGCCCTCCAGCTTTATCATGGCCACCTGGAGAATCCCCTGGAACTCCAGCCGCCACTCACCATCCTGACTTCCTGGGTCTTCTCCTTGCTAGCCAACTTCTTTCCCACCGCCCTTCCGGTGACCTCATGGACACTTGCCTTACCTTCTGGCCGGCCTCACCCATCCTCTGACTGCTGGCAGGCCAGTCCCGACCCTTTCGTAACACTGCTGTGACACCCCCCGGGTGGCTAGTGAACAAACCTGCTCCCAGGCCTGGATACTCTCCTCCCCCGTGGCATCAATGCAGTCTCCATGCTGAGCCCTCGGCCTCCCTCCTGTCCTGCCCCCTTGGGTGCACCCCACCATCTCCCTTGGCTCCAGCCACCACTTCTCTGCCAGTGGCTAAGCTCTGCTTGTCTCTGCTGCCCTGGAAGGCCGAGCCCTTCCGTTGATTTCAATGGGCGTTGGAGCCATTCCTGTTCTCCTATCTACCCACCTGCCGCAGCCAGGGATTTCCCTATCCCCTCCCCCATGGGGGCGTATACCCTCCCTGAATTTCCCCAACACCCCCCAGTTTTGTGAACTATGGTGCCATACAGCCCACCTTCACCCTCACGGTCTCACCCCTCGTCGGCCCCGACACCCCCTCCTGTAAATTCGAACCCCCCCCCCCAATTTCAATTCCTGGGGAGGCTACTGGCCGCAGCTCTGCTTGCTCCTGGCCACCCTGGGGAAGTCGAAGGGGAACAGGCCTGCGTCTCTCAGTGGGAAATCCAAGGTGGGATGCTCTGACTCTGCTGGTTACACCCCAGGCTGTGCTAGGCCCCTTCACGGCCAGGCGCCATGGGAGGACAGGCCAGGAGCCTCACCTCTTTGTTCTCCAGCTGCAGGATGCCTCGGAGGGAGTCCCGGATCTGAGTGAGCTCCTTCACCTCCTCCTCCTGGGCCTGATGCAGCTGACAAGAGAAGCAGGAGCAGACATTCATGTGACCATCCCATCACCCGCCCTCTACCGGGGTGGGGGGGAGCAGAGAGTGGGGGAGGTGGCCGTCTAGCTAAACTAAGGCAGGAACATAGGAACGGCCAGGCTGGATCAGACCAAGGGTCCATCTAGCCCGGTATCTCTTCTCCAACATGGGCCAGCGGCAGGGTAGGTTCTCGCTTAGCCACTTGTCCATGGACACACGTCCAGGCATACAGTAGATCGGAGAGATCTGATTTTCTGCTATTCAAAAAATCAGCTGGTTTCTGCTATGGTAGCACCTTCATTTGAAGCACTGAAAATTCCCCCTGCATTGCTCCGGCAGGATTGTGCACGCACAGCACAGGACCCCTGCCAGCAAGGTGTTCTCACTACTGCTTCCTCCCGCTTTCCTAGGGGCTAAGTCAGGCTCGCTAGACCAGCCGTGGCCAACCCATGGCTCTTCCCCACCCTCAGGGTGCGGATCATGAAGCTCCCACCCAGCAGCTCGTAAAGCCGCACATGCGCCCCTGAAAACGGCCTTCTCCTCCGGCCCCCCTGTGCTCACCGGGGTAGGGGAGCTGTCTGGAGCGGCCATTAAAAATGGAGTATCAAAGGTGGTGGTGGCCAGTGGGAGCCTCATCTTGTCAAAAAGCCTCTAAACGCATTTTCTTAAAGGGGCAGTCCTTTTTTTTTTTCCCCTCAACAACTTTGCCCCAGCTCTTCGCACTGGATCCACTGCTATCTTGGCTCTTTGCCCGGAATGTGTGGGCCACCCTGCACTGGACAGTCACAACCCCCCTCCCTCCTGCAGCACCTCTTGGAGAAGGCAGCCGAACCCCGGTATGTTCTCTCCTGAAAGCTCATTGCTCCCCACCAAGGGATCTAACTAACTGGCCTGGTCCAGAATAAGGATGTTACATTGCGATTCTCTGGCTACTCGTGTACTCGATACAATTTGTATCGACTACATGATTAGTCAATAAGGGGGCCCTCCGCAGAGCCGCGGTGGGAGCTGGCTGGAGCTGGAACCGAGCAATCCCGGCTCGTGCCGGCTCTGGACTACTGCAGCTCTGCATTTAAAATGTAGTAAGAGCCAATAGGCTCTTGCCACATTTAAAATCCAGAGGCGCAGTGTCCTGGATCAGCACAAACCGGGACTGCTCCATCCTGGCTTGCACCGGGTCCGGCAGCCCGTTTGTGGCGGCCTGGGCTGGCTGCCATGAGCAGGGGCTGCTTCGGCAGCAGGCTCTGTCTGTGGGGGGCCCAGCTCCTCGCGGGGACCCCTATGGACAGGGGCTGCTGCCAGAGCAGCCTTTGCCCGCAACAAGTCTGGGCCTGCTCTGAGCAGAGCAGCCTCCCCATCCCCCCTTGCTGCCTCTGATAGAGGTGGGTGGGGGCAGGCTGCACCATGGAGACAGTGCTGGGGGGGGGGGGAAACGCCTTTTAAGCCAGCTCCCCCCAGCACCAGCTTCTGTTCCCCCGCCCCTTGCTGCTTCTCATACAGAGGCAGCAAGGGGGCGTGGGAAAACCTGATTCGACTACTCGCTTACAGTCCAGAGAAGCGCTGAGCATCTGCAGCACTTGGCTGAGCACACTTACTACTTGTAAGGAGGCGGAGAGCTTCTCAATGAAAGGGTAGAGATTCTGAGCAGCCTTCCAGCCATCTTGGAAGAAACTGAGAGCAAGAGAGAAAAACGGTGATCACACGAGGCCAGGTCCTTCACCACCAGCTCCCAAAAGCTACTGTCAACACCTCGGAGTTCCTGCCACGCTGGGCCTCTCAGCCAGCACACGCCAAGAGTGCCAGGGCCACACCAGGGCTCCCGAAGAGCCACAGCCACACGGCCGGATGATGTGGAGGGGAGGGGGCTTAGAACGCTGATCCCACCTCCAACTCCAGAGGCCACACTCACGTTGTGCCTCTACACCAGTGTTTCCCAATTTTATTTGCCCACGGAACCCTTTTCAGCTTAAAAGAATTTCAAGGAATCCCAAGGGTTGCCAGCTAAAATTTGTCAAAAAAAAAAAAAACCAGAAAAATAGACTGTCTCTTTAAGAGGGGGCGGGAGGTTCCAGAGCATCAATTGGGAAACACTGCTCTAGACCCTGTGCTTAAAGCAGCAGGGGTACCAGCTTGTGATGCGGCCCACGTGCTTCCGGGGGCAGAATGGGCCACTGGGCAGGTCAGAGTGCTCCCCTGAAGTAGATCACCAGCTCCGAAGGGTGGGACGGGCTTGGGGCTGAGGCTGAACCTCTCACCTCTAATCGTTCAGGGCTTCATCCCACTGCAAAACGTATAGGATCAAACACCAAATAATTCTGGAGCGGCCCCACCGCGGTCCAGACTCTGGCCCAGATCTGAACGCTTCCAGACATAGGGCTGTTTGAAATCCCAGCCTGGATGCAAGTTTGATGATGCAGGCTTGTCTCCTCTGTTGTTCTGAAGCAGCCTCCACTAGACCTTGGGGCACCATCTAGAGGCCAGCTGCTCTGGAGTCTACTCCTAGCTCTGTGTCTGAACGACTTGTGGTCACTCACTACACCTCAGTTCCCCTAGATGTAAAACACTTAATCTACTATAGATCTGAGAGAGAGTTTGCCTGTCTGGCCAAGGACTCCTCCTACACAGTCAGAGCTAGGACCACCAAATTCAGTATACAGCTTCCTCTTATCACAACTTCAAGTAACGTAAGGGTTTGCTTGTGCCAGGAAAATGGGATGTGCCAGGAATGGGATTGGGCTGTATCTGCTCTATGATGGGGCCACAGGAGGGGGCACCTCCCACAGCACCAACCTGGAGCTCACCCATAGCTGCTGCTGCCAGGGACAGGTGGTCCCTCCGTGGCCCCCAGTTGTGGGGTGTGTGTGTGTGTGTGTTCCTCCTCTTGAGGTGTTTTAGCAGGTTGTATGTCCCCCCTTCCCCCCCCGGCCTTTGGGGTCCTGCATTTTACTTTATAGATATTTATTTATTCGGTTTTAAAACATGTGGTAAGCCACCTCGAATATTTTTAAAGTAGAGAGGAGGAGTAAAAATGTTTTAAATAACTAAATAAAATAACTAATCTGGACCTGCCCCAGTCAGGGGACGTGCACCCCTCCCCAGGCTGTGCCCACTGGACCTGCAGCAGACCTGGAGAGGCATGTCTCACATGCTGCAGTGCGAGTGCTTGGGGGGGGGGGTCCTCTCTCTCCCCAGGGCCACCTGCGTACTGAACCCCTCCTCCCCAGCCCCACCCCAGAGCAATGATGGAAATGAAGCGTGGGCCTTTTCAGTTTATTTTTCAAAAAACAAAAGTTAAGGACCCAAGCAACACCGGGTAAATTTTCTAGTAATAAAATATGACACAGTAATTGCTACTAGGGTAATTTCTCTCCATGGCGAGGGGTTGCTTTAGTAATGATCTAATCACACAAAACCCTAACCACTCACTGGACTCCTGGTCGGTAAAGTGCCCTTTTCTGCAGCCCTTAAGCACGTGAGCTTAACATCTTTCATACTCAGCAAACATGGAACGTGGCTGGCATGGGGCTGCTGAACTCCATGCAGACTTAATGCTCTCTGGCCAACCTGAGAGCTACTGGGAATTAAAGCAAATGCGGGCGAGGTGGCAAGTCTAGAGTTCTTCTCCAGGAAGTGACATCGCCAGCTCACAGGATGTGCTGCGTGGGGCGGTACCTACTTATGCTGTGCATGGAAAAACTTGATCAGGCTCTGCAGGAAGTCTGGACCTTGCTTCATCTGACTCTCGTTCGCTTTCAGCAGATACTAGAGAAGGAGGAGAAACACCGAGTTAGGATGTCGTTGAGGGGGGACTCAAACGTTGGACTGGCTCAGAGGAAAGGACTGGAAGAGGCCAGACTTTTCAGAAGTCCAAGCCTTCGTGTTGCCGTACGGCCAGTTCTTTAGTGATCAGATTCAGGTCTGGAAATGCCTCTAGATGCACATGGGCTGCAAATCCAGATGTGCATGTGAACTTACCCCCAGGTCTAGAGCGGTTTGCGCCAGGTCCCATCTCTGCTGGAAACTCTCTGAGGACCAGATGAAAGAGTGGCCGGTTAAACTGGGCTTTGCCCAGCTGGATCGCTTTCTCATGCAGTGGCACAGCGAATGCGGTCACAATAATTTTACAGAGCAGTTCAGGGGGACTCGGCTACAGCTGCCTCTAAAGCCTGGTCACAGCCACAAAAATGGGTTGTGTTTCGCTAACACGGGTGAAATAAGCCCAGCCAGCACAGGAGTATTTTTCCCAATGCAGCATTAACACATTTAACTCAATTTTAGCAGGTCTAGTTATAACCTCTCTCTCTCTTACGGCTCGCCTCCACTCATGTGCCAGAGCTTTCCCTGGGAAAACCCAAGGACGGGGATTAGGAGCTCTCTCTGCACCTAACGGTCAAGGACTGGGTCTGTTGTTTTTTAACAAAGACAGTTTTCCCCCCAACTGTGAGTTAAGTTTTGAGTTAAATACAGCATTAACCAAAACCAATACCTGTTTAAAACCCGGTCAAAGAAAAATACCACTCTCCTCTCAATTAATTAGGCTTTACTTGTGTAGCATCTGCAATGGCATTAACCTAATAGCTCTTCAGTTATCCACAGAACCTCACATAAAACACGCAAGTGTGTGTGTTAAGTTGAAAAAAAAAAAAAAAAGAACTTTTAGATCTTCATGCAAAAAAGCAAAGCAGAAAGCACAATCCCATTTTGTCCCCATTACAGCCAACGCAGTGTCAGTGGCTTGCTGAACCGGGCAGATGGGAAAGTTCTGACATTTTAATTTTCTCATAGGAACTGCCCCAACGGTTCAGACCAGGCTCCATTTAACCCAATATCCTGTCTCCATCAGGAGGCACCAGCAGCATCAAAAGAAGGAGCAAGAAACCCTGAAGACCAGGAATGACTTGCCCTTCAGGGGAGGTTTCTTCCTGACCCTGATGAGTTCAGAGTTGGCCTGTGCTCTGAAGCATGAGGATTTAAATCCTTAGCACACTCTGGGTGGTCTCATTGTCCATGTAAATGTTCAATCCTTTTTTGAAGGCAGCCGATCTCTCGGGTTCGCTGGCCTTTTTCTAAGGAGCGCAGTGCTGCTTGGCTCCTGGACCTGGACAGCAAGGCAGCAGCAGCAAAGGGGTTAATGTGACTCTCATTAAGAGGAGCCTATATCTGTGTATTTTAGAGGCAGGCAGCATGAGGAGGCCAGGGGGGAAAGTGCTGCCGGAGGAGCTGGGTTCTCTTTTTGTAACGGCTCCCAGCTGGCTGCATTGCAGTCGGGGCGGGGGGGGGGGGGGGGGGATTTTTATTTTTCCTTTGCCAGTAGCACAGCCGGAGAAATGTGTTGCGAGCCCAGGAAAGGGGGCATGGAGGGCTGGAGGAACAGGCCAAGGCAGAGCAATGTCGAGCCTTTGCGAGGGGGGAAGGGGAGCTGAAGCTTGCACGGGAGGTACTGCTGTTGAGCCGTCAAGAGGCAACTGGGACTCCTGGACTCTATTTCTGGCCCTGAGAAGGGATTGGCATCTCTGGGGGTTAAAGACTCCTGGGGTCCGTTCTTGGCTCTGCCACTAACTTTTTGGGAGACCTTGGGCCTCTCTATGCCTCAGTTTCCCCATTCACAAGCAGAAATGATACTTCCCAGCCTCGTGGTGTTCAATGAATTCTTTGACGGGAGCAGGAGCCTGGGCATGAGGCGACTGCTGTCAGAGCAGGCACTGGACACAAACAGCAGATCAGGGACCACCAAGTGGCCTGGAGCTGATCACCCCCCAGGACAGGCCTAGAGCAGGGATGTTAAATTGCGAGTAACTGACTGGTCCATAGGGCACCTCTGCCTTTGAAGTTAAAAACAGCCCCAGGGCTGTTGCTACACTTTAAAGGCGAAAGCGCCATATGGAGGCCAGGATCAGCTGGGGACTCCCCTGCTACCCCCGGGCTCCGAGCAGCGCTGCTGCTTTGAAACGCCACAGGTAGTCCGGCGTCAGGCTCCTTGCGGCGTTTCAAAGAGGCAGCGCCAAGTGGAGCCTGGGATCAGCTGGGGACTCCACCGCTGACCCCGGGCTGCATGCGGCGCTGCCACTTTGAAATGCCGCAGGGAGCCTGGGGACACCCCAGCTGGCCCTGGGCTTCACGCAGCGCTTCAAAGAGGCAGCGCTGCGTGGAGCTCAAGGTCTGGCCCCATGCTCCATGCGGTGCTGCCGTTTTCTCCCACCTTGCTGCCTCTTTCTGACAGAGGCAGCAAGGAGGGTGGGGGTGGGAAGTGACTAGTCGACTAGCCTGTTGACTATCTGATAAGCATTTGCTTATTGGATACTCGACAAGTCCTTCACATCCCTAGCCCGGGTTGGGGGGGGCGGGGAGGATGCAGCAATGGGCATGTGAGATTTCCCCTGTCCCCATGCTAGGGCACGTGCCAAAGGCAGGAAGGATCGTGGCTGGAGGCATATGACTTGGGCCCTGCCTGCTGTTGGCTGTATGGGGGCAGGGGACTGGACTTGATGGACTGGAAGGGACCCCGGAGCCTCAGTATTCTAGGATACATGTAACCGTTCCACGAATCCTGGCGCAGCTCTCTCAGTCCTCCCCCAGAGCCAACAGGGCGTCAACCCAGAAACATTGAGCTGCTATGCCTTAGAAATCACTGGCTAGAAAAGCCACACACACAGTGGATCACTGGAACAGGAACTGCCTAGCTGTGTGTCACAGACCCCGTACAGCTAACCAGCAATGGGGAGTCTTTGGACTGCGTGTGGGTTCTGCTGCTTGCAAAGGTACGAGTTAGACTGAATGACAAGGCTGAGAGGGACACAGAGCCGGGCACTGAGCCCAGGGTGAAATCCAATAGCCCTAACGTGGCACAGCAGGTACAGGGGGAGCGCAGCCCTGGGGGGCCACTAGATACTGCACAGACATCTCTTCTTCCACTGCAGCCCCTGGGACAAAGCCCCTCCCTCCCGCGGCACCACCAACACGGAGCGTTTCCATGTGCTGGTATTTACTCAACAGTGCAGCTATTCAAAGGGATGACTCAGTCCCTGGCTCACCCCCAGAGCTCCAGCCCTGCCACGGAGCCCAAAACCACAACAAGGGAGGAAAGCTGCTGCCCTTTCACGGCTCTTAACCCTCCCTCCCCTCGCCCCCACGAGCCGCTCGCGGGATCCCCCAGCCGACGCTGCCCTCCCCGCACATGCTCACCGTGGACGTGTTCCTGCAACGTGCGTCACACGGGGATGTCAGAGAGCGTGTGCTTGAACAGTCGTGTACCCGTGTGAAATCTTAGCCGGGACACGACTGGTTAATAGTCGGCGGGGCGGGCCGGCTGTCTGCGCTCCTGGCCCCTCTCCTGGGGAGCCCCCCACCACCCTGCACTGCTGCCTCTGTATCGGAGGCAGCAGCGGGCGGCAGACCAGCCGCCGGCTCAGATACAGAGGCAGCAGCAGCCCCTGTCCGTGGGGGGGTCTGAGCTCCATGGGATGCAGAGCAGCTTCAGTCCGAGGGAGGCTGGGCCCCGCCCCAGACAGGGGCTGCTGCCGTGAAGCACCCTCTGCCCAAGGCAGGCCCAGGCTGGTGGCAGACAGAGGCTGCTCTGTGGGATGCAGACGCAGCAAGGGGAGATCTTGCAGTCGACAAGATTCAGCAATAAGCCTAGACTACACATGGACAGCCTTACGGCCTGGGCTCACACCTGGGCTCCGGGAGGGTGTGTCTAGTAGACAGAGGCGGGATGGGAGGCCGAGCGGCTCCAGTGGTTGGAGCAGGGAGGGGGAAGCCCAGACTCCTGGGTTCCTTTCTTGTTTCCAGGAGGGCAGCACTGACTAGTAGTTAAAGCAGGGGTCCAGGCAGCAGGATTCCTGGGTTCTGCCGCCCGCTGGTTTGCTCAGCTGTTAGATGGGGATGTGTGGGTGCCTAGCTGGCGGGTCCGGTTTGAGGCTTGACTCACTCCTGTTTGCAAAGAGCTTCTAGCACAGATGAAAGGCAAAGCCGATGTGCCCAGTGTTATTGCACAAGGCTAAATCCTCCTGGCTTCGTAGCTCGCTCCGGGGATTTCCCCGGGCTCTTCTACCCCAGCTGAAGCAGGAATCTTCCCTACACACACCCCGCCCCCAAGTTTCCGGATTCTCTCTCAGACTGGCTGGGACACGCAAGTGACAGACCTGCCGCCGTTCCTGCTTCGCAAGTGTGAGCACAGATCCGGCCTCCGTCTGTGCAAGCGGCCCCGGAGACGGCAGGTGAGTCGTTAGCAGCACTGACTCGCTCCGCACCATCGTGGGAACCACTGGCACAGCCCGGCGGCTATTGCTGTGCAGAACACCTTCCCAGAGAGTCCTGGCCTGGAGATCAGGGCTGGGGCTGGCCCCAGCGAGATATTTTTCTCCCCTCTCCCCCGCTAAACTGGCCCTGCTGAAGAACAAAGCAAACGGGGCCCCTTGCGGTTTGCACTGGGCTTCACAAGGTAAAAGCAACGGGAGGAAGTCAAGCTGGGCCAGCACTCGGCCCCCAGAGCAAGAGGCTGCATTCACGCTCCAGCCCAGGGCTGGGGAACCTTTTTCGGGCCAAGGCCGCTGCCCCACAGAAAAATCAGTCGGGGGCGGGACACAAGTGAGAAGCAAAACCCCAAACCCCCTCTCTGCCTTGGGCCCCGACGGCGGAGAAAGACGCTCCTCACATTTTCCTCACACCGCAGCCTTTGGGGGCCCAGGCTAGCAGATTCTGTGGGCTCCACCTCCCGGAGGGGGGGGCTAGGGTACCAGCTGTCTCCCCAATGCTGGGAGGGAGCCCCAAGCTTCGGGGGCTGGATCCAGCCTTAGATTCCCCAACCCTGCGCCAGCCACACACCGGAGGTATTGAAGAGCGTACGGTCAAAGCCGATTCCTCGCACTGGGGGCAGCAGGAGGAAGTTCTGAGTGTCGGAGAGACTGGGCCCAGCACAAAGCCTCCCTCCCCTGCTGCCGACCCTGACCCTTGGAGCTGAGAGCCGGCAGACACAGCAGGGTACCGGGACGGGCAGGCCCCACGGGAAGCCGTGAGGCTCGCTAGCCTGTGGCTCCAGCACTGAGGCCAATGGGCTGTGTGTGGAGAGAGGTCCCAGCACAGGGAGGATGGAAGCCTGCCTCTGGCCAGTTTTCCCAGCGCTCCCTGGAACCTGGGGACAGACCCAAGTGATAGCCAGCGGCCAGGCTACAGGCAAGGCGGGCACTGGCGGGGGCATAGCAAGGGGAGGGGGACAGTTGCCCCCAGGCACCACCCCAGGGGGGCACCAATTTAGTCCCACTCCCCTCCCGCTGTCATCCCTCAGCTCGCCTGCTCCTCCTCCAGCCGCTGGAGCCTCCTCCCCGCTCCTGCCCGACCCTCCTCCATCATCGCCGCCAGTGGGTTAGTGCGTGCGGGGGCCAGGCAGTTCAAGCTCCCCCCTTCCCGGGCCGTGCGCTGGGGTGGAGCAAATTTTGCCTTGCCCCGCTACACCTCAGGGCACCGGGGCAGCAGACAGGAGCTGCAGGCCGGCTGTGCGCTGGGGGCGGAGGGGCTGTCGCAGACAGTGTCCCTGGCTCTAAGAGAGACGGGCCTACGCCCCCCGTTGCTCCACGCCCCCCAACAGGCAGGAGTTGATCCCTCGGTATATTTCTGTCACCTCCGTCCCTGAAGTATCTGAGCAAGGCCGGCTGTGGGTAGAGTAACCGGCGGCCCATTTTCTCCTTCATCTGCTTTGTTTTCTACAGCTCACTAGGCTCTTGTGCGTGAAAGTGCCTGCGAGGGCTAAGGCAGGAGAGCCAAGTGGATAAGGTCAGCGTTCCCTGTAAGCAGACAGCTGGGGCAGCCACCCAGAGATTCAGGTGCCACCCAGCTGATTAGCAGAACGCCCACAGTGCCAACTGCCAGCAGCATGTGTTTCTACTGCTGGTGCTCATCCACGCATGCCTCGGTGCACATAACAAAATGTATTCCACCAATGGATTAAAATATAAAAAGAGAGGGACCATTGGGTAAGGCACTGAACTGGGACACTGGGATTCACAAACTCCGTGTGTGATCAGGGCATCTCAACACTCCCTCTGAAATGACCCTTCCCTTCCTGACAAGGCAGCGATCAGACGCGCCGGGGCGCGCAGAGCGCCTCAGTGTACCTTCCCCAGATCAAAGCACCCACAGCTGCTCCGGCACGGAAAGCGCCATCACCTCGCACATCTGCAGCTGGAACATGCGGCGCTCTTTCTGCGTCTCCTCGGCGATGTCCGCTGGCGACGGCTCCACCTGGATGACTCCCGCTGCCCGGGCTCGCTCCCTCTCCTTCTCCATCTTGGCTCTGGGGAGGCAGGAGGGCCAGCGTCAAGCCAAGTCTGGAATTACTGCCTAGTTCTGCTGGCAAGACCCAACCAGGAGACATCCGTGGGGACATGCAGAACTGGGAGCTCTCCCCCCAGCCAACTCGCCCACACAGCGAGCAGCTTAACCATAGAACTAGGGGGTGAGAAGGAACCACGAGGGCTGCCCAGTCTGACCCTCACCAAGGTGCAGGGTCATTCTCTACAGTGCCTCATCTGGGAGTGAGAGCCATGAACTGACCAATCTCTGGTGCTCCAGCACAGTCTCCTGCCAGGACTCCTGCTAAGCCAGACGGGGAGTGGCATTGCTGCACACTTACCATGCAGCCCGCTCGCCCACTCTTGGCCCAACCTCAGCTCCAGCTGAGAAGGGAAGGGTTGTGTTGCAGTCTCCTGCCCCATCCCCTGCAGCACCCTCCAAACTGAACTGAAATAGCAGGTAGCTCCCCAAAGCCCTTCTTGCTTCATCTCCTACCGTGGCCCCTGCTGGAAGCAGCTGGACCTGGCATAGCACCATTGTCCACAGCGCCCCCTGCTGGGAACGGCTGGACCTGGGATTGCAAAGGGCTCCTGCACCATAGCGCCCCCTGCTGGGAGCAACTGGACCTGGGATAGAGCAAAGGACTCCTGCACCATTCTCCACAGCGCCCCCTGCTGGGAGCAACTGGACCTGGGATATAGCAAAGGACTCCTGCACCACAGCGCCCCCTGCTGGGAGCAACTGGACCTGGAATATAGCAAAGGACTCCTGCACCATTCTCCACAGCGCCTCCTGCTGGGAGTGGCTGGACCTGGGATAGCAAAGGACTCCTGCACCATTCTCCACAGCGCCTCCTGCTAGGAGCCTCAAGCCAGCACTTGTGCTGCAGTCTCCTTTCAGGCCCAAGCACCCGGATGGCAGTAACTAGCAGCTCACACAGGAGCCTGGCCAGTCAGGAGACCCGGTGACCTCGTTTTGCTGCCAGGGGCCTGGCCAGCTCCCGAGCTGCAGCCCCTACACAAACCCCCGTTGTTTCGAGGATAAGCCTGTTCCTGCCAGCGGCAATGGAGCGACTTACACTTTGGTCTCATAATCCTTCCAGGCCTTCTCAATCTGCTTCTTGTAATCCTGCGGGAGGGAGAACTGCAGTCAGCGAGGGCAGCGCTGCGGGCAAGGCAGGGACTCGTTTTACTTGGCGAGGAACTGGGCCTCCCTCCCCTCCTGCCAACGTGGACATGCTGTGCTCTTCCTGGGTTAAGCTCCATCCACAGCCCCAGCCATTCCCCTAAGCCCCAGCCTGCCGGCTTCCTTCCTCAGTCCAGCCTCGCTAGAGCACAGACAGGGGTGACAGACAATTGTCTCCCAGGATCTAGCGAGGAGCCAGGCATCCGTCCCAGCCACAAAGCCAGGCCACGCCAGCCATAACGGCTCCAGCTTCCAGCAAGCCCACTGATTCCGCCCAGCGGCGAATATAGGGCAGGGCGAGCGGGGCGGCTGTCCCGGGCCCCGCGCTTCAATAGGCCCCGCGCCAGCGCCAGGGCCGGATTGGCCAAGCAGGATACCGGGAATTTCCCAGTGGGCTGTCAGCCGAAGGGCCAGCTGGCGGCTGCTGGAGGAGGCGGGGGATTGTGGCGGGGCGCCGCAGCCCCGCACTTTTAAAATTCCCCGGCGCTGGCCAGTACGGGCCACGTGGGGCCGAGGGAGTGCATGTGCGGTGTGCTGAAACGCCGTGCAACAGCTGAGAGGGGAGACGCCTGGGCGTGGCGTCACGGCCCGGGACTTCAAAACCACACGGCCCAGCGTTGCACCACTTGGTTCGGCACGTGGCCTGGAGCCTGGGCCGGGGTCGCGGCTGCCCTGCACACTGGAAGGCAGAAGGTGGATGGCAGAGGAAGGGGCTTGTGCTGAGTGGAGGGGGGCAGGTCAGGAGAAGAAAGGGGAGGAGAGACAAATGCCAGGGGGCCAAGGGGAGACAATGAGGAAAAGGGCAGGAGAGGAGGTGTCAGTGGGAAGGGGGACAGGGTGATGCTGGGAGAGGAGAGCGTAAGGGCATTGAGGGCTAAAGGGGGGAGGGCTTGAAAGGAGGGGTGGGCATGAGGAAGGTGGGGATGGAGCAAGGCATGTGTGAGGGCACAGGGGCAGAGGGTGGTGAGGGGGTGGGCATCAGGGAAAAACAGGGCAAAGGGCGCAGGGGCAATGAGGGAAGGGGGAGGCACCAGGAGGATGCAGGGGTAAGGGAAGGTGAAGGTGCCAGGGGATTCTGGGGGTGAAGCAGAAGGGCAGACACCTGCAGGAGAGGGACCAGCACCAGAGGAGAGAGAGGGCAGGTGTGTAGAGGGAGGTGTTAGGAGAGGGGATGAGGACGGGGGTAGCTCACATGATCAGTGTGGGGCTACTGGAGGAGTGGGCATGGGGGGGACCCCTTTTTTCTGTTTTTTTCTCCAAAGGGGGGGCCCCGCAAAACTCTCATCTGCCCCCGACTCCGCCCTCCTCCCAGGGATGCCGGGAGAACAGTCAGCTCTCCGGGCAAAGCAGCACTACAGCCCCTGGGCCAGGGGAATGGAGCTGGGGGTAGCCCCTCTGCTAGACACCCATCAGATGGTAGAGTTCTTAGCCCCCTTTCCCAACTGGGGTGGGGGGAGAAGATGGGGTCTCCAGCCCTGCCCCACCACCAGGTACAGCCGGGACACCCAGCAGAGGCACATTGGCTTCCCGGTGCCACGTCGCGAGCCCTGCTATGCAAAGGGAGACACTTTCATCAGCCACCGGGGAGGGATGGGACCTGCGGAAGGGACCCAGGCATCCGGGGAAGGGGAGGAAGCGTCTTGCAGAGGGACAACCAGCTTTGCACGCAACAGGAAACCCAAGAGCTGCAGCCCACAGGGACCCATTTGGCCGGTTCTCTCAGGGCACAGCTGGGGAGGAGCCAAGGAGGTGGGACCAGAGAGCCAGGGATGGGGGAGGGAGTAGCAGGTCCTGTTTTGCCAGCCCTGTTCCTTTCCCTAGGCCCAGAGCCATAGGACAGTTCAGACAGCTGGGGCAATTACCAGGGGCCTGGCACCGACAGCAGGGGGCCGGCCCAGCCCCACCCGTGGCGGGAAGCAGAATAGTGCAGCAGCCAGGCCCCTGCCGCCATCTCCCAGACAGGCGACTCTGCTTCGCTGCAGCAGTGGTGAGTGCATGGGGGGGAGTGGGGGGAGAACAGGACCCTGCTGCCAGCCTTAGCCCCTGCAGCAATCCCAGAGGCTGGGTGGCTCGGGGGAGGGGTTGGGGGGAAATAGATGGAGTGGGGAGAGAGGCAGGGGAGCGAGTATGGGGGGGGGTGTTGTCCCAGGCCCTGCACCCCTGAGGGACAGTGCTGCCTGGACCCTCCCTGCACCCCCAGGGAGAAAGCCCCGCCCTCTCAGGCCACGCCCCTTGACCCAGATGTGCAAGGCACTGGGCCTTGGGGCACCCACACCTGCCCAGCCACGAGGGACACGCACAACTTGCCCAGGGACTGCAGCTCCGAGCTGCCCTCTGGCGCAGGCCAGTGCAGGACTGGCCGATTGTGACGGGTTCCCAGGCACAGGGAGACGCGACTCCTCTATCCCAGGCATTAGCAGACTGGGGCCTGCTAGGAGCTGTAGCTAGGAAAGAACAGCCCCTCCCAGGCTCCCGTCCTGTCCTCCAGCGGGGGTGAGGCCGCTACAAGAGAGGTTCAGCCAGCAGCTCCGATCCGCTTGCTGAACACTTGGGCAGCCACCCAGGAGAGATCCAAATGCTGCCCAGCTGATTAGCAGAGCACCCCCAGCCAGCGGCATGTGTTTCTAGGGCGGTGCACATCTACACAAGAAAAGCCTTTGGCAATGAATGAGCATGGGCACAGATCCTGGGGTGCTCAGCACAGTCCCTGTCCCCACCGCAGCAGAGGCCATAGCATGGGGATGGGGAGGTAAGGAAGGTCAGGGGTTCCCCTTCTTCTTCCTGCACATCTCCTGAGACCCACGTCCTGCGGGTCTGAGGAGGCTGCCCGCGTGCAGAGCACCTGGGTAGGAGCATGAGCCTGGGCTTTGCAGGAGGTGCCGCAATCAAGGAGGAAACCCCCTGTAGGTGGAAGGACCCACTCCTGGCAAAGGGATGGAGACACAAGGGTCCACCCCAGGCAAGGTCACAAACTGGGTGGAAGCCTTTCTTCCTCCGCTCCCCTTCCATCGCATACCTCCCACATCAAGTGCCCACCACCGGAGCGGGGGCTTACCAGCCGGCCGTCTTTCAGCTGCCCCTTCAGCAGGCTGTCCAGGGGGAAGGAGACGATGTTGTTCAGGTTCTGTACCTGGAAAACCCAGCAACACGAGGATTGATTTTACAAAGCAGCTGGTGCAGACCTCTCTGCCCCAAACTGCACAGCCTACCCAGGCATTGGTTTCATGGGACAACTGCTTTACTAGAAGTACCTTAATCAGCCACTAGGTGCCCCCTATGCTGAAGAACATTCAGGGCAGAGTGCAACCCCTGGTAAACAAAGAAGACAAAACTGGTGTGGTGCTCAAGCTCAGTAGAGGTCTGTTGATGCATGATGATAACTCAGTGGTTTGAGCATTGGCCTACTAAACCCACGGTTGTGAGCTCAATCCTTGAGGAGGCCATTTGGGGAAAAAATTGTCAGGGATGGTACTTGGTCCTGCTGTGAAGGCAGGGGACTGGACTCGATGATAGGCAATCTCCATTAATTTAAAAGATTTTTTTTTTAATTTAAAAACTGTAGCTCCTTTCTTCACCAAGTGCCTCCTGTTTATGGCTACAAATACCGTCTCAATCCATACGAACCACACCTACTGTAGGGTCTTGGAGAGCAAATGTTCCCTGATGGATCTGTAACTGCAGATTAGTGGACCCACCGCACAATGCTCCCTTCCTCTCAGCCTGGGGAGTGACACCTCTTGTTGAGACAGCACGTAGACTGTATTCAAAAAGCAGAGCCACATGGTTTTGGCCGCATGACTTCCTGGTGGCAGATTGTTCCATAGGTTATATGAACACCAACTCATAGAAAAAAATATTGCTCTGGGCTATTCCTTCTAGTAGTAATTGAAGGGCAATCAGAGAATAGCACCCTGTCAAGCACATAATGAAGAGAAGGTTGCCTCCCTGAAAAGCTTATATCTGAAGAAAATATCTGAATTACAGTCGGCATTATGGAGGCACTGGCATTATGAAGAGCCAATCTGTGCTGGGTGTTGCACAGACCCGTGGCGGATAGTCCCTGCCCTAATTGCTCACAATACAAATGTTCTGGCAAACAATCAGGTGGGGAAACTGAGGCACTGAGTCGCAAAGGGGCTTGCCTAAGATCACGCGGCAAGTCAGTGGCAGAGCCAGGAACAGACACCAGACTTCCCACATCTCTCATGTGACTAGGGGAGCAGCTGTGCTGAAAGGTGGAACGGCAGCTGTGGTCCCACACGGGGTGTTTCCCAGGGGAGGGAATGGGGCAACGGGAGGCTTAGAACAGCAGCCTCTAGAAGCCCAGAGTGAAAAAGCCATCAAATGTTCTGCGCTCATGTTACATTTTGACTGCAAGGCAAGAGGACGCAGCAGCAGAGGGAGGATGGTCTAGTGGTTAAAGCCTTGACATGGGAGATCTGGGGTCAATTCCTGAGTCCCACCCCAGACTGCGTATGTGATGTGGGACAAGTCACTGTAACGCTCTGCGTCTCAGTTCCCCATTTGCAAAACAGAGCTCACAATCCTGCCCTATTTCCCAGAGGCGGCGGCGCTCCACAGTGGTTGTGGGATGCTCACGCTACCTAGTTTAAGCCCTTTGGGATGGGAACTGTCTGTACAGACACAGCTCAATGGGGCCCTGATCCACCTGGGGGGTGGGAGGGCTCATACCCACAGCCCCAATGCCAACCATTACTGGACATGGCCAGGAGCCAGACACATACCTAGAAAGAACTGAATTACTCATTGCAACCAAACAGACGAGTGCCAGAGCTGCTTCATTGAAGCACTCCAGTATCCTCGCTAGGCGGCCCCAGCAACCAGCTTCAGACACCGCAGCACTGTGAAGGTCTAGCGGGCCTGAGGAATACTGGAGAGCTAATTAAGAACAAGCACCCTGACTGCTGGCAAGCCTGTCCTGCATTTACTCCCTTCTCCCCTAGTCATGCCAAACAAAACAAAAGGAACTTTTTCTTCACACAACGCACAGCCAACCTGTGGAACTCTCTGCCAGAGGATGGTGTGAAGGCCAAAACTACAACAGGGTCCAAAAGAGAACGGAATACTTTCTTGGAGGATAGGTCCATCTATGGCTACTTGCCAGGATGGGCAGGGATGTTGTCACGAGCCTCAGTGTCAAATGCTGGGAATGGGCGACAGGGGATGGATCGCTTGATGATTCCCTGTTCCCTTCGTTCCCTCTGGGGCATCTGGTATTGGCTCCCATCGGCAGGATACTGGGCTAGATGCACCTTTGATCTGAGCCAGTGCGGCCAGTCTTAGGTTCATGCTGCCAGTTTGCAAAGCAGGAGGCAGGCAGAGGGTGGAAGACCCCACTTTTCGTACCCGCCCCAAAGAGTAACAACCAGGGGGGCTCATGGGGCGAGCACCACTGATTTCCTCCCCCCTTAACATGTAGCACTTTGCAATTAACCCTCCCAACCCCAGGAGGCAGACAATGGTTTTATGGAGGAAACTGAGGCACGGAAAGCCAACAGGACTTGAGAACGTTTCTAGAGAGTCAGCAGCAGAGCCGGGAAATAGAACCACGAGCTCCTGCGCCTCCAGGCCACGTGGCAGCTCTCACATCCCTTCTCCCTTCCAGCGACGGGAACGGACCCAGGCATCCTGATGCCCCGTCCTTCCCACTCTTGCCACCAGGCCTCATCCTGCAGCGGTATTTGGGGGGGGGGGGAAATCACTGGCCAAGGATCGGAGGCTGGGGTGGGAAAGCGGAAACACTGGCAGAAAGAGAAAGCTCAAGCAAAGCCAGAGGCCTTGGCTGACTGAGTCCGAGGAATCCGAGTCTCTTTCCAAGACGAAGCGGGGAAGAGGAAATACGACGGGGGACTGGGGTGGGGGCAGCCTGAACACCGCCAGGAACCTAGAAAGGAACAGGATCAATTGCTCTGAGAAAACACAGTTTGCTGCTGAAAGTTACAAGCCTGCACCTGCCCAGGCAGGCCAAGGAACGGAGCCGGGCCCCGCGCCGGAGCATCGCCCGAAAGTGTTGTGCTCCGTGGCCTGGGGGAGTGGCCGTCCGCAGCAGCAGGGGCAGCTCTGAACACACTTGCTGTGATGACTGCAGGGGACACCTCACCCGCCCCGGTCCCAGCCTGGATTGCAGCCTAGGGTCAGTTGGATCTTCCTGGAAGGGCCTAAGGACCCTATTTCAGCACTTTGCTCCGCTGGCTCAACTCACTGCTCCCCCGCCCCTTCCCGGAATGGGGGCCGAGAGTCAGGACTGAGGAGTTTTGCCAGCACCGTGTGTCCGAGGGTGGGGGGGAGCCAGGGCTAGCAGAGCGGAGGGGCTGTGGGTTGGGCGTGAGGGGCATGCCCAGAGCTGTGGGCCAGGGTGGGGGCGAAGCTCGGGCCAGGACTAAGGGTTACAGGCGGAGCAGCCTTGCAAAGAGCAGAGGGGAGCAAAAATCCACCCTCTGTACGGCTCTGAAGCTCTCCCCCACCCCATTTCATACCCCCAGCTCTCAAAGGATCGGCTTTCAAAGCGGCCACCCCTGCTCCTTGGCGCTGAGGACTTTTCCACCGGCTCCCACCCGAATCGCCGCGCGTCCGGCACACGCGCCCCTCCCGTAACCAAAGGGGCACATGTTTTAGAAACCATCCCCTCCCCCCCGGTTCTTTGCCTGGCCCAGTTGCGGCTGGGGGAGGGGGCCCTGCTGTGTGCCGCCCTACGCGGGTGGCCTCTGAGGGGGCGACTGGACACGAGGGGATTAGAACCATTTTAAATCATTAGACCAGGACTCCCAGCATCAGCGCACGGACGCCCGCCCCCGGGGCCGATGCGCCACGGCAGCTGGGACCACCTCAGTGCACAGGCTCAAGGCAGCTGGAGTCTGCAATGCCACCTGGCGCCAGTTACCGGCACAGGGATGCCAGGCCTTCCTGCAGGGTGAGGGAGGAAGGACAGGGTGCCCCAGGGGCTCGCCCCTCCTGCAGGGGCTAGCAGGAATGCTCCCCCCGCCCACGTCTAAGCATTGATACGGCACCTGCCATGGGAGCAGCGAGCACCCCCTCCTCGGGCGGCAGATGAACAGAGGCAGCAGCAGGACACATGATGTGCACACGACAGGGGAATACGTTGCAGCAACAGAGCTCCGACAGGAGAGAGTTTGGGGGCTGGACTTGAGGAGCAAACAGCCTCCTGCTCTCTTGAAGGCAATCCAGGTGCCAGCCTGTAACCCTTGTGCTAGGCTATCTGGGTGCTGGCTTGTCACATAGACCCCACACTCTCTGGCCTGCCAGGAGTCACCTGCCTGGAACGCATTGGTGGCGGGTGAAGGCCCAGCTGGGGAAAGCAAGCCCCGCCCCTTCTGCCTGAGGCCTGCCCCTGTACCTTATCAACCACAGTACCGGCCAAGAAAAGCACTTGGTTAGTTACCTGTCCCAGGGCTGAGCACCACGTTGAGCCCAACAGAAGCCAAGATCCCTAGAAGACTCACATTGCCAAACAATGCCCCATTGTTGTGCACGTGCGGATCCCGGAAAGGCCAGGCCAGCCCTAGACCTGCTTCTGTATCATCCACCATGCAACATGTACACGCGCCATTGCCCTGGGCATGTACACCGGTCTCAGCATCATTGCAGGAGCTCAGCATTCCTGTAGGAACGCCAGGACAGGCACAGGTGGACAAACAGCTGGCTCAGCATGTGCAAGTGGCTATTGCTAGTGCAGGGATGGGCAATAGTTTTTGATGGGGGGGGGCACCCGTCATGAATTTATAAGTGGTCAAGGGCTGCGCCAGGGTATTAATGGAGGTTGGGTGCAGAAGGGAGCTCAGGGTAGGAGACTGGGGTACAAGAGGGAGTTTGGGTGCAGGAGAGGATTCTGGCCCAGAGGAGGGAATATAGGAGTGGGAGGTGCAGGATCTGGGAGGGTGTCAGGATGCAGAAGGGGGTTGGGTGTCCGGTGCAGGCTGTGGCTGGGAAGATTGTGCTGGTTTCCAGCCAATGGGAGCTGCGAGGATTGTGCTGGGGGTGAGGGCAGCGCGCAGAGAGATACCCCCCCCCCGTGGGTATGCCATGCACAGACATGCACGCTGGCCACCGCAGCCTGCTGCTTTGAGTGGCGTGTGGTGCCGTAGCAGACAGGGAGCCTGCCCGAGGGTCGCGCTGGGCCGCAGCAGGCCAGATTCAGCCCACGGGCCATATTTTGCCCACCCCGAACTAGTGAGTTGCTCAGCCATAGTATGCTTGCGCCCCAGCAGGTACTCCTGTGAACATGATGTGCGCACACATACCCCAAGGTTTGCATACCCTACATTGGGTGTACCCCAAAGAGCTGTCCCAGCTCGCAGGTCTAACACCCCACCCCATCACTGTACGGCTCTCAGGTACCATGCCCCTCCCTCTGCTACCAGGGTCCATAGCTGGAGTCACCCATGCAGATGGGTCTGTTCACACTTCCTCCACCACCAATGAAACGCAGGGCGCGGGGGTCGGAGCAGCGGCTTCTTACCATGTTCTTGAGAAGCGCGGTCACTTCTCTGGTGAAGACGGCCAGGTTCAGGAAGCCTGTGGAGAGCTCATGGTTGTTCTGGGACAGGTGGTTGTTACCAAAGTTCTCCAGAGACTCGCTGTACTGCTCCTCGTTCTCCACATGCGCTGCGGGGGGAGGAGGAGAGAGAACAGCACAGGTGAAACCCAGGAGGAAGATCTCTGGACTCCTCCTGATGGCATGAGCAACTGTGATCTTCTGCCCCAGCCGCGATGGCGATAGTGCACCATTCTCGACAGCATCTACTGCTGGGAGAGGCCATGAACTATCAGAGCCAGCCAATGCACCTAAACCCCTTTCTCTTGTACCTCCTGCTGAAGTAGAAGCAAACTAGTGCTCATGCACCATTCACTACAGGACCTCCTATTCGGAAAGGGGGGGAGGAGCTAGGAGATCCAGGTGCCCGCTGCAGGTAGAGCAAAGGAGTGGAGTTTTTGCAAGTTCTCACGCACACAACATGCCAAGCGATCCTCCGGTATGAAACCAACATGACAGTGCAAGCACGTTCACCCACAGGCATGTCCAGGAATAGACTGGACCCCACACAGAGCCTGCTTCTGGGGCTTAGAGCGAAGTTACCACCACCAATGGAAAGGCTGGCCACACAGATACAGCCTAAGAATCCACATCTCAGCTAGTAGAAAGACTGAAACACTTCACAGGGTGTGCAAGGAAGTATGGCCCAATGGTAAAGATGCTTAGGGGACAATTTCTGTTCCCTTGTTTTCCACAGTCGTCCTGTACTCCCCGAAAATCATGCCCTACGTGACTTAGGAGCTTGGGCCTACAAATTTGCCCCGGTGACGAGCAATACCGGAAAGAGCAAGTGAAAGTTCACGAGCTGTCACAATAACCCAACAACAAGCGTTGAGGGGAGAAGATGCAAAAGCAAGATGGAAAACCAGAATGAATCCAAACAAACAGGCCTCCTGCTAGAATGCAAAGCCTGTGTTCAGACTACGCTTGGTCAACAAAAAACATGGGACTGGAAATTCAATGGGCTTGTCGGATATTCGGTCTAATTGGGGGACAAAAAATAGTGAGGGGAGAGGCTAGTCCACTCACCCTCCCTTGAAGGTCTTTAAAGAAAAACCTCTGGGAGAAAAACTGGTTATTGCAGTGAGCGTGGCCATCGCGGCTCTTTCGGAAAAAGGCGTGTGTAGACGGGGAAGGGGATTTTTTTTCGAAAGAAGAGGCCTCCAGGAAAAAGCACAGGTTCCCTGGTGGCCACTCCGTCCATAGTAATCACAACTTAAATGCGAGATAGTGTCCAATCAATGTGGACGCTATCTTTCGAAAAAGCAGATCTCTTCTGGAAAAGCTTCTTCCGAAAGAAGCCCGCAGTCTGGATGTAGCCTACGTGACTTTTAAAACTAGGAATTAGGAGCCTAAATCAGGGATTATAATAGTAATCACATGTATACACCTAGGCTGTGTCTACACTACATGCCTCTGTCGGCAGAGGCATGTAGATTAGGGTTGTAGGCAAAGGTAAATGAAGCCGCGATTTAAATGATCGCGGCTTCATTTACATTTACATGGCTGCCGCGCTGAGCCGACAAACAGCTGATCAGCTGTTTGTCGGCTCGCCGCTAGTCTGGACGTTCCCCCTGTCGACATCAAAGCCCTTTGTCGGCAGCCCCGTCATTCCACGAGGAATAACGGGGCTGCCGACAAAGGGCTTTGATGTCGACAGGGGGAACGTCCAGACTAGCGGCAAGCCGACAAACAGCTAATCAGCTGTTTGTCGGCTCAGCGTGGCAGCCATATAAATGTAAATGAAGCCGCGATCATTTAAATCGCGGCTTCATTTACCTTTGCTGAATAAACAAATCTACATGCCTCTGCCGACAGAGGCATGTAGTGTAGACGTACCCCTAGTGCCCAAGCTCGAGGTCCCATTGTGCTAGGTGCTGTACAAACAGAGCAGCAGACAGCTCTTGCCCTAAGGAGACCAGACACAGGTGTAGGATGAGGATGGTAAGGACTAGCCGATAAGCATTTGCTTATCGCAGTTGTCACCAACCAGTCGATCGGGATCTACCAGTCGATCGGGATCTACCAGTAGATCCTGGCGCCTCTGACAGGTTTGGCCAGGAAGCTATCAAGCGCTGGCCCTTCAGTTGTGCCTCCCCCCACTGTCATGCTGCTCCTGCCCGCTGCCTTTGAGCTGCCCCTGGGGAGTCTCCTGCTTGCTGTGCAAGGTGTGGGAGGGAGAAGAGGGGAGCGCTGATGTCAGGATGTCCCTCCTCCCCCACTCCTGTACCTTGTCTCCACATAGAGAAGGGGCTGGGGGGAGCTTGGCAATGAAAATCTCTGTCACTTTCACACACTGTGTCTCTCTGTCATTCTCACAAACACACACACAGTCCTTCCCTCTCAGCTCCCGCCCCAACACGTAGGTGGGGGGTTGTGGCCACCTTTACTGCTTGCAAAGTGGGTTCTTTTTGGGTTGTGACTGGTGAGTGCATTTCACCACTTGCATTTCTCTCTTACACTGAAATGGAATTCTTTGAGTAGCAAGTTCTAAAATGCCTGACCTGTCGGCTGTCGTAATTATCCCTGGGTGTTGCTCCTGGGTGTGACTAGCATGTTCCTGCAGCCCCTGAGAAAGGCAGAGCAGGGGGTCTTCACCGGCTGCCCCTGCCTGCAAACACCGCGCCTGCAGCTCCCACTGATCAATATCGGAGCACTGTGGCCAGTAGATGGGGTCAGTGCCTGAATAGGAGGGGCAGCACGTGGTGCCGTGGAGCCAGTGCTGTACATACCGGCTGCTCTCAGGAGTGGCGCAGGGCCAGGGCAGGGGTAAGCCTGCCCTAACTCCACTGCTCCATCCCTGTCTAGCAGCTCTCAGGGTGGGTGGGACTTGAACCCACAACCCTGCCCCCCAGGTAAACGCCCTATCCCCTCAGCCAGTGTTTCCCAAATGGCGTTCTGTGGAACCCTGGGGTTCTGAAGTGAAGATAAGAGTTCTGTGAGAAAATTCCATTACAATAACATGTTATGATTTAAATAATAATAATAATATTTGAGCATTTATGAATTTTATTGAAAACAATTTTCATTTGTGTTTGCCACGATAAATGTCCCTGTGTAACGCCGGCTTAGCCAGAGAGTGGGGACGATGTCACTACTCAGTGCTGATGTCCATATATTAGTCTGTTATTGGGGGGGCCACAAAATTCTTTTGAGTTTAAAAGGGTTCTGTGTCCAAATAAAATTGGGAAACACTGCTCTAGGCACTGCAGAACCCCCCCACTGCCGACCTTCAGAGGGGCCCTAATCCCACAGAACCCCCCCACTGCCGACCTTCAGAGGGGCCCTAATCCCGTAGAACCCCCCCACTGCCTACCTTCAGAGGGGCCCTAATCCCGCAGAACCCCCCCCACTGCCAACCTTCAGAGGGGCCCTAATCCCGTAGAACCCCCCCACTGCCGACCTTCAGAGGGGCCCTTATCCCACAGAACCCCCCCACTGCCGACCTTCAGAGGGGCCCTTATCCCGCAGAACCCCCCCACTGCCGACCTTCAGAGGGGCCCTAATCCCGCAGAACCCCCCCACTGCCGACCTTCAGAGGGGCCCTAATCCCGCAGAACCCACCTCACTGCCTACCTTCAGAGGGGCCCTAATCCCGCAGAACCCACCCCACTGCCGACCTTCAGAGGGGCCCTAATCCCGCAGAACCCACCCTACTGCCTATCTTCAGAGGGGCCCTAATCCCGCAGAACCCACCCCACTGCCTACCTTCAGAGGGGCCCTAATCCCGCAGAACCCACCCTACTGCCTATCTTCAGAGGGGCCCTAATCCCGCAGAACCCCCCCACTGCCTACCTTCAGAGGGGCCCTAATCCCGCAGAACCCACCCTACTGCCTACCTTCAGAGGGGCCCTAATCCCGCAGAACCCCCCCCCCCACTGCCTACCTTCAGAGGGGCCCTAATCCCGCAGAACCCCCCCCCCACTGCCTACCTTCAGAGGGGCCCTAATCCCACAGAACCCCCCCCCCCCTACTGCCAACCTTCAGAGGGGCCCTTATCCTGCTTCCCACCACCCAGTGCTCCAGGGGATGGTGCCCTATCCCCCACTTCACTGGACATCCCACCCCACCTCTCTACCTTCAGCAGGTCTCTTTTCCTGCTTTACAAATGCAGGAACCAGCTGTCCAGCTGCTCCTAGGGTAGGTGGGACTGGAACCCACTACCCTGCACTCCCCAGGCATGTGCCTTGTCCACCCCACCGCCCTAGCTTCAGGGTGTCCCTTCCCCTCCCTGTCTAAGGCAGGAGCCAGCTGCATCCCTTGGGCTACTGGTGTGTCTGCTAGGCTGCTGCTTTGGTGGGTGGGGACCAAGGGGACCTGAGTCTGCAGAGGCTGATCCCCTATCCCTGAGTTCACTGGTGATCCCACTCTACCTCCCTGCCATCAGGGTGTCCCTTATCCTGCTTTACCAAATGCAGGAGCCAGCTCCATCCCTGGGATAGCCTCTGGTGGCTCCCAGAGTGGGCAGGGGCTCCAACCCACCACCCTGCACTCCCCAGGCAAATGGCCTATCCCCTAGGCCCTCCCCTCCCACCCCACACTTTGAATCCCTTGGCCCAAGACCAGAGCCTGCACCCCAACCCCCTCCCCCAGCCTGGTGAAAGTGAATGAGATTCGGGGAGGAAGGGGGTGGAGTGAGCAGGATGAGGCCTTGGAGAAGGGGTGGAGCAGGGGCAGGACTCAGAGAAGGGGGGGAAGGAAGCAGGGCAAAGGGTATTTGCATGTATATTGAAAGAGTGATCTTGTGGTTAAAAAGGTTGGAGACCACGGGCTTATCGGATAGTCCGTCAACTAGTCGATTCCCCCCCTCCCGTGCTGCCTCTACGAGACAGATGCAGCCAAGGGCGGGTAAGGGTACTTCAAAGCAACTCGGATCAGCTGTGTGGTGCTGCCGCTTTGAAACCCCAAGGCAGCCGACCTCAGGCACTGCGCAGCATAGAGCCTGGGCTCCATGGCTTTGAAATGCACAGGAGCCCTCGCGGGGGACTCCTGTGCATTTAAAAGCAGGCACCCGCGTGCAGCCCAGAGTCAGTGGAACTTCCCGCTGGCCCCAGGCTGTACGCGGAGTTCCGCATTCCTCCTTTGAAACATACCAGAGCCCCAGCGGCAATTTAACATCCTTAGTGCAGGACGGGCTAGAACCCAGGAGCAGAGTGAACCATGCGGTGGGAGCCAAGGGCAGGCTGGTGCCAGTGTCTGTGTTTCGTTAGGAGAAGGATCCGCTACCTTGAAAGGCCAAGGGAAGGGAAGAGGGAGGTGGAGGCAGGGGAGAAGAGGAGGGTGAGAGGGGCAAGTGTGGAGCAAAACTGAGGAGATGAAAGTGGGGGCCAAGGAGCTGGAGTGAAACAGCCAGCCAGCAACTTACTGTCTGCACCATCAATGCCGTTGCAAAGCTTTCTGGTGTCACTGGGGACTGCAGGTTCCTACTCCAGCTGCTTCAACAGCTGCTCTATCAGCCGGGTGTGAGGAGTTTCTAAGCTCAACTCCCTAGTCTGTGCCCGACTTCCTTGTATGTCCTGGGGACACAGTACTTCCCGGGTGTGGCGTGAGGACGGGCAGACTGGAGAGGAGGTAAGGGCCTAACAGGTGTACAAGGGATGCACGTACTGATGAGAGAGCTAGGGAACCAGAGAAGCAGGAAACTAGTGCAACCCAGATAGGTACCCAAGTCCCATGACAGCTGTGCAGGTGTCCCCTGCCATACCCCTCCACCCCAAGAGTCCCGTTGCATAGACATGGGGGTTATAGGAGTTGGTATGGGGTGGGGGGCAGATGGATTTTCACATATTAAAAACATCACAACACATATTTTAAAGCCACGATTTACAACCATTAACCTCTTTCAACCTTCACCCCACTCTTGGGCGACATCACCACTGTCACGCCCACAGGGGAAAGTGAGGCAGGAAAGGATGAGGGCAACAGGCGATTGTGAGCATCCACTGGGAGGCACCCAATTTTCAGAGGTGGATGCTCGCACCTGTTGAATGTCAGGCCCATGTAAGACATCTCTGGTTGGATGTTCAAAGCCACAAGCCACGTTTTAAAACTCCTGATCTACGTAACGTGCTCAGGTCGCCAGAGACAAAGGGCCAGATTCGCACCGGACCTGCGGCGAGGGGACCCAGCGGGTAGGCACTGGATTCACAAAGGCGGAGTTTGGCCGCCGGGACCCCAGAACCAAGACTGGGGAGAGGTCGTGTCTCAGCATGGGATTCCTAGAAGCACACTAGGCCGAAAATGGCCCATGGGAGGTGCTAAGGCAAGAGGTGTGTGAAGCCCCGCCCCACTATTGGAAGTGGGCCCCTCCCTCTTCTTGGGTTCTCCACAGCAAGCTCCGTTGGGGTGAAGCGCCTCTGTCATCTCAGCAAGAAGCCGAGGCTGGGAGAGGACCTCTATCATAGCCCAGTGGTTAGAGTACTCTCCTGGGGCACCCCAGTTCAAGCCCATAGTGGGGAGGGGGGGGGGGTTTGAACCAGGATCTGCAGTCTCTCAGGGGAATGCCTTTTGATACAGTCTCCCACAATATTCTTGCCAGAAGTATGGATTGGATAAGTGGACTGTAAGATGGATAGAAAGCTGGCTACACTGTCTAGCCCAATGGATAGTGATCAATGGCTCGAAGTCAGGATGGCGGTCGGTTTCTAGCGGAGCGCCCCAAGGATCGGTTCTAGGGCTGGTTTTGTTCAACATCTTTATTAATGACCTGGATGAGGGGATGGATTGCACCCTCAGCAAGTTTGCAGATGATACAGAGTTAGGGGGAGAGGTAGATACGCTGGAGGGCAGGGATAGGGGTCCAGAGTGATCTGGACAGATCAGAGGATTGGGCCAAAAGAAATCTGATGAGGTTCAACAAGGACAAATGCAGAGTCCTGCACTTGGGATGGAAGAATCCCAAGTATTGTTACAGGCTGGGGACTGACTGGCTAAGTAGCAGTTCTGCAGAAAAGGACCTGGGGGTTACAGTGGATAAGAAGCTGGATGAGAGTCAACAGTGTGTCCTTGTAGCCAAGAAGGCTAAGGGCATATTAGGGGGCATTAGGAGCAGCATTGCCAGCAGATCCAGAGATGTCATTATTCCCCTTTATTTGGCTCTGGTGAGGCCAGATCTGGAGAAGTGTGCCCAGTTCTGGGCCCCCCGCTATAGAAAGGATGCGGACGCATTGGAGAGGGTCTAGCAGAGGGCAACCAAAACGATTAGGGGGCTGGAGCACATGACCTATGAGAAGAGACTGAGGGATTTGGGCTTCTTTAGTCTGCAGAAGAGAAGAGTGAGGGGGGATTTGATAGCAGCTTTCAACAGCTTTTAACTTCCTGAAAAGGGGTTGCAAAGAGGCTGGAGAGAGGCTGTTCTCAGTAGTGACGGATGCAGAACAAGGAGCAATGGGCTCAAGTAACAGCGGGGGAGGTCTAGGTTGGATATTATGAAAAACTATTTCTCTAGCAGGTGTGAGGCCTGGGATGGGTTCCCTAGGGAGGTGATGGAATCTCCATCCTTAAAAACCTCTAAGTCTCTGGCTGGGTTGATTTAGTTGGGGTTGGTCCAGCTTTGGGCAGGGGGCTGGACTCGATGACTCCTGAGGTCTCTTCCAGCCCTGGGGTTCTGTGATTCTGTGCCCTAGCCAATGAGTTATAGGATAGTCTGACCCGAGGTGCCCTTATCCCTCCCCACTGAGACTGCTCTATGACCCGCCCACCCCACTTTGCCTTTCATCCCGGACCTAGTGGTTCTCTCCCGCCCCAGTAGTGAGCAAAGGGCTTGGTGGAACAGGCCATTTCTGGGGCTGGGGGAGGATTTGGCTTAGCGAGATTCCCCACAGTTCATTGCTCACTGCCAGGAAACCAGGGGACTTATCGGAAAGCCAAAGCCATTTCATTCAAATCTGATCTCCCAGCCTCCCGCTGTTTTTGGCTGCACTGCCCAGGGGAGAGCGTGACGGTCGCTGCCAGCCCCGGAGCCCGGCACCGGACCCTACGGAGCACTTTGCAGCTGGCTCAGCATTCCAAAGCAGAACTCGCCTCTTCGCCATGTAGAGACACCGTCGAATCAGTGGAACTCTCCGCCTGTTGAGAGCGTCCGAGCCAAACGGGAACAGCTGCTGCACGGCGCAGGCACGGTCAGTGGGAGCGGCTTGTGAGAGCAGACGCATGAAGGACTTGGGCCCAGATCTTTAGCTGGTGTGAATTAGCTTATATGCCAGCTGGGCACAGAGCCTTGTCAAGCACACGACCAGACGCCTGGGTTCCACAGCCTAGGTTTGTACCATGACTAGCACAACAGGGCCTTGATATTGGACAGCCCCTAGGCACTATGACGAACAATAAGTCCACTCTTTTCCTCTCTGCCTTAAGCAACCATGTAACCCTATGCCAGGTGGGTATTTTCCCCAGTTGTACATGTGGGGAAACTGAGGCACGGAGTAGCCGCATGTTGGCCAAGGTTTCTAGTGATAAAGCACTAGACCGGGCTCCTCTATTTAGCGCAAACAGAACAGAAAACACGACTCTGCCCAGTTGTTAGCCTGTCTGTGCAGTCCCAGGAAACCGCATCGCAGCTGGGTTCTGATCATTCGTCACTCTGTAAAAAGTGTGAGGACACGGGGAGGGGGGAGATCCGATCTCCTCCGGTGATCATCGGCAGGTGAAGGAGCCCTGCCTTTCCCAAGGCACAGCCAGACCTGTGTATTAGGACAGGTGCTGGGACGCTATGGGGATGAGAACCACACTAGCACCTGTCTAGTTAGAAGAGGCTTACGGTCCTTTGCAGCCTCAGGTTCTGGTCCTTGGCAAAGGCGGGACCCCAGACTCGAAGACGGGATGGCCCGGTTGCATTTGTGGCTGTACACGGCTGGGCACGGTGGGGCCCCTAGGAGCGGCCGCCATACAAACAAACCTAACCTGCCGCCTACGGGCCGGGAACGCCTGGCGCCAGGTGAGCTCTGGGAAAGGCCATGATGGGCAGCCCCGCGCTAACCGCCAGAGCGAGCGGCCTGCGGGGAGCCCTTCTCCTCGCCCGTCACAGGACAATTCCAGCCTGCAGGCGGCACAACACGCACCTGCTTGTCGGAAGACACCCCCCCCCCCCGGCCGGGGCGCTCCTGCCCTTCCCCCTCCCCCTAGTGTGCACCGCTGCATCTGGAGCGTAACTTACCGAGCCCGGAGCTATGAATGGCTTTCACATATTTCCTTATCCTCTGGAGAATGGCTTGGTCACCGTCCAGGCTCTGCAAAGCAAACAAAAGACTGTCAGACTGGCCAGGCAACCCTGAGATTCCCTCTCCCTCCCCCTCCACCAACCGCTGCACAAAGTCTCTTTGAAGCGCCCGACGCTTTGACATGCAGATGGGCAGGGCAGCGGCCGGTGCCCCCGGGGCTCCCATTGGAGCTGGAGGGCTCCCAAGCCGCAGGAGCTCTGGCTGGACCAACTGGCATCAGAACCTGGCCTCTGCCAGACCCTCGCTCACTTGACACCCAGGAGCTGGGACCCTCCCGTGGCTGGACAGGGACATTGACCCTTGGCAGGAGCCAGATGGCCGACAGGGGCACCACGTTTGGGAGACTGGCTTTGTGATTAGCATGAAGAAATACTGAGCTTGCCAATTTACCTCCTATATGACCAGGGCACATGCAAGGGGCTACAAACGCAATGCAAAATCAGGTGCTTGAGTGTGTACTAGAGGGGGGCAGGGGGTGCTACAGATATTCCATCTGGTCTAGGGCCGGCCCTGGCCAGCTCTAGAGCATGTTAGATCCAGAGGACTGGCGAGGGCAGCATGGGCCTGTCTCAGGGCCTTAGGCCAGGGGTGAACTGACTGCTGGGGGAGGCCAGCCCCTCGCATTCTGCCCCTCCCTTTTCCCCCCAGCCCTGCTGCAGCTCCCCATGTCGCTGGCAGCAGGGTTCCAGGCCTAGCCTGGGCCATGGACTGTTGCCAACTTTCATGCTGGAAATAAGCAAGAAGCCAAACCCAAGCGAATCCCATTTGAAAACAAGGCCAAACCAATAAGCTAACCCCTGAAAGATCCCCAACACTCTGTAACTAGATCCCCCCGCACACAGGCTGGACTATGGTGGGTCTACTGTGCACCTCTGAACCCCCCCCCCCCCCTCAAATCCCTGCCCTGTCTCTGCTTGCTGGGAGCCCATTAAAAAAAAACCCACAAGCCAAAAACTCACCAACCCACACGCCCATTAAGCCTGAAACAAGCCAAAGTTCTGCGATTTTTAAGCAGTTTTGGCAAACAGCCTGGCATGCCTGCGGGCGGAGCTGTTTGGGGAAAGGTTATGATAACGGCCACCCATGCTCAGGTTTGTGGGATAAAGAGGCCAAGCACACCAGATATTCTGGCTCTGAGTACCTGGACCCCGTTACTGTAGTGCCAGTCGAGAGCAACTTCCAACCGACCTGGGAGGGTGGGAATGAAGTCTCATTCTCCCCACTGAACAGATGAAGAACAGAGGCAGGGAGAGAGCAAGTGACTTGACCAAGGTCATCCAGCCTCTGCAACCGAACCAGAAATTTCCCTCGGAGAGCCAAAGTCCCATTCACACAGGTGCAGCCCTCTCCAGACACAGGGGCATGGCCCCTCGGCAGCTATTTACATACTCAGTCGGCCTGGCACGTTCACCACCTCCATATCCCCTTGGCACAGCCCCCATGCAAATCCCTTTTCCACAGATAAATCCACCGCACGAGTTTTGTCTGACACGTTTTGCTCCCATCCCACCCTGTTTAGTGACATCGAGTCATTTCTTGTTCAAACAGAGCCTCGGGGGGGGAGGGGGGGTGGCCAATGAGGAAATCAATGAAGGAGTCCCCTCGCCAAGGGCAAATGCCCATGGAAAGCCAACACTCAAACTTCACAGACGAGGCCAAAGAGAAGTTGAACCAATGCTCAGGACCGTTCCCCCACCCCCCACCACTCAGCTCCACCCTAACCCACCCCTAAGACATCCCTCTGCCACCCAGCAGAGAGACTTGAAACCACGTGACGTCGCACAGTCAGCCTCCACCACACATGCACACGCACCACGTTTTACTAGCTGAACAGCAAACAGGAAATTGAACATTGTTGACTCCGCTTTCTTCTGCCTCCTACCCTGCCCCTCTGGCCTCTGCAGCAGAGAGCGAGGCTTCAGCCCCCGTGAGCGAAAGGAGAACCTGCCAGTTAGAGGAGCCCTGGGACCTATGGGTGTTGATACAGCCAGTGATCATCTCAGTCCCCTCGGGGAATTATTCCCAGGGCCCTGGTACCAGGCCGGGGAAAGGGCACTGCATTCTACAGAGGAACAATTCCGTTATTGCAGGAGGACAGAGGGCAGAGGTAGGGCTGGGAGAGGCAAGCCCCCAGCTCTGCCCCAGTCCCGCCCCTTCTGCCTAGATTCCCCCCCAGAGAAGCCAAGCAACACCCCCCTCCCCAGCACCACAGGGAGGTGGGGGTGCGGAGGAACAGCAGGGAGGGAGGAAGGCATGCGGCCCCAGCCAGCCTGGAGCATGGGGAGGGAGGGTGATACCCCTACAGCAGGCGTTCTGGGGGCGGCGTGCGGGCGGGGCCATGCCTGGCGGTTTGGGAGGGCAGAGCCTTCCCCCGCCTAGCACAGTCACTGCCCCTGGGAGGGGACCACTGATAGGGAAGGGAGCTGGGCGCCAGCCAGCCAGCCTGCCTTAGTCTTGATCACAGAAGTCAGCAAGAGACAGGTCCTATGAGCCTGTCCCATCTGCTGCCAGTGCAACGGGCACAGCCCTTGTGCAGCCCAGCAGCTGGGCCGTCCATCCTTTCCTTGGGACGAGGCGTCCACAACCCTTGCTACCAGGAAGTGGCTCTGATAATGGGCCTAAAATCTGCTCTGCCTTCATGGTATTACTGCCTGTCCTGTTGCTTGTTCCACCCCAAAGGATCCCCCTCCCTCTCCTTGGTGGTCACGCCCCTCAAATATTTGTCTGTTGCTATCATGCCTGCCCTGGGCGGACCCCCAGCCAAGCTACCCTTAACTCTTCCCACCCTGTGGATAGATCTCTCTGATCAGCTCTGTTGGGCCCTTTCTGGCCTGGCAATATCTGGCTGGTAGCGAGGGGCCCAGAGCCAAAGGCCGAAGCCCGGGGGTTGGTTGCACCAGTCGGAGAGACTGTCAGGTGTAGGGGTGCCAGGTGGTTTCAACAAAACTACCGGACACACTTGACATTTCATCACAATCTCCATTACATCTTATTTAGAAAATACCGGACATTGATATTTTCTCATTTGTTCCCCGAACAGAAAGCTCAAATACTGGACTGCCCAGTTCAGAACCGGACACCTGGCAACCTTAGTCAGGTGTTGCTGTGATCTGCCCTGAAGGTTTCTAGAGCTCCCTGCACTCTCCTCTGCCAGGGGTGGTGAGTATGCTAGGTGGGGAAAGGCTTTGCCCCGCCCACACCCTGGCCCCGCCCACACCCTGGCCCCGCCCACAGAACACCTACTGTAGCACCCACCCTCCCCAGGCTTGGGGCTGCGTACCCCCGGAGGAGACTGGGGTCACACACCCGCCTCCCTCCCCAGTGTTCCGAGGCTGGAGCTACGCGCTGCCCCACCTCCCCACGGTGTTGTGGGGGTGGTGGCTTGGCTCCTGTGTGGGGGGTCTCAGCAGAAGGGGCAGAGTTGCAGGCAGGACTAGGGGCTGCCCCATCAACCTTTGCCCACCTGGAAAAAGGCACCACTCTCTCCCGACATCTTGCATCACTATCGGGGGTACCAGCAATGGGGTAGCAGCTGCAACCACAACATCTTCGCTTTGTCTCTCTCCCGCCCCTTCTATAGCATCCCAGAATTCTGCCAACTCCAGCAGACGTTGTGCTCTTGGAAGGCACGTCTGCAGCCTCCCCGTCTGGGCTGATGGGCTCTGCTCGCGCTAGCGCCCTAAAAACAGCTGGAAGTGCATTGCTGGCTGTCAGTATAAAGGCAACATTTTGGGAGGCAGATTTAATCTTTTGCCTGTTTCAGAGGGGACTCAGTTGGGGTTCCCAAAGCATGCTCCATGGAACCGTGGGGCTTCACATCCAGGGCTCCGTGAGAACATAGTAATGACAGTTGCATGACCCTGTTATTTTGTTACCAATTTTCTGATCCCCCCCCCCCCCCCCCCCCCGAAGAAAACTCATTTCTAAGAAATAAAATAGAATTCCAAAATTGTGTCTATTTATTTGGGTACCTATTGAATTTAAAAAAATTAATATTTTAAGGGCTCCGCCAAATGTTCAGGACCCCATAGGGACCCGCCGATGGAAACAGTTTGGGAAACTCTAGACTAGAGATATAAAATCCTGATTAAAAAATGTTAACAGGTAAAAGGTTACGTTTAACTGGTTTAACTAGGAGCCTGCAGCATGGCAGGGGGCTGCTCCAGACAGCTGGGCCTCCGGTTAACTGCTTGTCGGGTAACCCTTTACAACCCTGGAATCGACAACAGGCCCTCACTCTAGGGGGCCCTGTCCACCCCTTCACAAGCCCTGTGCTTTGGTTTTAAGCTCTCCCCTCCCGTGAGTTCACCCTTCCTGCTCAGCACAGACATCAAAGAAAGCCACCCTGAGTGTGCGCAGACAGTCCAGGGGCCGAAGGAAAAAAAAAAAAATCAAGACCAGAGCTGCAGAAGCTGAAAGGAGGAGCAGGAAGAAGTGTCCATCTCGGGATGGAATTCAGGGGGAGGGATTCTATCCTGAGACAGGTACCCTGAAAGAGATCTGGGGTGCAAGGTGGGCAATCAGCTGAACATGAGCTCCCAGAGCCAATGGGATCCTGGGATGCAGAAACAGGCCCATCTCAAGAAGGCACAGAACGGTTATTTCACTGTATTTGGCACTGGTGTGACGGCTGCTGGAGTCCTGTCTCCCGTCCTGGGAACCACAATCAGGCTCCCAACTGGGGGTGGCAAAGGGGACAGTTGTTCCAGGGCTCAGCGATTCAGAGAGGCTCAGGGCCCTTTAAATCACCGCCAGAGCACCATTCGGCTCGCTCTCGGCAGCTCTGAGGGCTGGGGAGAGGGGCGTGCTCTAGTCCAGGCAATGTGAGGGCTGACTGCCCTCAGCCCTGCCCCGCCCCGCCCCATCTGGAAGCACGGAACTGACCCCCACCCACCTGGCCCGAGAGCCTGCAAAAGCTGCCCCCAGTTGGCGAAAGGGGTCGATAAAACGGGGAGGGCTCAGAAGAGCCACGGGAATGATTAAAGGCTTCAAAAAGAAGCAGAGTCACAGAGCTCGGTCTGTTTAGCCTCACAAAGAGCCGGAGGGGGGTGGCGATGGGATCACAGCCTGTAAGTATCTACACAGGGAACAAATATTTAATCCTGGGCTCTTCGGTCTTGAGGGGAAGATTTTAGCACGACCCACTGGCTGGAATTTGAGGGCCAATCCAGACTGGACACCAAGGGTAAGTTTTTAACAGTGAAAGCAATACGCCATTGACCCGCTTACCAAGCACTGTCCATTTTACACAACGGGGGGGCGTCCGAGGAGCTGTGCGAATGCAATAGCTTGGTTTAGTTTTCTCCCACCCTCTGGCCAGTGTGACACAGCGGGGCAGACCAGAGTCCCGGCTGGCTGCGAATTCTGAGGCCTCAGAGGTTTCACAGCAAAACCCCCATCCCCGGCAGATTGGGCAAGAGAGAAGAACTAAGGAGAGGCAGGAAAGGCAGCAGCCGGCTCTGCTTGAATGACAGCGCGAAGGAGCCAATGAGACAGACGTTACCAAAGGAGCACGGCTGCTCAATTACTCTGGTCAGCCTCTGTAGCAACAGCAGATGCTGCAAACTGCAATACTTCGCCTGCCCTGCGTGCAGGGCCCCACCTGGCTGGGGCGGCAGGGGAAGGTACGTCAGCCAGCGCGGCAGGTCTGAGCTTGCTGGCCCAGGTGCAGGAAAGGAAGGAGGGAGGGACGTCCCCTGGTTAGAGGGGGAGAAGCCACAGGAGCACCTGCATGAGCCTCTCTCCTCCACCAGGCATGACTGGCTCTTTCAGCCTCTCACCCGGATGAGGACGGCTCCCCGCTCCCTGGTGCCCAGAGGGAAGGGGGGCTGGGAGCTGGGGGGAGAGGACGAGACAGATCTGCACCTGCAGACAGAACAGCCGCCTCCCGGAGACGCTTCCATCCCTCGCTGCTTCCCTGCTCCCAGCCGCTCTTGCAAGGCGCTGCCCTTGCCCCTGGGCCTTTCAGCTCTCAGCCTGAGGGTCCCCGACCTCTTCCCACCGTCCCCCCGCCGGGCAGGAGGGAGGAAGGGCAGCGTCTCCGACTGCCTCCCTCTTTCACATGAGGGGTCAGTCCACACCCCCTCCCCCACGGGGGAGTTGCTCCTGCAGATGCGGCCACGGGGCAGGACTCCTGGAGCCGAGGGGCCAGCAGCGACATGTCAGGGCACTGAGCGACCAGGGCACAGGCAGCGGAGGGCGTGGTGCACGGCTCTGGAGACAGAGGAAGGGCTGAGACCGCAGGGTGCAGGCCCAGACTCCAATCTCAGGGACCTTGCTGCTGTCAGTCCGGCCTAACTCCCACAGCCCGCGTCCGGCCCAGGGAATAAGGGGCGTGACAGATGGGGGCAGACTCCCCAAACCATGGGCTAGCCTGGAAAGGGAGACAAGGGGCTTGTGATTAAGGCAGTTGCCTGGGACTCAGGACACCTGGGTTCCATCCCTGTGCGACCTCCTGCAAGTCATGTGACCTCCTCGGGTCTCTTCAATTACAGATGGGTACCATAGCCCCTGCCCCAATGGCTACATAGACCAGACGGTCTCACGACGCACCGTACCTGACAGCGTGGGCTCAGCAGCACCCCCGCTACCGACTGGAGGAATAAAGCGGGCACTGGGTAGCAATTGAGCCTGTCCGATAATTAGGAGCCAGGTGATACGGCCCAGCAAGCTTCTTCCCTTCCCCATCACTCCCAAGAACCCCCCAACTCTTGCCTCTTCCCGCTAACCCTAAATCCTGATGTGATTGCATTCTCCTGGCACTCTCAGGACAGGCCCCTGACCACCAGCACAAGTGTGGGAGATGAAGATGAAGCAACGGGCTAGCACAGTAGGGCCTAGAGGCCAGCACAGAGAGGAGGGGCCCCAGTGCACCGGCTGTGGCACAGAAACCCAGCAGGTCCCTGCCCCACAGAGCTTGTGGTCTGACAAACCAGAGTCAGTTAGGGCCACCACAATTAGCAGCTTCATTAGTGAGGATGCCTTCTCCCTCACAGCCGTAGGGCTCTGACCTGCCCAGACAGACATGGGCTTGGTGCAAGCAGGGTATTGCTTCCCTGGGGCTAGATTGCAACTGCTTCCCTGAAACCACCCACCCCCCTAAATCTAGGGTTGCCAGATGGTTTCAACAAAAATACTGGACACACTTGACATTCCATCACAATCTGTGTTACATCTTCGTTAGAAAATCCCAGACAGCTCTATTCTCTCAATTTGTTTCCCGAACAGAAAGCTCAAATACTGGACTGCCCGGTTCAAAACCGAACACCTGGCAACCATACCTAAGTCCCACAGCCGAGGGCCGGATCAGAACCCGTGCCGTCGCTGAGACAGAGCCCCTAACCTACTTGCTGAGCTCTCCCATAGCAAGCCGCCTCACACCCCCTTCCTGGGTCTAAATTCAGATCAGTCAAGTGAGAGATCCCAGCTCTCATGCCCCAACCTCCTCCCACCCCACTGCATGAATCAGCCAGTCACCCAGATGCAGGGCTGGGAGACGTCTGAGCATCAATGGCATCAGCTGCTTGTTTGGGGTTTTCCTTCCAGTGAAATTCTCCGTTTGTAATGTAACCAACCAAACAGAACGATTAGGAGATGAAGGACGGGAGCAAGGGGGAAGGTTACCGGGGCCCAGCCAAATGCAGGGAAGTTTTAGGATGGACGTGGAGTCTAGCCAGAATTTATAGCCACAGGGGGTCGCCGCTAAGTCAGCCAGTTCTGCAGCTGGATGCAAGGAGGAGCTGGAGAGTTATGGACAGTGAACTCCCCTGCAAAGTCAGCTACTGCCAGCCTGGGAAACCCCCTTATGCTCCCAGTGCGGCACCGGCGGCCACAGATCTCCCAGAAAGACACTTATTAAACAACGGTCGCCTAGTGAAGGCACCAGAGTGGGACTCAGGAGATCTGGGCTTCAGTCCCTGCTCAGGGCCAGCAGGCCCCCCCCCATGTGTCTTTGAGCAAGTCACTGACTTTGTGCCTCAGTTTCCCCCTCTATAAAATGGGGCTCACGGTTGTTTTCTCCCACCTTTATAGGTGGTTACTACTTTGGCACAGACCGCCTCTCCCTGTGTCTGTGCGGCATCTCACACGATGAGGTCCTGCTCTTAGGTGGAGTCTCTAGAGGCTACATTAGCACAACCAAGAGTGAATCCATGAGCTCATCTAGACAGGGATCATCTTTATTCTACACTCACAGGTCGTTGGTGTTAACGATAAATATTCCTGCTATTCCTAGAGAGAGCAAAGCCTATGACAAAACAAGCAGGCTGGATACAGGTCACACTCAATGGGTGGGGTGCTCCTAGGGGGACTGTAGCCTGCCCCTCTCTCCTCCCCTACCAAGATCGTTCATTTAAAGCAGGCATGTCCAAAGTCCGGCCCGCGGGCCAATTGCGGCCCGTGTTCTGGTTTAATACGGCCCCCCCAGGTAATTTGGCAATATCTATCTTTTATGGCCCCCAACGAATCCATATGTATTGAGATGAATACATTGTAAAATCTCAGTTAATGTCAGTTGATCTAAATCAGTTATAAATATATTTGGACACAACATGTATACTTGGTGTTATGTTCCTGTTCATATTTTTTGAACTTAAAAGTTGACAGACAACCTTTATTACCAATAATATGTAATGTACTTTACAATGTTCCTGACATATTTCAGCTTCCTGGATTTTTTTTTCATCTGGCCTTCAGATATGAAAGGCAGAGTGATTTAACACCTGTTTAGATTTGTCATCCATGTGACAAAATGAAAAGTATGCCGTTTGCAATAAACTTTGCATAAAATAGTTAATTTGCATTTAATTTTAATGGTTCAAAGAATGTCAGGCAAAATGGTCGGCCCTCACGCATGTTTACTTCATCAAATCTGGCCCTCTTTGAAAAAAGTTTGGACACCCCTGATTTAAAGGAACACTGCAGAAGGATTCAAGGCCCTACATTTGACCCACTTTAACCATTTCACTGCTGCCTGACATGTCTAATCCCAGGGGCTAAACCCCGAACCCTAAAACTTCCCCAGTGAAGCTACACAAGACCCTGGCCCCCGGGGCAGATAGCATCCTTTTTTCTCAGGTGGGGAGACTGAGGCACAAAGCCATTTAAGTGATTGGCCCAAATGAATGGCCCAAATGAATGGGAGAGGAAGGAAAAGACCCACACCTACTGTCTCTCCTTCCCCGCCCCCCCCCCCCCCCCAGCAGCTCCTCTCAGTCCTTCCTGCTTAACGATCTTTCATTAGAGCTGGTTGATAGTTAAAACGCTGATTCCAGGAACTCGAAACATTTCAGGGATCATAACAATTGAATCAAGGTTTCTCACAGGGAATCGTTTGCATGTTTCACTCTGATGTACACACTTGGACCTCTGTAATCCGGGGTTTCTGTGATCCAGGGACGCCCGTGGCTTGGACCCTGGAAGACGCTCTGTGCACTGCCACTCCCTCCCCGCAGCATGCTCCTGCACCCTCCCTCCCAGAACCTGCACCCACAGCGCCCTTCATTATGGCAAACACTCATGGTCCAGAAAATTCCATAATCCAGCACAGCCTCATTTCCCAAGGTTGCCAGATTAAAGAGGTTCAGGCACATTGCTGAGTTCTAGCACACAGATAGTCACAATATTTTCATTTAAACTGCAAGTTGGAGCGTTTTGACCTTTGCTCAACAAAACATTTACAATAGTCCCAACTGCTGGGTTCGGGGCATGAAGGACTCGGAGGTCTGCTTTTCGGCCTCATTTGGAACAATTTGGAAAGCCGGGATTTTCCGTGGAAGGGGAATTCCATGTGTCAACCCCTTTTAGTTATACATTAGCAGCTGTTTTCAGGAGAGGTCACAAGATGCGCTGGGATCCCTGTCTAGTGCACGAGTACAAGAATTTCCTGTGGTTTGTCTGATCTCTGCCGGGTTTTCCAGACAAGGTGTGTGTTGCTATGGCAATGCTCAGACGGGGCAGGGGACGATCCCCTCTCCAGGACAAGCCCCAGAGCTCTTGTGCTAGGATTTCTAGGCTAAGGCTCTGATGAGATGTTCTGTTCAGGCCCCTCAGCCTGGTGTGAAAAGTCACACTCCCCCCTGCCCTACCATCAGTGCTAATGCCCAGCAATCCTGGCTTTCTCCAACCCGACTGCAGCTGCAGATCTCAGAGGGTCAGACCTGGCCAGTGCCTGAATGAGACACCAAGGCAAAGCCAGGATCCTGCCAGAAGCCATGCAGGCCGTTTGACAGACCATCTCAGGGCAGGCTCCAAACGGAAGAGCCGGTGCTCCCGTGTGGAGACACAAGATGCTGTACGGAGGCAGCTCTGAGCTGGGCAAATCCCAGCTAAGCTATCACACTTAGCTTCCCTGCCGCACCTAGAGGACAAAATAATCCTTCATTTCCTGCCTCAAGGTGCTGGCCTAGTATTCCAGCCATTAGAACAGCAGCCACCATCCACCCCAGAGGTGGCTGCATGTTTGGAGCGAGCGAGACAGTTGAGGGAGCTAGTGGCGCGCTTTGGTGAGTTAAATGGCTGCTGTGCCTCCCAAGCTATCATCGTATTCCGTGTGTGGCAGGCTCCACAGCCACGTACTTGTACATTGCGGCCAGATCCAATGAAACAGCCGTTCAGGGTAACTCAGAGGGGAGCACATGTGCTTGGCTTGCGAGTCCCAGCACTGGAAGGATGGTTTTGAAAGATGCTGCCGCTCTCTGGTCCCCAAATGCCTGCCCTTCCCCCATCCATATCCTGGATGATGCTTATATTGCCCCAAACTGAAGGGCAGGCGGAGTCGACAGAACTCAGCCCTGCCACATCTGGGTGCAGCTAGATTGGGGCAGAAAGGGGTTGGAAATAGCTATTTTGCCAACTTTGGTCCAAGGAGGATCCCCCTTCTACTACTCTGCAAAACACCCCTTGCCAGGCCAGACAAGCTCTCCCCCCAAAATCCCCTTCAACAGCTCCGCTCCCCCCGCGGGCAACACAAGCTGAGTGCATCAGACTCCCAGGTGACTAGTCAGAAACAAAGCAGCAGCCATTTCTGCCCATGTACTCACCATGGCCCCAGCCAAGTGACTCCATGCATGCCGAGCCCTGCCCAGCTGGCATCAGCAAAGGTCTCTGGCCAATGTTCCCCCTAATCTTTTCCATCCACGTGCAGAATACGTGTTTATGTGCACCAAGGCACATGCCAACGTGCACCACCAATGGAAACAAAAGACCTAGTGGTGGGCGCTCTGCTACTCGCCTGGGCAGCACAAGTGCCCAACTTCCCCTGGTCTCGAGGTGGGGCGAGGGCATCCCGCACAAGGCATCCCTAGCAGGATGGGGGCCTACAATCGTGCGAACAGGTCTGCAGGCAAGTCACATGCAATGTGCCTCACAGAGCTCAGCCACGCACCCGAGAACAACTGCCGTATCGAGGCCTATCTTCCGCCTCGCTTCTGGGGACAAGAGCTTTTGTCGAACTTGGAATCCAAGTCCTTTTCCCTCCCTTCTCCGCAGCATTTGCGCCCCTGGGGCGTGGGCTTTGCCACGACCCAAGGGCAGGGAGCGGGGGAGATTCATCGTGGGGGATTCCCTAGTTACAATATTGGCAGCATATCCCTGCCCTGGGGCCGCCTCTGGCCAGCTGTGGGAGACAGAAGAGAGATGAAGCCGATTTCCTGAGCTAGAATTGATTGCGCTGGAGGGGAGCTTGCTGCGGGCCCCACGTGTGATGAGCTCCTCCCAGTCCGGGGGGCATCACCCCGTAAATGAAGCCTCAGAACAAGCCGGGGGAGGGGAGGAGATGGACGTGTGACAAATGTGACAGAATGACCCAAATGTACACAGGACATCGAGCTATTGAGCACTGCTCTGAATGCTGGAGCCTGTGTCTGGCCACACACGTGCTAGAACAGAGGTTGGGATTCTTAGAAGGAGACATAGGGGATCTGGCACTGGGGGCATCTGTACGATTGTTCCTCTGCCTTGACGGTCGCTTCCATTCTTCACTAGCACAGAGCAACGAGTGTTGATTTTCCTTTTTCAGTCAGTGATTTTAGTACAAGTTAGCAGAGTCGGGGATTTGCTTGTATAATGGGGAGGGAGGGTTTAAACTCCAGCCCCCTGGCCCGATTTCAGATTTGCTTCCTTTTATTCCGACTCTCTAAATTTCCCCCCATCTGGAAAAAAATCCCCTTCCCTCGTCCTAAGGATTATTACGTATCGGGACGGCCACGTTCCAGGGGCAGAGGAAGGAGCTGTATATTCTACATACCTGCAAGTGCCTGAACACTCCACGGCTGACCCATCCACCACCACCCTGACCGGTAGCGCCTTCACACCCTGATCACAGCCCAGAACCCCACGCTGCGAGGTGCTGCACAAACACCAGATAAACAGAGGGCCGCCCCCCTCAGGGCATACAGCCCACAAAAGGAATGAATCCGCCCCCCCCCCCCCCCACACACACACACACGGTAAAGATGGCTGAAGCTCTTTGGGGGCCTGTGGGTAGGCATAAACATAAGCCTGCCCGCATCCAAAGGACCCTTTCCCAGCCTACAGGGAGGATTCTGGGGGCCTGCTGGCACCATATACCATAAGCTATTGCCCATAAAGTAACTGAAATTGACGGAGCAGATAAAGGCAAATGGCCACCCAGTGCCTCCTGGCCAGACCAAGGCACACAGCAGCCCTCATTTAAGCCTCCATGGCGTCACTTATGCCATCAGCACAGAGCAGGGCGACCGGCTTGATCCAAGTCCTGTTGAAGTCAGTGGGAACCGGCTCAGACGCCAAAGGAAGAGCTGTGGGGTCCGTCCCCACCGGCTATTAAAGCAGCCAGACAGTGCCTACGAAGGGTACGTCTACACTGCCGCTGGGAGCGCACTTCCGGCCTCCAGTAGACAGACACGCACTAGCTCGGCTCAAACTCGTGTGCTAGAACTAGCCGCCCAGCCAGCAGTGGGGAGCTAGCCTAGCCGCCTGAATACACACTCCGCCTCCACCCATGCTGCCCACCCGCCCACTCCACCCCCCGCTATACTGCAGCTTTTAGCACACTGGAGCTAGCATGGTTGTCTACCCCAGCTTGGAGGCACATTCCCAGCTGCAGGACAAACATGCTCTAAAGCTTCACTAAAGCCCTGGTGAGGTATCTTTCTCCCATCTTACCAGTGATCCTCTTGAGTCAGGAGATAGTCATGGAGCTAATGCCCTACACAGCTGATGTGCAGGGTACCACTGGTCAGCGCAAACAGTCCGCTCTGCAATCAGCTCCCTCTCCCCATACCACCCAAGGTTTGGCCTTATACAGTGGGAAGAAGAGGGCCTGGATAGGAGAAGGCGGGATAGGATCCAGCACATGCAACTGGACCAAACCCGGCACTCATCCAGTTGTAGGATCTAATCCCGGTTCCTCAAATCCATTCCTTCTGCCAGTAGGACTCAGCAGAATGCACAGAACTAGCTGGAAACCACCCTTCCTAAAAAAAAATGTATAGTGCAGTATTCACAAGGATGGTGTGAAACAGGCACAGCAGCCGGATTGGCATTTGGAACTGTTATTGTGGCAGAATACTGTCGGGTTCTTAATAACCCCAAAGCTATAACAGCAACCCGGATTTGGCCCCAGCCTTGTGATTTGGGACAAACAAGCTTTTACAAAAACCAGAGCAGGATTTGAAACATGTCGGTGATTTCTTAACAGTCCTAAGGAAATGATACTTTCAAAACAAGCAAACCTCCTTCTGCATCACACACAGAAAACTCGAAAGCAAAATAGAGAATACTTCCCCGATTTTCTCTGTTTCAGCCTCAGCTCTGCCAATCCACATGTTTATCTTTGAAAGTACAAGACAGCTCCATTAAAAAGCAATGGGATCCATCACAAGCTTAGTTAAACATGGAAATAAGGGTACGTCTATATAGCGACATTATTTCAAAATAACTAGCTTTATTTCAAAACAACTTAGCCCACATCTACACAGCCAGCAGTTATTTCAAAATAATGTCAAAATACTGTCAAGCTGGAGGACTTTTTACTCTAACTCCTGTAACCTTCATTGTGCAAGGAGTAAGGCAAATCAGAGGAAGAGGGCTCTATCTCCAAATAAGTGCTGTGTAGATGCTCCCAATTTTGAAATAAGATATGCAATTGACATAGCTCAATTTGAGTAGCTTATTTCCAGTTAAATCCTGCTGTGTAAAGGTGCCCCAAGTGTATGGCAGGATCAGGGCCTTCAGAGCAGGCAGTGTCTTTTTACACTTCTGTACAAGGTTGAGGTCTCTGTGCGCTGCTACATTACAAATGATTCATTTTCCAAAGTCCATATTGGAAGCACAAAAAACCCAGCATAAACAGTGAAAGCCAAAATGGACTTTAAAGTATGTACTTTGCAATAATCGAAGGCGTGGTTAGCAGCCAACATCAGGAAAAGCATTTGTAAGTGTGGAGTGGTTGGGGTTTAAAAAGAAAATAACCCCACACACAATAGCATCTTTCAAAATCCTGCTGGTCTCCCAACTATATAAAGGATTTCAGTGTCCAGAATGAGGAAATGAAATACAGAGCTGGGCCAGAATCAGTTACACAATGAGAAGCAGGTAGCGCAGGGCCCGGTTGTTAAACTATTTTGCAAGAAGCTCTAAACAGACTCTTCCGCCCGTTGCACGCATGCTGCAAAGCGCCTTTTCTCTAAGACAAATCGCTCCTGATTTTAGGAAAGATGGCAAAAAAAAGGTCAATGGGGGGGGCACACAAGGCAGAAGACACAGATCCAAGCTGCCTCCTACAGTAACAATACCTACCACCAAACAAAAGGTAAAAGCCCTTAATTCCCAATCGACAGGGAGAGAACCCCACCAGGACACCCTCCTCCCCATCTCCTCCTCCACTGCTGCTGGAGCCCCTCACTCACCTCTTCCAGCGCCGCCACCGCCCCCCGGCACTTCTGCATTTTGGAAGAGAAGGTAGAAGCAGCCGGGGAGTTCAGATCTTCAGAAGTCACAGCCAGGAACTCCGAGACGCTGATCTGCTCAGGCATGTTGAGGGATGTGGCCCCGAGACCGGGGGTGACTGGAAACTCACCCAAGGGTAAAGGGAACAGGAGAGAAGAACCGAGGGGCAGAAAAGGGGGAAAGGGCGGGTGGAGAGACAGCCCTGCAGCACTTTGGTCAATTTCACATCCCAGCTGTGGTTCTCTGCGCGCGGCGCAATTGATCAGAGACGCCCAGGAGCTCTCTTGTAAGTTTCTTTCTCCTGCTGCCTCCCTCCCTCCCTCCCTGCAGAGGCTTCCATGGCAATCACGTGGGGATATTGTTACACAGCCAATGCATATATGCCTGCAAGCTCGGATTTTTGGCTAAGAGCCTGTTAAAGGCAAAGTGCATCCAATTCCCCCCTATCTCCCCAAGCAAAGCCAAGTGAGGCTGCTGTTGCCACTGGTGCCTGGAGTGTTTGTGGCTCTTATCTTCCCTTGTCCTGTCTTGTATAGGTGTCTGGGTTTACATGCACTCCCCATCTATATAAGGATGTTGCTTGCCTCTAAGCCTCTGTTAATGATCTGTCATTAACATCCTTGTGTGCAGCAGAATCTTCATTATCCCCTGCTCTTCCTGTAGGAAGAGGCCAGACTGGTTTCAAATGTCTCTCTTCCACCCTGCACCAAGATCCCTTAGCTTTGGAGCTCAACTGATGTGAAGCAGATAAAATTGGGTGAGAGGCCAGGAGGAGTAACCCAGGATCAAGATGAAAGAATCCAAACTCCAGAGAGAAATCCCTTTAGTCTCCTCCCCTCAAAGACAGACCATATGACAACTTTTCTGAGTGTGGGAAAAGAAACAGCACAGGCCAGGTGCTAAAGAGGCTATCCTGGACTTTGCCTCTTCTTATGTTGGGTATAGTAGGGCTGAGGGCTTAGTCACTGATACAGGAGAGATTGTTGTCAGCTCCTGGAGTAATTTGTGGTGCTTCAACAGCATAGCATTAGGCTTTCTCTAAGGCTCTTTTCCACATGTTATTGTTTATTTGTATTAGAAGAGTGCCCAGAGAGTCCAGCTGTAATCAGCATTCCATCATGCAAGGGGCTGTCTATATACATAGGCACAAAGCCTTATTTCGACACATGCTTCCCTTGCACACTGAGTAGTCCCACAGAGGGTAACAAGAGTACAGTAGAACCTCAGAGGTACAACCACCAGAGTTACAAACCAATCGGTCAACCAGATGCCCCGTTTGGAACCAGAAGTTGGCCACCATGCAGCAGAGACCAGCAAAACCAAATACAGTACAGCACAGTGTTAAATAAAAAGGGCAGGGGGAGAGTTTTAAAAAAAAACAAGATGTGTCAAAGCAACAAAACCGTTTCTGTGCTTGTTTCCACTGAGATTACGATGGTTTAAACGCAGCAGTTTTCTCTTGCTCAGTAGCATTTCAAAGCTGTATTAAAGTTCCATTCTAAACTTTTGAAAGAGCAACCACAATTGGCCAGGGTAGGTAGGAATGGTGTTCCTAGCCTCTGTTTCTCTGGAAGTGGCTGACAGGGGAGGGCTCACATGAGGATTACCTGTTGTGTTCCCTCCCTCTACGGCAGTGGTTCCCAAACTTTTCAGCATAATGCCCCCTTTTTGATTGTTGAGAAAGCCTCACGCCCCCCCCCTCCTCCCCAGCAACAAAAATTGTTGAGCAAAAAAAAGAGGAACTGACCGGAAAACAAAAATAGCAGCAAAACTTGGGGAGGAGGGAGTTTCTGGGGGGGATGGATCACCTTGCGCCCCCCCTGGAATTTCTTCATGTCCCCCCAGTTTGGGAACCCATGCTCTAGGGCATCTGGCATTGGCCACTGTTGGCAGACAGGATGCTGGGCAGGATGGACCGTTGGTCTGACCCCGTATGGCCGTTCTTAAGGTCTTAATGCTTTGTTCAGAATTACAACCAACCTCCAGTCCCCAGGGTGCTTGTAACTGGGAGGTTCTGCTGTGCCCACTGTGAGAAAACGTGATGCGTGTGCATAAGCCTGTGCATGCATGGCATCCCAGTGAGAGAGTCTCTGCCCCAAAGAGAAGGTGGGGGGGGGGAGATGTGAAGCACATAGCAAGGCACAGATCACGTGACTTCCCCAAGCCCCACAGAGCACGTGGAAGAGCCACGAGTTGAACCTAGGGCCTTTATGTTGCAGGCCCAAGCCTTAACCACCAGCTGCTCCTTCCTCTCCTTGGCCTCTGATAAACAATGACTTTCTGCTCGGCTCTGTACGCAGCCATGCTCTTCCCCCAGCTCAGAGTCTAAATCAAATACAGATGGTAGAGGGTTATAGGATACACGCTGAAGGCCCAACGCGAAGGCAGCTTTTTATGACTGGGCTGTGTGTTTTAATGCTGTTTGTACAGAGTCACGGGAGGAATGCGATTGAAGGAGGGGTTGGGCTGATAAAAGCAGGGATTGCTTGGGATATAAAAAGAGGAGGGGGGCCCCGACCACAAGGGGCAGCATGAGACAAGTGTGAAGACAATAGCCAGGAGAAAGGAGCAATACATTGAAGGGCCTTGCTATCTAGGGAAACTGACCATAGAAGCACCCTCTGTGGATGCCCTGATTCTGGAATAATTAGCACTTTAAATTCACACCCTAACTTATTCCAGAATAACTTCTTTATGTGGCTAAGCCCTTATAAAGGAAGCTCAGTATCATTATCCCCACTGAAATAGAGGGGAAACTGAGGCACGGAGCACCTCCCTCTCACAATCACACAGTAAGTCAGTGGCAGAGCCAGCACTAGACCCCAAGTCTGGTGAGTCCTAGTCAATGTTCCCTCTAATTGTTTTCATCCACATGTGGAATTAATTTTGTTGCGTGCACCCAGGCATGTGCAGATGTGCACCATCAGTAGAAACACCTGAAGTTGGTTGTGGGCACTGTGAGCACTGTGCTAATAAGCTGGGCAGCACATGAATGACCCCAGTCCTCTGCTCTGGTCATGATGCTTTTATTAAACAGTCACTATGTCACCTGCATTCTTATAAACAGGTTGATTAGTTTCTAAAGGATTTCAGTGGAAACAAAAGGGCAGGAGGGCCCAGATCCAAAGCTATTTCGACAACTAACTTCCACTGAGCCTCAATCGCTTCGGCCAGGAGTGGGAAACCTTATTTGGGTCGGGGGCCACTGACCCGCAGAAAAAAAATCCATCAGGAGCTGCACACAAGTGAGAAACAAAACAAACAAAAAGCCCCACTCCTCACCAGCGTGGGCTTCCCAAAGCTGGGGGGAGCCCTGAGCCTCGGGCCAGATCCAGGCAAGCCGGGGGCTGCATCCAGCCTCAGGTCTTACACTCCCCACCCTGCCTTAGGCCAAGGTCAATAGGAGGCACCTCTCTATGCAAGCCCCAGTGTCTCAACATAGATCCTCACTGCAGACTCTGGCCCAAGATGTGGAGTCACATAGTGGAGGGAGCAGCTCTGGTTCAAGAAGGACCAGCTGCTCCACCTGCACAGTTTCAAGACTCTTTAGCCTTCGGTCTTGCACGTCTCCTTGACCACAGAGATGGGCCTGGAGGGGGCCAGCCTTGACAGCTCCCGTAACAATACTTTGCACTGCCCCAATGTGAGCAGCTGCTGAGTTGGGGAAGGGATACGGCCCCACATCAATACTTCAGGAATACAGAACATTGCAAAGATGCAGCTGACTCTGGAGTGGAGCATGACAATGATTTAACAGCCTGCTACCCAGCCGTTTGGGTCAGGCAATGGAGAAGAGAAACTGCAGTGGGGAAATCAAGGTCTCAAGATGTAATTACTTATGTTGGTTTCATCTGAGACACCAGGGATAACCCTCGCTTACTCCCAGGGAAAGTTCCAGGAGATATCGGTTGCCCATGAATGGACAGGCCCTTTGTATTATAATGGGAGCCACAGTTATTGGCACTGTTTAAAAAAAATCATTTGGACCCCACATCCCTCCCCCCGCACACACTGTCAGAAAACCTGGGGTGGGGGAACATATTGTTTAGGAAGTGTAAAATTGATAGAACTCGGCTCCAAAGACTTATGGATTGTGGCAGCAGCAAGCCCAGTGCCAGTGGTAGGCTATAGGGCCCCGCTGGCCTCTGCTTTCCAGTAGTTCCCGTCTGTGCTCAGCCTCCTGAGAGGAAGCAGTGATGTTCTGGTGCACGAGAAAGGTGCAGGATCCAAGCCCAGGCCTGGGAGCTAGGAAGCCCTGAGTGCGAATTTGAACCTGGGAAGCCCTGAGTGCGAAATCAGCTCAGCTCCCGTCTGCCTGCAGTCCCTCCTCTGGCGCTGGGGCAGTAAAGAGATGAGGAGCTGGTTGAGCTACATGTGCATAAGAACGGCCACACTGGGTCAGACCAAAGGTCCATCCAGCCCAGTATCCTGTCTGCCGACAGTGGCCAATGCCAGGTGTCCAGAGGGAGTGAATCGAACAGGTAACGATCAAGCGATCTCTCTCCTGCCATCCATCTCCACCCTCTGACAAACACAGGGACACCGTTCCTTACCCATCCTGGCTAATAGCCACTAATGGACTTAACCTCCATGAATGTACCTAGTTCTCTTTTAAACCCTGTTATCGTCCCAGCCTTCACACCCTCCTCAGGCAAGGAGTTCCACCGTCGCCCTCTGCTGGAGAGAAGCAAGACCACTTACGCTTGCATCCAAGACCAGGCAGGGGAGTAAGGAATCCACTTTTGTTCGCACAGCAGCGCTGTCTGGTTCCGGAGCTGGAGGATGGGAGTTCTTACCCCACTGCTGCCTGGAAGTGCCATGCGGTCTGCATAGCCTGTGTCGGGTGGAGGAATAACTGGGCTTAAACAGCGTCTCTCGGCCCTTTGCTGTGACTTTTTGCTCGTTTCAGGGCCACCTCGGCGGAGGGAGATGCTGCAGGGGCAGCATCACAAAGCAAACAGGTTGTGGATCCTGATCAGCAGCCCAGCAATGTTGGTGGGGGGAGGGGGAAAGAGCAGACAACCAAATCCAGCCCTAGGATCACCCCCCTTGAAGCCAATGGCCTTGCACGAAGGATGGACTTGCCCTAGTCCCACCTACATGCTTCTAAAGTCAGGTCAGTCCTGGAGATTTATGTGGCAGGATCAAGTGCATGAATTGAGGGAGCCCTGTGCACCCAGACCATCCCAGAAACTAATCTGGAGCAAATGAGCCCCCATCCCTTAATAAAAAGAACCACATGCAAGCAAGACAGAGCCAGGCAGAGCATCCTTCTTCTGTCCTTCATCTTGGCTTCCAGCCTGGTGGCATTAACTAGCAGTGGCTTCCCCCCACCTGAGCTGAGGAGCTAAGGGGGAAGGAGGACGCACAGTGTCCGGGAATGGTTTGACAGGATGAGAGGCTGAGGGAGCTGTTCCGTGTGCTCCTCTCACTCCGCAGAGCCAAGGAGCGAGAGCTCTGCCATTTGTTAACAAACCGAACATCCCCGATGCAGGCCACAGGAGAACCGGGCTCCCTGCCAGCAAACTCCATGGGGGGTTAAGGGGGGGGACAGCATCCGCAGCAGATCCTGCTGAATCACTTTCTAGCTGCCCTGGCAGTGGTCCATTGCTTTCTTGCCCTGACTCACCGGCTTTCTGGGAAGGGACCAGGGGATGCAAAGAGTTGTGAAATGGGGTGGCCGTAATCAGCAGGCCGTAATCTGTCCCAAGCCCAGGTGGCTCGCCCGCCCTCTTGAAATGACCGGGCTTCAGCTCGCTGCTCCAGCCAGCCCAACAGGCAGATCTGAGCCAAGCAGACTTGGGGGGGGAATGTTTATGCAGCAAGAAGCTGACTGGGGCCGGCTTCCGCCTTCCCTGCGGTCTCACTGCTTTCCCCAAGCACGTCTGTGTTTGAAGAGGAGGTTTTGCTCCCTCTTCTGCTTCCCTTGCACAAGCGCTTTCAACGCTCCCTCGCACCCGCCCCCATCCTCTCCTCTGTCCCCTGCTTGCTCATCCTGCAGCTCTAACGATTTGTGTTACAGTGGCACAGGGCAGCATCACCGTCACGGCGCCTCCTGCTGGTAGTGCTGGGGATTAGCTCATCAGAAGGGCACCTCCCTCTGCCTGGTGTATCCCCCATCGCGCCGCACTGTTTCAGGTCAGATCCCTGACCCATGTCACTCTCAGACCACAGCATCCTCTTCAGGACACAGCCCTCCACCATTGCCCCTTCCAGGGGTTGACCAGCAGCCTGTGTCTCCACACTCTAGAATCCTCCCCTCCCAGGGAACCCCCGAGTCCCCTACACCCACCTGGCCTCAGCAACCCATTGCCAGGCTTCATCTAGCCCCGGCCTGGGGTCCAACTGCCATCTGGAACGGCCACTCAGCATCAGCAAGGGGGTGTGGACCAGCTGCCTCTTTCTAGCCCGGCTATCTCCCTTCAGCCCTAGTACATTCAGGCCTTGCCTCAGTCCCTGCAGCTTGGGAGTGAGGTCAGGCCAGAAATCCCCAGCCCAAGGAAGCCTCCAGATTCCCTGGCAGCCAGGTCCCTCCTGGTCCCCACCTAGAGCAAGAGTAAGTCTTCCCCTCTCCTGCCAGGAGCCCTTCTTTATATAGCCCCCAGCTGGGCCCTAATCAGCAATAACCCCTCAGCTGGGGCTTCCCTCTCAGCCCTCGCTCAGGGCTGGGTTTTTGCCCTGAAAGGGCCAGTGCAGGGTAGACGCCTGGTCACATATGGCAATGCCCAGAAATCCCAGCCGAAAACAGGGTCCCATTGGGCCAGGCCCTGCACACGCCCAAGAGACAGTCTCTGCCCTCGGAGACCTTCTGCCAGGTGTTGGTGGCAGCAAAAAATGGTTGGATTGAATTTTCTAAGTGTTCCTTCTAGGGATGTAAAGGAAGAACCAGTTAACTGATTACCTGGTAAGCCTGTTTACGGGCCTGCTTACTGGGGTAACTGGTTAACCGGCACCCAGCCTGGGCCACTGCACCATGGGCATGGAGCTGCTCCAGTGGCCCCCTGCCCATGGCACGATGCAGCAGGCCGGTTAACTAGTTAAACATCTAGTTTAACCCATTAACATTTTAAATGGTAGTTTACATCCCTAATTCCTTCAGAAAACTTAAACACCAGGGCTACGTCTACACTGGCATGATTTTCCAGAAATGCTTTTAACGGAAAACTTTTCTGTTAAAAGCATTTTCGGAAAAGCATGTCTAGATTGGCAGGATGCTTTTCCGCAAAAGCACTTTTTGCAGAAAAGCGTCCGTGGCCAATCTAGACGTGGTTTTCAAGAAAAAAGCCCCGATTGCCAATGATTTGCGCAAGAGGGCTTTTGCCTGAACGAGAGCAGCACAGTATTTCCGCAAGAAGCACTGACAATCTTACATGAGATCATCAGTGTTCTTGCGGAAATTCAAACGGCCAGTGTAGACAGCTGGCAAGTTTCTCCGCAAAATCACAGCCCAGCATTTGCCCCACCCAGAAACCTTCCTATACACACGATAGCAGTTTTCAAGTACCTAAAAGGGTTTTACAAGGAGGAGGGAGAAAAATTGTTCTCCTTGGCCTCTGAAGATAGGACAAGAAGCAATGGGCTTGAATTGCAGCAAGGGAGGTTTAGGTTGGACATTAGGAAAAAGTTCCTAACTGTCAGGGTGGTTAAACACTGGAATAAATTGCCTGGGGGGTTGTGGAATCTCCATCTCTGGAGATATTTAAGAGCAGGTTAGATAAATATCTAGACGGAGAAGATGGTGCTTGGTCCTGCCGTGAGGCCAAGGGACTGGACATGACCTCTCGAGGTCCCTTCCAGTTCTAGTGTTCTATGATTAGGCGCCCTGGGCCAGCAATATGTCCCAACTCACTAGGTGGGTTAAAAACAAAGAACTGTCTGATGGGGGTAGAAAGGACACAGGATCCCTTTGGGGAAGCCAGCAATTAATAAATGAACAACACCTATTAGGTAAGAGTGTCCCCCATCAGCTCCCCACTCATGGTTTGGTGCCCAGGATGGGGTGGCTAATGTTTCCTCTAATATTTTCCCCATTCATATGCAGAATAAATTTTGTTGTGTGCACAAAGGCATGTGCAGATGTGCACCACCAGGAGAAACGCAGGCTGCTGGCTGTGGATGCTGCTAATCAGCGGAGTGGCATTTGAGTGTCTCCTGGGCATTTGAGCGCTTGGCTTACAGGGCTCACTGGCACTGTCAGTTCAGCCTCCAGCTGTGACCAGAAATGCTGCCTGGGCTGCTTCCTGGCACCGCGGGCATGATTTCAGCTGTATTTGCCCACAACGGTGACTCTCCGCTAAGCTCCTCCTGCTTCTCCCAGCTGTAGCCCGAGCCACCTGAGATCACCTGCCTGAGCTCTACCTCCAGCTTCAGAGCCAGCTGCTACCTTGGAGCTCCTACTGCCCAGTCTCTGGCGCAACCCAGAACCCCTGTCCCTAGGGAGACCCTCCTGGAAAGTGATCCAGCCCCACTCCCCTCTCTCTACTCATGCTTTGGCTAGGCACTGCCGCACATTTGGGCTGGACCATGCTGCCTCTTGGGGTGACCCCTCTCCCCAGGCACAGTCAGTGCGGTTCTCTTGTCCTGTCATCCTCAAGGACGGACAATAGCTTTGTGTGGCCCCCCCAGACTCGGCACTTAACCCTCTTCTGAGCCAAGAGTCCCTTTCTGCCACCTAACAAATGCAAATGACGCCTGGCCCAGTCACGCATTCCCCTTGCTTGCCAACAGAGGGCAGCAGAGAGCACCCTCCCCAGTGGCGCCTCTGCCCATTCTCAAGCTGGCTGGGATGACTGAGTCGGGGTTGGCCCTGATTGTAGCAGGGGGCTGAACTCGATGGCTCCAGAGGGTTTTCCAGCCCCAGGAGTCTGTGATTTTCTGCCCGGCCCCAGCTTCCTGAGAATCATTCGAGAGTCGGCATCATTCACCCAGGGCTGCCTGGCCATTCCCACTGGAGGAGGGGCAGGGGCTGGGGCAGACTAAGCAGGGGCCAGAACTTCCGAGCCTTCCACCACAAATCACAACTCTTCTCTTCCCTGTTCCTTCCACCCCTGGGGAGCCCCTAGACATCCTTTCCCCTGCCGCCCTGCCTGGATTCCTGGCTGGTCACAGCTCCATGGGCCTGCACGCCCGCAGCGAGCTGTAACATCCTGCACCATGCACCCTGCCCTGCCACATGGAACAAAAGGAACAGGACAATGCCAGGGGATCCGTGGGGCCTGTCAAGGAGAGGGGAGGGTGTCTGGCTTCTGGGACCGCCAGGGAGTTGCTGGAACAAAGGCCCCTGGGGTATCCACAGCCACTCCCCAGCCCTGGAGAGTTCTGGGTTAGATATAGCCTGTGGAGTATTAGGGCCACTGCAGATCCTGACGGCTTCCCCTTTAAGAGCAAAATGAATCCCCCCGCAGAGAATGGTCTCCTCCCACTGTTGACCACTGGGCAGGTCCCCAGCCCCTGGCGCATCTGCTGCCTCTCTCCTGCCTGGAGATGACTAACACTGTCTTGTTTATAGGACCCACTGTAATGGCTTTTCATTGGCAGCACTACCGCCTGTGTTTATTCCTTGGGGTGTGAAATACGCCTGCCCTTGCATCTGCTGCTCCCCCCTGCTCTCAGCTTTCTTGCCCTTGCAACTCCCAAGCCCCTGCATGCGGAGCCCAAGCCCTCCAGAACCACTGGACGGATGCCACGGGACTTCGGATCAGGCCCTTCGAGAGCAAAGGGCCCCGAGTCTGAACAACCCTTCCCCGAGCGCTTGGTGCTGCACAGAGAGGAAGATGTCAAGGCAGGGTCCTGCGTTATCAGGTCACATGGTCCCAGGGCGCTGGGCCTGCTAGTGATTAAGCCAGTGGGTTAGTTAGCCCAGCAGCTGAGAGAGCTGGAAAAATCAAACCACATTTTCCTTCTAATTTGCTGGAGGGAGAAGTTCTAGTGTAGCGGACCCTAGAGTTAACCCTTTGGGTGCTGCCTAATGTAGCTGGTCCAGTTCATACTGAATCCCGAGAGTCCCCGGGACATGCCACGTACAGCCACCTAGAAACACTGGAATGCCACTGGCCCACTGGGACTGCTGATGAAGCCCTCCCCCCTCTTCTACCTTGCACGGCTGTGAAGACCAGCAGCCGCAGGGTTAACGGGCTAGGTCTCCGGCAGGCATGCATCAGGGGAAGGGATTCTACTCCCTCCCCGCTGGGGTTTCCAGCCCCTTCGCTGCTACCAGAAGAATGTGATGAATCGAGGGTTTCCAGAGCGGCTTTGCGCCATAGCTGCAAGCTGGGGTCACATGGAATCCAGGCTGGCAGCTCCATCCCCGTCCCGAGAGCCCGGCCGGTTAGAAACCTGCACTGCCAGTCTGGCCTGCCCCGCCGGAGGTGGATTGGACGCCAAGGCAGGGGGAAGAGCATGTGTGGAGGTAGGGAGAAAGCACCCCCAAAAGACACCCCATCACCTTCAGAACAACTAACCAGGAGCATCTAGTGCAATCGGTCACTGCTGGGGCTAAACAGGCAGCACAGTCTAGTGGGCTGAGCAGCGGTCTGGGAGCCAGGAACACCTGATTTCAGCCCCAGCACTGCCACCGGCTGGCCAGGGAACTCAGTGATCATCTTTCCGCCTGTGCTCCTGTCAATGATGTCACCAGCTCGGCACAGCCGCCCCTCCCACACTGCATGCAGGCAGGGGCTAGGCTGTAGGGTGTTGCATTCAGCATGATGAAGTTGGGGGGTGTCTTTTGGAAAGCTGTCTGGGATGGAGGGTTGTAGCCTGCTAGGGCTAGCGTTGCGGCCAGTAGGAAGGAGGAAAGACAGGCCCAAGCCTTTAACGTCTTATTTCCAGGCTTTTAAGGTCAGGGGACACACGGGGCACGGCCCTGCCAGCGGAGGTGTCGCTGTTCACAGTCGTCATTGGCAAACGTCCGAGTTTTCTACTCCGCTGTGGTGTCCCGTGGCATGCCAGGGGAGTTGCGCGGGCTGGGAATTAGCTGCTGAAACAGCCCTGCTGCGGCTGCTCAGGACTCATCTCACTTTTTAGCCTCATATAAAAGTTCCTGGGAGGAAGGCCCCGCTTGGCTAGCAGGGAGAACGTCCGCTGAAGGAAGCGTCCCTGAAGGAAGCCATGTCAGCACTCAGCTTCCCAATACGCCAAGGCCGTGCCTGGAGGGACTTAGCGGCACCTTGGCCTGTCACTTTCCTCTTCTCTGCCAGGGCAAAGCAGCCCCCTACGCCTTCAACCTCGTCCCAGCGGGACACAGGCAGATAAGCTAGCAGCCTGCTTGGCCAACAGTAGAGAGGGAACGGATCACCTCCCCAGCTAATGGTAGGCGTCTGTACAGTGCGTACGAAAGAGCCAGGCTCTCAAGCTGAGAGGGGTCACAGGCTCACATCCTCTGTAGAGAGCACCCTCCAGCCCCGTGGGTGACACAGGCACAGTGTGACACGTGGAAATGTGCGCGAGTGAGTGATGCACCCTGTCATTTCCAGGTTGGGGTTTTTCAGTCTAAGGGTGGCTTTTAAAAGGTATCAGACACAATCATCCCCCTCACCAGAGATCAGGCAGGATTTCATGCCCTTGCCCATCAGCTTCCCCTGATCACTTGAGCTACAGAAGGAACAGCTATCCCAGCGAGGGGCAGCCTAGGCTAGTGAGTGGGCCACAAGATTGCCATGACCAAGACAGTCTCCCAGGACAGGGGTTTTGCTCACTGCGCTTGTGTACTAGGGATGGAATAGTGCAGTCGATTAACCAATTAACCGATAAGCAAAAGCTTAGAGGTTAATGTTATAGACAACACGCATTTCCCACCTCCCCACCTGCCTGTACATTTTTTCGCAGGCTGGCCAGCAGCCCAGCTCAGTCCTGGCTCATGCCGGGTCCAGGACTTACCGCTACAGGCTCTGCATTTAAGGTGTATTAGGAGCCAGGTGGGCAGGCAGCTTGGTTCCGTTCCAGCTCGAGCCAGGTCCGGGAGCTCAGCTCCTCCTCTGGTCAGGGGCTGCTGCCACCCCCATGCTGCTGCCTCTGTATCAGAGGCAGCAGCCCAGGGCAACAGGCAGCCAGTCCACGAGGGGAGCTGGTTTTTAAACTGGCTCTTCTCGCAGACCAGCTCCCGCCTGGCACCCCGCGCTGCTGGCTCTGACACAGTGGAGTGGCAGGGGGCTCCTCAGGAGTGGGGCTGGAGCACACTGGCTTCTGGCCCCACGCTGGGGACTATAGAATAGTTGAGTAACTGACAAGAATTCATGAGGTTAATCGACTACTCAGTTAACCGCTATTGAACCTCCCTACCGTGTACCTGGGCTCTGCGGGCTGTGCCGATGGAATGGCGGCAGTGCCGGGAGCGGAGGCAGAGGGCGCGCACGGCTCTCTGTCAGCGCTGTGCGCGATCCGGACACGCCTCCCTTCCCGTGCCCCGGCGTTGTGTGGGTGTCACTCTGGTAACACCGGGAGGAAAAAACGATGTGGCTGGAAACTGGCAGAATCTGGCAACTCTGCCTGTGGGCACCGGGCAACACAGTGTCTGCACATTGAACCCCAAAGAGTCACACACACCCCATGGGCTGCTCCCCACTGAGCCAGCCCCTTTCCAGCCCCACAGCTGAAGGAGGATTTCACTCGGATACTATTCATGGGTTATAGTCACCATCATTTCCTAGGCCTGCTTCTGTTCTTGGAGGCATGGGTAGAGATAGGGCAACGAATGCTGATTCAGGCAGCGTGGTGCAGCCGATAAGCCGGGGGGTGGGTGGCTCAGAGCACAGCCTGCCATGCCCTTGCATAAACTCTCCACTAGTTTCATTAAATATTTGTTCAGCAGCTCTTCCCTGGCAGCCTTCTAGGCTGGGTCCACGGCCTTGGTTCAGAGGAATAGTGAATTACATGGGACTTTAAACAGCACTTAGAAGAAGTGAGATTTGAACTGGTTAGAGTTGGGCGACTCAAGTTTTTTCTAGTTTTCTCCCATCTTCCCCCTCCCCCCCCCAATTTTTTTTTTTAAACCTTTGGACCGAACACAACCGTTCCATTTCCTTTTTTGAGCATTTAACAACTTTCCAAACAAAAATGAAAGGGTATTTTGAAACAAGGAGTCGCTGCAAACCAAAACAACCAAAATGTTTCATTTCAAAAACCTCCAAACAAAACATTGCAAAACATTGATTGGTTGGGGATTTTTTTTTGAAAGCTTGTTTTTTGGACTGAAACTGTTTCGCAAAACGCACACGAATCTGCCAGACAGTTCACTGGTGACAAATCTGCACTTTTCTCAGGAAACAATAGAAAGCCTGAGGAAGTCGGCAAGAGCAAAGGGGACATATGCTCAGTACCCATTTTTGCCAGAAAAACGGCAGGATGGCCAGGACTGGGCTTAAAAAGGGAGCGTCCCAGCAAAAACAGGACACATGGCCATCCTAGATATCAGAATTATGAATTATTGGACCTCATCAGACCCCCATGAGCAATTCACACCAACCACAGAGTTTATGGCAGTGCCCTGCATTTTTGCGATGTCAAAATATACTCCTGGGAGAATTCTGCGCCACTGCGGAATGCAGAATTTTGCAGAATTCTCTGGTTTGCCTGCAGAATTTCTGGTGGTCACTAGAGACTGCTGGACTCTGCAGAGCCTGGCTTGCAAGGGGTGGAGCTCTCAGCATGGAGGGTCTGGAGGTTGCATACTCTTTTGATGTCTGGGCCAGGGGCTGCTTCCAGCTGCGCTCTGTGGGGAGGGGGGTTGGAGTCTGGGGGTGCCCCATTGTTGGGCTCTGAGGGGAGATAGAAGTGCAACAGTCGGAGCACTGAGGGTCCCACACAGCATCTTCCAGAGCCTCCCAACTGGAACTGGACAGCCGTAGCCGCTACTTTAACTCTCTGCTCCCGGGGTAATCGCTTTGACTCGTGCCTGTGTTGTCGGAATACTGGTTGACAGCTATTCTGAAATAAAATGACCTGGGTAATTGAACCTGGAGTGACTATATTGTGTCATTTTGACAAAGCAGCTAGGCAGATTCTGACAATATTGCGTGCCGACTTTTTCGGGTGTTGGCACAGAATTGTTCGTATTTGAGGCAGAATTCCTCCAGGGGTCGACATAATGGGGCAATGCGGCTCTCGAGCTGCCGTGCCGCTAATGCTGCCCCATGATAAAAAGATCCCTGCTCCTAACGGGACAGGGGATCAGCCAGTGCTAAGAGGTCGCCTGGCTTGGTAGAGGCAGCTTGCGGTGCAGGCTTCTCACTCTGTGGGTGTCGGAGCTACAGCTCTTCGAGGGGCTAGGATGCGGGGCTGCCCTGGGCTCCCCCTGCCTCCCCTTTGCCTTCGGCAAGGGCCGTCTAACGAGGTATTTCCTCTGGCAGCTGCCCATAGCCTGCAAGGCGCAGCACACAGGGAACGGGCTCCCCCCCCCCCCAACCAGCTCTCTAGGCGGGAGAGGGAGGCCCTGTCTCAGCAGCGCCGTGACAGAGGATTGCAATCACAGGGAGCAAGGCGCCGCTTCCTGGGACAAGTGTCTCCAGTGGCCTCTGCCCCAGGGCAGACCTGGTAGAGCTGGTTGAGAGGAACTGGATTTCCCGCTTATCCCAACCCGGCCTCCCTGTGCGGAGTGACACCCCACCCCCACAGGATTACCCAGCACCGGCTCTTCCTAGACTTTGCCCTCAGAGGCCAACAGCAGCGGCTCCTCGCCCAAAGAGAGCACCCACAGGCAGGGGCCTGGGCTGACCTCACCGGCCAATGCCTGGGCTTGCAAGGGTGGAACCCAAGTACTGCCATGCCCACCAGCACTCCCCAGGCATTTATTTTGCCTCACACAGACTCCTCCCTCCCCTCCCCCCCGACACGCTCTGGCATGGCACAGAGGAGCAAATGAGGCCCAGGGAGCAGCAGAATCGAGGCACTTAACCGCTAGGCAACGCTGCCCTCACAGGAGGGATTTGGCACTGGCGGAGGTAAGGGAAGGGAAAGAAGGGCCTCAAAACAGGAACCCAGCCTCTCCTGGGAGCCGCCTGGCCAGGCAGCCCAGCCTGGGAGCGCAGGGCAAGGAGTCCACGCAGGTACAGGGAAGGGGAAGTTTCATGCCCACCCTCTCCCCGCATGCCCAGGGCCGGACGGAGGCATGGGCGAGCTGGGCAGCTGCCCAGCGCCAACTGATGGGGGGCACCTGATGGCAGCTGTAAGGGGCGCGTGGCGTGCCATCAGGCGCCGCGCGCCCAGCTCCCACAGCGCCGGCCCACCCGCATCCCTGCGGCACCAGTCAGCAATGCCCTTTCCCCCACGGCCGCAGGGCCCTACACGGCCCGGTGTGCATGCCAGCAGTGATGGCTGGGCCGGACTGGGCCATGCCGGACTGGGCCGCGTTTGCACCGTGCACTCTAGGAGTGGGTCCCGGGCTGCGCGCCAGCGGCCGTAGCTGGGCCGTGTATGCACCATGCACCCCAGGGGTGGGCCCCCTCCCCATGGGCAGGCTCGTGCATGCGCCATGCACCCAGGGGCGGTGCCGCGCACCCATGCCCGGGGCGCCAGAATACCTCTGGCCGGCCCTGTGCACGCCTCAAATCAAATGCCTCTTGCTTCACTAAACCACAGGGATTGTCACTCCCCTGAACCTGCCCCCATCAGTCAGAGAGGACCCAACAGGGGAGGCAGGATGGCCTAGTGGCTAGTGCCCTGGCCTAGGATTTTAGTAGCTCTGGGCTCTAGGCCCAGCGCTGCCGTTAACCTGTGACATGACCCCCCTGCTGAGCCATTTCTCTTCTCTGTGCCTCAGTGTCCCCTATAAAACATGGAGAATGTCACCCACACTCTTAGGAACGCACTTTAGCGATACTAGTTAAGGGAACTGTCTGTGGTTGAGCTTTCGCACAGGGGCTGGGGTCCTGGTGCTGCCCCGCTCGCTCTGGGCTTGCAGGATTCCAAATAAACTGGGGCAACGTGAGTCTAATGGGGAGAGGCCAAGGCTGGGAGTCTGGATTCCTGGGTTCTTTCTCTAACCCTGCGGCTGATTCGCTGAGACACGCTGGAGGATTCATTTCACCCGGGGCCTCGGTTCTTCCATCTGTAGAATGGGGATAGTAACCTCATGGCTTAACGAGCCATTCCCTCTCCTGTTGGATTCTGTATCTGAATCCCATCCACAGCAGAAAGGACCCCCGTGCGATGGCCACCTGAGAGCCTCCCGCGTGGACACAGCCCAGACTCAAACAGCTGTGGTTGGCACCGCAGAGCGCTGGGCCCTTCCTTAAAACTACAGTTGGCTGCACTGGTGCAAATCAGTTGGCAGCTGTTCCTGCTAGGACCTAGCCCGGCTGCTGCTACAGAAAGTCAGTTGGTGCTTCCCTCCCTCCTAGCACACATGCTTTACAACAGGCAGAATCCAATTCCCCTGCTGGCTCAAGACGGGTTCAGGAAAACATCCTACAAGGGATTTGGGGCAAAATGGCAGGACCCCTGATCTGTGCCAGCCCGTTCGCCAGGATTCCTGGGAGTGACTGAGCAGAGGGACAAAAGGGGCACAATCCCCCCCCCCCTTTCAGAGAGGCAAACCCATGCACAACAAACAGAGGCAGGAAACCTTCAGCGGTTTAACCACCCCATTACCTTTGCTGACATTTGCATAACTACCAAATGATCAGGTTTCACGCTGCAGGGCCTCAGCTGCAGGGAACGTCAAGGAGGATTCGCATTAGGGAGTTGTGATTGGTTCTGGCTCTTGGCAGCTGATATTGATTAAATAGGCCCCAGATTTCCCCCTTCCTCCAGCCAGCAATAAAACATCGGTTAAGAGCCACGTGTGGAAGAGGGACTGAGAATAGGGGTGTGGCCTTTCCACCCTCACTCACTCATCCATGATAACTCCCTGTTTGGGCCCCTGGGATGGGGAGAGCTGGCTGGGAAATAGCTCAGGGAGCTCAGATCAGCTCTGGAAGAGACCCCCATACTCAGTGCTTAATTTGTAATTTGGTGAAGGTTCAGAAAAGGGCAACACAAATGACAAGGGGTTTGGAACGGGTCCCCTATGAAGAGAGATTAAAGAGACTGGGACTTTTCAGCTTAGAAAAGAGGAGACTAAAGGGGATATGATCAAGGTCTATAAAATCATGAGTGGTGTGGAAAAAGTGATTATGGGAACAAGTAAATAACTTTTCCTTAATGTAAGAACTAGGGGTCACCAAATGAAGTTTGGAGGTGGCAGGTTTAAAACAAACAAAAGGAAAGTTTTTCTTCATGCAGCGCAGTGTCAACCTGTGGAACTCCTCGCCAGAGGATGTTGTGAAGACCAGGACTTTAACAGGGTTCAAAAAAGAACTAGATAAATCCATGGTCCATCAATGGTTATTAGCCAGGATGGGCAGGAATGGTGTCCCTAGCCTCTGTTTGGCAGATGACAGGAGAGGGGTCACTTGATGATTGCCTGTTCTAGTCACTCCCAGGGGCTACGTCTAGACTGGTGGGTTTTCCGGTATTCTGGAAAAACTCCGCCGCGTCCAGGGAATGCGTTTGTTCGTCTGCTTTTTATGAGGAATAAGGGCTCTGCTGAAAGAGGAGGCTTTTCTGCCATTTGGCCCTGTCTAGATGGGGCCAAATGGCAGAACGCCTCTTCCGGAAAAGCAATCGGAAAAAGCTACACAAGTTGCGGAGCTTTTTCCGATAAAAGAGTGCAGTCTAGACCTAGCCTCTGGCATTGGCCGCTGTCGGCTGGATGGACCTTTGGTCTGACCCAGTGGGGCTGTTCTTAAGGAATGAGGCTCCCACAATTATTTTACATTCATAACTGACGCAGCAAGTGCAGAGGTGCCGGCCTATGAACTGCCAAGCCTAGAGGTGCTGGAGCTTAGCCCTGGCACCAATTAAGCCCTGCCCTTCCTGCCTCTGGATGCCTGCTCTGGAGGCTCTCAGCAGAGGGGTGGGGATGGAAACCCAGCACCCTCTGAAGCTAGTAGCAGGCAGGACGGAGGAGGTTTAATCTGCTGCTGCCCATGCGGGCCCAGCTCTGATGACAGGTTGCCAAGTCCCCGGGCTTTAAAAAGTAGCTCCCCAGTATTTCAGCCAGAAGGCAGCTGGCATGAGCACGGGCTGGCTGCCGGAGCTGTGGCGGATAGGTCTCTCCCCCTGGCTGGGGAGAAGGGGGTTAAAGTGTTGGAGAAACTGTGCTCGAAGCCAGCACAGTCTGCCAGGACTCAAATCGATTCTGTTCCTCTGCCTTCAGTAGGCCCTCGCTTGCCATTTCGGCAATTAGCCACCAGCTGGTGCTATGGGATAACCACCGCAGCGAAAAAGCTTCAAACGTTCCTACAGCTTAAAAAAATTCACACACAACCAATGGGCCTGCAGCCCCCTGGAGACTAACTTTAGGGCCCACGAAAGCTCATGATACGATCTATTTTTTTTTAAAGTTACAGACTAACCCAGCTGCCCCTCTGGGACTATTGAAGTGGACAGTTAAGCACTAAGCTCCATGCTTGGGCCCCTCAGCAGTAGCCTGATTTCCAGAGGTACTGAACAACCTCCGTGTACAGTGCCAAGAGGAGCCCTACCCCTAGGAGCTGGTTTCTACTGGTAGCCTAGCAGCCCTAAGGTCCGAGTTCCAGGGGCAAAGCTGTCTGCCCTAGTGGCAGGTCCCACTGCAGTCCAAGGGCCGAGCAGTCCCCTTCTCACCGGCCCAGAGACTGGAACAGAACCAGGCTCAGGAAGCTACGCTGTGCCTCAGCCGCTGCACCCGCCCTGCCAGTTCAGTCCAGCGATCCCAGCCTTCTGCACACAGCTAAATGCAGAGACACGTGCGGGGCAGCTGGTCAAAGAATCCACCCCATACAGTTAGAAGCTGCCGTGGCCCCTCGGACCGTGCCTGGGCTCTACGCGCAGATCTGCCACTGGCCCATTGGGTGACCGTTGGCAAGTTGTGACCCCTCTGTGCCTCGGTTTCTTCATCTGTAAAATGGAGGCCACGATAGGTAACCACTTTTAGAAAGCCTGTGGCGATCAGCAGATGAAAAGCGCTAGGTGCGACCGCTCGTAGTTGCACCAGTTGGCTCCCAGCCGGAGTCTGAGCATTTCCTTGCTAGCTTCCGCGGCTGTGGAGGGAGCCCAGCCCAGCTGGAAACCGGCGCAGAGAACTAGAGCCTGGGCCGCTCTGGTCATTGGCTTGAGCACAGCTGCCTACTAGGCTGGGTTTAAACCAGCGATGGGCAACCTAGGCTAGTGAGTGGGCCACATGTGTTAGCCCCCCGTTGTCGTAACCACGGCAGTCTCCTGGGACAGGCAGCTTTGCTAACTGCTGGCATCCCTAGAAGCCGTGGGGCGAGCCGGCTGAACGGCAGCAGCGCTGTGATTGGCTGCAGAGGGAGCGCCTGGCCCACCCCGTCAGTCAGTGTTGTGCGTGGGCTGGCTTTACGTGGGTGCCACTTGAGCCATATCAGTAGGAAAAAGCCCACCCAGAGGGAAGCCAGCGGATCTGGCAGCCCTGCACGGGGGCGGCAGCAAATCGTGTCTGGTTTAAACCAATGAAGCACCCACACCCAAAGGGAAGTGAATTACACTGAACCAGTGCAGTGCCCCTGAGAGCCCCCAGACTGTCAGGACTTGGCTGGGGCATGGGAGTTCCTCAGCTGAGAGAGCTCCCCCAAAGAGGAGCCTAAGGGCTGGAGAAAACCACAGAGGTCAGTCAGTGGCTGATTTTAGGGGGCTGGCCAAGTCATCTTGCTCCCAGCAGATGCACATGATAGGACAGGAACAGGCCACATCACTGTACTGAGGGTAGCTCCCTCCCCACCCCATGGTGGGGAAGGAAGAAAAGCTCTCCCAGCGAGTTACACAAGAACATAGGTTAAGTGGCAAAGGAAGTCACCTGTGGAACTCATCACCACAGGATCACACGGAGCCCAGCATCCCAAAGTAAGGAGTATAGATGGGTAACAAGAACTCCCAAAGGGATTACATAGAAAAGACATCTAGAGGGGATCTTCACCTTCCAGCTCCTGGGCAAGGGAAGCTCTCACTTTTAGGGTCTGGAAAAAGATTCCCCTCATGGATCCTTAAGGAATCCATTTTGAGACATTTGGAAGAGGGGAAGGTAATCAGGAATAGTCAGCATGGATTCACAAAGGGTAAGTCGTGCCTGACCAATCTGATCAGCTTCTATGATGAGGTAACTGGCTCTGTGGACGTGGGAAAGTCAGTGGATGTGATATACCTTGACTGTAGCAAGGATTTTGATACGGTCTCCCACAATATTCTTGCCAGCAAGTTAAGGGAATGTGGATTGGATAAATGGACGGTAAGATGGATAGAAAGCTGGCTGGAAGGCCGGGCCCAACAGGTAGTGATCAACAGCTCGATGTCAGAATGGCGGTCGGTTTCTAGCGGAGTGCCCCAAGGTTCAGTTCTAGGACCGGTTTTGTTCAATATCTTTATTAATGACCTGGATGAGGGGATAGATTGCACCCTCAGCAAGTTTGCAGTTGACACTAAGCTAGGGGGAGAGGTAGATACACTCAAGAGCAGAGATAGGGTCCAGAGTGACTTAGACAAATTGAAGATTTGGGCCACAAGAAATCTGATGAGGTTCAACAAGGACAAGTGTAGAGTCCTGCACTTGGGACGGAAGAATCCCAAGTATTGTTACAGGCTGGGGACCAACCAGCTAAGTAGCAGTTCTGCAGAAAAGGACCTGGGGGTTACAATGGATAAGAAGCTGGATATGAGTCAACAGTGTGTCCTTGTAGCCAAGAAGGCTAATGGCATATTAGGGGGCATTAGGAGGAGCATTGCCAGCAGATCCAGAGATGTCATGATCCCCCTTTATACTCCTTCTGGTGAGGCCACATCTGGAGTATTGTGTCCAGTTCTGGGGCCCCCACCACATCCTTTTTGTAGACGCATTGGAGAGGGTCCAGCGAAGGGCAACCAAAATGATTAGGGGGCTGGAGCATATGACCTATGAGGAGAGGATGAGGGACTTGGGTCTGTTTAGTCTGCAGAAGAGAAGAGTGAGGGGGGATTTGATAGCAGCCTTCAACTTCCTGAAGGGAGGTTCCAAAGAGGATGGAGAGAGGCTGTTCTCAGTAGTGACAGGTGGCAGAACAAGGAGCAATGGTCTCAAGTTGCGGTGGGAGAGGTCCAGGTTGGCTATTAGGAAAAACGATTTCCCTAGGAGGGTGGTGAAGCACTGGAATGGGTTACCTAGGGAAGTAGTGGAGTCTCCATCCCTAGAGGTGTTTAAGTCTCGGCTTGACAAAGCCCCAACTGGGTTGATTTAATTGGGATTGGTCCTGCCTAGAGCAGGGGGCTGGACTTGATGGCCTTCTGAGGTCTCTTCCAGCTCTATGGTTCTATGATGTTACCCTGTAACTGCTCCCACAAGTACTAGGGCAACTTTCTCTAGAGCAGCTGGTACCAGCCACTGTTGAGAGACGGGGATGTAGGAACGGCCAGATCCGAGTCTAGCAGCCGAGGATACCAGGCCTTGCCGGAGCAGGACACAGAGTCGGGGGAAAGGCTGGTGGCTCCAATGCCCACATTTCCCTACAGTCTCCAGTGATGTCTGGGGTGGGTACACCCCTCAAACCCAAGGGACTACTTTGCACCCCGCCCGCCCCACTATCCTCCAGGCAATTAGTTGAACACAGGGGACGATCCCTTCTCGACTTCAGCTCTGGCTCTTGCTTCCACCCACCAACAGCAGCCCCTGGGAAGCCAGAATCACCACATGGTAATGGAGTCCTGGCCCTGCAGAGAATGGGGTCCCCCCAAGGCAGGGGGTGCTTTCTCCTCAGAGCCAGACTCTCATCAATGGAGGAGCTCGTCTGGGGCCATGAGTTAAGTGGACTGTTAGCGACAATCAGCCTGGGATCACGGAGCACTGGATATAGAAAGATGAGGGATCGCCTCCCCCCAAAACTCCACCCCATCCTAGTCCCCTCCCTTCCCTTCGTTGCCAGGCCCTCTGGCTGGCTAGGCTGAAGTAGGGATGTAAAATAGCAGTTCACTGATTAAACGAAACGTTTAACGGGTTAACCGTGATCCCACTAGAGGGGGCTGCCCGGCCCAGGCTCTGCCTGCCCCCGGCCAGGGCACACGACTGAGCTTGGGGCTGATGCACAGCCAGGCCGGGGTCCCCCTGCCTCCACCTGGGCCCCTGGGGCTGCCATTCCTGGCTGCCCTCCTCCGGTGTGGAGGGGCTGGGGCTGCCACACAGAGGTTTTCCCTGCTCCCGCCAGGGCTGCTGCAGCCCCAGCCCAGTGTCCTATCCAGTAAGCATAAGACTCACTGGTTAACCATTTACATCTCCCTAGGCAGCCATGCCTTCGTGCTCAACTCCATTCCTTCACAGCATCCTTCAAAAGCCACCACCAGCCTCACTTTCCCCTGCAGGCCACACTGAATTTGCAGCCTCATTCTCTGAACCTCTGGGAGTTGGAAACAGATTTTTCACCTCCCAAACGGCAGGCGGAAACAACCCTTTTGCACCTGGCTTGGGTTCTTTAAAGAGAACAGTGGCTCCAAAAAAAAAAAGGATTCATTTATTTTTGCTCACAAACCTTCAAGTGCCGTAAGTTTACAAAAATCAAACGCATTCACACCCACAACAATGCCAAGCTGGACTTGAGAACCATCCCAGGAATGATTTAAATACACTCACTTTAAAAAAGTGTAAAAAGTTGGCTCCCTTTATAAATACAGTGCAATCCTTCTGTACAATCTTACAAGGCTGAGACAAGCGGGAGACACACCCTGGCCGGACAGAGGAAGGGTTTCATATGCAATTCCCAAGAGAAGTGGAAGATTCAAGACAGCCTTTCAGGTACTTCTCTTAGGCCTTGTCTAGGTGGGGCAACTCACTGGAGGAGCTACCCCACAACAGCTCTAGTGCTTTAAATTCAGACCCTAGCTTACTCCAGAATAGATCCCCCGTGTAGACAAGCTCTTTGAGCATGCTCTGTTTAAACACACAACAAAACGGAGCTGCAAAGTACAGATCTGAGATATTAAGACTCATCCCCAGTTAAAAGCCTTGCCTGTAAAGCCAGATCAAGGCAGCACCTGGAATGTTTCACAACAGACAGGATCCCAAACCACTGAGTCAATGTTTAGCTCTATAGAAGGCAGGCATTCACAAGGGGCAATACGCCGGTCTCAGCACACAGACACCTCAGGGTTATGTACAAAGCAAGTTCAGGTTCACACTTTAAAAACACAAGAAAAACAAAATACCATTGTTTCAAAAAAGCTTATTTTCAAAATTGGTATGAACACAGCCCTGTCAGGTCCATTTCAACGGGCAGCCCTGCTGTGAAAATGAACCCCCTCCTCACGTATCATATTTGCTCGTGGGCATGTCGTCATGAAGAATGCTCCACGGAGGGACAGCAAACCATCCGAGCACAACGTGGACCTGGCTACACTGGCAAAGCTGTGCAAGGCATTGGGATCGTGAAACCGCCCCAGCCGCCATGCCCTGAGTGAAACAAACAAAACAAAACTTTGCTAGTCTAGCTGCTTCCACACTCGAGGTTTCTAGTGGCACCGCTATGCCAAGCAGAGGGCAAACCCACCCCCACGCAACTTGGGCTAGCAGAAGTGCTTAGCATAGACCTGACCAGTCTTGTTTCCGAAATTTGGCTTTGTCTAGACTAGGCGTTAGCATTCTGGTTTCTAGCTGGTGTTGGCTAACTCAGTCTACCCTTAACTCTGCCCACTTTGCTCATGCTAACACACAGCTTGCTTTGTCTAGAGTTTTGGAAGCGGGTCACTGGCTTGATCCAATTTCCATCACCCCTGTAACTTTTAATCTACACATCTTGTGACCCAGGTCAGAGCTGACCACGCTTCACTCCTATTAGCCCCACTCCCAGCACTGCTGTGAAGGGGAAGCTGGATTCTAGCCTCCCCTGTGCATCAAAGCGGCTAACGAAGGACCTTGCTACCCTGGAATTGCCCCCAATTCAGCTGCACTGCCTACAAATTCCTCCTCTAAACAGGACAGCTACTACCAGCTTCCATTGGCATCGATGCAGCCCACCCAAGCCCCCACTCCATGCATGACAGCTCAGCCCTCCAGTGACACCCATAGAGCCCCCCAGGACAGGGGGGTGGCGTGGGTCTTGGCTGGAGAGCCTCTCTGACTGGGGAAGACCCCGAGGACCTCTCCAAACACATACGCAAGGGGGCAGATTGACAAAAAGCAAGTCCCCAAACCTACCCCCAAGCAGAGTTTTCACACACACACCCCCAGGGAGAACAGTGAGGGACTCCATGGGGCCCATTAGGGACTTTGCTATTGCAGTTTATGTGGAAGGTGCCACCCATCCCCATAGCATCTGGGCAGCATTAAATCCCTATGCTGGATTAAAAGCCAACAAAAGTGTTTCATGTTCATTTCGGGGGACACTTTGGCCCACATGGCTCTCCTAGGGCCAGATGCGAATGGGATTCTACCCAACCAGCATCCACTGCAGGCAAAGGCTAGCCCTCTCCCCAGGCAGTGGCATTCAGGAAAGGGTTAAGAACGCAGGCTTGTTTTCCACTTGTAAGACAGAATTTTTAATGGGCCATCACATGACAAAATCCCCTACCCACCAACCAGCAGCTGTTCTGCAAATATTGGAAAACTGGAACTCTAAATCAGCCATTCAGGCAGGGCGGGGCGAATTTTGGACAGATGGAAATAAAACACTATTTCCCCTTTTCCTCTGGCTTTTTGCAAAAGCTACTGACAATGGAATCTGGGGCTAGGAGGTGGAGCCAAGAGTTAAATACAGGCCCCATTTTCAAAGGCGTTTAGGCCCCTAAAAATAAAGATCAGCACCTAGTAAGATTTTCAACATCTGGCAAGGAGTAAAAATAAAAGAAAGTTTAGATCAAAATGTCTGAACTCCAGTAGCTAAAGTTTGACACCCAAATCTGTATTTTTTAGGCACCAAATAGTGGCTTGATTTTCACTTTGAAGAGGGAGCAGCAGGTGCTTCGCATCTCAAACAAACAAAAAATCAAGCCACGATTAGCTGCGTAAATATTCATTCATGTTCGACGATTTGTGCACCCAGTGCCTGACTAGCAGATTTAAGTTTAAATTGCATCTGAAAATGAGGATGCTACATGGGGCGCAGATGACTGGTCTCTGATTGGCTCGGTGAATATCATGCGTTAGCCAATCAGAAAACAGCAGCCAGCAGGGTGACATAAGCCCTTGGCTCCATCCCCTTGAAGGGGCCGATGGTCCAGAACTCATTGCTAAGACCTGGCCCCTCAAAGGAGCCCAAAGCACGTCATGGAAGCAGGTAACAGTCCTGCATCACAGGAGGCAGAGTGAGAGCAAACGGCCTGGTTTTCACAAGGCAAGGACACATGCCACTGGGATACAGATCCCCTCCCCGTACGCTAGCATGGCCATCCCAGATTGAATCCACTCTGCTCCCAAAAATCTACCATGGGGGGGGCACTTGCTCTCCTAAAGGACCCAGCCCAGTTTGTGGCATTTGGGGGAACCCTCCCTTCTTACTAGAGAGGGCTCCTCCCACTCAGAGAGGGACCTGTCACTAACCTAACCAAGAATTCGGAGAAGGGCTGGTCCAACTGAGAAGAATCTGGGGTCACCCTGGACTCCTTGACTAGATGCCTGGGGTCCACCCAGCAGCCTGCAGCAGAGCCGGCTGTTTGGCACCAGTCTCAAGGGAGCAGATCAAAGTGACCCCTGGAGGACAAGGCAGCAGGTACTTCAGGGAGACGGTGGTGCGAGGGCGGGGCCTAGGGTCAGTCGAAGGGGAGGGAGGCGTGTAGACGTGTATACCGGGGGAGGTACAGCTGGAATCTCCCCAGTCGCAGGTGGCTCCAGCGACTGGCCAGGCATGTCCCTAGCTCAGCCCATCCCCGACTCGCCTTGTTTCAAGTTTCATGACAGGACATCAGAGCAGGCCGCTGGGAAGTGTCACTAGAGGCCCCAGACCTTCGCAGGGACTCCCAGCCGACTGCTTCACATCAAAAGCCACCTGACGGGCACAGGTACAACCCAGGTTTCCCTTGGCACTGGGCTGGCTCAGACCCTGTAACTCCGGGAACAGGAGGGAAGACCCACATGGGTCAGATCCAGAGCGAAACACAAGTGTCCCGCAGCTATGCTGCCGGCACAGATCCCTCCCGCCCCCCAGCAGCTGCAGGAGCTCCAGGGTTTCTTCATTCCCCAGCAGCCCACCACGATTTTGGGGAGCGGGACCCTCTTGCCTGGCCACACAAGTCCCCTGGCAGGCCAGAGCGCCCCACACGCAGCAGAAGGGTTGTCTCCGAGGGGTGGGAGCGGGACGGGAAGATTCGCTCTCCAGAGCCCTGGTCTCCCGGGGTCTCCTTGCCCGGGCCCAGCACCCCTGGATGGTGGGGGGGAGGGGAGAGAGAAGCCAGCCGAGGCACCTTTCCTCTGGCAGGCTCTTTGGGGACACCTCCCCGGGTGGCCATCTGGGGTCTCGCATTGCACTGATGGCTACGCCCAGTCTGTGCTGGGCCGAGCAGCACCGGAGAGCAGGCAAAGAGCCGTGGGGACCCCCTGGAGGAGGGGAGAAGTGGAAGGAAGCCCCGCCCCACAGGAGGTCTCCAGCCCCTGGTTCAATGGGGCGGGGAGGACGACGGGGCGGGAGTAGGAGTCCCCACTTCAAGTCAAAACCCAGGCCTCCAGCAAAGACGTTAGCACCATGGCGGGGAGGGAGAGGGGGCCCCTCGCCGGCTCAGTTCTTCAGCAGGTCGCCAAGGTCGTAGGCCTCGAAGAGGTCGCTCACGCCCTCGCCCCCTTCCAGCCCCCACAGGTAGTCGTCCTGGTCGAGGGGCGGGGAGAAGCTGACGAAGGGGGCGGGGTCACCGTAGGGCAGCTGGTCCTCCGTCTGCTGCAGCAGGTGATGGGGCACGTCCAGGAGCCCGTCCTCCACCTCCATCAGGGGCGCGGCTGGGGAGAGCGGAGAGGGACAGGAGAGCTCGGGGGGAGCCCGGCGGAGCCCCACGGGCCAGGCGCCCCACCAGCCCCGCTCGCCGGACGCGCAAGGGGAGCCTGGGAGCGCAGGCAGGACCCTCACCGCTAGCCTCCCGCTGCCTAGCGTCTCCCGCGGCTCCAGCCCTGCCGTCCCCACCCCACACAGCTCTGCCTGGGCCCCTCGCCCAACCTGCAGCCCCCCTGCTAGCCCTGCCCTGGGGTCCCTCCCCACACACTGCTCTGTCCGTGCCCCTCACCCAACCCGCAGCCCCCCTGCTGGCCCAGCTCAGAGGTCCCGCCCCACGCTGCTCTGCCTGTGCCCCTGCCCAACCTACAGCCCCCCTGCTAGCCCCGCCCTGGGGTCCCTCCCCACACACTGCTCTGCCCGTGCCCCCGACCAACCCACAGCCCCCCTGCTATCCCCGCCCTGGGGTCCCTCCCCACACGCTGCTCTGCCCGTGCCCCCGACCAACCCACAGCCCCCCTGCTAGCCCCGCCCTGGGGTCCCTCCCCACACACTGCTCTGCCCGTGCCCCCGACCAACCCACAGCCCCCCTGCTATCCCCGCCCTGGGGTCCCTCCCCACACGCTGCTCTGCCCGTGCCCCCGACCAACCCACAGCCCCCCTGCTAGCCCCGCCCTGGGGTCCCTCCCCACACGCTGCTCTGCCCGTGCCCCTGCCCAACCTACAGCCCCCCTGCTATCCCCGCCCTGGGGTCCCTCCCCACACGCTGCTCTGCCTGGGCCCCCAGACCAACCCGCAGCCCCCCTGCTATCTCTGCCCTGGGGTCCCTCCCCACACACTGCTCTGCCCGTGCCCCCGACCAACCCACAGCCCCCCTGCTAGCCCCGCCCTGGGGTCCCTCCCCACACGCTGCTCTGCCCGTGCCCCCGACCAACCTACGCCCAGCCCCCCTGCTGTCCCCGCCCTGGGGTCCCTCCCCACACACTGCTCTGCCCGTGCCCCTGCCCAACCCACAGCCCCCCTGCTAGCCCCGCCCTGGGGTCCCTCCCCACACACTGCTCTGCCCGTGCCCCCGACCAACCTACGCCCAGCCCCCCTGCTGTCCCCGCCCTGGGGTCCCTCCCCACACACTGCTCTGCCCGTGCCCCCGACCAACCTACGCCCAGCCCCCCTGCTGTCCCCGCCCTGGGGTCCCTCCCCACACGCTGCTCTGCCCGTGCCCCTGCCCAACCCACAGCCCCCCTGCTGTCCCCGCCCTGGGGTCCCTCCCCACACACTGCTCTGCCCGTGCCCCCGACCAACCTACGCCCAGCCCCCCTGCTGTCCCCGCCCTGGGGTCCCTCCCCACACACTGCTCTGCCCGTGCCCCTGCCCAACCCACAGCCCCCCTGCTGGCCCCGCCCTGGGGTCCCTCCCCACACACTGCTCTGCCCGTGCCCCTGCCCAACCCACAGCCCCCCTGCTATCCCCGCCCTGGGGTCCCTCCCCACACACTGCTCTGCCCGTGCCCCTGCCCAACCCACAGCCCCCCTGCTATCCCCGCCCTGGGGTCCCTCCCCACACACTGCTCTGCCCGTGCCCCTGCCCAACCCACAGCCCCCCTGCAATCCCCGCCCTGGGGTCCCTCCCCACACACTGCTCTGCCCGTGCCCCCGACCAACCCACAGCCCCCCTGCTATCTCTGCCCTGGGGTCCCTCCCCACACACTGCTCTGCCCGTGCCCCTGCCCAACCCACAGCCCCCTGCTATCCCCGCCCTGGGGTCCCTCCCCACACACTGCTCTGCCCAACCCACAGCCCCCCTGCAATCCCCGCCCTGGGGTCCCTCCCCACACACTGCTCTGCCCGTGCCCCCGACCAACCCACAGCCCCCCTGCTATCTCTGCCCTGGGGTCCCTCCCCACACACTGCTCTGCCCGTGCCCCCGACCAACCCACAGCCCCCCTGCTAGCCCCGCCCTGGGGTCCCTCCCCACACACTGCTCTGCCCGTGCCCCCGACCAACCCACAGCCCCCCTGCTATCTCTGCCCTGGGGTCCCTCCCCACACACTGCTCTGCCCAGCCCCCCAGACCAACCCGCAGCCCCCCTGCTGTCCCCGCCCTGGGGTCCCTCCCCACACCCTGCTCTGCCCGTGCCCCCAGACCAACCCACAGCCCCCCTGCTATCTCTGCCCTGGGGTCCCTCCCCACACACTGCTCTGCCCGTGCCCCTGCCCAACCCACAGCCCCCCTGCTATCCCCGCCCTGGGGTCCCTCCCCACACACTGCTCTGCCCGTGCCCCCAGACCAACCCGCAGCCCCCCTGCTATCCCCGCCCTGGGGTCCCTCCCCACACACTGCTCTGCCTGGGCCCCCAGACCAACCCGCAGCCCCCCTGCTAGCCCCGCCCTGGGGTCCCTCCCCACACACGGCTCTGCCCGTGCCTCCCATATCAACCCGCAGCCCCCTTGCTAGCCCAGCTCTGGGGTCCCACCCCACACACGGCTCTGCCTGGGTCCCGCATCCAACCCACAGCCCCCCTCCCTCCTGCTATGCTGGCCCTGGTCCCCCCTCCTCCGCCCTGCCTTGCTAATGCCTCTCTCCTGGTCTGCCAGGCTGCCAAAGGGCGGGCGGGGTTCCAGGAAGCCATATGGGCAGCTGGGCCTCACCAAAGGCCGCTTGGCAATTAGCCCGCCTGGAGGCTGAGAGGGCTGGGCCCTTGGCTTGGAGCCAGAGGTGGGGGCAGGTAAGCACTTAGCAGCCGCCACGAAGGGGAAAGTTAAACCCCAGAGCACGGGGGATGGGAGGGGAGACCAGGCCAGGCCTGGCCAGAGACCCCCCTTACCTTTGCCTGGAGAGGGGTCGGTGCCATCGCTGCTGTCCTGGAGGGAGGGCGTGAGGAAGCTGCTCTCCTTGGCCGGGCTGTCGTCCAGGATCTCCTCGGGGCACAGGTACACCTCGATGGGGCCGTTGGTGCTCTTCAGGTGGAGCTGCACGTTCTCCTGCTGGGAGAGGAGCCGGGTCAGCGGGAGCCTCGGCCAGCGGGATCCCCCCTTGTCCCGCTGCACAGAGCTGGCAGCCAAGCCTGGGACACGGGCTCCCCAGCTGCGGAGACAGCTCAGTGGGGAAGCCTCACTCAGCAGGGCCTTGTCCTCAAGGGGGATGGGTGAGAAGCAGATAAATGCAGGGAAACAGAGCTCCCAGCTGGCCCTAGTCCCCTCCCTGCAATGCAGCCACTTGGAGTCCCCCTGGGCACCAGGGCTAAGAGGTAGCTGAGCCGGGGCGTCATTGCTCTGGGCCTCGGTTTCCCCGTCTGTGAAATGGGGATAGTGGCTCTTCCGTCTCTCCTCGAGGCCTACCCAATGGGATACAGAGCACAGCTGAGGTCTCCACTGCTGGCCAGGAGGGCAGGTTTCCCTGCGCCCAATCCAGCAGAGCCCTCCTCCGGCCCCCTCACCTCACTGAAGTCCGGCACCTCCAGCTTGGTTTCTGGGGGGGCCTTGACCGCGATCACCGTCTGCTCCTGGAAGTTGCCGATGGCGCGGATGTCCTGGTAGGTGACGTAGGCTAACGTGGGAGGGGCGAGTTCAGGAAACGCCGGCCACAGACTGAATCTTCTCAGCCCACAAAGGACGGGAGAGTCGGTTCTCTGCAGATCCAACGCGCTGGGCCCGCCCGCCCACCCCCCAAATCCAGACAGGGTCCCAACCCTGCCCACGAAGGCATCTGCGCTGCCAGGCACAGACTACAAGCCTCTTCTTCCATCCTGAGGGGGACACGGGACTACAGCCTCGCCCCGCGGCATCCCATTAGCCAGCTCTCTCCCCCCACAACCCCGCAGCAGCAAGTCCTTACGGTAAACAGGGCCGAACAGCCCGGCCGGAGCTCACAGGCTGGGGCAGCCCGTCGGCCAGGGCTGCAGGAGCGGCACAGGCTCCCTGTTTGTTCCTGAACGGACCCCAGAGCCCTGGTCCTGCGAGGATGCGACGGGGCCATCTCCACATTTGCTCCGTTCCCACCACGGGTGCCAGAAAGGCCCTGGGATAAGGCAGATGCTGGAGGCAAAGCTTTTTCACCCAGGCCATGGAGCTGGCTGGCAGAGGAGGGGAGACCAAACCCAAGGCAAAGTGTGCTCAGGCAGGAAGGCGAACCCCACCGGGCACTTTCCCAAGACGGCTCTGAAACAGAACTCACCTGCTGCTGAGTCAAACCCCGCCCTGGGCCGGGTGTGGCTTTATCAACCAAGTCTCTTGTCTGGGCAGGGCTGCTCCTGGGCTCCTCCCTCCAGGCTGCTCAGCCCTCACTCCAGATCCTCCCTCAGACCCAATATCCCTCCAACCGTCATTTTCAGACTGGCTTTGCTCCTGCCGCTGCCGCCCGCTACCCCTCCTCCCCTGCCCCGGGACCCTCAGCCCCCCGTGAAGGATATCTCTGGTTAGTCTCGTCCTCCGTCAGGTGCTTTAGCTGGAGGGTGCAGTCTTGGATGAGCTCATCCACCTTCCGCTCGGTCTTGGCCAACTCGGCCAGCTCCTGGCGCAGGGACTGCTGCTTCACCGTCACAGAGGTGTCCTCGAAAATCCCTGTGCCCCTGAGGAGAGAAGCAGCGCCAGCTCTGAGGATCAGTGGAAAGCAGTGCAGCTGGGAGGGGGAGGCTGGGGGAGGGGTCCCTCAGCAGGGACAGCGCAAGGTCCCCTTGGAGGGCGAGTGTCACGTTCGCTAGACGTGCAGCTCCAAGCGCGCTGCAAAGTAGCATCGTAAACTCTTGCCGCTGAATGGCTCTGTGACAGGAAACAAGCCGGGCTAGAGAGCGGCCTGAAAGCCGGGCCCCTCGACGGCGTGGCTCTAAAATCCTGACATGGCCCAAAGACAGAGCCATGCTGAGGAGCTCGGGCCGGTCTCTGCAAACTAGAGTTGGCAACAGCTGCCTCCATTGTATTCACTCCCTCGTAAAAGAGCCTGGCACAAGTCCCCTGCTCACTGCCAGCCAGGCAAGGGTCAGGGCATCGCTGCTGGCTCAGACCCCGTACACGTTTCTGACGACAGCCAGCAACAGACGCAGCAGAGCAAGTGGACAATGACAGAGGAGCCTGCCATAGGGAAAGCATCTCCGAACCCCAGGTAGCCCGGGCTTTGCTTGCATCAGGGTTTGTATCCTCTCCTACTTACCTTGGCTCCCGACCTCAGGGTGATCTTGCGGTAGGGAGTTCCACAGGTTAACTTACGAAGCATGTAAAATCACAACTATTCACTGTATTCTCCCCTGCGGTAGGTAAGTGGGGGAAGAGGACCAAAAGCACGTGTCCTACGGCCTGAGCCATGCTGGGGCGGGAGCAGGGCTGATGAAGTCACTACGGTTTAGCCAGAAGCTCGAATGGGGTCGTGTCTCTGCTCTTCCAACATGGCTCTGATGTGTTCGGTCTCACCTAGGCACTCCGTCCAAACTCCGGTCTAATGGGGGCTCTTTCCAGCCATGCTCACTGGCCAAAGCACGTTAGAAACTAGCCAAGCTGTGACCCTGTGAGACCCTGGATCCTAACTCTGTCCCCAGGCCAGCACGGGGGGCTGCCCAAGACTCAGATCCCTGCAAGCCCCCAGAACAGACACAGGGCAGGTCACTCCAGCCCTAGACGCGCACAAAGCCCTTGAGAGCGGATGGTCCCAGCCCCAGCCACTGGCTCTCCACCCCCCCGTCTCCTCCTTACATCCACTGGATGTTGTTCTTGGATTTCTTCCGGATGAGCTGGATCCCCTCCAGCACGTTGGTGATGTCGTAGATCCGGCGCTTCTGCACCTCCAGCACCTCGGCCGCCCGGTTCAGGTCCAGCACCCCGTCCTCCGACTCGCTCAGCAGGTGGATGAACTTCTTCGTCAGCAGCCCCAGGGAGGTGTCGTAGCGCGTCTTCTCCCCGGGCGACTTGGGGGCTTTCGTGGCGGGGAGAGAGGAGGCAAGTCAGGGTGGCTCACGTCACAGCGGTGCCCGGAGAACCGCACAGCTGCTGGCTAGCGGCACACAGGGCCCCCCCCCCCCCCCCCGCCCACACACACGCAGAGGCTGCCACAGGTGTGGCCAGTGCCGGTTTCAGCAGCCTAGCGCAGAAGGGTCCCCCACTTGGGCCCAAGCAGCAGAGGCTCCTGCTTTCAGTGCCGGGGGCCCAGGGCTCGAGGCCCCGGACAGCCCACGCAGGCGGTTCCCGGTGCTAGGGCTGAAAGCGACTAGTCGACTATCCGCTAAGCATAAGCCTCTTGGCCAGTCGACTAGTGAGCGACTCGTCGCTGCCTCCCCCTTGCTGCTTCTATCAGAGAGGGGGGGGAGATGGGGAGTGGAGCAGGACCTGGTGCTGGGGGGAAGCCGGCTTAAAAGCCCCCGCAGCACCGTCTCCACGGGGGACCGGGGAGGCAGAGGCGCAGCGGGAAACGGCGCGGGCGGGGACTGAAGCCGTCTCCACTCGCGCCACTTCCGCTGCGATTCTGCGTACAGGAGCCCCGGCAGGACTCTTGGGCATTTCAAAGGCTGAGGCGCCGCAGGGGAGTTTCCCGCCAGCCCCACGGGGCTTCCTTCCTCTCTTGAACTGCAGCAAGAGCCCGGCAGGGGGCGCCCTTATCGACTAATCGAACAGTTGATGGAAATCCCAGCAACTATCCGATTTGTTCGTTCTACATTTAACACCCCCGATTTGCGCTCCCGTAATCCTGGCCACACCCGGTGCTCCAGACAGAACGGCCGGGAAGCCCTTTGCACGGGAGCCCAGCCACGCCCACATCCCCCTCCCTCCCATCAGCCCAGCTCCACTTACTTCTGGGGCTGGGGATTCGAGTGACCATCCTGCCCTTCCCCTTGGGCGTCCGGAACTCCGGGAGGCCCGGCTGGCCGGTCCCCTCCAGATCCAGCTTCCGTTTGGCCTGCTGGGCAAGAGCGAGAATTCCGGTTAGACGGGAGCCCCCCCGAGCAACTCGGGCCTGGGTCTGGGGACATCCACGAGCCATGTGCCCTATAGAGGCCACCGCGGATCGATTGCCCTTGGATCACGCTGGTCTCTTGCGGCCTCGCAGTCCACCACTGAGCTCTCTGGGGCAGGGAGCCTTTGTACAGCACCTAGCACCAGGAGGCCCCGATCTTGGCTGGCCCTTTTGCCAGGCAAATAATGAAACCATAACCAGAGCTCGTGCCCAGCCCCCGCGTCAGCCTCTAGCATGTGGAGCAGCTGCCCTGGCTCCGCACAGGTGGAAGCCGCAGCCCTTGCAAACCACAGCCCGGAGCAGGCCTGTCCTGGCTGCACCCAGGGGCTCAAATCCCCGGGATCCGTTTCCTCCCTGGGTCAAGTCCTTGCAGCTCCCATCCCCCTCCCACCAGCCTCTCTGCAGGGGGCACAGAAGGAGCAATCGGGCCCTGACCCTGCCAGGTCCTTGGCACCGGTGCACGGAGAACAGGGAGCTGGGGCTGCCTTTGAGGCCGGACCGTAGGGCCACGCAGCCAGCTGCTAGCGCGGAAGCAGGCGCGCCTTGGAAGGGGGCCCGGCACCTCCCCCCACACCCACAGAGAGCGCTGATTAGCACAGGCCCTTCCAGCCCTGAACAGGAGCCCCAACTGTATTTTAATGCCCTCCTATCTCAGCAGTAAGCAACCTCCGGCTCTGCACGGGCTGGGCCGGGGGAACCAGCTACAACCCGCCCCACCTCCCCGCAGGAGCCAGGACCCAGCTCTGAGGCTGGTGAGGAGCAAGACCCTGCTACAAACCCAGGACCCGCAGCCCTCGGGGCCCCCCCAGGGAGTTACCACAGACGGCTGCTCCACGGCCGGTGGAGCCTTCCCCGCCGGGCCCCAGGCCCACACGTTGGAGCCCAGGCATCCATGTCACTGAGCCGCCATGACGAGGGGCCCCGCTGCCGGCAGAGAACGGAGAGTCTCTGGCTCTCGCCTCCCCGCCCTGGGACGCTGCCAGGCCCGAGGGACCGCGGGCGCGGATCTGAGCCCGGCCACGGCGCTGCGCCTTTCCCTGGCACCGAGGCGCTATCAGCGCCCAGGCACAGGAAAGCGCTTGCGTGAGACGCGTCCGGTTACGACAGCGGATTCTGGGAACCGGCTGCCGCACGGCTCTGGGTGGGGGCAGAAGGCTTCAGCTGGGGGCAGAGCCTTGCACCACAAGGAGCTCAGGCACCCCGGGAAGAGGGGCCACCCTGACCCCTTCCAATTGCCCAACGCAAGGGCCGAGCGACCCCCCGCAGGCTGCGAGGGGAAGCGGCACGTGGCAAGGCCGGGCAGCTGGCTCCCAGCAGCTGCTACATCGCTTCCTGCCCACTTCCTGAGCGGCACCGGAGGCTGGCCCCGGAGCTGCCTGCCATTCCCTCAAGTGCTTCCCTTTTGGCACCGGCTCCGGCAGGCAGGCTGCAGACCCTTGGAGCCGGACGGCCGGGCACTGCGCCAAGGCAGAGCAGAGCTCCCCTCCCCGATGCCCAGAGTGGCTGGCAGTCAGCACCCAGGGAAAGCAGAGGCCGGGCTAGCACGTGCCCGGGTACGGGGAGATCAACGCCACCGGCAGCATTAGCACCCCTCTCCCTTGGCTGGCCCGGCGGGGTGCTTCAAACACACGCGGCGCTCAGAAACGAGCGCTCAGCGACTCCATCCGCGCCCCTGGTCCTTGGGACCTTCTCTCAGAGGCAGGGTCACCATCCACGAGCCTCCAGGCCCTGCTGTGTCTCGTGGGCCTGGTAGGGATGGGGGAGGGCCCACCTAGCACCGGGCGCAGAACGCCTTGCCTGATACCACCCCAGCTCTGCTCAGTCATATCTGGAACCACACACCAGCCCCGCTTCTTTGCAAAAGCCAAGCACGGCCCAGGGAAGTGCACGAAGCAAGAGACGGAGAAACACCCCCCCCCATCCTCTGCCCATCACCCCCCAAAACGCACACTCCTCCCTCCCCCGTCTCTTAGCCCTCACACACACCTGCAACCGGTGCCACCCTAGCTCTGTGCTTTGAGCAAACCCCCAGAGCAGGTTCTTCCATACGCTGTGCATCTTTCCGCCCACCCCACAACTCTACAGGGAGCGCCAGCTGGAGACAGACCCAGAGAGCAGGGCTTGGAGCTGGACCGCAACGGGCGTAGGTTCACGGGTGGGTGTCTGGGCTGGGCTGGGGTGGGATCGTGCCGAAAGCAGCTCGCAGCCAAACGTCTTCACCTCATCAGAGTGGCACGGACCCTTGTTTGCCAAGTTTGGGATCAGTAATAAAAATAGCCAGGGACAAGTTCCGATCAGGGAACCAGGAGCCGAGCTGCGGGATGCTGAAGGTTTGGCCCAGCTCGGCAGGATGCTGAGGAAGAGGGGAGTTAACGTAAGAACAGCCACGCTGGGTCAGACCAACAGTCCATTTAGCTCAGGATCCTGTCTGCCCACAGTGGCCAATGCCAGATGCCCCAGAGGGAGGGAACACAACAGGGAATCCTCACCCGATCCCTCTCTGGTCACCCATTTCCAGACAAACAGTGGCTACTAGCCACTGATGGACCTAACCTCCAAGAATTAATCTAGCTCTTTTTTGAACCCTGTTTTAGTCCTGGCCTTCACACCCTCCCCTCAGGCAAGGAGTTCCACAGGTTGACAATGCGCTATGTGATGAACTTCCTTTTATTTGTTTTAAACCTGCTGCCTATTAGTTTCCTTTGGTGCCCTCTAGTTCTTATATTGTGGGAATAAGTAAATAACTTTTCCTTATTCACTTTTTCTACCTCAGCCATGATTTTATAGACCTCTACCCTATGCCCGCCTTAGTCTCCTCTTTTCTAAACTGAAAAGTCCAAGTCTTTTTAATCTCTCTTTGTAAGGGACCTGTTCCAAATCCCTCATCATTTTTGTTGCCCTTTTCTGAACCTTAAGCAGCACTAGAGAGAGATTTTCTGGCGTGGGGATGCTGCTCCACAGGGCAGGAGCTGTGGAAGAGAAGGCTTCTGAACCAGCAGGAGCAAGATGGTGTGAAGGGCCCATGCAGGGGGCCGGCTCCAGACAAGGGGAGGAAACCAATGACCAGAGGGAGGACAGTCCCATGAAGTCTGCTGGACGGAGCCCACAGGAGGGGAAAAACCGCTGGGGAAGGTCCCAGTTCCCAGACACGGTGATTAGACTGTTAACAGAACCACACCACGGGAGCATTGGAGCAGCTGATCAGAAAGCCAGGGGAGGAGGGCTCCCCTCCCTGGGGAACGCCTGGCCCCTCTTTCCTGCAGGAGCTGCTCTCGGGCCAGGCTGCTCTACACCCACCCCTGAAGGGCTCTCGTGGCTGGAGGATCCCAGCACCCCCCAGCCATGCAACTAGCAGCTGTCACGGGCGATTCCTCCCCTCCCGGGGGAGAGCCCAGGGCTGGCCGTTTGGAGGGGAGGGCGCAGTTACTGCAGAACAGCACGACTGTCTTTCAGAGAAGGCAGGTCAAAGGATCGGGTGTGGCAGCGGGAGGGGACGGCCGAGAAGTCAGGGACCGTCCTTGGGTCCTGTGGGCGGAGGTTCCACAGTCTCCCGCCCACCCCGCCTCCCACACAGCTGAGCTCTACCCCCAGAAGTCCCCTGGCTGCCGAATGGTTAAACCCAAGCACATGGGAAACACCTGCCAAAGGGATAAATACCACAAGCACATCTGCTGCCGTTTGGGCCCAGAGACAGCAGAGTGTGTGTGCATGTGGGGGAGCAGGGGTCTGTTTGGCTCCCTCCTCCCCTTTGCCCACAGGGCATCTGTTGGCCCCAAATTAGCTGGGGAGGGCCAGCAACAGGTGGCTGTGACGGTGCAAGGCGGGCCGGGACTCAGCAGCCCACCGGCCCCCTGTGCCGCTGCACCACTTGTAGGGAGACAGGATGTTGGGGGCAGGCTGGTGCTTCACTCATTAACTGGTCAAGCGCGCCCCCCGGCTATGCTGAGCACGAGCGTGCAGGGCACCGAGCTGCTTTCTGAGCGGCAGGGAATGGGAGAGGAGGCGGATTTGCAGGCCCTGCTGTGCCACATATAGGGCAGGGCTGGGAGCAGAGTGCCTCTCGTTCAGTGGGGGTGGGGAGACACCCTCCATGCCACCCCTTGTGCTGGGGGGCCAGAGCCATCCCCCGCCCTGCCCAGGCCGAACAGGCGGTAATGGAGGGATGCGCGAGGCCCCGGCGGTTGTGGAGATGGCAGGAAAGGACAAAGGGGAGCCCAGGGTGGGTCTCATGCCAGGTGTTGGCCTGGCCCAGTCTCTCCCCCCCTCAACTGGGGCAGATTAGCCACAAAACGGCTGGCCAGCCCAGCCACAGGGCCAAGTTCATCCTCCTGCAGAGCCCATGGGGGAGTGGGTGGAGCAGCTAGGCTGGGGCTGCAGGACACGGGTCAGGCACCAGCAGCAGGGTGGACACTGGAGGGGTCAAACATGACGGGGGAAGCTGAGAAAAGCCAAGAGCCCCACTGAGGGACTCCAGCCTCCCTGCAGCCCCTGGACCCTACTGCTCAGCAGCTTGACTTCCCAGCCACGGGAATCTGGGGGGGCACGAGAGGACACCTCTCCCCAGCCGTGTATTTCAGCTGAGGGGCAATTAATAACAAATAATAATCCCTGGCTCTTCTGTAGCTCTCCAAGCACTTGCAGGGCAGCATCACGGGCCCCATTTTACTGATGGGTAAACTGAGGCAAGGGATGGCAATGTGACTTGCCCAAGGTTCCCCAGCAAGCCAGTGGCAGAGCTGGGGAAAAGAGCCAGGTCGCACTCTAGACCACACTGTTCTGAAGAGACACTAGCATAGGAGGGTGCAGGCTTCCACCTCCTCTCAGCCCAGCTGCTCCTGGCCAGATTCCCTTTCACCCCCACCCGCCCGGGGCTAAGCACTGGGGGGGCAGCACTAGAAGCTGCAGAGCCCCCCGTAACTGACCGAGGGAAGGTCTCAGCCCGGCAGGCAGCAGCTAGAAGAAAACTCCCAGGACGGGAGCCTGCCAGGCTTCCTGCTGCACCTATGCCCAACCCTGCCCCCAGAAGCAAGGGGAAGTTAGGAACTGGGGAAAACACCCATCCAGGCAGCTTCTGCTCCCACCGCAGCCCCGTGCCTCTGCCCTTTATTTCTGGGGGTGCCGAGTGTCAGCAGCACTGCGCCCGGCCCGTTCGGGCAGCTCCGAGGCCTGCCCTCACCCCACACCCTCGCACTGCAGGGCGTGGGAACTCGGCATCTGGGTTATCACAGCGTCTCACAGCCCGGAGCGCCCCAGCACACACCCTCTGCACGCAGCGGGAGGGAACGCTGGCAGCGCACCCAGGCGGCAGGAGCCAGGGAAGACGGGTTTGCCTCTTCCAAACCCTCCAGCTCCTGGAAATGCAGGAGGTCGCCTGCCAGTCCGGGAGGGATCAGCAGCACTGGCAGGCCATAGGCCATAGGTAAGAGGTGGGGTCAGATTTGGGATGGAAGCGACTAGTCAACTATCCAATAAGCATAAGCTTATTAGACAGTCGAGTAGCGACTGGACTAGTCGCTTCCCCCCCTTGATGACTGTCAGAGGCAGCAAGGGGAGGAGGGGAGCAGGAGCTGGTGCTGACTGGGAGAGCTGGCTTAAAAGAAGGTCCCCCCCAGCACTGTCTGTGTGGGGGGGACAGGGAAGGCAGAAGTATAGTGGGGGACCGGGCACGAGCCAGGAATCAGCTGATTCCTGTCCCAGACGCTGCGCCTCTGCTTTTGAAATGTATTAACAGCTGGCAGGCTCTTAGTGCATTTAAAAAGCAGAAGCGCAACGGAGGGGGGACCATGCGCGAGCTGGGAATCAGCTGACCTGGCTCGTGCCGGGTCCCGCCTTCCCCTCCCTGCTGCGCTTCAGCCTTTTAAATGAATGAAGAGCCTGCTGGCTCCTAATGCATTTAAAAGGCAGAGCCACAGCGGGGTTAGCTCCCGGAGCTGGCTCCGCAGTTTCCCCTCTTATCGACTAGTCGATTAAATGTAATTGAACATCCCTAGGTCAGATCCTGAGCGCTCCCTGCAGGGAGCAAGGGCTGGAAGGGAAGGAGGCAGCGCACCAGAGCGGACTCGGCGGGACAGACAGCAGCAGCGCTGACAGGGATCTAGTGCTGACCCAAGAGGCAGGAGCAGGAGAGCAGCGGGGCTGCCAAGAACGGAGCACGGGGAAACCACCCCAGCGAGGCAGCCCTGGAGGCTGAGGCCCTGGCTGTTGTCAGGTGCAGCTTCACAGGCTGCCAGGATTCTGGTTTGGCCTGGGCTATGCACTGCGTTGGCCCCCAGAGGCTAGGCACAGGAGGGCTCTGCCCAGACAAGGTAGGCTCTGCCTTTTGTGGGTGGGGCACAGCTGATGCTCTGGGGGTAGATCAGCTTGGCTGCTGGACTGACAGGTGCCAGGAACCTCCCTCCCCGCTGGCCCCCACTCCCACGGGTGCTTCGGGCCCACAGACGAGCTCTCTCCCAGGCCCTGCTCCAGGGGGCTGCAACCGACCAGCCGTCAGGAGTGACTGGAAGGCGCTGCTCTGTCCTGGCAGGGAGAGGGCTTCAGGCTGCCGTGAACGGTGGCCCAGAATTCTAGCCCAGGACCCAATTGGTGGCAGCCCCACCCTGAAGAGGGTCAGGTGACAAGTCCGGGCTAGGTAGGGATTTTCCATCCCCCCCTCATTCCCCAGGGCTCCTCAGTGAACACACAGCCACCTGGCCCCACCCTGCCCATGAGTCACAGACATCCTGGAAGGGAACAGCCGGAGCCTCTCCTGGAGCAGAGCCCTGCACTGCTCACCCCAGCACAGCCAGGGCTGGGCGCCTCACGCTCCCTGCCCCGTCCAGGGGCAAACCACGGCTCAAGCCCAAGGGATGGGCCCAAAATTCTCCACCATGCAAGGAGAGGGAAAATCTTCCCAGCTGAGCAGCCACATTCCTTCCCCGCAGATGCCCCCAGCCCCACGGCACAGTCAGCAACCCCCTGCCATGCCCTGCGCTGAGTCTGGATCCAGGGGCCAGGCCTGGACAGACGGGGGTTCCCCTCCTCCATCAAACTAGCAGATTAAAGGAGGCCAAGGCAGCAGCCACAGCAACTATGCCCATGCCCCATGCCAAGGCAGGGGGAAGGGAAGGAGGAGAGCCCTGGGCTGGCTTTCCCCTTTCTGGGAGCCAAGTGGAGGCAAAGTCAAAGCTTTCTCCCCTTGCCCTTTGATCTTGACTTTACAAAGATCGAGTTTGCACAGCTAGATCAGACCCCTGTTCTCCTGACTGCACCAGCCACAGACCCCACCATGCAGGACAGGATTCCCCTCCCCCCCCCCCGCCCATGCATGTTTGTGTCCTGCTGTAGCATGAGTGGGGAGGACCCCACCAGCCATCAATTTACATCCTGAAGAATGAGACTGCATTTTGTTTCTCCTGGGGGCCTGCACAGCTGTAGGATTCCTGCTCACAGGACTTGCCAACCACCCTACAGCTCCTGCTACAATACTTGAGCTCAAGGCTTCCTGAGGCAGCGAGTTCCACAGGTCGGCCCCATGCTGCGTGTAGCATCTCCTTGTACATCCGATGACATACAAGCCTTGAGACACACTGTGCCAGAGAGTACTCACTCTGCAGGGCTGTACCAACCCACCCAGAGTCCCCAAAGGGACACTAACATTTTCAGCTGTGGAAGTAAAGCCAGTGAGGAGAAAGCCGCTTTCCCCCACCCCCCAATTCAGCTTATGGGTCATGGCCATGAGCACCTCCAGTGGCCGAGTGACACACACACTGGCCCAACTTGGCAGACTGACAAACAGAAGCGGCCGTTTGCAATGCACGGAGCTCAGCAAAGCTGGAGATATGGCCAAGAGACTCCATCTCTGCACAACTGCCCATCTCCAGCACCTAAAAGAGCTCAAAGCATCTTACAAACGCTGCATTTTAAAGATGGGAAACCAAAGGACTAGCCAGAGAGATATGCCCAGCTCACAAAGGAAGGAATAATACTCAGGAATCCTCAAACCACCTGTGATTTATTTGCAAGCCTTCTGCATTACCCCTTAGCAACCCCCCATTACAAGACCCAGAAAGCAACCGAGAAGCACTTCAGATGGGGGACGGAATACTTAGACACAGATTACCTGCCTCACAGGTATTTACGGGTGAGGCATTTAAACAGGTCAGGTTCCAAGTAGGGATGTTAAATATCAGTTAATTGAATAGTCGATCATTTCATGAATTCTTATCGGTTATACGACTATTCAATAGACCCGGGAGTGGGGCCAGCAGCCAGTGTGCTCCAGCCTCACCCCCAAGGAGCCTCCTGCCACTTCGCGCTGCTGCCTGTCTCAAAAGCAGTAGCGCGAGGTGCCAGGCGGGAGCTGGTCCACGAGAGGGGCCAGTTTAAAAACCAGCTCCCCTCGCGGACTGGCTGCCTATCACCCTGTGCTGCTGCCTCGGATACAGAGGTAGCAACTCTGGGTGGCTGCAGACCCTGTCCAGGAGCAGGGCTGAGCTCCAGACACGGCGTGGGCCAGGACTGGGCTGGGCTGCCTCCTAATACACTTTAAATGCAGAGCCGCAGCAGGGGTAGGTCCTGGACCCAGCGCGGGGTAGGTCCTGGACCCAGTGCAAGCCAGGACTGAACCAGGCTGCTGTCCAGCCTGCTAAAAAACTTACCGGGGGAGCAGGGGGGGAGAAAATGCATGTAGTCTAGAGCGGTGTTTCTCAACCAGTAGTACGAATACCCTTGGGGTACTCGAGAGACGTCTGGGGGAGGTGGCATGTCAACAACTGAAATTTGGAGCAAAGTACATTTTTGTTTTAAGCGCTTTATTATTTTTGTACTTTTTACACCAAAAAAAATGGCATCACCCGCCTGGCTACGATTAAGTCGTTTGAACAAATGTGTGCAATGGTAGAAAAAAATTGTGAGTCTGAAAACTGTAGATCCTGGGGGTACTTACATTTTTTTTAAAAAAGGGGTACTTTATAAAAAGGTTGAGAAACACTGGTCTATAGCATTAACCTATAAGCTTTTGCTTATTGGTAAGTCGACTACGCGATTACATCCCTAGTTCCAATCCCTTGGCCAACTGGAGAAAGCACAATCCACCTTTAGCAGGAAACCTGTAGGGCTGTGTTCCTACCAGCCACCCCACACACCCCTTACAATGCCCTTTGCACACAGAAAAGAGTTGGTCAGCATTTCAAGTTCAAATCCAAACAGTTTTTATGGACTCTGCACTCCCCGACTTCTGAATCAGCCTGGGACAAGTCACTAGATTCAGGGAGCCACTGAGAAGAGTCAAGTTACATTTTAATTCCTTTAAGGTTGCTGTAAAGAGCTCCCAATGCTTCCAAACCTGCCAGAATCCCATCGTGCACACACATGGGACTGGAAGGACGCCGGAAACGAGGCCAAAAAAGCCTGAAACGCACTCGCAGAAGCTCAGACGTATTTGTTCCAACTACACCCCGACATTCTTAAGAGTCTGTGGGCTGAACAGGAATCGAACTCGGTTCCCGAGGACACTACCCAGCTTGTTGCCCCTTACATGCAACTGAGCCTAAAACCTCGGAAGCCGCTTGCTGCACTCCATCCTGGAGGGCCAGTATTTCAGTGCCAAGGCCGAATGGCACAGGAGGAGTCCTACACCACATGCTCTCCCCCACCTCCTACTGCACACGCATGGCTGAGGCAGAGAGAGAAGTGTCTACACTGCAAGCTGGGGCTGGGATGCCCAGCTCCAGAAGAAATACTTGTGCTAGCTCTGATCAAGCTACTGTGCTAAGAACAGTGTAGCAGCAGGAAGGGGGAGCTGCTCTGAGCAAGTGCCTAGGGCAGGGGTGGGCAATAACTCTTGGCCAGGGGCCACTTCAAAAATTTTTGAAGTGGTCCCGGACCGCCCGGAAGGGGCGGGGCCTAAACCAGAGGGGGCGGGGCCTAAACTAGAAGGGGTGGCCAGGATGCTCCTGGGCTTCCCCACCCCCAGACCATGATTCGTCTGGGGGTGGGGGAGCCCCTTTGTCCCCCCTTCCCACAAGGCACCCAGGCTTTGCATGCTCCTCCACCCCCAGCGTGCGAAGCCTCCACCTGTCCTACGAGGAGTGCACGGCGCTGTGAAGTGCCACACGCTATGCTCTCCTTGCAGGGTGGGCGGAGGCTTCGCGCACCCCCTCGCCCCCAGACCAATCAGGGCACGGGGGCGGGGGAGCTACGCGAAGCTTCCTTTGCCCTGCCCCCACCCTGCCCGAGCATATGGCAGGGCGGGAGGGGGAAGGGCGGAGGAAACTTTGCACGCTCCTCCCACCCCCAGACCAATCAGGCTTGGGGAGCGCGTGATGTCTCCTCCCACCCTGCAAGGAGCATGCAATGCTTCAAAGTGCTCCATGCTCCTGGCAGGATGGGCAGAAGCTTCGCCCCCCCCCCCCCGCCCCCAGGCCCTAACTGGCCTGGGGACGGGGGGAGCAGCAGGGCCTCCATGGGCAGGATCAACCCGCTTGGCAGGCCGGATCCGGCCCGCAGGGGCCCTTTTGCCCACTCCTGGCCTAGTGCCTGCAGGCTCATGCCGCGAGCTGCTTGCACGGCTGCAGATACACTGTAGTGCACAAGCTTAGTCCACGTGTGTCCTTGATCGCCCAGCGTGACGTGCTGCCCTCCCCTGTATCACCCAGAGCAGAGCAGGGGACTGAAGGCAGGTTGCCAGGCCAGCATCTTACCCATCCGACCAGCCTTCCTCCTCCTGCTGCTGAACTGCCACCAGGAGACAAAGCCACGTGCTGGCTGCCCTGCACGTCCCCGTCAGGTCTGGCTGGAACCATGGTGAACACGCATGTGGAAATCCCACCCAGGATTGCCCCAGAACCGGGGAGCAAGGCAGGCGAGGTGGCCCAGGGAGGAGATGTGACTTGTCTGAAGATGCACGGTCTGCAAAGCTGGGCCTAGAACCCAGGAGGCCCAATTCCAGTCCCCCCGTGAGAGGCTCTCCCCCAGCCCGGCCTTGCAGAAGGGGACCTTGTAGCAAGGATGACGCTAGCAGCCCCACGCGAGAGCAGGATGGAGTGTGCAGGCAGCACAGCCACACGCATGGAAGTATGGGGCACATGGCATAGGGATGTAAGGGAGTAGCTGACTAGTCGACTATTCACATTCCCCCGCCTTGCTGCCTCTGTATTAATCATTCGAAAGCCAGCCCCACCCGCAGCGCCAGATCAAGGACTCCTTAGGAGGCTGCCCGCGGCCGCAGTCCAGAGGATGGGGAGCCAGGTGACAGGTGATTTAGGGCTTTTGCACTGAATCTTACTTACCATTACAGGGCTTGATCTTTCGCTCACATCACTGTGACACCCCCCTGCAAGGCACCTAATATGGCTGATTAGCCAGGGGCATCATGTGATGTTGCAATGTGCTCCCAGCCTGCTTTAACAAGAGGCAGTGTTGTTCACTGGTCAGAGCAGCCAGACAGCCTTCAGGGGTTGCTTCCCACCTCTACCCCTGAGTTACAACATGACCTAGGCAAAGTCACTTACCCTCCGCGTGGGCTCCGGCCCACCTATCAAAGAGAGATAACAGCCCAGGTCTTACATGACTATTGTGGGTCTTCAACACTGGGAGCTGGTAAAGAGCTTTTAAAACCTCAGATGAGCAAAGTGGGTGCTTCGAGAAGGGAAATTTGTCCTTTAGGGTCATGCATGCACCTGCAAAGGCCTCTACTGACCCCACAGATAGGTTGCAGGATCAGGCCTTTAGTGGGTGGCTGTCAAACCGCCTCTGCAAAAGCTACACCCTGCCTTCAGCCAGGAATGGGTTTCAGCAGCCTGGCTCTCGCTGCACCCGGGGATTCACTTCATAAAGCTCTGTGGTTAGAATTTCAACCCAGCCAGACGCAAGCACTGAAGAGGAGACAGGTGGTACCAGAGCCCTCTGGGGCCTGCAGGCAGGGGGTGGGGGGCTGGGCAGCTGCGCAGAGTAGACCCAAGCCGGATCAGCACCCAACGCCCCAGCAGAGCAGCAGTGTTCTGGGCCGAGCAGAGAAAGGAAACAGACTCACTTGCAGGCTGGGAGCAAAGCCCACACCTGTCAGGAAGCATCAGCGGCCCGGGATTCTCCCCAGCCTGTGGGAGAACTGAGACAGGCAGCTAGAGAAGGAATCGCTCCCAGGCCTGCGGGGGGGAGGGACACACAGGCTCTGTCTGCCAATTAGCTCTGCTGGCAGAGGCCTTCCACAGACACTCAGCAGAGGCCTGCAGAAGGGGAGGCAAAGCTGGTTACAACTGCCTGACCTACCCAGCGGCTGAGCTCTGCTTTCAGAGCCTGGCAACCGCAGCACCCAGAGGAAGTGAATGATAAACCGGCAGGGCCAGAGGGCCTGGATTCCACAGCCACTCAACACAGGTGACTCTTCCCAGCTCAGCCTGGGCCAAAGACACTCAGCACCTCTAGGTGCAGGCCCTGAGTAATGACAGCTCTGGAGCTGTCCCAATTTCTGGTTCACAGTGTGATCAGCAGAGAATGAGCTGGCTGCTCCTCAGGGGGGACACCAGCTCTTTAAAGTCCCACAGGCCATAGTGCATCAGACCACTGTCCACATAGGGCTGCTCTGACAGAGGCCAATATCACATGCTTCCAAAAAGCAAACTTTCTTCCCCCACATCCTCCCATCCCAGGAGGAAAAAATAGCCCGATTCTCTAGGTCTTATTTATAGATCCCCATGGTGGCAAGTGAGGTCTTTAATGAATGTACTATTCCCAGCTTTGCTGTCCGTGCAACTTTAAGCAAGTCACATCGCCTCGGTGTGTCTCAGTTTTTCCCTCTGTGAAATGGGTATAGTAATATTTCCTTCCTCCTCCTCCCCCCCCCCCCCACATTCCTACAAAGCATTTGAAGATCTAGAGGTGAAGAACTCTAGCAACTAACGGTGGATTTGCCCTTCAAATGGATTTTGACCCTCGGCAGCAGAGCAATAGCAAACTGCCATTTCTCCCTCTACATGTCTTCTTTGTACAACTGATGTCCAAATCCTTGCTAGTGGAGATTTCCTAAGATCTTATGTGTCATGCCATCCCTGCTCTTAGTATAGAATCCTATCTATATTCAGTCTCCCCCTGTGCCCATCAAGTTACACCCTGTTACTGATTTCACCCCACTACAACCCCTGGCTCACAACCTGCCACCCTGCACCCTCTTCAATTTAGTGCAGTTCAGTACAGGGCTCCACGGCCAGCTGCACAATGAGAGGCCTACCCTGAAGTGAGCTAACCCTCCCGCCCCCACTGAAGTCAATGGAAAGACACTTAGGCCAGGGCTGATCTGGGGTGAGAGCCTAGGGAACAGGGCTCATTTCCTTAATGCAAGAGATTTTCTATGGCCTGGGATCTCAGGGCTGGAGGTTCTGATGGGCAGGGATAGTTACTTGCATGAGCAGAAAAGAGGAAGGGGACAGCAGCTTTTTTTTGTGCGGTAAACTGGAGTCAAAGGGAAGTTGAGAAATACATAAGCCACCGTGCTGAGACTTATCAAGCCATTAACATTTATAAGGCATTTTACATGTAAAAGACATGCCAGGTCTCAATGCACTGAAGTGGTCGGTTTCAATATTGTCACCCACCTCAGGGGCAGCAGGGTGCCTTGCCAGAAAGGCATGTTTGGCTCACACATGTCAACTGGGCTCGGCCTAGGCTACATACAAGTGACACCGGACCCGACACACGGCAGGTTTGAAAAGGGCAGACAGACAGGGGAAAGCACAGGGGTGACCAGGGGTCAGACACTTTACCGGCAGCCTTCCTGCAGAGGCAGATCGGATGGCTTTGATTTCAGGTCCATGAGGGGTGGCGTAGAGGCAGCTGCCCCTGGGTGGAGGGGCAGCAGCCACAGTCTGAGGGTACACCTGCATGAAGTAGCTGGCTGGGATGGAGTGCATCTGAGGGCTGCTGAGGCTGGAAGTCACCAAGTCTGCGGAGCTCATCACAGGCATGATTTTCTTTTGCTGCTGCTGCTGGGGAAGGCAGGCAATGGAGCAGCTCCCCCTTTCTGGGGCCGAAGACACACCCTTAGGTACTCTCAGCATTGCAAAGTCCTTTCCGAGAAGCCCAGCTGGCAGGGAAGAGAGGGCAGAAGCGCTGCACAGCTTTAAGGGGGGTGCTTAAAAACCAGGCTGCAGTGGAGACATGGAGGCTCGGCAGAGGGGCCTGAGGCTGCTCTTAGCATTGCTTAGCCATTTAAAACACTGCCTGGCACGCAGCAGCAGGGAATCCCCCCGGAATGTCCAGTCTGAGGCTGTCTTGCAAAAGAAAATCCAGCTGGGCTGTTTGCTACAATGCATTGGGGGCGAGGGGCGAAGTCACTAAGCCAGCCCCTGAACAAAAAGGACGGTTTCGGCTCTTTCTCCTCATTCAGAAAGCAAGCCCCCCACCCCAGCCCTTCTTCCTGGAAGATCCCTCCACCGAGCGGCCAGCACCGGCAGCTGGCTGGCTTCTGAAAGCCCACGCAATTAAAAGTTACGGGTTTTTTGTCTTCAGGGGCGCGGGGCTCTGCAGCGCTAAAACGCCAGCGAAGTGAGCCAAGCCCCAGCGGGCTGGAGCTTTGTTAACGTGCAGGTTATTGCCAGGGCGGGTGACCTCCAGCTCCGAGCGTGCAGATCAGCCCGCTGCCGCCCAGGCCTGTTGCATCCAGACGATGAAAAAGGAAATAGCAACGACCCCCCCAAATCTCTGCTCCTTCTCCTTAGAGCCGCCGGGCGGGGGCTCTGAGCAGCATCGCGCCGGGGGAGCTGCGCCGCCAGCCTGGGCTCGGGATCCGGGCGAGGCCCTGCCACGGGCTTTCAGGGAGCTGCTCCCCCCTTGCAGAGGTGGCGCGGCTCGCTGCGGCGGGCAGAGCGGGCCGGGCCGGGATGGCTCCGGATTGGCGAGGGGGCGATGGCTGCAGAGCGGCGCCGGCTCTTTCTCTTTCCCTTTCTCCCGCGGCTCCGGCACCCGCTCGCTCTTTTTTTTTTTTTTTTTTTTTTTTTTTTTTAAGCGCCAAACTACGTGCCGCGAAATTCGGATCTCCCGCGGAAAAGGCTGCGCCCTGATTGGCCAGTGCGACGCGAGCCGGGCCCCGCCCCCCGAATTCGATACATTGGGCGAGGAAAGACGCGCGGAGCCGGAGGGCGGGCGGGGTCCGCTCTTAAAGGGGCAGCGCCAGGCGCACGCTCCCTGGCCTCGCCCCGCCCCCTCGGGCGTGGCAGCAGCGGGAAGGGGCGTGTCCCTGCAAACAGAACCAGGGAACTTCTGCCGCGCGAGCTGGGCTCTGACCAGCTGTCAGGCTAGGGGCGGGGGGAGGGTCATGCAAAGGCTGCTCAGTGCCTGCACCCCGCTGGGATGTGCTGTGCTTGCAACAAAGCTCCGAGGCTGCAGCCAGCCAGCCAGAGAAAGCAAGGCAGTAGCCGGGCTTCATAATGGCCGTGGCAGCATTGCCCATGGCCCCTGATCTCCCAGGCAAATGCAGAGGTGCAGGGGCAGTTTGGAGAGTGGGGGCGTTGAGAGCCATTGAAACAAGCTGCGAAGCCAGGATATGAGGGAAAACCTTTCATGGTGGGCCTAGTACCAGCCCTTCTAGGCCAATGTGCCCTTTTGAGACTTTTGGGGGCAGGGACTGTCTTGCTTGTAGGCTTACACCCTCCCAACTGTGATCTCAGGAAACTATTGTAATACTGGTTGACAGTATTTATAACTAACCACGGTAGTTCTAGGCAAACTATGCAGTGGCCTAGAGTGGCCAATTTCTGGGCAGCTGCCTAAGGCATCCAGAGCAAATTTTGAGTGGCCAGTGCAACCTGCTGGCAGTCCCTTGCCACTTGCTCCAATTTGTCATGTGCTCTAGTCCAGTGTTTCTCAACCAGTGGTTCCAGAGAAATGGGGGGGGGAGGGAAGAGGAGGGAGGTATGTAAACACAACTGAAATTTGGAGAAAACAGAATTTTTGTTTTAAGTTTTACAGCATTTTATTATTTTTGTACTTTTTACACCCAAAAATGTAATCACCCGCCTGGCTACCATAAAGTTGTTTAAACAAATGTGTTGCAACGGTAGAAAAAATGTTTGTGTGTCTGAAAACTGCAGATAGTGGGGGTATTTATTTTGTTAAGGGGGTACTTTATTAAAAAATGGTTGAGAAACACTGCTCTAGTCACTAAATTGACCACTCTAGGCTGCTGCATAGTTTGCCTATAACCACAGTGGTTAGTTATAAATACTGCCAACCAGTATTACAATGGTTTCCTGAGATCACAGTAGGGATCAGGGTGTAAGCCTACAACACTTGCATGTTGGGACCATATTTCACCTAGGCAGGTGGATGCCTTGGAAAAGCTGAGCCGTCTGGCCACTGCCCTCTACTGGCTATAATGCAAAAAAATCTGCTCGTTTGAAGACATTTCACCCCTCACTGCCTGGCCAGAAGGCAAACATTTCAAACCCAGGTCACTAAATCTCGCCTCCTAAATCCTAAACAGAGGCCTGATTTGTAGAGGTCCCAGCCCTCAGAGACGTCAGGCTTCTGTCTAGGTGCCCATTATGACACATTTGGCCATAACCAGTGTGGTGAATAGAGAGTCTATTAATTCAAAGAGAAAAAGGCTTCCATGTTTTGCATCCCCTCCAGGAACCAGGCCAGTGTCTGAGCCATTCTCTCTCGGTCCGGGATCAAGCCAAACACCATCCTTCTCCCTCCCAGATGGGCAAGGGGAACGGATCACTTTGCCACCAGCAGCTAAATGTCCCAAGTTTCAGACTCTGGTCTCCTTCACTCCTGCCCAGATTGTAAGCAGAGCTTGTAGCTTTGGCCTGAACTACACCAAAAACTTGGATCGACATAATCACATCAGGGTTGTACCAAACTAAGTCCTCACGTAGACATTGCTGGAACAATGGAAAATTCATCCATTGGGCCTAGCTAACCACTCTCGGGGAGGTGGATTACCTACACCCAGAGCCGTGCTTAGGGTACAGCAAATCAGAACAACCACCCTAGGCCACAGACAGCCCCCCTACTAGAACTGCCCCCTCCCCCTAGTGCCTCGTGGCTCATCTCCTCCCCCTCCCTCCCAGCACCTAGTGCCCACTGTGGATCAGCTGTTTCACATCATCCGGAGGCCCTGGGGGGAGGGGAGGGGAGAGGAGCAAGGGTGCAGCTGCACCACACTCAAGGGAAGGGACATCTTTATGACTTCTGGTGCCCTACACAGCCCAAGCACCCGCAACCCCGATCCCCTGCTGGGAGGTTGTACTCAGGGCTGTGGAGGCAGGATCAGGGCAGGGAGGCTGGTGGGGGAACAGGCAGAAAGGGGAGCAGTGGAGTCCGCCGGAGCTGTGGGCCAGGAGGCAGAGTAGGGGTTTGGGGACTGGGGTTGCTGGTGCTAGTAGGTAGAACAAGGGGCCAGCGGATTGGGGCCACCAGAACCAGGGGGCACAGTCAGAGCCGGAGGATTTGGACACCTGGACTGGTAGACAGAGTTGGGGAGGGGATGGGTGATTCAGACGCCGGAGCCAGGAGATGGAACAGGTGTCCAAGGGGCAGAGGGTTTGGGCTGCTGGGGCGGCGGGGCAGAGCAGCCAGATCTGGAGTTTGCTGTTGCATGGGCATAGGCTTGTTTTGTGTCTATTCACTGGTTTGCCCAGTGTAGTGCTACAGGACAAATGTGGAGATTTCCCTCCCCGCCAAATCTGGAAAGGCAGGTGGCTGGGGTGCGGGGGGGGGGGGGGGGGTTCTGTGCTTTGTTAAACACTCCTGTGCACCTGCAAGTAGCTGGCTTGTCACAAACCAGCTCTACAAGCCAAATACTCAGAGAAGCCCTGGAATCCCAGTTCATCCACAAATTCAATTCACATGCTAATGGACTCAACCAACTTCCTCACACAACACATCTGCAAAGCGGGCAAGCAGATTGTCCATCGGCTGCCCTGGGGCAGGAGGGATAAGGGGCGTTCTAACAGTAAGGTGGTGGGGTGGGTTCCCACCTGGCCTAGGGGCTCAGGCACCCATCTGGGGAGGACAGGGTCATGGATTCAAGTCCTGCCTCCCCCAGGCCAGGCCAGCCAAAAGCCAGGCAGCCCCAGGGCAGGAGGCATAAGGGGCTCCCTGACAGCAAGGTGATGGGGCAGGTTCCCATGTGGCTTGTCACACTCAACTTTTGTCAGGGGCTGGAGTGACCAATAGCTCTACTTTCCCATCCTCCTCAAACAACAAAAGGACCTGGCTGCAGTGCAATGATAGGGTGTGACTGCAGCTCATTTAGACAGATGTTAGCTAGATGAAAGCTAGTTTACATGAGCACCAGTAGCTGTGACGCTGTGGCTGAAACCCACCAGGGCCTGGGTAATTATTCACAGGGCTAGCCTGAAGCCCATGCTGCCACAGTTCTCCTCCTCCAGAACCCAAGCAGGTTAGATCAAGCCTGTGGTCACACCCTGTGACTGCAGCGTAGACATCCCTCCGGCTCAAACAGTGAACTAGGAACAGAGCAGCCACAGAAACACAGCTCAGGGTTCTTTATTACGATCGCTCACCCGAGATCCGCTCAAGCACGGTCGATACGACACACGCTCTTCTTGATGAGCATTAGTCTCAAATATGCCATGCTGACACCAGCTACTTTCCCCAGACCCTGCTCATTTCAACACCCTGCTCCCCAAGTGCATCCACTCCAGCAAACGCTGGGGCTGCCACAGCTGAAGCAGGGCAATCACCTTCTGCAGCCGGCATGGGGAGGGCTCTGGGTGGGAAACGCAAGTGTGAGATGGGGGCACCTCTTGGCTTTGGACAGTGAAATGATCCCACCCGGGGAGGCGTCAGCACTTCATCGGGTTGTCACTCACCATCGTGGGCAGCCGGAGCAGAGAACTTGAGGCAGGACTTGGTATGAACAGCGGAAAATGTCATCAGCCCTTTCCCACTCCCTGCGCAGGCTGTGCAAACTCGGCCTGGACTTCCCTGTAGCTGGCGGGAGAGTCTCCCGGAGACATCAGCTAGGACAACGTGAGAACACGTCTTCTGCTCCCCCCAGATTTAGACATCGTGTCCACTCTTTTCACTGCAAGGGAAGCCCCTTTTAGGTGCCCAGGGCAGCATTGCTTCATCCTGCTCCTCCTGCCGGGGGGGTTCTGTTCCCAATATACCCACCGGTGAAGTCTCCCAAGGCCTACACAGACACATGCCCGGGTGCTCTGGGGGAAAGGACGTGAGCTGATGCTCTGACCACAGACTCTGCGGCAACTCTTCTCTCTGATGTTCTTTGTTTGAAGGCACCAAACCACGAACCCTCTGGACATGGCATCCAAACCGCAGACAATCCAAACCACATCAGTCACCCAAACGGACCCAGCAAACATGGGCCACCTGGCATGGAGCCAAGCCACCTCCTCCTCCTGCCACTGCTCTCGTGCTGGCTGTCTCCACCGAGAAGCTGGTGTTTCATGGTGAGAGCTCCTTGGAGTGCTGAGCCCTGGGTCCCATGCGCTGTTCCAAAGACAGAAGCATCAAAGGAAGCATTGACACCGCCCGTCCACTCTCAGCTCCACGCTTTGGGGGAGATTCCCACTCGCAGCTCTGCAGTCCCAGTCCAGCCTGGCTACGGTGGGAGTGACTGGTTAAGAAGCGACTGGTGTCGGGCTTTCAGGAAAGCCATCCTCACTGCCCCCTTGTGGTATCCAGATGACGTAGCATCCTCGGGGTCAATCATGTTTGCCTGCCACAGGGAAAAGGAAAGAGGTTGATGAGCACAGGTCAGTTCTGTGCTGGCGCAGGAAACAGACCGCAGCCGCCTTTACCCCTCCGGTCTCTTGCCCTCCTCCATGGATCTCACGCTAGCAGGCAAAGGGGTCAAGGTACTTTCAATTGCAGGGGAAGGCAGTGGGAGCGGGAGGTGCACAGCACTGCACAGGGCGTGAAATTCGGTGCAGAGACAGCACTAGCTGTAGGCACCACTGACTTCCTTTAACAGCCACTGAGGACCTGGCCCCTGCACTGTACCTTCTCCAGAGTCATCAGTGTGGACAGGATATCTCCAGACCTCCCGGCAGCCACCTCGTTAGAAAGCAGGCCTTCGGAGATCGTGCTGTTCTGGACATTTCGCAGCACCCTCTCCTCCTCCTGTTCTTTATTGAACTCGATGGCCCTCACCTCCTTGACTATTCTGTGGGGACCAATCCGGGAAAAAGTTAGCGGTGTCTGCCACCGAGGACCTTCCTCCCCAGTTCTTCTCCCAGGAGTGTCTACACAGCAGTGTTGTTCCGGAAGAACAATGCGAGCATCTATACAGCAATTCTGTTATTTCAAAATAACGGACGGCTTATTCTGTAGACCTCATTCCACGAGGAATAATGCCTCTTCCGAAACTGCTATTTCGAAATAGCTATAGTGTGGATGCTCCACTGCTGCTATTTCAAAATAGCCCTTCCCCTGGGCCATTCAAAGTAACTACTCCCCAGTGCTTCCTGAGGCTCTAAATCGAGGTAGCGCATCCACATTAGGGGAGCCTGCCTCGGACTAATTCCAAGGCTTCCCTGTAGTGTAGAGGCGCAATTTTGAAATAAGATATTTTGGAGTATTTCTTCCAGAATAGCTTATTCCGAAGTGTAGAGTGTAGACGTACCCTCTGGCTACGTCTACACTGGCATGAATTTCCGAAAATGCTTTTAACGGAAAAGTTTTCCGTTAAAAGCATTTTCGGAAAAGCACGTCTAGATTGGCAGGATGCTTTTCTGCAAAAGCACTTTTTGTGGAAAAGCGTCCGTGGCCAACCTAGACGCGGTTTTCTGCAAAAAAGCCCCGATCGCCATTTTCGCGATCGGGGCTTTTTTGCGGAAAACAATACTATGCTGCCTACACTGGCCCTTTCACGCAAAAGTCTTTCGGAAAAAGACTTTTGCCCGAATGGGAGCAGCATAGTATTTCCGGAAAAGCACTGATGATTTTACAGGAGATCGTCAGTGCTTTTCCGGAAATTCAAGCGGCCAGTGTAGACAGCTGGCAAGTTTTTCCGCAAAATCAGATGATTTTGCGGAAAATCTTGCCAGTCTAGACACAGCCACACAGTCCTGAGAACATCTGCATCTACCACCAAATAGGGATGTAAGTGACTAATCGAGTAGCCAACTACCCGATAAGCAAAAGCTTATTGGATAGCAGACAGACTAGTTGACTAGTCGCTTCTCCCCTCCATCCGCTCCCTCTATCAGAAAGAGGCAGCAAGGGGGGGGGAGAGGAAAGTATGCTGAGGGGGGGTATCCAGCTTAAAAGTTGGTTTCCCCCAGCTCCAGCTCTGTGGGAGGGGGCAGGAGCACACAGCAGCGGCGTTCCACCTTTGAAATGCACAAGAGTCCCTGCTGGGGCTCTTGTACATTTCAAAGGCAGAACGCCAGGTGGCACTTCTGCCTTTGAAAGGTAGCAACAGCCTGGCAGGCTCTTGCTACATTTCCAAGCAACAGCGCCCTTATCAACTAATCGAATAGTTGATGGAAATTCCGTCGACTATTCAATTAATTGATTAATCTAATTTTAACATCCCTATCACCAAACACACTCATCTCCAAGTCTCCACTTCAGGGCTTCCACTCCCAAGTGGTTTGGTCTTCCACTCTGCCATCCTCAAGGCAGCAGGAAGTGGGACCTTAAGATCACCCTTTTAGAGTCTCCTTCCCTAGGAAACGCCGCAGCCCTGTGCCCCAAACTCTCTTTCCTGGCCCCCAAGACAGTAAGTTTCAACCATTAAAGTAGTACAGGCTTGAACCACGTCGCACTGAAACTTCTGGGCAGCTTTCCACTGGGCTCTGGATCAGGCCACCTCCTTTCAAACTAGGCTCCCAGGCTAGACGCTGACGTCCTGTCCCCTCCATGTTATTGGCACCAAGAACTGTCACCCAAGGAGTTCTGCTCCCGAGGCTACAATCTCCCCTCATCAAGTACTGGTCCGCCTGAGATGCAGACGGCTCAGGAGTAGCAATGCAGCTCTGTGCCTCTGCCTGGCAGGTCTGCATTGACCCTAGGCTCGGAGTGACCGAAAAACGTGTTTCCCTGGGATGCTGCATGACAGGAGCTTGGTGGTCCTGGTCCAGGGTTTAGTGGCGAAAATGTCCAAAACAAAGAGCAATGTGCATTACGTGGGCCAGTGACGAGGCCTAGGACTGGATGGACCATGGAGGCTGAATTCCTTGAAGGTCGCTTCCCCCCTCCATCTGCTCCCTCTATCAGAAAGAGGCAGCAAGTGGGGGGGAGGGGAGGAAGGGATACTGGGAGGCGGGAATCTGGCTTAAAAGTTGGTTTCCCCCAGCTCCAGCTCTGTGGGAGGGGGCAGGGGCACAGCAGCAGCGTTCCACCCTTGCAATGCACAAGAGTCGCTGCTGGCAGAGAGCAGCCTGAGGAAGTTACTACATTCTTGCACCAAGCCGACAATAGCCCACACCCCAGTGCTGATAGCCCAGGGGTGGGCAAAAGAGCCTCGACTGCCTGGGTGCGACCCGCCAAGTGGTTTGATCCAACTGCTGCCCCGCCCCCAGGCCAATCAGCGGCAAGAGGAGCACACGACATCTCCTTCCGCCTTGCAAGGGGCTCAGCACTTAGGGTGTCTAACCTACATGGCTCCGTCGATGGAGCCATGTAGATTCGGCTGATCAGCAGAAAGAAATGAAGCCGCAATTTAAATAATAAAGCCGCGATTTAAATGTAAATGGCTGCCGCGCTGATCAGCTGTTTGTCGGCTCAGCGCGCTAGTCTGGACGCTCCCGCACCGTCCTGAAAGCCCTTTATCGACCTCCCCGTTATGCCTCGTAGGATGAGGTTTACCGGGGAGGTCGATAAAGGGCTTTCATGTCGGCAGGGGAACGTCCAGACTGCCCCGATCTGCCGACAAACAGCGGATCGGCAGGGCAGGGCAGCCATTTAAATTTAAATGAAGCTGCGATTATTTAAATCGCGGCTTCATTTCCCTTTGCCGAACAAACAAATCTACATGGCTCCGTCGATGGAGCCATGTAGTCTAGACGTACCCTTAGAGTTAAGCTCCAATTAACCTGGGGTCGGGAAGGAGCGCATGAAGTCTCCTCCCACTGCCACGGGCACAGGTGCCTAGAGGCAACCTCCGGCTGTTCTGAACACCTGGCGGTTCTCTCTGGGTGGGGTGGGGGCAAAGACTTCACGTGCTCCTCCACCCACAGACCAATCAGGATCTGTGGGCAGGGAAGCATGGAAGCGTCCTGGCTCTGCCCCTTCTGGGGTAGCCTGGGGCCACTTCAGAAATTTTTGAATTTCAGTCAAAAATTATTGCCCACCCCTGGCTTAGAGCCATAAACCCCACCCAACCACCCACAGGATCATGGGCTCAGCTCCCCCCGGGCACATGGACTCAGCTCCCCCCGGGCACATGGACTCAGCTCCCCCCGGGCACATGGACTCAGCTCCCCCCAGGCACATGGACTCAGTTCCCCCCAGGCACATGGACTCAGCTCCCCCCAGGCACATGGACTCAGCTCCCCCCGGGCACATGGACTCAGCTCCCCCCAGGCACATGGACTCAGCTCCCCCCGGGCACATGGACTCAGCTCCCCCCAGGCACATGAACTCAGCTCCCCCCAGGCACATGGACTCAGCTCCCCCCGGGCACATGGACTCAGCTCCCCCCGGGCACATGGACTCAGCTCCCCCCAGGCACATGGACTCAGCTCCCCCCGGGCACATGGACTCAGCTCCCCCCAGGCACATGGACTCAGCTCCCCCCGGGCACATGGACTCAGCTCCCCCCGGGCACATGGACTCAGCTCCCCCCAGGTTTCCCTCTCTGGAGTATGGTGACTGCATCTGCCCTGTGTTGCTTTGACAAAGTGAAATATACCAGAGCTGACCCTACCCTGCCCACTGGGGAGACCCCAACTCAGCATAGGAGAGGGGGTGTGCATGGAAAGACCTACGCATTAAGCTCATTCCGGATCTCTTTGTATCTTTTCAGGTTCTCTTGGATGCCTTCCAAGACCAGACAGAAATCGTCACAGGTAGCTTCGGTGAGGTTGCCCAGGCTGCCGTAGCTCAGCGGCGTCTGGCGATTCGTCGTGGCGCTATCCTGGATCACTTCCTTCAAATGCACCAGGTTCAGCTCGGGAGACATGTCGTCACCCCCAACATCTGACTGAAGGAAAATAACACAAGAACGGCCACTCTGGGTCAGACTGGAGGCCCATCTAGCCCAGTCTTCCAACAGCTGCGAATGCCGAGTGCTCCAGAGCGAATGAGCAGAACAAGTGACCTATCCCCTGGCACCCATGGAATTTCCCAATAGAAAATGCCATTTCCCTAAAAATCAAAATTTCCCCCAGGAAAATGTCAATTTTGTTGTATTTTTAAATTTTGTCAGGAAAATCAAAACAAAATATTTTGTTCCAGGTTGGTACAACCCATAAGAACATAAGAATGGCCGTACTGGGTCAGACCAAAGGTCCTTCTAGCCCAGTAGCCTGTCTGCCGACAGTGGCCAGCACCAGGTGCCCCAGAGAGGGTGGACCGAAGACAATAATCAAGCGATTTGTCTCCTGCCATCTCTCTCCAGCCTCTGACAAACAGAGGCCAAGGACACCATTTTATCCCCTGGCTAATAGCCTTTTATGGACCTAACCTCCATGAAATTATCTAGCTTCTCTTTAAACTCTATTATAGTCCTAGCCTTCACAGCCTCCTCTGGCAAGGAGTTCCACAGGTTGACTACACGCTGTGTGAAGAAGAACTTTCTTTTATTAGTTTTAAATCTGCTACCCATTAATTTCACTTGGTGTCCTCTAGTTCTTCTATTTAGGGAACTAATAAATAACTTTTCTTTATCGGCCCTCTCCACACCACTCATGATTTTATAGACCTCTATCATATCCCCCCTCAGTCTCCTCTTTTCTAAACTGAAAAATCCCAGTTGCTTTAACCTCTCCTCATATGGGACCCGTTCCAAACCCCTAATCATTTTAGTTGCCCTTTTCTGAACCCTTTCCAAGGCCAAATAACTTTTATGAGGTGAGGAGACCACATCTGTACACAGTATTCAAGATGTGGGCGTACCATAGTTTTATACAGGGGCAGTAAGATATTCTGTGTCTTATTTTCTATCCCTTTCCTAATAATTCCTAGCATCCTATTTGCCTTTTTGACTGTCGCTGCACACTGCGTGGAAGTTTTCAGAGAACTGTCCACGATAACTCCAAGATCTCTTTCCTGTTTTGTCATAGCCAAATTAGCCCCCATCATACTGTACGTATAGTTGGGGTTATTTTTCCCAATGTGCATTACTTTACACTTATCCACATTAAATTTCATTTGCCATTTTGTTGCCCAAATCAGAGTGTTTCATTTTATTGAATGAAATGATTCTTTTTTAATCAATTTCAACATTAAACGGTCCCTCCCTTTTGTGGCATATTCTCTCCAATGGACTGGGCTCACTGAAACAGCGTTGTGGAATATCACGGGAGTCATTCAGGCTCTGTCTGCACTGCAGGGTTTTTGCGCAAGAAGCTTTTTGCAGAAGAGATCTTCTGCAAAAGCTTCTTGCACAAAAGCGCATTCACACCTCAAAAGTGCATTGCAAAAGTGATGTGCTTTTGCGCAAGAGAGCGTCCACACTGCATGGACGCTCTTGCGCAAGAAAGCTCTGATGGCCATTCACAGAATGGCCATCAGAGCACTTGTGCTTTTTGTGATAGGCTCTTTTTGCGCAAGAAACCCCTGTTGAGCGTCAAAGTAGGAATAGAGATCCTCCGGAAAAGGGCTTTATTCCGGAGGATCGCGCCAGTCTAGATGCTTTTTTCCGGCTTTTCCCCAAGCCGGAAAAAAAGCGGCAGCCATGTTTATTTAAATCCCGCGGGGGATATTTAAATCCCCTGCGGATTTCCCTATTCCCAAGTTCAAAATTAGCATGCCCCTTCCGAAGAAGGGGCCAGTGTAGACGTAGCCTTGTAGTATAGACATAGCCTCAGGATTTAGCTCCACCAGGAATCTGGTAGTGTAAACGTACCCTCAACCCTCTAAGACAGATCTTACATGGTATCAAAGGGGAGCCTAGACCTCCAACAGGAGTCTGTAATAGAACTGGACAAAAAAGGGGCTTCCTGGTCAGACTAAACCTCCCATGATGCACCACAGCCTCTCCTATTGGTGAGAAAAAGCAGTGCATCATTGTAATGGATAGGAGTGCTGGCCGGAATCTGGTGACTAAGGGGTTAAACTCAGGTAGCTGGCAAGGAGGTTGGCAAGGGACCTTGGAGAACCAATCAAGTTAGAGTACTGAAATTTGAATTGAATATAGATAGATACCTTGCCTGCTTTCTTTGTGTGGGAGAGCTACAGTAGGAATTGAGAGAGACAGAATGATTTAAACCCAGACGGGACTAGCATACCTCCAAGGAATTTAGGGCATGGAAGTGGACTGAACAAAGAGAAGATCATGAGTAAATAAAGGGGGGAAAGTGAATCTAGTCACAATCAGGTTATTTTTCTTATTTTTGTGGTTTAGTTTGAAATGCTGTGGGAATCTATGGGTGTGTCTAGACTACCGAGTTTTGTCGACAAAAGTGGAATTTTGTCGACAAAACTATACCAGCGTCTACACTACCGCTGAGTTCTGTTGACATAACGTCGACAGAACTCAGCAGTTTTGTCGATGCGGGTAAACCTCATTTTACGAGGCATAACACCTTCTGTCGACAGAGTTCTGTCGACAGAAGGTGTTATTGCCTGTAGGTTGCGTTCAGACTACGGGGTTCTGTCGACAAAGCAGCTTGCTTTGTCGACAGAACTCAATGTGTCTGGACGCTCTTTGTCGATGGAAGTTTTGTCGACAGATACTGTCGACAAAACTTCCGTCGACAAAACCCGGTAGTCTAGACGTACCCCAAGCCTCCCCTCCCCATTGACTATCTCAGAATTGTTCCCAGAGATTAAAATTGTGTTTGGATTTGTTTTCCTTAGTTGCTCTGTAACATCTGGCAGCCAAGTATGCTTTATCAAGTATATATTTTGTTTTGTAATAAAAATCACTTTAAGGTGATGATTTGATTCTTGTGTCCTGGAAAGTACAGGAGGTCTGTCTGTCTGCCTGTCTGTGTCTGCATGCCTCAGACTAAGAGGTCAGCTACCAGAGTCTGAAGCTTGTTTTTCTCTTTCCTTTTTTCAAGTTCTTTTGGGGCAAAAGAGCTTGGGGAGAATTCAAGGGTTCACCCCTGGTTTTAGGGATAAAATCACTTGATGGCGGCAGCTACTCCCCTCCCCCAAAGTCAGTGAATCTGTGACTCTAGGGGAGTTTTTGTAACCAGTGCCCGCAGAGGCAGGGTCTATTTAAAGTCTTTGTGGGCCCCCACCTTCTGCACTTGAAGTGCCAGAGTGAGGAACGGCCCTGACAATCATGGAAGATGTAGTCTTGCTGCGGATCCCAATCCATGGAAATGAATGAGCACATACAGCAACTGGACTACAACTCCCATGAGGCCCCGTGGCAGCATTTCCAAATGTTGATTTCCAAAAGTCACCCCGTCGGGCCGGATCTTGAGGTTCTTCCTCCATCAGTGTTCACACTGTCCTTGTTCAGGTGTAACTCCTAGGGTGTGTCTAGACTACAGGGTTTTGTCGACAAAAGTGGACTTTTGTCGACAAAACTAACCCTGCGTCTACACTACCGCTGAGTTCTGTCGACGCTGGTAAACCTCATTTTATGAGGAATAACGCCTTTTGTTGACAGAGTTCTGTTGACAGAAGGCATTATTGCATCTAAACTGTCCTTTGCGTCCACACTGTCATGTCGACAAAGCGGCTTGTTTTGTTGACAGAACTGGATGTAGTCTAGACGCTCTTTGTCGACAGAAGCTTTGTCGACAGTATCTGTCGACAAAACTTCTGTCGACAAAACCCTGTAGTCTAGACATACCCCTAGTGTGAGCCAAAGCATCAGGATACAGCCCTCCCAATGGCTGTGCCAGGCACTCACCTCCCAGTCCGCATACTTGTCAGGGTGGAGGAGCTGGTCTCTTTTCTGCTTCTCCTCAGTGTAGGCAACCATTGTCTGCTCCAGGTTGGACGTCAGCACGGCCACCAGCAGGTTGGTGCAGATGAAGGCCCCGCCCGTGATGAAGATGAAAAAGTAAAGGCTTCCCCCTATTTTCATGGTGATTCCTTCATCCCTGGGAGGGACAGAAGGAACCAATTCATGGGGATAAGCAACAGGGAGACTCGGCAAGAGTTTCTATAAAGCCATCAGAGACTTGAGCCCTGCCAATTCGCCCTCCGAGTGACAAATTGGGGGAAGGAGAGTAGTGCTGCCAATAGGGGAAACCTCCCCAATTTCCCTTTCACCCCCCATGTGGAAGGAAAAGCAGCTGCTGTTGCCATCCGAGGCCCCAAGTGTGGGGTCAGACTTCTCACTTTTGCCCAAATATCAGGCAATATCACAGTTAAAGACCCTCTTAAATTGGCTCGAAATATTTCCAACAGAAAAGGTTTGATCGCAGAGTTTGATTGCTTGTGTCTACGGAACAATCCACTGCCGTGGGTCACCAGCAGAGCAGACCCAGATCTTTAGCATGAATGGCATCGTTTCTACTGCCAGAGCTCAGGAAGGAAAGTTGTGAGGTGGTACTTGGAGGAGGCTCTTCTCCTCTGAGGTGGAATAAGACCCACCCTCACCTTCCTAGCATAGGCTACATCGCCTGATTGTGGGTGTGGCTGCGTGGGCACATGTTCGCTGTCTCTGGGTGTGTTTGTGCATTGCAGGGAGGAGCGTGGCGCTGTTCGGTTGTGCCTGTGGCAATGGGGGTGCACTCCTATGGTGAGCTACAGCAGGCTGAGGGAGGGGCTTGTTGCCCTATGCTGGAGGTGGGGGGAGTATCAGAAACCCAATCGGTTCACTCACACAAAGCTCTGGTAAATGTTCAGCCACCCGTCCTGCGTGAGGCAGATGAAGAGCGAATACAAAGCCACCCCTAGATTTCCAAAGTACATCGGGACCAGATTTCCAAAGAACGTCACGCCGAACACAGAGAAAACCTGCAGAGAGACAGCGCTGGCCGGAAGCTCTGGCCAGCTCCCACCCAAAACCCACAGTCAGCCTCGGCCAGCTAATACAAGCAGCCATGTCCCCCCAAATCAACCATAAAACAAACCCCTCATAGGCTAGGGCTCGGAAGCAGGGGGGCACTTCCGGAACTAGGTTCTTCTCTCTCTTCTTGGATTCCAGGCTTGAGCTAGGAGGAGCCCCATCCAGCCGGTATCTTGCTCTAACAATCCCTGGTAGAGACCAAAGGCCGCTCAAAGAGATCCCAAAAGAGCACTCCCATTTACTCCTCTGGATTAGGGGGAAGGCTCTTTATGCCATTCACAAAGGGTACGTCTACACAGCAGCGTTATTTTGGAATAATACCCATTATTCCACGAGGAGTACAGCTAGTTCGGATTAGAAGCTTAATCCGAACTAGCTACTCCGTGCCGCGTGTAGCCGCGTGGCACGGGGTTCGAACTAGCCGGCATTTAAAAATGGCGCCGGCCGGCTTCATGCAAATGAAGCCCGGGAAATTCAAATCCCGGGCTTCATTTGCAATTGCGGATGACTACATTACCCCCGCCAGTTCAAACTAGCGGGGTAGTGTGGACATACCCTTAGCTATTTCGGAACAGCCGCAGTGTGGACACTCCACTGTTGCAATTTTTGAAATAGCTCCTCCAGGCCATTCAAAGTAATTACTCCCCAGTGCTTCCCGGGGCTCCAAATCGAGCTGGTGCATCCATATTAGGGACTAATGCCTCGGACTAATGTCCAGGCTTCCCTGCAGTGTAGACGCACTATTTCAGAGTATTGCTTCTGGAATAGCTTCTTCCAAAATAATCGTGCAGTGTAGACATAGCCAAACAGGCCAGCTCCCACCTCTGTTTGAGCACCCCTGCTGGGAGGTCGGCTGCTTTCCAGCCAGAAGGGCCATTGAGGAGAAAGGAAACAGGAGGAAGGGAAGAAGGAGGAGGAGAAGAGGGCAGGCAGAAGACAAGACAGGAGAAGGGCAGGGGAAAGGGGAGGGAGAACTCCTGTTCTATACCAGGCAACACCGCCCCACCCAAAGGGCTCGACTGTCTCACCAGCATGATGGTAAAGAGCAGGACCATGATGTTGGCCATGTCTGGGATGGATTTGAGGATCACTCGGATCATCCTGGCCAGCCCCTCGACCAGAGTGCAGATTTGCATCAGCCTCATCACCCTGGGAGGAGACAGGAGTGGTGAGCAGCGTGTGCTGGGCAAGAGATGGTGTGAGGCCCATGTGACTCAGAAGAAAAACTGTTAGAAGAATCTTTTGGGGCTGCCAGATTCCAAGCAGCTGCCCCTTCTGCTCGGCCCAGCCAGAAGATCACAGCTCAAGCCAGGAGCGTCCTCTTGGAGTGAGAGGAGACGCCGGCTAGCCAGGATTTCTCGGGTCCACGCCAGTGTTCCCTCTAACATTTTCTATCCTTGGGCGAGTTGATTTTTCTTATGGGCGGGTTGAAATTTTTTATGTGCACCTAGTGTGTAGGAGGCCGTGCACCACCTATACAAACAAAAGACACCCACATGATTTTAAATCATATGTGTGTTAGAAAATATATTGAACGAGGGATATTTAGCAAGGAGCAATGCATACGATATTTAATATGAAATCAAATAAAAAAGAAAATGTACACTACACCCCTGGAGAGTACATGTATCAACCTTTCTAACAGCTCAAGCTAGTACATGCTACATCTAATTCATAAGAGCCAGAACTCTGCCAAATAGCAAAGATCTGGCCCTAATGCCATACATGGTGGCTACGTCTACACTGGCCCCTTTTCCGGAAGGGGCATGTAAATTTCATGAGTCGTCGTAGGGAAATCCGCGGGGGATTTAAATATCCCCCGCGGTATTTAAATAAAAATGTCCGCCGCTTTTTTCCGGCTTTTAAAAAAGCCGGAAAAGAGCGTCTACACTGGCCCCGATCCTCCGGAAAAAGCGCCCTTTTCCGGAGGCTCTTATTCCTACTTCGAAGTTACCATGTATTAATTAGTAGCAACTTTTTTTTTACAAATCAGTTCAGTGTGTTAGATCTGCAACACTCCCAAAACATGCTGATAAAAGAATCTTTTTCTCTCTTAAGCCTTTAACACCTCATGCAAACTTTGTTTGAAATGCCATCGTGCAAATGTCCAGGTGCACACACACGCCCCATGCAGCCTGCTCTACCCCCGCCTCCACCCAGTCAGACAGAGAGGACTGCAGCTAGTCAGACCCCCCAAACAAACTGCCCCCACCTCACTGCACAGATGCCAGCACCCGCCACCCACCCACCCTTTCCCCCACCTACCCCATGCAGTCAGCCCCTTATCTCCCCCTTCCCAGGAGGCTTGAGAGTGCTGAGTTTCTGCCTCTCTCTCCTCCTGCAGAGGGATGCTGGAATCTCCCCTCCCCTATGACGCCTCATCAACCAGCTACTTCCTTCCTTCCTTCCTTCCTTCCTTCCTTCCTTCCTCTCCATCCCTCCAGCCACTAATCCTCCTTATCTCCCTTTTTGCACCTCTCAGAGCTCCTCAGTTCAAGCAGGCAGCTAGCTCCCTTTAGCTCAGGAGTGGACAATATTTTTGGCTCGGGGGCCACCCCGGAAGGGGTGGGGCCTAAATGGGAAGGGGCAGGGCTACCCCACCCCCAGACCATGATTGGTCTGGGGGTGAGGGAGCCCCTTTGTCCCCCCCCTTCCCACTAGGCACCCATGCCCTGGAAGAGGCTTGGCACGCTCCCCCACCTCTAGGCCAAACAGTTTTCAGCTGTTTACACTGGCCCTTTTGTGCAAAAGCATTTCCGGAAAAGGGCTTTTGCACAAATGGGAACGTCAAAGCATTTGTGCAAGAAGCACTGATTTCGGACAGTAGAACGTCAGTGTTTTTGCGCAAAATCAAGCGGCCAGTGTAGACAGCTGGCAAGTTTTTCCACAAAAGTTTTTCTTTTGCGGAAAAACTTGCCAGTCTAGACGCAGCCAATGAAGTTTGTGAAGTGAAGAAACATTTCCCCTCTACCCCGATTGGGTCAGTTGAAAACTTTCTTTCTCCAGTATTTTTGAAACATTTGGTTTTGATTTCAACCTTCTTTTCACCTTCGCTCTCTTTAAATATTTTTTCAGACTAATAAGCTTAAATTCTGAAATACTGTTCTGAACCAGAAAACTGTTTGAAAACATTGAGATGAAACATTCCCACAATTCTGAAATATTTTCTCCACATTTGGTCAAGTCAGGAAATGCGCCAAACCCAATCCTGTTCTGCAAACTGTTTCCATCTTGACAAATCGGCATTTTTCACCTTTTCAAAAACAATTTGTTGAACAAGTCCCAACCAGCAATGCATTCAGAAGCTCACAGTTCCACCACCGACTGGTCACCTCATCCCAAAAAAAAGGTATATTGGAATTTGAAAAGGTAAATAATTAGCGGTATACAATGGCTGCCATATGAGGAGAGATTAATAAAACGGTGACTTTTCAGCTTGGAAAAGAGATGACAAAAGGAGGATATGATGGAGGTCTATAAAATCATAACTGCTGTGGGGAAAGTAAATAAAGAAGAATTATTTGCTCCTTTCAATAACACAAGAACTAGGGGGCACCAAATGAAATTAATAGGTAGCAGGTTTAAAACAAACAAAAAGAAGCATTTCTTCACATAACACACAGTCAATCTGTGGAACTCCCTGCCAGAGGATGTTGTGAAGGCCAAGACTATAACAGGGTTCAGAAAAGAACTAGATACATTCATGGAGGGTAGGTCCATCAATGGCTATTAGCCAGGATGGGAAGTGATGGTGTCTCTTCCCTCTATTTGTTAGAGGTTGGAAATGGGTGACAGGAGGTAAATCACTTGGTGATTCCCTGTTTTGTTCATTCCCTCTGGAGCACCTGGCATTGGCCACTGTCAGAAGACAGGATGCTGGGCTAGATGGATCTTTGGTCTGACCCAATATGGCCGTTCTTATGTTCGTTACCCTCCCACCTTTTGTCTGACTTATTTTAACTGTAAGCTCTTTGGGGCAGAGACTGTCTCTTACTAGAATATGTCAGAGGTGTGGCTGCAGCATAGTAAACATCCATGAGCTAGCTTTGATTTAGCTACCTTACAAAACAGCAGTGGAGTGGCACCAGCACAAGTGATAGCATGGGCTGACCATTTGATTACACCTCCTGAGTTGCATTGTGCAATCCCTGCGGCTGCTGTATCATTGCTATTGTTACTGGAGGTGGCGAGATCAAATCTAGCCAGGGTATGTCAGTCAAGGCAGGTATATCAGGTGTAGTATACACCAGGTTCACAGGTACTATGACAAGGTCGAATTAAGATACGCAACTTCAGCTATGTTAATTGCATAGCTGAAGTCAAAGTGCCTTAACTTGGCTTTTGGCGCTGTTCACACTGCAGGAAGTCAATGGGAGAACACTCTCCCTTCGACTTCCCTTACTCCTTGTGGAAGCAGGACTACTGGCAACAACCAGAGCTCCCCTCTCAGTTCGAATTACCTATCTTCACTAGGCCCACTAATTCAAATCCTGGAAGATCAACACTGGCAGACTTGAGCTTCTCTGTAGCATAGACATACCCAGAGGCTACGTCTACACTGGCCCCTTTTACGAAAGGGGCATGCTAATTTTAAACTTCGTAATAGGGAAATCCGCGGGGGATTTAAATATCCCCCGTGGGATTTAAATAAAGATGTCCGCCGCTTTTTTCCGGCTTGGGGAAAAGCCGGAAAAAAGCGTCTACTTTGAAGTAGGAATAAGAGATCCTCCGGAAAAGGGCTTTATTCTGGAGGATCGGGCCAGTCTAGACGCTTTTTTCCAGCTTTTCCCCAAGCCGGAAAAAAGCGGCGGACATCTTTATTTAAATCCCGCGAGGGATATTTAAATCCCCCACGGATTTCCCTATTACGAAGTTTAAAATTAGCATGCCCCTTTCGTAAAAGGGGCCAGTGTAGACGTAGCCAGAATGAGTATATGTGTTGGGCAGTTAGGTTAAGTATTCTGCTTTTCCCACAATTCTGTTCACCCATAGGGTTGCCAGATGGTTTAACCAAAAATACCGAACACCTCCCCCCCCAAAAAAAACCACCGGGGAAAAATTCTGTTGGGGGGGGAGAAACAAGGGGTAGACCAAGGTTGTTAAGAAAAAAAAAAGGACGCCAAGAGTTATTAAGCAAAAAAAAAAAAAAAAATACAATAAAACAGCATTAAAACAGCATGGTCCCTTTAAGTGCATGCAGAGTCAGAATAGGGATAGCAAGAGAGGAGAGGTTGAGCACTAAGACCCAGGGAAAGCATTGCTTCCCCTTGCTTCAGTTCTTTAGGCTTTTTGCCGGTGGCCATTTTGTTTTCTTGATGGAGCCAGAACTCAGCTTCCCTGGGGAACCAGGAAAGCGGGGAGTCCGGGGGCAGCAATACAGTGGGGAGGCCCAGTTGCCGAGTGTGTTGTAGGGTTGCCAGGTGTCCGGTATTTTTGCCTCTTGGCAGGGAAAAAAATCAGAAAATACGGGACATTTCAGGTGTCCAGTATTTTCTGAATTTTTTACTGGACAGGAGGTGAAAATATCGGACTGTCCTGGTCAATACCAGACACCTGGCTACCCTAGTAGTCAAACAATTGGGTGCACCATTGAATCACTAGGAACAGCTACGTGTGCTGCAGCTACACCGCTAATTGCAGTGTAGGTGCACTCGATGAATACTTGCAGCACCTAGCACAACGGGGCCCTGACTTTTGTTTTATCAAGATCCTGTCAATGAACAAATCAGAACAGCAAGTTTTAGTCCGACCTGTGGATTTGAAAATCCTACCTGACAACTCGAAAAATCTTTTGGTTGTTCAGCACAGGGATGAAAGGCCCCACGCAGAGATACACCACGATACAAAAATTGACAACGTTCCAACCGTCCTGCAGGAAGAGAAAACCCCACCCTGAGGAACAGAGGATGAGCTTTCGGAGCAGGGCTGCTCAGTACAGGACCTAGGGACAATGACACTGTAAGCTGGGGGCAGGGACTGTATTTTTGCCAGCACTTAACACAATGGGGCTGTGATCTCAGCTTGGGGTGTCTAGGTGCTATCGTAATTCATATAATACATGGTCATCATCAGGGCTTGACAAACTGTGGCGAAATCTACTCACCAGCCCCGCACTGTGCATGTGCCAGACCCACATTGCGCATGTGCGCGCCGCCAGTGAACGGGGCGACCAGCTGAAATCTACTTGCCAGGAGCTAGTAGATTCACTGATTTGTCCAGCCCTGGTCATCATGGAGGAGGTGCCTTTCAGCTTGAAACCGGCCACGTCCTCAGCAGGTGTGAATCAGCATCACTCTATTGAAATCAGTCTTACACCAGCAGAGGATATGGCCCATCCAGTCAGATTTCAGAGATGATTTTACCACTCACCACAAGATCAAGAGTGTGAAAGGTTCTGTGTTCTATACCAAGCCCAGCTGGACAAGACTCTCACTGTGGCTTCAGTTTCCCCAGCCATTACATTGATCCTTTTTTCAGTGTTCTCAGCTATGATGGGTAAAAAATATGTAGAACCAAATTCTCTGCTGTCTTACACATGCTAAGAGTCCTTTCTGTCAGTGCAAAGTGGATGTCAGACACCACTGACTCAGAGTGGTCTGGCTGCCACACCTGCTTTGCAATGCAGAATCGGGCCCTAGGTAAGTATATTTCTAGTTTTCAAACCTGGACTAGTTTTGCTCCTTTTGAAGCCAATTCTGTTCCAGGATGCTCTTGGCACGGCCCATAGACATTATTCATGGTTCCGCATGGATCTGAATAGCCTGTCAAGCAGGCTTTTAGTCATTTAACTCTTAAAATCAATGGCAACATTCACGGGACTTTAAGAGAAGGGGGAGCAAGCCCTTAATCTGTATTAGTTCTATTGCAAAGCATCTGAAATATATGCTCCCTTATATGATCAAGTAATGATATTGCATTTACTTAGTGCTTATATTGTTCCTTTCATCCCAAAACATAACTAAACCAAACAAACCCCCTCTGAAGTAGGTAAGGGTTAATAGACAGGGAAACTGAGTCACAGAAAGACAAACTATCTTGTCCAAGGTCTTAGCGATTCAATAACCAAGAATCGAACCCAGGAATCCTAACTCCTGATTTGCTCCTTTAGCATCTGGATCGGGGTGGGCAAATATTGGCCAATGGGAGCTGCAGGAAGTGGTGGCCCAGTCCAAGTCACTTCTGCATCTCCCGTTGGCCGGGAGCAGTGCTGCATGGCCAACAGGAGCTGCTATCACTGGTTCCCGCGGAGGCATAGGTAAATACACCGCTGGCGGCCCACTGGTGTTAAAACAGCAGAAAATCACCAGGGTTAGCTTCTGGTGGGCCACCAGTGGTATATTAACCTGTGCCTCTGCGGGTACCAGCGATCACAACTCTCATTGGCTATGGAGTGCTGCTCCCAGCCAATGGGAGATGCAGGAAGAAGCAATGTTCCAGTCCAAGCCACTTCCTGCATCTCCCATTGGCCGGGAGCAGCACTTCGTGGCCAATGAGAGCTGCCATCGCTGATACCCGCAGAGGCACAGGTTAATATACCACTGGTGGCCCACCAGAGGCTAACCCTGGTGATGTGCTGCCGTTTTAATGCCAGTGGGCTGCCAGCGGTGTATTTACCTATGCCTCCACAGGTACCAGCGATAGCAGCTCCTGTTGGCCATGCAGCACTGCTCCTGGCCAATGGGAAATGCAGGAAGTGGCTTGGACCGGGACACTGCTTCCCACAGTTCCCATTGGCCAGTATTTACTCACTCCAGTCTAAACAGCATGTCCCCTGCTTTGGATACTTTGATTGACACATATGATCCAATTAAATACAGGATGATGAGATGCCTATGACCTGTGCAGAGCCTGGCATGGCAGCGAGAATAAGAGGTACAATCCAAGAAACAGCATTGTAGGCTTTGGAGAGGAGCAAGGGGAAGAGTTGCACTGGGACCCTGATCATGGGAATGGGGTAATAGCATAACAAGAATGGCCCAAGCAATATTGGATCTGAACAGCCAGACTCAGCACTCACCTTCCAGTACATCCAGAATCCATAGTACCAGTTGAGCAGCACCTCACAGGTAAGGACAGTCAGGACAATGTTATCTATGGCAGAGAACAACCCATAGAATTTCTACAATAGAAAATAGAAGAAAAACCAAACTCGACAGTGTCCCCGGGGGACTTTGCTCCCATCCTGTTCACGCTGCGTCGCTGTTCCAGTGCCATCAGCACCAAAGTCAGTCCTCGCTCGAGGTGAGATGGAGGCTTCAGTTCAGCAAAGCGCTTAGGGGTGTGTTTGCATTCAGTGGGGTTTGCGCACATGCTTAAAGTGCAGCCCACACGTCAGTGGAATAGAGAGACCAGAGTAACCTAGACACATTGGAGAGTTGGGCCAAAAGAAATCTCATGAGGTTCCACAAGGACAGTGCAGAGTCCTGCACTTGGGATGGAAGAATCCCAAGCATTGTTACAGGCTGCGGACAGACTGGCTCAGTAGCAGTTTGGCAGAAAAGGACCTGGGGATTGCAATGGATGACAGTGTGAGACAAGAGTGTGCCCCTGTAGCCAAGAAGGCTAATGGCATATTGGGGTGCATTAGGATGACGCTGCCAGCAGATGTAGGGGACTGGTGAGGCCACTTCTGGAGCGTTGTGTCCAATTCTGGGTCCCCCACTACAGAAAGGATGTGGACGCATTGGAGAGAGTCCAATGGTGGGCAACCAAAATGATTAGGGAGCTGGAGCACATGACTTATGAGGAGAGGCTGAGGGATTCAGGCTTGTTTAGTCTGCAGAAGAGAAGAGTGAGGGGGGATTTGATAGCAGCCTTCAATTTCCTAGAGGAAGGTTCCAAAGAGGATGGAGAGAGGCTGTTTTCAGTGGTGACGGATGGCAGAACAAGGAGCAATGGTCTCAAGTCGGGGAGATCTAGGTTGGATATTAGGAAAAACGATTTCCCTAGGAGGGTGGGGAAGCACTGGGATGGGTTCCCTAGGGAGGTGGTGGAATCTCCATCCCTAGAGGCTTTTAAGTCCCGGCTTGATAAAGCCCTGGCTGGGATGATTTAGTTAGGACTGGTCTTGCTTGTAGCAGGGGGTTGGACTCGATGACTCCTGAGGTCTATTCAAGGCCTAGGATTCTAGGATTCTATGACTTACGTGCGTAAGTGGTTGGCTGAATCAGGGGAAGGAGGAGAGATATGGACAGAGGGGTGGGGATAACGGACAGAAGTATAATGGAGAGACAAGGAAAAGTGCTGCAGTCAATTGAAGAAAAGTAATAGTAAAAGGAGAGGGAAAAAAATTAAAGGGAGGGAAAGCCTCTGGGGATAGAAAAGGCAACGGATTCGTTTAAAAAAAAGAAGCCAGAAAAAGAGAAAGCAGGTCAAAACAACTGTTCCCAGAAAGTGGTTAGCAGGGGTTCTTATCAGGGGGAGACCTGCAGGGATCAGTTCTGGGTCTGTTCGGTATTTTCATCAGTGATTTAGGTAATGGCAGAGACAGCACACTTACAAAGCATGCAGATGATACCAAGCTGGGAGGGGTTGCCAAGTGCTTTGGAGTCCAACCCTCTGCTAAAAGCAAGACCAATCCTAACTAAATCATCCCAGCCAGGGCTTTGTCAAGCCAGGACTTAAAAACCTCTAGGGATAGCGATTCCACCACCTCTCTAGGGAACCCAGCCCAGTGCTTCACCATCCTCCTAGGGAAATAGTTTTTCCTAATATTCAACCTAGACCTCCCCCACTGCAACCTGAGACCATTTCTCCTTGTTCTGCCATCTGTCACTACTGAGAACAGCCTCTCTCCATCCTCTTTGGAACCTCCCTTCAGTAAGTTGAAGGCTGCTATCAAATCCCCCCTCACTCTTCTCTCCTGCAGACTAAATAAGCCCAAATCCCTCAGTCTATCTTTGTAGGTCATATGCTCCAACCCCCTAATCATTTTGGTTGCCATCTGCTGGACCCTCTCCAATGTGTCCACATCCTTTCTGTATGGGGGCCCCAGAACTGGACGCAATACTCCAGATGTGGCCTCACCAGAGCCGAATAAAGGGGAATAATCACTTCTCTGGATCTGCTGGAAATTCTCCTCCTAATACACCCCAATATGCCATTAGCCTTATTGGCTACAAGGGCACACTGTTGACTCATACCTAGTTTCTCATCCACTGTAATCCCCAGGTCCTTTTCTGCTGAACTGCTACTTAGCCAGTTGCTCTGTAACATCTAGCAACCAAATATGCTTTATCAAGTATATCTTTTGTTTTGTAATAAAAATCATTTTTAAGGTGATGATTTGATTCTTGTGTCCTGGAAAGTACAGGAGGTTTGTCCGTCTGTGTGTCTGCCTGCCACAGATGAAGAGGTCAGCTACAGCTTGTTTTTCTCAAGCTCTTTTGGGGCAAAAGAGCTTGGGATACCTCTGGGGGAGAATTCAAGTGTTCGCCCCCAGTTTTAGAGATAAAATCACTTGATGGTGGCAGCAACCCCTCTCAAAGTCAGTGAGTCTGTGACTATGGGGGAGTTTTTGTGACCAGAGCCAGTAGAGGCAAGGTACAGTAAAACACCATTAGTCCAGCATCCAATGCTCCGGGACTCCTGATGGTCCGGCACCATCAGGAACCCGGAAGTGTTGGGGCAGCCGGACAGGCTTCCCCCATTCAGCTGCTGCTGAAACTGACCAGCAGCTGAATAGGGGAAGCCAGGAGCAGAGCAGCTGGGGTGCTGCCGGGTTGGTCTCGTAGCGCTGCCCCTCGGGGCTGCGGGACCAACCCGGCAGCACCCCAGCTGCTTTGCCCCAGGTGTCCGGATTCAGCCGCTGCTGAAACTGACCAGCAGCGTCAGTTTCACCAGCAGGCTGAATCCGGACACCTGGGGCAAAGCAGCTGGGGTGCTGCGGGGTTGGTCTCGTAGCGCCGCCCCTCGGCGCTGTGGGACCAACCCAGCAGCACCCCAGTTGCTCTATTGCAGGCATCCCCGATTCAGCTGCTGCTAAAACTGACCAGCAGCGGCTAAATCAGGGACACCTGGGCCAGAGCTGGACTATCGTAAGGGGGGGCTATGAAGGGTCTGGGGTGGCATCCCCTCTCACCCCACTCCAGACCCCTCATAGCCCCCCCTTCTGATAGTCTGACATATCTGATAATCCGGCACCCCCTGGGTCCTAAAGGTGCCGGATTATCGGAAGTTTACTGTATATTTAAAGTCTTTGCAGGACCTCACCTTATGCACTCAAAGTGCCAGAGTGGGGAACAGCCTTTACAGCAAGTTACGCAAGCACCTGTCAGGATGGTCTAGAACCGTGTTTCTCAACCTGTGATACGAGTACCCTCAGAGGTACTCAAGAGAAGTCTGGGGAGTACGTCAACACAACTGAAATTTTACAGCGCTTTGTTATTTTTGTACTTTTAAGTTGTTTAAACAAATGTGTTGCAATGGTAGAAAAAAAAAGTGTGTCTGAAAACTATAGGTACTGGGGGTACTTATAATTTTTTTTTAAAGGAGTACTTTATAAAAAATATTGACACACACTGGTCTAGAACAGCTTGCAGCCCATCACAGTAATCTGAGTGTGGGCTGAGAGACATTTTGTTGACATTGACTGTCCATCAGCACCAGCCCCCACAGCTGCCAGTGGCCAGTGGAAGCTCCATGACCCCTAGATCTTTTCCATCTCTAAGTAGCATGGCCCTAAGGCCTTTAGCAAAGCACTAAACATTACCAGCATGGGGAGAAGAACAGGAGAAAAATAAAAGGGGGGACGAGGGGTGGAAATGAAAATAGCTCTTGGGGGCAGCAGCGCTCACAATGTTGTATGTACAGCACCTAGCACAAGAGGGCTCCAAACTCGGTCCTGAGTGGGCAGAGTCTGAGTTTAAACTTTCCCTTTGCTCAGAGTTTGCTGCATGTTTGACCAATTGAGACACTGCAAACGTACCTCTTCGATCTTCACCTCCGTCCGGCTAGCGATGATGAACGCATTCCCGATGATGAGCGCAGCCAGCGTGACTTTAAAGGCGGGGTGATTGAGAAACCTGCCCATGCACACCTTTGAGACAAACTCCTCCATGTCCCAGTTATCCTGGGGGGAAATCAGAGAGCTGCGTCACCGCCAGAGTGCAAGTGGGCTGAGCCAGCCATCTGCAGAAAGACATTCCAGCCCCCGTTCTGGGTGCCTCTTCTTTCCTCCCACGTTACAGGTGGGGAACAAAAGGGAGTCAGTTCAGCTGTTCCATTTCACAAAGGGTTGCTCATCGCAACAGAACCTGAACATTTCAATATTCTCCACAAGAGAAAAAAAATCCACATTAAGAAAAATCATGTTGGGTCGATCAAAATGTTGTTGTGACCCAATTATTTTGATTTCAAGCGTTCAACAATGGTGAATTGCAGAACTCTCCTCTCAGAAAGGAAGACTTGGATGGACAAGGCCTAGTGGTTGGAGCAGTGGAAATTGGGCCTAGTGGTCAGTGTGACGGCAGTCAGTCCGGGAACCAGAGTCAGGTCAGAACAAGACAAAGTGTAAGGCTGGGAGCATGGGAGGAGAGAAAGTGGACGACACGCAGCCCCAGCCTTCCCCAGCTGGAGCACGGTGGGAGAGCATGCTGCGCATGGCCCCAGCCTCCCCAGCCCCAGCAGGGCTGAAACTCAGACAGCCCTGGGGAGATGCTTTGAAGGGGGGCAGAGCCAGGCTGGCATTGCCTTCCCCTGCCTATTATACCCGCCTGTTATTCCTTCTCCATGGCTGGGCGATGGATTGGCGCAAGGGCAAGGCCTGGGAACGACACTGAAGCTGGCACCAGAGCAGACCGGGACCTGTGGAGTCTGTCACCACTATAAGGCAAGGACCCGTTCAATGCCACAGGCAAACTGAGCAGCTTTCTTCAGTGAGTCTTATATACCTGCCCTGAAGGTCACCTGACTAGCTCCTGGCTTGAAGATTGGCTGGAGCCTCGCACAGCACTGCCTCACCACCACATGCAGTTCAGTCAGGCGCTAGCTCAGGGTCACTCCCCACCTCCCCACATTATATTAATACCAACATCGAAATATTCAAAATGAAAATTTGTCTCAAAAGGACAAATCGAAACATTTTGTTCAGAAACTTCCCCTGTCCGCCCCCCCCCCCCCCCCCCAGTTTTCTTCCGCTATGAAATTCTAGCAAACTTGCCCCGAAGTGGACAGAACTGCATGGAATATGGTTCACTCCAAGTTTCTTTCCCCCTCCCCCCAGCTCAAGTGGTCAGCCCCTCACGAACACTGAGACTCTTTTCTGCTCAATAGTGGCTGGACCACGTAGAGGTTTGTGAGGCTTTTACTGAGTATCATGGAGCAGCCTCTGGCATCAAGCCCCGCAGGCAGGCAACGGCCTGGACCCCCAAAGCACTCAGTGCACTGAGCTCCTTTAACAGCCTGGCTCCCGCTGTGGGCATATGGAGATGTGGCCCCACATGGTGAGTGGGCCCCTTTGGCAGCACCAATGCAGGATCAGGATAAAGCCCAGATGAACCCACCTACAGAGTCTTCTGCCACTCACTGGCTCCTTGGCACATCCCAGCCCTTGTGAACGATGGACGTGCTCAACTTGCCACCGACATTAAACACCGGCACGGAAGGCAAGCTGATGTACTGATTACAGCAGAGCCTGGAAGCTGGGAGGCCTGGCTTCCATTCCCAGCTCTGCAACTGATTTGATAAATGACCTCGGCCAAGTCACTTTCTAACCTCTGGACCTCAGTTTTCCCATTTGTAAAATGGGGGTGTCCCACCTCTGGGAGGGATTGAAGGTTCACAGGCAAAAGGGGCTAGACGCAGTGGTCCCCAACCTTTGGGGGATGCCGGGCGCATGGGGGCAGGGCACCACGCACCCAGTGGCGGGGCCACACCTGCACCACACGCCTGAGGCCGGCACCGCACCTGTGAGAATGGCTTGGGCTGGTCCTGGTCACTTGGTGAGTGCATATAAATGCCCCGGCGGGTGCCATGGCACCCCCGGGCACCGCGTTGGGGACCACTGAAGGCACAGACAGTTAATCACCACCAGGAGCTATCAGAGCCACAGAAGGTGGAGAGCAGCGAGACCAGGATGTCTCCCAGTCCTGCGTCTGTGGGCCCAATCCAGTGTAGTGCTTTGGATCCAGCCCTGAGAGACCCATGTGGCATTCAGAGTCCTGCAGGGGAAGGGAGCAGCCCGTACCTGGATGCTTATGATGTCTTTGAAATTGATCTTCTGCTCTGTTTTCTTGGCTTCCTTCTCCACATGTATGGAGTGGCGCTTCCACTGGCAGGAGACATATGGTCACACACAGATGCTTCCGTCCCATTACCAAGCAGAAGCTGCTTCACCCCAGTCACCCTTCATGCCCACTAGCCCATCCTAGCTTGCCCTCCCCCAGGGGTTACACAGCCAGCCATGGGGGGCAGTGAGCACGGGGTCCAGTGTGGGGTTCCAGCTGTGCACATCTGTAATATGCAGGAAAAGGACTCATCTGGAGGAGCAGGGCCTCTGTAGTCCCAAGCACAAGAGGGATGGTATGAGGGGTGGCCAGAATGCTGACCCCTAAGGGGACAGGCTGCAAACTCCTCGGCTCCCCTCCCCAGTCTGAGGACACCAGCCCCTTTCTCTCACCAGCTGGGACCCCAGATAAGCAGCCATCTCGGCTCCAGCACGGCACCATGGAGTTGCACCTAGTTGCCTGATGTCAGCCACCTGCATTATGACATCATGGCTCCAACCCAATGGAAGCCTCCTGCCAAGCATGTCATCAGCAACCTGGGTCTCTGCGTCCGCTCAGGGGGGCAGGTGGGACATAAGCGAACCGGCTTCGGAGAGAGGTCGGAGGCTGGAGCTGGCAGCTGGGGCTAGAGTACGAGAGGTGCAGGAAGATCAGAAAACAAACACCAGGAGTCAGTGTTGTCTTCAAGTCGTCATTGTCAAGTCCAAGCTGAGTCTCAAGTCACTACAATTCAAGTCTCAAGTCGAGTCTCGAGTCCCTAGAGTCACTTTCGAGTCAAGTCCCAAGTCGAGTCTCAAGTCTTAATTTTAAAAATGTCAAGTCACTTTTGTACAAGCCAGCAATATCGGCATTTTCGGACAATTTTTTCACCAAGTCGATTTAACAAAATTAGCAAGTCACAAATCGAGTCTCAAGTCACAAACAATGAACCCGAGTCAAGTCTCAAGTCCAGTCACCTAGGCGACTTAAGTCGGACTCGAGTTCAAGTCGTGGGACTTGAGTCAACAACTCTGCCAGGAGTGGTGGAGCCAGAAGCAGGTGCAGGGTTAGGGTTAGGGTTAACCAGTGCACATTTATACCAGTGCAACTGTATCCACATTTATACCAGTGCAACTGTGTCCACACTAGGGCTGCTATCACAAGCTCATTGAAGCAGGCCAGCTTGTGTGGCTTCACACGGCGTTAAGAAGTGCTGCTGATTTGGAAACAAACATTGGACAGAATGAGGCCCAAGGTCAAGGCAGATTTTTATTTGTGTCACTAAATCAAGGGAATGTGCCAGGTTTTGCTGCCATTACCCTGGTACCTGAGCACCTCACAATCTGCAGTCACACCACCCAGGAAACAGGGTAGTGCTATTTCCCCCATGGGGAAACTGAGGCACAGAGCAGCTAAGTGACTTGCCCAACATCACACAGGAAGTCTGCAGTACAAGAGGGACTTGAACTCAGGTCTCCAAGTCCTAGACCATGAGGCCAGCCTTCTCCTGCTGTGAGTAACTTTTCTGGCAACTGTTTTATGGAACATCACGCATCTAAGATATTTACAAGGATCTAGAAGGAGCTGGCTCTAGGATGGGATTATACACGGTGAGGATTTTATTCATTCTACCTGGTTTTATGACCATCAAGCCCAAGCATCCAAAAACCATGTCAGAACCCCCCAAATCATCAGATTGGCTTAAAAATGAGATTTTTAAAACTAGAATTTGGGGTTCTCTTGATTTTCCTCCTGGTGAATGAAAGGAGCTGAGGCTGATGGAGAAAATGCAGAGGGGAGGGGGTCTGAGGATGGGGCAGAATGAATGGGAGACTTAGGGGGGAGAGACTCAGTGAAGGTCACATCAAACAGGGTCTGAAAATGAACTGAGAAGCCCAGCTCGGAGCTGTCAGCTGAAGCACTTCCCCAGCAATACACCCCCACCTTTTAAAAAAATAAAAAATAAAATGACAGGTCACATGCTGGAGGTGGCACCATTGGAAGGTAGGAAGGATCAAGGAGCCCCTGAATATGGGAAGATGGGGTAACGGATAAAGCATCCGCCTCAGGAGAATCATAGAATCATAGAGCTGGAAGAGACCTCAAGTCCAGCCCCCTGCTCTGGGCAGGACCAATCCCAGGTAAGCCTGGGGTGGAGGGCTGGAGTCCCACCCTCATGGCATCGTTTGCATTCAGTGTCATATAAGTGGCTTCCTAAATTCGGCCCTTAGCATATTGCCACATGCCGACAGAAGAGCTGGGGCCCACGGCCCTGCACCCCCAGGTGTGACCTTGCCAGATTCCATAAGACTGGCCACCACGGAATACCTGGTTGGTGCCAGTGGTACAGCTGGGGGCACCTTCCCTTCGAACCCACTCCCGAGCCATCACCTGGGTGTGATGCATAGCTGGCCCCTCCAGAAGTCACAGGCATGAAACCACCAGAGGAGGTACCATGGGTGATAACAGCCCCTTCTGGCCTTAAAGTCTGTGAATCTGTCCCACCCTTGTGTCCGTTTCACCCCCTTCCAGCCTGCCCTCTGATGTCCCCCAACATCTACACCTCACCCCAACCCCCGCTACACCTCTAATTCAGCTCCCAGGACCGCCGGAATTAGGCTGGAATTGGTGGGGCTGCCGGCTTGAAGTGGTTTCCATTCTGTACAGGGTTTACAGTTTGCTTCAATGGCTCTCAGCACCCCCACTGTACGAATTGTTCCAATGCCCCAGCAGGATCTAGTCCCTTGGGGCGGTTGAAATCAGGCCTGCCAAGGAGGGGTGGGGGGTGGTAAAGGAGGCAACTGCCCTGCGGCCTGGCAGTTCTAAAGGGTGTCAGCACACAGAGCCCTGGGCGATGTTCCCTGTAAACTGGGCGCTTGGGCAGCCACCCATGAGAAATTCGAATGCCGCCCAGCTGATTAGCAGAGCGCCCACAGCCGGCAGCGTGTGCTTCTACTGGTGGTGCACTTCCACACACGCCTCGTTGTTTTGGTTTTTTTTTTTGCACATGGATGGGAAAAATGAGAGTGCACACTGGCCCTGGGCCCTTTAATCGCCACGGGAGCACCACGCCATGCGCTCTAGGAGGCTGCGGGTCCTAGCTGCCCTGGCTCCGGCCCTTGGGCAGCACACAGCCAGGGCCCCACACCTGGCCCAGGGGCCCAGCAAGGCTGTCGGCTCCACTGGCCAAACCTCAGCCATTAGGTCATTTGCCTTTATTCTGATCTCTTTCGATTTATAAAAAAAAGTTTCCTGAGGCATGAGGGAGTGACATCACGTGTCACTCTGCGTCCCGCAGCCCCTCCCTCTGCCCTCAGCTCCGTGGCCTCCCCCATCCCCCAGGAAGCCGCGAGCCATGGGGTCTCCCTGTGCTCGGGAATGGGGCGGGGGTAGGCAGGATTCGCACAGACTCTAGCCGAGCCCACCATGCCATGGCTTCAGCCCAGGCCAACCCCCCAGCGGCAGGGGGAGAGAGCCAGACCTGCTGAGAAGAGGCCTTGGCCTGGCCCCCAGTGGCAGGGGGGGAAAGAGCCATCGCTGCTGAGGCTAGGGAGGGGGCAAAGGGGTAGGGCCGAGGCTAGCCTGGCCTTGTGCATCCCTTCCCCCCCCCCCCCCCCCCCATGGCAGCCAGGGGGAGAGAACCAGGCCTGGTGCTCTTCCTCCTCCGGTGACTGGGCCTGGCCTGGCGAGGCCCAGACCTCCCCTCCCTGGTGGCAGAGGGGAGAGAGCCATGGCTCCCAAGGCCTGTGAGGGGGAAGGAGGAGAGCTGGGACTGGCGCAGCTTCCGCCCTGCCCGGAGGCCGGATGGGGGATAGCTGGGACTGGCCAGGGCTGTCACGCCTCGGCCAGGCCCTCCCTGGCAGTGGTGGGGCGGGGGAGAGCCAGGACTGCCTACCCCCTGGGGGGGTTTGGGGAGTGTAGTGTGCAGGGGGTGCAGCCCCCTAGTTTTTCTGATCATGTTCACATTTGTTTTTCGTGGGCCTACAATTGCACCTTTATCCCACCAGAGGTCAGTGGAAGGCTGAGGAACAGGGCACAGCTGGTTCCCATCCCAGCTCTGGTACAGTCCCTGCTGGTGCATCAGGAACCAGCAGTGCCACTAAAGACCCTCTCCTGCTTGCTTTTAGCTCCCTGAGGTCCTCCCCGGTGCTTTCACCCTGGAGCAGCAGACGGGAAAGGCGGAAGGTAATTGTGCTAATTAGGGGGAGCAAAGCCCCCCCCTCAGGTTTTGCACTTGCATTGGTCATGGAGCCGGGAGGGGGTTGGTCCAACACTGTTCAGCCGTGGTCCTGTCGTAACTCAGAACAGCTGCTGCATTGTCAGAGCATCCCAATGCCACCGAAACACCACCCATCTACTCCTCCCTGCAGATGGAGGGTGGCCAGGCCACATTGCATTAGTGGTGTTGCAACCTGGCCCTGGGGACTCAAATCTGGCCCGGACATGCCTCCAGCCAGACCGATTTGCGGCTGGGCCAAACAGCGCTCCAACCCGGCGGATCAGGAGGCTGGTCCTGGATGGTGGAGCATGGTGGAGAGATAGCTGAGAACTTGACCACGGGTGGCACTGGCTCATGTGCTGTGTGGGTAACAGAGCAGGGACAGATGGGCCATTGGGCTGACCCTGAATGGGCCTGAGTGAACTTGCCCTGAGTCCGGAATAGGGAGGTTAAATATCGGTTAATTGAATAGTCGAGTAACCTCATTCATTCTTATCAGTGAGTCAGCTATTCCATAGTCCCCATGTGGCAGCCAGTGTGCTCCGGCCTCACTCCTACGGAGCCCTCTGCCACTCTGTACTGCTGCCTCTGCCTCGGGGTGCCACATGGGAGCTGGTCCGTGAGGGGAGCCAGTTTAAAAACCAGCTCTCCTTGTGGATCAGCTGCCTGTCGCCCTGTGCTGCTGCCTCTGATAAAGGGGGGGAGGGTATCCTGAGTTCCCGGACCCGGCGCGAGCCAGAACTGAGCCAGGCTGCCTGCCCACCTGGCTCCTAATACACTTTAAATGCAGAGCCACCGCAGGGGTATGTCCTGGACCCAGCACAAGCCAGGACTGAGCCAGGCTGCTAGCCAGCCTGCTAAAAAAATTTACTGGTGACGGGGTGAGGGGGAGGGAAATGCGTGTAGTCTATAGCATTAACCAATAAGCTTTTGCTTATCAGTTAATCGGTTACACTCAGGAGCAGTTTGAGGCCGGCTGCGGCAGCTGGCACCCTAGGCGGAAGGCGCGATCGGCGCCCCCGCCTGCTCGGCAGTCAATGGCCATGACGTAATCACGGGGCGCCCGGGCCGGCGGTGCCCTAGGCAACTGCCTAGTCTGCCTAGGCTCACAGGCCGCCCCTGGTTACACTGTTACATCTCTAGTCCGGAACCAGCCAACCTTGCATGGAGAGTCAAATCCCCAAAGACCAGGCAAGGGGAGGGGTAAGGACAGGAGGAGAAGGCCCCCTTTTCTCACACACTCTCCCCGGCCCAGGAACACTCCACAGAGGCCTGGAGAACTAATAGGATTGTCTAGACTGGGCCAAATTTTGGGAAAAAAAGCCCTCTTTCGAAAGCCCCCTTCTTCCTTGTGGAACAAGGAATACAGGGCTTGCTCTTCCGCAAAAAAAATCGGAAGAGCAAATGTGTTGCTTCGATGGGGCGGAAGTTTTTTGGTATCTCCAAAAAAACCCACAGTCTAGCCCAGTGTTTCTTAAACTGTGTTCCGTGGCACACCAGTATGCCGCAAGGCAGTCGGAGGTGTGCTGCGGCGAACAACAGAATTAAAAATGGCTGCCCTTAAAGGGGCAGGTGACTTTTTTTTCTTCTCAATAACTTCCCCCCGGACCCTTTTGGGTTTTTTTGGGGGTTTTTTGCTCAACAAAAAATCCTTATATACCTTCCCTTTTAGCTCAAGCCAGAATTCCTCTAGGGGGCAGTAAAGGAGAGCGTAAAGCCGCCTAAAGACACTGCAGATGGTTTTTGTCTTGTGTCATAGACCAAACGCACCATGTCCAACACCAAGTCAGCTGCTCTGAGGTAAGAAAATTGGCTTCATTCAATGCACACACTGATTTTTGCATTTGAATCTTGGTCTGGAAAGGAATCACATTTACGCCAGCACCCATAACAGGGCTTTAGGGATCAGGGTCCAGGACGCGTTTTCTTTGCACGGAGAAAGGCCATCAATGTTCTTTGGTGCTGGGGTCATTTCTCCTTGAATCTTGGCCAACCAGGAATTGCCTACTGGATGCAGAGAGACTGGAGCATGGCTCGGGAAAATAGTGACAAAGTTCTTTCCTTGCCTGATTGCTGAGTCAGCTCCAACCCAGGGAAAGATTTTGCTCTTTGATGGGGACTAATTTAGCTATAACCACTTAAGAGAGAGATCTTGGAGTCATTGTGGATAGTTCTCTGAAAACATCTACTCAGTGTGCAGCAGCAGTCAAAAAAGCAAACAGAACGTTAGGAATCATTAAAAAAGGGATAGATATTAAGACAGAGAATATTTTATTGCTTCTATATAAAACCATAGTACGCCCACATCTTGAATACTGCACACGGATGTGGTTGCATCATCTCAAAAAGATATATTGGCATTGGAAAAGGATCCAAAAAGGGCAGCAAAAATGATGAGGGGTTTGGAATGGGTCCCATATGAAGAGAGATTAAAAGACTGGGACTTTTCATCTTAGAAAAGAATAGATTAAGGCTATGTCTACACTACAGAGTTTTTTTGGAAAAATGGCCATTTTTTAAAAAAAACATCACTTACGTCCACACTGCAATTGCATTCTTTTGAAAAAAAAATTCTAAAGAAAAGAGGGTTTTTTCCGACATTGGTAAAACTTTTTCTACAAGGAAGAAACCTTTTTCCAAAAGAGCTCTTTCGGAAGAAGGTGTGTGTGGACGGGGAAGAGGAAGTTCTTTCAAAAGAAGAGGAAAGAGGAAAAAGCACAGGTGCCCTGGTGGCCACTCCATCCATAGTAATCACAGCTTAAATGCGAGATAGCGTCCATTCAGCGTGGACACTCTCTTTCAAAAAAGCAGATGGCTTTTTCGATGCACTTTGGCAGTGTGGACGCTCTCTTTCGGAAGAAGTTTTTTCAGAAGATCTCTTCCGAAAAAGCTTCTTCCGAAAGAAGCCTGCAGTCGAGACGGAGATTAAGTGGGAATATGATAGAGGTCTATAAAATCATGACAGGTATGGAGAAAGTGAATAAAGAACAGTTATTTACTTGTTACCATAACATAAGAACTAGGGGTCACCAACAGTGTTCCCTGTAAGCTGAGTGCTTGTGCGGATACCCAAGAGAGATTCAAATGACGCCCAGCTCATTAGCAGAGTGCCCTAAGTCCCCAGAGCCAGAAGCATGTGATTCTTCTGGTGGTGCACGTGACAAAATTTATTTGGATAGAAAAGTTTAGGGGGCATTGGTATAGATAGCAGGTTTATGCACAGTTAACCTCTGGAACTCCATGCCAGAGGATGTTGTGAAGACCAGGACTTTAACAGGGTTCAAAAAGAACTGGATAGATTCACGGAGATTAGGTCCATCAATGACTAGTATGGATGGTGTCCCTGGCCTCTGTTTGTCAGAGGCTGGAAATGGATGACAAGAGAGGGATCGCTTGATTCCCTGTTCTGTTCACTTCCTCCAGGGCATCTGGCACTGGCCATTGTCACAAGACAGGATACTGGGCGAGAGGAACCTTCCTGTGTGAAATGGTGGAATTCAGGCAGGATCAGAGCAGGCGAGATAGCTGCATGGGTGGCAGTCCCAGCAGATGGTCTGAAAGGGTCTTGAGAGCAAACTCCGTTCTCCAGGGGGCTAGAAAATGTAGGTGTCAGGCTATGTCTACAGTTTTCCGGGATACAGGTATCCTGGAAAACTCCGCCGCATCCAGGGAACACGTGTGCGCTTCCGCTTTTTTGTGTGGAAGAGCAGATGCACTCTTTTGGAAGCCCTGTCTTCCTCCTCCCACGAGGAAGAAGGGCTCTTCCAAAAGAGGAGGCTTTTCTGACATTTGGCCCAGTGTAGACGGACCAAATTTCGGAAAAGCCTCTTCCGAAAAAATCTATCGGGAAAAGGTACGTGAATTGCGAAGCGCCATTTGCATACCTTTTTCTGATAGGTCAGTATAGTGTAGACGTAGCCCCAGAGAGCCACGGAACCAAACCGTAACCCCGTGAGCGACACAAACCATTTCATTCCCGGAATAGATGAACTGTCATTCATGTTAAAATTCGACACTTTCCAACAAGGACTTAACAAACATTTGAACTATCTCACCCATTACCAAGATAGTTTCCCCAATTATCACCTCTAACACCATTAACTCACAAACATCCCACTCTCCCTACCTCTAATATCATCAATTCACAGACACTTACCTTCCTTCCTCTCCCCCCCGCCCTGCATCCCCCTCCTGTTCTGCAATGTGATTTGTCCTTTTCATATTTGTTCATTTTTTTAATTGTATCCTTTGGTATATATGGTTGTGACTATTTTCTTCCACTATTTGATCTGAGGAAGTGGGTCTGGCCCACGAAAGCTCATCATCTAATAAACCATCTTGTTAGTCTTTAAAGTGCTACATTGTCCTGCATTTTGCTTCAACTACCCCAGACTAACACAGCTACATCTCTATCACTATTCCCGGAATAGGCAGCCTTCCCAGTCCCCGCACCTATGCCTTTTCTCTCCACTAGAGGGCAGGGCTGAGTCACACTGGCTCTGTGGGAAACTAGCATTGCTCTGAGTCCTGGAATCACAAAGGCCCCATGTTTTCAAGCCAGCTCCTATTACCTGCCTTAAAGCTACTCAAGGGAGCCCCCCCCCCCCCCCCCCACACACACACAAACCCCTCTAGTCCTGACTCATCCTTATGGACCTGGTTCAAGGTCCTTGGAGGTCAACGGGATGCTGCCAAGTGCTTTGGCTCCAGCTCTGGCAGACTTCAGCTTTGCCACACCTCGCCAGGAAGGACTCCAATGTTCTTGCCACTCCCTGCTACGCCCCTCTCCCCAGACCGGTTTATGCCTCCCCCAGGAAGCTGATCTCCCCACTGAGCCACACTTCCCCAGCTTCAGCCCAGGCCAAAGATGTTTCATGACAAGCTGGGAAATGCCCACAGACCGCTGGCTCCCACAGTGCTCCCTCTCCTCCCCCCTGCACTGCAGCTGGGACACCACCCAGGCATATAATTATATCTAATTCCTCCCCTGCCGGGGCTACGTTAACAAGACCCGCAGCTGCATATTGAAGGGGCAATTAATTGTCTTGCCCACGTAACCGTGGTTACAAGATTGATACAGGTGGCGAATATCGACGGCAGCTGAGCCACGGCAGCCAGAGAAGGACGGCACAGGGGGCAGTTTCTGGCGGGGCTGGAACGTTGCATCCGGGAACTAGGGTTTTAATAAAGAGCAAATATGGAGAGTTTCGGGAAAAACATCTGATGAGCTGACAACACTGCGAGATCAGGGCCCATGGTGCTGGGGAGTACTTTGGGCCTGCCACCTTTGGCTCTCACAGTATTTTATGCACAGTAAAGAGCTGAGCCTGGCAGCCCCCATGGAATGCAGGGAAGTACCATCATTCCTGCTCGAGACAGGGAAACTGAGGCACGTGGCAGGGCAGGACGGGGGGCGTACCCAAGGCTGTACATAGCAATGTAGTGACAGCTTGTAAGTAAATCTGTATGGAAGGGTGCAGGACTGCCGGGGTTTGGTTCTTACGTGACAAGGTCGGAGAGGTTTTGCAATAGGGCAGCGCAGATGGGTCCAGGAGACTTGGGGGAAGCAGATGGGGTGGAGGGTGAAGTCAAGGGCAGGAGTCAATGAGGCACAGAGCGGGGTGTCCTCAGAGCAGAGCCACTAGCTGGGATCAGTCCATGTGGGCAGAACCAAGCTCTCCCCAGTTTTGCTCACTCCCCACTAGGTATGTAACAGGGTAGTCAATTGACCGATTAGACTACACGCATCCCCCACAAACACACCTTACCAGTACATTTTTTAGCAGGCTGGCCAGCAGCCTGGCTCATATCTCGCTTGTGCCGGGTCCAAGACCTACCCCTGCTAAAGCTCTACATTTAAAGTGTATTAGGAGCCAGGCAGCCTGGCTCAGGTCCGACTCCGCCGAACATGTGCTGCTGCATCTGATACAGAGGTAGCAGCATGGAGTGGCAGGGGGCTCCCCAGGAGTGAGGCCAGGGTGCACTGGCTGCCGGCCCCACTGCTGGGGACTACAGAATAGTCAGTAACTGATAAGAATTCCTCGACTATTCAATTAACTGATATTTAACATCCCTACTCCCCACTGGCAGGTCTTGCTGCAGGGCCCTCCCCAGGGGGTGAATGTTGAGCCCTGCTGAGAAGTCTAGAGAGAGGCTGCCGCTGCCACAGGAGAGCTGGCTCTGTAGGAGCAGGACTCCGTGCCTGGCCCACGGCTATGGGGAGCAGGAAGAAACAAGAGGTTGGCATGAGCTGCTCTGAGCTTTTGCCCCTGGCACCACCCCACTCTGCCCCTTGGAGCTGGCAGAGACAGCTCGAGGGAGCCAAGAGCAGGCAAACGAATAGCTGGGCTGGCGATGCTGCCAGTGAGCGGCAGGTGGGTGTGTGTTCTGGCCAAAGTGACAGCCTAGGGGACCGGAGAGGAGCGTGGGGACTGGGAGCTGGAACTCCTCTGCTCCATCCACTCCTCTGTCACTGACCTCTTGGGTGCGACCCTGGGCAAGGTACATCACCTTGCTGGGCCTCGGTTTCCCCATTCTCACCACCCTTGCAGGGAGCTAACATGGAGGGCTGCCCTGATTTTCAGAGATGCTGAGTCCCCACAACGCCAGCCACGGCTCAAGGGAGCAGTGGGCACCTTGCAATGAAGCCCAAGGTGCCTGCGGGGTGCATGGAGATTTCCTGGTGGAAGGTGCTGGTACAAGGCTTAGTAACCCTACAGAATGACTAAACGGAGGGGTGGGGGGAGCTGCTTTGGCTGTCGTATAGGATGTCAGTGCCCAGTGGATGGAAACCGCCCCCCTTCGCCACCCGCAGTCAGAGCCGGAGGACGGAGCCCACAATGGGGAAGCCCTGTTGTTGGCCATCTCCCGGGATCCACTCAAGGCTCTCAGGACCGGCTCACTCACCCGCAACCCCAGGCAGAGCGAGGATGCTCCCAGCCACCGGGAATAATTCATGAGGGGCTCAGATTCGCTGTCTGCTAGAGTTACAGGGGAAACATCCAGGAGGCCTGTGACTGCGCATTGTCATCAGCTCCGGCCCGGCCGCACACGGATCATAAGCCGCACCCGACAGAACAGCACTACAGGGAGGCCAGGACCAGAGCAACACACTGCCACGCCCCATGCAGCTGGTGAGTCAGGAATGTGTCTCATGAAGGTGGAGGCTAGCAACTGCAGGGGGAGGCCAGGGCCAGAGGAGGGTTACACAGAGGCTCTGTCTAGACTGCAGGCTTCTTTCAGAAGAAGCTTTTCCAGAAGAGATCTTCCAAAAAAACTTCTGAAAGAGAGCGTCCACACTGCAAAAGCGCCTCGAAAAAGCCATCTGATTTTTTGAAAGAGAGCATCCAGACTGAATGCTGGGATTGCTATGGATGGAATGGCCACCAATTTGTGCTTTTTCCTCTTCTTCTGAAAGAACTCCCTCTTCCCCATCCCCACACGCCTTTTTCCAAAAGAGCTCTTTCGCCAAAAGGCTTCTTCCTCATAGAATGAGGATTACCAATGCCGGAAAAAACCCTCTGTTCTTTTGATTTTCTTGCGGAAGAATGCAATTGCAGTGTGGACATTCCTCAAGTTGTCAGAAAAACAGCTGTTTTTCCGACAAAACTCTGTAGTGTAGACATACCCTCACTGACAAAGGGGCCAGAGAAAAGACTGCCCTTTTCCTCCATACCTGGCCATGCTTGAAAGGCAGCGTGGTCTAGTGGGTGTGGCACAGGCCGGCAGGCTAGGAGACCTGTGTTCCATCCCCATCTTGGCCAAATACCATGTGCTTGAGGCAGGTAGGGGGGAGCAACTATTTCCCCATTTTCCCCATCTGCAAAAATGGGAATACTGGGATAAGTGCAAATTGCTTTGAGCAAGGTGGCTGATCGGAGGTAGTTACTACCTCTCAGCCCCTGTGCCCGTTCTGCTCAGAATGCAGGAAAGCGAAAGCTGTGAGATGACAAAAATATCTTTCCAGGCCTTAAAATACCAAAGGTTTGGATCAAATACCAATAAGGAAAAAAGGAGCAGGCAAGTGCAATACACACCTGCCAACACTAGAGGGCCCTCTACAGCTGGAAGGGAAGAACAAGCCAAGATGGCAGTGTTTGAGTTTACTTGACTAAAGAATCCAGTTTAATTAGCCTGAGCAGCACATCAGCTGAGTTGCAACCTTTGAGCCCAGGCCAGGCCTAGGGAGGGGCATCAGTGTAGAATGGCACATGCACAGCATGGCATCTGTACAGTAACTAGAAAGACTCAAGAGGCCAAAAGTCCTACCTAACGAAGGGCACGAGCATGTTACATTGTAACCTCTTTGGGGCAGAGACTCTGGGTGCGATTTCTACGTGGCTGCACAGCCCAGTGGAGACCAGATTGTGCGTGTCCCTTTTGGGCAGCCGATTACACGCGTGTCCAGTAGTGCCACAGCCTTCTTGGCAGATTGCCCAGTGTTTGAACTGAAACCAACGGGGACCTGTCTCCCGTAGCAGCCCAACCACTTTGACCCCCTAGGCAAAGGGGCTACGTCTAGACTGGCATGATTTTCCGGAAATGCTTTTAACGGAAAAGTTTTCCATTAAAAGCATTTTCGGAACAGAGCGTCTAGATTGGCAGGACGCTTTTCCGTAAAAGCACTTTTTGCAGCAAAGCGTCTGTAGCCAATCTAGACGCGTTTTTGCGCAAAAAAGCCCCGATCGCCATTTTTGCAATCGGGGCTTTTTTGCGGAAAACAAATCCCAGCTGTCTACACTGGTTCTTTTGCGCAAAAGGGACTTTTGCCCGAACGGGAGCAGCATAATATTTCCGCAAAAAGCACTGATTTCTTACAGTAGGAAGTCAGTGCTTTTGCGGAAATTCAAGCGGCCAGTGTAGACAGCTGGCAAGTTTTTCCGGAAAAGCGGCTGATTTTCTGGAAAAACTGGCCAGTCTAGACACAGCCAGGGTGTGTGCTGACCACCACTCATCAGTGGCTCATTCCTCCAGCTTGTGCAAAATCCAGCCTGAATAGGTGTTGCTAGGCATGCCACTTCCGTGCCTCAGTTTCCCCATCTATTAAATAGGGACAACATCACCTCTCTCGGTTGTGATGCTCCGTAGCACTAGAAAAGTGCTTGGAGAGTCCCCATATCAGGCATGAAAGGAGCCCTAATTATTACTGAGCTTGGAAATCCTATTGCCAGTGAACTGCTAGGAACTCAGGAGAGCCACGTCACCTTGGGCCCAGGTGTTGAATCAGGAGGGTTGCGCTGAGATAACAGCCCTAGACACTCCCAGTGCATGACCTGTGGGGGCGGGAGATGCTGTGGGTGACAATTCCCTTTTATGACAGTTATTGCCTCCTGGACTGGTTCCGCCCCCAGCTGTGATCTCATCTAATCTCACCAGCTTCAGTAACATTGGGGGGCTGAGTGATGCTCCGTGCTGCCACGAAAGCCAGCTGAGCAGCAGACCATGGCTGAGGTTACTTTCCCCTCTGAAAAACAGCTGGCGCAAGGGCCTCAGCGTGGTCCCAGGGGATACAGTGAAACAAGGGCCTGACCGCAGAGGGTCATTCCAAAACCACACGGCTCCTTTTGCAAGAGCTGTGGCCATATCCCTAGAATGGGGCCAAATTCCCACTTGGTTAATCACAACGTTCTCTCCCACTGAAAAGCTGGATACAGCAAACCTGTTCACTTCCTGCCCTGAACCGCCGTGCTGGGCTGTTCACACATCCCCCATGCTCCACTCCAGAGCTGGCTGCATTGCAGCGGTGGGCCAAACAGCCTCTCCGCCATATCTCAAGAGGTCCCCTCTAGCGGAGCGCAAAGGTCTTCGGGTGATGAAGGGAGACGACGCTGCAAACGCGCCGGTTCCCCATCCAGCAGCCACCCCCCTGGCACGCAGGCTGAACGCCAATGCAGCAGGGACGTAATCCCTTTCTGGCTCCCAGCCAGAGGTGCTGGCTCCCGAGGGCGCCGCAATTCAGAAGAGCAAACCTTTGGAACGGCGCCTGCTGCATCCTGCGCAAAGCACTTCAGTGTCCCAGGGCAGGGCTCCATTTTGCTCCTTCCCCCGAGGGCTCCGCAACGTTTCCCGGAACGAACGGAAACGCTTTCCAGCCATGCGCCGCGGCCACTGGTTTCGGCCGCCTCCTCCTCGGAGGGGGGAGGGGGGACAAGCCACTCGGTCTCCCCCCCCGACAGCTCCTCGCTGTCCCCCGGGCACCTCGGGAGAAGGCTTAGCACAGGCCAGGGCTAAGTACCAGCCGGGACCCTGCCAGACCCGCTAGGCCTGGATTCTGGGCTCCCTCCCTCTGGGCCTGACTTGACAGCAAGAGAGCCACAGAAGCAGGCCTTTGTCTAGCCTCCCCTTTCCATTGTCCCGGGCCAGGCAAAGCCTCCCCACGCCAATGGGGGCTGCTTTGACTCCCAAGCCAGGCTTGGCAGCCATAGGGCTACTCTAGTCGCCCCCACCTGCTTTTAAGCCCCCGCCCCCTTTATGCTGCAGCGGGGAACTCATGCAAAGTTGCTTTAAATAAGCAAGCGCCTGACACCGCGAGTAACCCCGGCCAGTTCCTGCCGCCGCTGGGGGGGTCTTGGCAGGGCCTGGAAACTGATGCAATCAGCTGTGATTAACCGAGGGGAGCGGCTGGGGATGACAGCGCTCCCCCACCTGTGTTTGCCATTGTGTTCCTGTGAGCTCTTTGCAGGTGTTTGCTGGCGCCAGGCTGTCTGAGCTCCCGGCCCGGCTCCTTCCCCCGCCCCGCCTCCCCCGGAGCTCTGGCTTTCCAATTCCAAGTCCACTTAGCGCCTCCCTCTCCCATTCACACGTCTGCAAACAAGCCCAGGGCCCAGAGCCGGTAACACTTTCCAGCCCTGCGCCAAGCCCCATCCATTACGCTTGAAATGCAATCCCGGGCAAATTCCTGCCGTGGGGGGGGGGGGGTGGATGCGGGGGGTCTCGCTGTGTTGCTCTGTTCCAAAGAACTTTCAAACATTAAATAGCTGGAGAATTCGCTTTGAGCCTTATATGCAAATCAGGCCAACCCCCCCCCCCCAACAAGTATGGGGGTCAGCCCCATTTCCATGCCTAAGCCGTCTTCCTGGGGTCTGGCGTTTTCCCACTGGGGGGGTCAGAAGCCGGTGTGTGCGGAAAGTTTGCCTGGTCTTCAGCAGAACGTGTGATTGCTCCGGGAGCGACTTAACCCACCGCCCAGCTCCCCCACATATTTGAACTCTGGATTCTGATCTGATGGCGTGGACCCCGAAGTGTCGGGCAGGGTGTCTTTCTCAATCCAAATGGGATCTTTCAAAAATCCCGTGTTCCCTCTTCTCCCAGTTTTCCTTGCCATGTGAGTCCCAGCCGCCTGGCGTAATTCCAGGTTGGTTGATAACATCCCACACAGTTGAATATCCTGTTGGATTTACCAGCAAGTGAACGTCCCTCCTTGCTTTCCTGTCCTGAAGTGTGTAGCACTGTTAAATAGCTGCCATGTGCTACCCCAGAAGTGACTGCACTTCATCCATGCAGTTTGCTCTGGGGGAGTGGGGGAACACATTAAGGAGTCCTTAGGCATGGGGAAACTGAGGCACTGACAAGGCAGGGAGAGGGCAATGACTTGCCTAACAGTCACACAGTGAGCCAGGAGGAGCCTATACTTCAACTAGCTGGAGGTAGCTACATCACTGGGGGTGTGACAAACCACCTATTCCTGAGCAATGCAGCTACACTGACTTAACCCCTTGTTTATGCACCACTTTTGTCACCCCTGGAGACTGTCACTCAGGGAAATGGTGTTCCTCCACTCATGGAAAACTGAGGTCAACAGAACCTACAAGGGCGCCAGAGGGGGTGGCAGATGATAAATGCTTTTTGTGTTCAGTCTATCTAGTGTCTAGAGCCTTGGTGTCCAACACGCTAGCAGCCACTAGCCACAGGTGGCTATTTGTCTGGTTGAGTGTGGCTAGTTCGCACTGTAGTGACTACTGCTTCAGAGCCAGTTGGATCACACACACACACACACACACCCACCCACACACACACCACTGTCACTACACCAGACACACACACACACACAGCAGTCACTACGCCAGACACACACCCACCCCCAGCACTGTAGCTACACCAGACACACACACCGCACTGTCGCTACGCCACACACACACACACACAGCACTGTTGCTATGCCAGACACACACACACATATACAGCACTGTCACTATGCCAGACACACACACAAAGCAGTCACTACGCCAGACACACACACGCACACCGCACTGTCACTATGCCACACACACACACACACACACACACCACTGTCGCTACGCCAGACACACACATGCACACACACACCCAGCACTGTCACTATGCCAGACACGCACACCCAGCATTGTAGCTACTCCAGCTTCACCCCCAGCAGAGACAGGTCTTCGTCCGTGGGAGAATCTTTCCACTGACTGAGCGCGCTCACCACTCAGACGGGTGGATGAGCCTCTCGCCGGAGAAGCCCCTTCCGTTGCTGCAGGAAGCGTCTCTCCTGTGGCATGACGACCGCCCCTGCATCGACCAGCACGCGCGCCTCATCCTGCTCCAAATGGCCAACCTGGTCCACCCCGAGCCAGCAGCACGTCACTGGCGGATGAACCGATTCCTTTGCAGGCCTCAGCAACGCTCTTCCAATGTGGGGGCCCAAGGAGAGGGGGTGAAATCCACATTGGGGCAGCCTAAGGTTCCGCCTGATCTTCAGAGGCATTGAGCACCAAGTGCCAGCAAAGTCGCTCGGGAGCAGTGCCCTTTGGCGGTCCTCGGGCAGGCACCTCTACTAGACAGCAACCTTCCTCGCTAGCAAAGTGCTTTGGGGGTCAGCTGGGGCAAACCCCGCCCTCCGGGGCGCCATGGAACCATCGCAAATGCCCCTTTCCCAAACAGCCTGGTGCAGACAGCTCCGGGGCACTCCCAGCCTGGGAGGACAGGAGACGTGTCCCGTGGGGGGGGGCAGCGATGGACCCTCTCCGTGCTCGCTCCAGACTGGACCGTCCGGCACTTCCTGGAGCCCCGTGGCCGAGCTCCCACTGGCCCTGCACCACATGATCTGTGGGAGGCCATGGCGGATCCACACACCCGTGAAGCTGCGTCCCATGGAGCACAGAGGGAGCTGACACCAGTGTCTGCTACTCAGCGTCTGCTACCTGCGTCCAAGGCCGGCTGCCGCCTGTGCCCCTCAGTGCCCAGCACAGCCCCGGGTGCCAGCCCTGCAGTGTCTCATGCTCTAGCGCAGTGTTTCTCAATCAGTGGTATGTGGGTACACGAGGGAAGTCTGGGGATACCTCAACACAAGTGACATTTGGCAAAAAATGTCGGGGATTTTGTCCAGGAAAGGGGATCAGGAAGGGGGCGGTGGCTTGTGTCTGTCAACTGGAACGTTCAGAGCCACGTGCCCAGACGCTAACAGCTGCTCTGCGCACGCGCCCCAGTACCTAGCGGGAAAAGCGCGTGGCGGCGGCACCGGTGAGACCCAGGGCAGTTCCAAGTCGGGGGGGGCAGGCTTGGGCGGGGTGAAAAAAAATCACTTCCACGGCCGCCCCTTGTTCGTTTCCTTTCCGGCAGCCTCCCCGGGTGCTCCAGTGGGGAGTGCGGCTGAACCCGGAGACACGCGTTACTCCCCCCCGCCCCCACCAGCAGCTCAGTACAACACGTCCCCATCACCCCTTCCCCGTGGCGCTGCGGGGAGGAGCTAAAAGATGGTGCAGTGGCACAATAAGCTTTGCTTGAAAGGACACCCCCCCCCCCCCCGCATCGGTGGTGTAGTGAAGAGGGTGGGGGAGGCAGTTGCCCCAGGGTGCCACACTAGCAGAGTGCCAGGCTGGGGTGGGAGTGCACAGCCCCATGCAGTGAACCCGGCGCTGGGGGACCACTTGTTCCCTGCAGACAAGCCGCCGAGGGTCACTTCAAAGGTAGGGTTATAATACATACAGCGCCTGGCTCTGGGGGAGGGGTGGGTGCATTGGGTTAGAGTGGGCGTCTGGGGGTGCCTGGCTCTAGGGGAGGGGTGGGTGCATTGGGTTAGAGTGGGGGTCTGGGGGTGCCTGGCTCTGGGGGAGGGGTGGGTGCATTAGGTTAGAGTGAGGGTCTGGGGGTGCCTGGCTCTAGGGGAGGGGTTAGAGTGGGGGTCTGGGGATGCCTGGATGTGGGGGAAGGGTGAGTGCATTGGGTTAGAGTGAGGGTCTGGGGGTGCCTGGCTCTAGGGGAGGGGTGGGTGCATTGGGTTAGAGTGAGGGTCTGGGGGTGCCTGGCTCTGGAGGAGGGGTGGGTGCATTGGGTTGGAGCGGGGGTCTGGGGGTGCCTGGCTCTGGGGGAGGGGTGGGTGCATTGGGTTAGAGTGGGGATCTGGGGGTGCCTGGCTCTGGGGGAGGGGTGGGTGCATTGGGTTAGAGCGGGGGTCTGGGGGTGCCTGGCTCTGGAGGAGGGGTGGGTGCATTGGGTTAGAGTGGGGGTCTGGGGGTGCCTGGCTCTGGGGGAGGGGTGGGTGGATTGGGTTAGAGTGAGGGTCTGGGGGTGCCTGGCTCTGGAGAAGGGGTGGGTGCATTGGGTTAGAGTGGGGGTCTGGGGGTGCCTGGCTCTGGGGGAGGGGTGGGTGCATTGGGTTAGAGCGGGGGTCTGGGGGTGCCTGGCTCTGGGGGAGGGGTGGGTGCATTGGGTTAGAGTGGGGGTCTGGGGGTGCCTGGCTCTAGGGGAGGGGTTAGAGTGGGGGTCTGGGGATGCCTGGCTCTGGGAGGGGGTGCATTGGGTTAGAGTGAGGGTCTGGGGATGCCTGGCTCTGGGAGGGGTGGGTGCATTGGGTTAGAGCGGAGGTCTGGGGGTGCCTGGCTCTGGGAGGGGGTGCATTGGGTTAGAGCGGGGTTCTGGGGATGCCTGGCTCTGGGGGAGGGGTGGGTGCATTGGGTTAGAGCGGAGGTCTAGGGGTGCCTGGCTCTGGGAGGGGGTGCATTGGGTTAGAGCGGGGTTCTGGGGATGCCTGGCTCTGGGGGAGGGGTGGGTGCATTGGGTTAGAGCGGAGGTCTAGGGGTGCCTGGCTCTGGGAGGGGGTGCATTGGGTTAGAGTGAGGGTGATGGCCGTGCTGCGGGGACGGCTCAAGAGCGGGGCTCCCAACAACGGGGCTCCGAACAAGGGGAAGGGTGGGTGCATTGGGTTAGAGTGAGGGTCTGGGGATGCCTGGCTCTGGGAGGGGTGGGTGCATTGGGTTAGAGCGGAGGTCTGGGGGTGCCTGGCTCTGGGAGGGGGTGCATTGGGTTAGAGTGGGGGTCTGGGGATGCCTGGCTCTGGGAGGGGTGGGTGCATTGGGTTAGAGCGGAGGTCTAGGGGTGCCTGGCTCTGGGAGGGGGTGCATTGGGTTAGAGCGGGGTTCTGGGGATGCCTGGCTCTGGGGGAGGGGTGGGTGCATTGGGTTAGAGCGGAGGTCTAGGGGTGCCTGGCTCTGGGAGGGGGTGCATTGGGTTAGAGTGAGGGTGATGGCCGTGCTGCGGGGACGGCTCAAGAGCGGGGCTCCCAACAACGGGGCTCCGAACAAGGGGAAGGGTGGGTGCATTGGGTTAGAGTGGGGGTCTGGAGGTGCCTGGCTCTGGGGGAAGGGTTAGAGTGGGGGGCTGGGATTGCCTGGCTCTGGGAGGGGGTGCATTGGGTTAGAGCAGGGGTCTGGGGGAGCCTGGCTCTAGGGGAGGGGTGTGTGCATTGGGTTAGAGCAGCGGTATGGGGGTGCCTGGCTCTGGGGGAGGGGTTAGAGTGGGGGGGCTGGATTGCCTTGCTTTGGGGGTACTTATAATTTCTTTAAAGGGTACGGCATTAAAAAAAGGTTGCGAAGCACTGCTCTAGTGCCACCGGGGGAGAGCACAGTGCAGTCCTACCTGATGGTTCTCTGCCTGCCCTCCCTCAATCATTTCCAGCTGTAACCCCCCTACCCTGCCACTAGCCCTACAATCGTCCACCTCTCCTCCCTTCTCCCCCCCCCCCCCCCAGCTCCCTCCCTTGGGTACATTTCTGCCAGCCTGATTCACACCACAGGCATTCAGCAGCTCTCCCTGCTGGTGCCCAGGGACAGCAGGCGGCTGTGGGGAAGCCGTGGCAGCCCCATGGTTCGGCCCCAGGGCCAGGGGGTGAATATGTGGCGCAGTGGGAGGGGAGGAAACGCAGGGATAAAGGGTGGAAGTTTTGCTGCCTTTGTTCATTGTGCTCCTGTCTTTGGGATCTGCTTCTTCTCAGCTGCTCTGCCTGGCTGGAATCTCCTCTCTGCTGTTTGGGAGGCAGCTGGGTCTTAGCTGCCTCGCCCCTCCTGAGATCATGGGCTGGCCTGGGGCTGCAGGCCAGCGGGGAACATGCTGCAGGCCAGCTTGTTGCAGATCCATTCTGGGGTCACGCTGGCTCTCGAACGGTGCTGGGAGGCAGGGTAACCTGGGGGCTGCCTCCCTCTGGGGGGGTCAGCATGGCGGAGAAGCAGCTTGTTTAGCCACACCTGGGGCTGAGCCCTGGAGATACGGGGGCACGGTGAGGAATGGGCCCAGGGGGATCCCACACAAGATGGGAGACTCAGGAGACCTAGGGTCAGTTGCTGGCTCTGCCTAAGATATCAAGCAAGATACTTAATCCACCCTGTGCCTCAGGTCCCCAGGCTGGGGGAGCAGCAGACGAGGGCCTCCGAGGGGCGCAGCAAGGATGCAACCTGGAGAGCACCGAGACAGCATCTGCTGTCGCCCCAGGGATGTCAAGGCAGTGACACCAGGGAAAGGAACAGCAAACTGGACAATAGCACCATGAGGTCATTCTTGCCACCTTCCCTTCCCCTCCCCTCCTCACCAGGGCTACGTCTAGACTGGCATGATTTTCCGCAAATGCTTTTAACGGAAAAGTTTTCCGTTAAAAGCATTTTTGGAACAGAACGTCTACATTGGCACGGACGCTTTTCCGCAAAAGCACTTTTTGCAGAAAAGTGTCCGTGCCAATCTAGACGCGCTTTTGCGCAAAAAAGCCCTGATCGCCATTTTCGCAATTGGGGCTTTTTTGCGGAAAACAAATCTAAGCTGTCTACACTGGCCCTTTTGCGCAAAAGTTTTGCGCAAAAGGGACTTTTGCCTGAACGGGAGCAGTATAGTATTTCCGCAAAAAGCACTGATTTCTTACAGTAGGAAGTCAGTGCTTTTGCAGAAATTCAAGCGGCCAGTGTAGACAGCTGGCAAGTTTTTCCAGAAAAGCGGCTGATTTTCCGGAAAAATTGGCCAGTCTAGACACAGCCCAGGGCTAGAAAGAACCACACTGACGGGGGAAGTCAAAGAGACGTACAAATATTAACGATGTGACAGATACACATTCTATCGGTTACACGTTAACCGTGGGGCTGCCGGCTGCTGACTCCCAGCCCCACGCGGATGCAGGCTCGCGGTGCAGTGGGCCTGGCCGGGCTGGAGCAGCCACCTGCCCACGGTGTGCCCATTCTAATGCTGACCTACCCTTTCCACCTGCCCCTCCTGGGTAGTTAATGCCTTGCTCCCCTTTTCCTTGAGTGCCTGGAATTTGCCTTTGCAGCCAGGTGGCCAATGGCAAGGAAATCACCCTGGAGACCAGCGTTGCTGACTGGCCAGTGCTTCTGTGGGTCTTTTCTTGGCCACTGAGAGGTGTCACCAAAAATTTTTTCTGCCCTGACTGGCAAATGTCTAGTGCCGCATTCAGCAGGTGGTTGGAAGGGAGTGTTCCGCTCCCCCCCCCCACTCCTGCCCTGGTAGCCATCAATCACCCACTTAACTGTCTGCCGCGCCACACCCGGCATTGTTTACAAGAGGTGTGGGATCGGTTATTGCCCCCAAAAGATTGTTGCTTCTTCTTCTTGGGGCCTGGTCATGAGTCTGCTTCTCCTTTGGTGGGCTGAGAGGATGTCAGAGACTGTACATTCCTCACCCCCATTTCCTTAGGGCTTGTCTGCACAGGTAACTCAACCTAGACCAGGGCGGCCCGTGGCCCATTTGTTTGTGCCCCGCGGCGCAGTTTGGGTTTACTCAACACGCAGCCCACAGGTGGGATCCTTTGAATGTGGCCTCCACTGGGAACACGCCCCACAACGGCGAGGCGTCTCCCAGGTGGGGTGAGCATTGAAAGACGCAAGCGGACGGGCTGGCTGGAACACACAGATGCAGAGTGTTGGCATTTCTAGCCCCCAGGGAAGAGGTACCCGGAGCGCCGGGGCATTGTGGGAGGTGCTGGCTGCTTAGCCTCGTCGGCAGAACCTTGAGGGATGCTGACCGGGTTTGGGTCCGGCGCTGCGGCGTAAGGCTTCGTCTTTGTATTCATGCCCATCAGTGTGAAAGAAGTAATTTGCATACATTTGCATTTATATGCAACCACACTTAAGTTGAAGTCTTTGGCATGTGCTGTGAGTATCATTGTGGCCCCCCAGGGCTTCCAAAGTTCAGTAGCTCTGACCTAGACTTTGCATGACTTTAAGTTGAATTAATTAAACCGGATTTAGCCTCTGTGCAGACGTTCTCAGTTGGAGGCCTCAGTTCAGCTTTCCCACGTGGAGGAACTAATCCAGAACAGCGTGTCTACACGTGAAGCTCCTCCAAAATACCTGCTGTGGAATCGTTTACCCCGCAATTGCTGTGCTGGTCAGTTTCCACGCACAGACCAGCTCTTTGGGGCTTGTGGGTGCCCATGGGAATCCGTGGGGATCCTTTGTATTTATGGCAGACACACCCCAGAAGCCAAGGCCACAGTGACAGGAGTCGATTGGGGGCGCGGGGGGGCGGAGAGAACTGAGAAACCTTACCGCTTGTTCCTTCACAGCTCTGACTGGCTCTGTCTGGCCACTGCTAAGAGGAAGCTTGAGCTACTAGAATTCGGTGGCCATCCAACAACTAGCCAGGTTCCATATCCCTTCTGCCCCCGAAACTCCCACCGCCTTTAATGTGAGATACGGGTGCACATGGAATGCAGACGGGACCTTGACACTGCTGGACCTCTCTGGATTGAATAGGAATTTTAGTTTGCTCCACTCAGTCTTTTGCAATAATTCCCTCCCCACCGAAAGTCACTCCTACAATTCTGAGCCGTTCCATGAGCTCCAGAGAGAAGCTGCTAATAACACCACCGTGGACCAGCAACACCGGTTCATGCCCACCCCAGGGAAGCTCCACTGACAGCCATACCACCAGATCTGAGAAGAGCCCGTACCAGAATCCGGACAGACAAACTCCCGCTGACAGGGGCTCCCTGGGTCTGGCCCACGCAGCGCCAGGTGAGACTGAGAACGAGGGGAGACGCCGTTTTGACCGTGATCACTGTGTTCAAGGGACTATTGTTAATTGCAACGTGTTGCCCCCAGGAGTTTGACAGGGACCAGGCCCCCTTGTGCTGGTCACGGTGCAAACATGCGGTGAGAGCCGCCCCTGGCCAGCCTCGACAGGCAAGGGAGAAGGGGCGGGTTCCCAGTTTTGCAGCTGGAGAACCGAGGCCTAGAGCAGGCTCCAGAGAGCCTCTGGGGCTGAGCAGGGAGCTGAGCCTTACCCACAAGGCTGTTGTTCCTTTAGGTGCAGCAGGAGGCTGCTTCCCAGGCAGCTTGTAAATTAACCCTACATCTCTCACACCCTTGGCCAGTCCAAAGTGCTCCCTGCCTGGGAGACGAGAAGCTACAGAACAAGCCAGGGGCTAAAAGCCGGGTCCAAGCTCCTGGAGCAAAGTCTGTTCTGTGGCTCCTGCAACGCCCGAGCATCCAAGCTTCAGAAGGGCTCTCCGCCCCCGTCTCCTGCTTTGCTCTGCTTGGCCCTCTCCTCGAACCTGGTCCCTCAAGACCCGGCGCTGGACTCCCTGGCGCTTTCGGGGAGCGGAGCTGTTAGCTGGGCCATCCTGCTAATAGCGGGGAAGAGGAGCACGCACAGTCCAGAGAGCTGCCGACCCCACAGGGACCCCTCCTGACCCATGTGCCAGAGCCTGCCCTACCCCACCTAGGAGAGCTGGTTCCTTATAGGCCCTTCTCCACCTGTGTGCTGCTCACACTGATCACCCAGGCAGGGATGAGCTCTACTCAAGGTATTGGGGGCAGGGGACGCCGAGCGCAGGTTTTTCTCAGCACAACTTGCCCTGCTGCTCGGCTCTCAGAAACCTGGGGCCAAGGAACCTGAGCAAGCAAGGAGCTCGCTGCGCCGTCAGCTGCGGGGCAAATTCAGCCCGGGGCTCTGCAGGTGCAGATCTCCCGAGATTGTTGTTCTTTTAAGGGTTTACTGCCTGTCACAGGGATGCTCCGAAGGGACCGGTGGTTTTGGAAGGGGTTGGGAGGCCTCAGCGTTCCATCTGATACACTCCAGAGGATTTTCAGAGGGTGGGCCCTTGGCACACAATCAGCCCCCCCTTTAAGATATCAGGCGTCCAGTGTCCAAAACTCCAGGCCCCTTCAAATCACCAGCTTGTCCAGAAGAGACGGCTGTTTTCTCTGTTCTCTGCACCATACGTTTACAGATAGCAGTAAATAACAGCCCACATGGAGCTACACTAGCTTTTCAGCCAGTCACCACTAGAGGACAGGGACTGTTTCCTGCTGTGTTTGTACAGCACCAAGGACCATGGGCCCCTGATCTCGGTGGGCTCTTAGGCCCTAGCATAACAACCCTGATTAATGCCATAGGGCACAGGTTGGACTCATGCCCTTGCCTGTCCCTCCAAACAGCAAGGGAAAACCCTCCTGTAACTCCTTTGAAGGCGACGGGGTAACACTTGGGATCACTTGAGCAAAGATACCCAACAGAATAAAGTGGAGGCGGTCTTGGCATTTGGGCCAGATACGCACACAACAGTTCAGAGAGGCACGCAGCTGGGTTAGTGCAGCAGCTTCCACCTTGCCCATGACACACGCTAAACTGGTGATAGACACAACCATTCCTTCTCACCATGGGCCCTTTGTCTGCCAGTGGGACTGGGCCCCATCGCACGTAGCTCCTCCTCCTCCTGCCTAAGGGTACGTCTACACTTGCTCCCAGTTCGAGCTAGGGATGCAAATTTAGCCGACCGAACTTGCTAATGAAGCGGGAATTTAAATATCCCGCGCTTCGTTAGCATGATCTTGCCGGCGCGTTACTCTGCTCAACAGCTGATTCGAACGAGGAAGTGCGCTCCTGGACGCGGTAGTTCGAACCAATGTTACTCCTCAAAAAATGAGTACAAAAAAGTCCAGGAGCGCACTTCCTGGTTCGAATCAGCTATTGAGCAGAGTAACGTGCCAGCAAGATCATGCTAATGAAGCGCGGGATATTTAAATCCCTGCTTCGTTAGCAATTTCGGTCGCCTACATTTGCATCCCTAGTTCGAACTGGGGGCAAGTGTAGACATACCCTATGTGCATAATATGGCTCTGCACATGAGGGAACAAGTTGACAGAGAAACTCAAATTCCAGCCTCTTCCCCTATCCTGTCCTCCCTGCCTTCCCTAACCCCATCCCAGCCACTCTCCGGTGCTTTTAAAAAAGCAGTAACCGTGCTATTGAGTAATCAACGATAAGTCCTGTGGCACCGTATAGACTAACAGATTTATTGGAGCATGAGCTTTCCTGGGCAAGGACCCACTTTGTCAGATGCATGTAGTGGAAATTCCAGAGGCAGGTATAAATATATAGGCATAAGAAAAGAGTGCCAATCAAGAGTTAGGCTGGAGATAACGAGGTCTTCAGTCAGGGAAGATGAGGCCCACTTCTAGCAGCTGATGTGGAGGTATGAGCACCAAGAGAGGAGAAACTGCTTCTGTAGTTGGCTGGACATTCACAGTCTTTGTTTATGTCTAAATTTGATAGTGTCAAATTTGCATAAACTTCCATGGGTAAAAGCCACTTTGTCAGACGCAGCACACGTCTCCTCGCTCTATTTACTGAGGTGTTCCTAGGAACTGAGCTGTCAACTCAAGACACACGGGGCGGGCAACTCGCTACAAAGAGGCTGTTTGCTTGACCATAACCTCCTTCTAAAGGCACTGGGGCAGTTTGGGCCCATAACTTTGCCCAGAATGATGACAAGGGTGTTTTCTGTGGGCTCAGTGCTTTCCATTAGTATTAGTGCCTGCCATGGGCTTTACAACCATGGAATTAACCCCCACCCAGTCAGCATGAAGGGCCCTGATTTACACATGAGGGGAAACCTGCAGTACAGAGAGGTAATGGCAGAAAATCTACAGCTTGAAGTCAGACCCCTGACTACAAATTTGACCCCAATATCAGGCAAGAGCCCTCCTTTTTCCCCACAGAAGCCAATGGGAGCTGCAGGTGCTGTGCAGGAACCTGGCTGCTCAATTAGTGGCCTAATCAAGTGACCAGATTTGACCTACACAGTCACAAGCTGGGGGCAGAACAGGGACTAGAACCAGGAGCCTTGCTCTCCCACCCACACAGTCACTGAGCAGCTGCCCAGAATGGCTTTTTTGAATGCATCTATTGTGACAGGCACAGGCCCAGAGAACAGTGTCTCACCGCTTCCAGCCCCACCCACCCGTCTTCCCCACGTGACTAGGGCCAATAGCAAGCAAGGCGTGGGAGGGAAAGCCATAAAGAGGCTGAGAAGTGGAGGTGCAGGGTGAGATGTGTCATAGCATAGTGATGCAAGCGCATCTCCTCCCATGGCCAGAGAACCCTGGGAACGCTGGTACGGTGAGCTCACTGCTCAGATGCTTGAGATGTATTTATTTATATTAGGGTTTATTCTTTATTAAGTATCTGCAGAGACTTTTGCACATTCAAGCACTGAGAGGGTTATATTAGGCCCTACTAAAAGTCTTCCCTGGCAGTTTCCATTGGATGTTTCTTCACTTCTGGTTGCAGCTTGGAGGTGTTGCAGCGGCTGTGATCCAGCCTGGGGTGGGGGAAGTGACCTGGCGTGCCCTTTGAACAGGAGGGCGTTACGTTCATCCAGGCGCCGTGATTGCGTGTTTTAAAGAGACCGCCATGACAAGGGCCGGATTAAGACCTTTCGAGTTCCTAAGCATTGAAAAGATTATGGTGACCCCCATATGTAATTCAAAATAAAAACAATACTATACCGTAAAATCTCTTTTATTTTATTGTTTTCGTGCCCCTGCTTTGCTGATGCCCTAAGCACATGCTTAGTCTGCCTAGTGGGTATTCCAGCCCTGGCTGTGACCCTCCTAAGCACAGTAGTGAGGAGTCCCTCATCTGAGCACTCCTGGGGCTTGAAGACACGGGAAGGGTTTCGCAGCCTGGCCAAGGCAGAGCACATGTTGTACACATCAGAGTAATGGGCTGAGCTGGCAACAGGGGCCAGTCATGCCATGCCCCGAGAGAACATCTACCCTAGGAATGGTACAGCCACTGCATCCGCGCAGACCTGTATTACAGTGACAGCAGGGGTTCCCGTTGCTGTAGTAAATGCACCTCTGAGAGGCAGTAAGTAGGTCAAGATAGAGTTCTGGGGCATTGGAGGGTTTAACTACATCGGCCGGTGTGGGGAGGGGCAGTTGTTCATAGCAATGCAGTTAAGCCAACCTAACTTTGTAGCAAGAACCAGCCCTGAAACTGGATGGATCAGGAATGGAGACTCAGGCGTGAGCAGAAAGGAAACACGTCAGCAGATGCAGAGCTCCGGCTTCTTGGATGGATCCAGTCGCTGCAGTCTTAGAGCGCGTCACTGCAGCACCATAGCATAGGCGGACCCTACGTTCACAGTCAAGGGTTTGCTATTGAAATTATTCCACCTTTCTGAGGGACAGCAGGCAGATCAAGGGAAGAATTCTGCTGTTCACCTCGCCGCTTCTTCACTGGGGATTAGCTCAACCTAACTGCAGCAGACGGGGGGTTCAAGTTTTCACAGCCCTAAGTGACAGAGCTAGTTCTAATTTTTTACCCTGGAGCTCATCTCACTCGGCCTCTGGTATGACTGCGGGAAATCCATGCAGCCCACTGGAGACTAAAGTGACAATGTGGATAAATGTAAAGTAATGCATATTGGAAAAAATATCTCCAACTATACATATAATATGATGGGGGCTAATTTAGCTACAACGAATCAGGAAAGAGATCTTGGCGTCATCGTGGATAGTTCTCTGAAGACATCCACGCAGTGTGCAGTGGCAGTCAAAAAAGCAAACAGGATGTTAGGAATCATTAAAAAAGGGATAGAGAATAAGACAGCGAATATCTTATTGCCCTTATATAAATCCATAGTATGCCCACTTCTGAAATACTGAGTGGTCTCCTCATCTCAAAAAAAGATATATACTGGTATTAGAAAAGGTTCAGAGAAGGGCAACTAAAATGATTAGGGGTTTGGAACAGATCCCATGTGAGGAGAGATTAAAGCGACTGGGACTTTTCAGCTTAGAAAAGAGGAGACTAAGGGGAGGTATGATAGAGGTCTATAAAATTATGAGCGGTGTGGAGAAAGTGAATAAGGAAAAGTTATTTACTTGTTCCCATAATATAAGAACTAGGGGCCACCACATGAAACTAATGGGCAGCAGGTTTAAAACAAATACAAGGAAGTTCTTCTTCACACAGCGCATTGTCAATCTGTGGAACTCCTTGCCTGAGGAGGTTGTGAAGGCTAGGACTATAATAGAGTTTAAAAGAGAAATAGATAAATTCATGGAGGTTAAGTCCATAAATGGCTATTAGCCAGCATGGTTAAGGAACGGTGTTCCTAGCCTCTGTTTGTCAGAGGGTGGAGATGGATGGCAGGAGAGAGGGTGGAGATGGATGGCAGGAGAGAGATCGCTTGATCGTTACCTGTTTGATTCACTCCCTCTGGGATACCTGGCATTGGCCACTGTCGGCCGACAAGGTACTGGGCTGGATGGACCTTTGGTCTGACCCAGTACGGTCGTTCTTATGTTCTTAATGGCTCATGAAGGAGCCCCTTCACCAGTGACCTTGAGGGCTTGCATTTACGCTTTCCCCAGATTTCTGCAAGACCGTATTTTTATGTGTGCATGCACACACACACACATGCACACAGAGCGTTTTCCTTCATTGAATGCTCCTGGTTTCAAGTTCAGTCTCTTTCCTAGACTGTGAAGTGATGGAAAGGGTCAACTTAAACAGCATCTCCTAGAAAACAGATCTTGTGTTTCCAGTCATGATGCTAAACTCATCCTCTTTTCCTCAGAGGATTGCAATATGCTTTCTGTAGGGAGGGAAGTATAATTGTACCCATATTATAGATGGGCAGACTGAGGTGGGAAGGGACAAGGCCAGCAGATTAGTGGCAAAGTCAAAGATAGCATCCAAAATTAATCCCCTACCTACTGCATCACCCTGACTTCAGTGGAATTACACCAGGCCTGAGGAAGTAAGTCCATACATGCACATGGGCTGTGGTCAGGAAGGGGAAAGTAAGCTCTCCATTTACGATGCCCTGAATGGTTTGGTCTTTTCTGAGACCAACCAGCTCCTGCTAGGTTTGATTGCACAGCTTCTGAGGCAGGCAGGCAAGCTGGTAACCCTTGACCTGGGTTAATTGTGGGGTAGGAGGGATGACTGACAGCAGGGCATTTTTGGTGAGGAACCATAGGAATTCCTTCCCCCTTGATCCAACACAACTACTATTCATATTACAGCAACAAGCAGAGACTCCAGCCACCTGTCGGGCTTTGTGGTGCTAACTCCTGTACACACCAACAGGGAACTGGGAGGGATCGCACATTCATTTCACATACACCAAACAATTCCAGGCTAGGCTGTGCTTCAACTATTGATTGAAAGGCAAAAGATTTCACAGCCTACATGCACACACAACCCGCAGGCCACCTCAGCCCTTCCCCTCTGAGCCATACTGTCTTCTCCAACCTGTGCTGCTTCCTGGCTGCATTCTCAACCCAAAACCTCCACCCCACTAGCTAAGGTCACCACGGCCACTGCGCTACACTGACCTCAGGAAGCAAGGAACAGCAGTAAACAGAACTCTCCCATCAGGAATAGAGGGCAACTAGAGGATTCATTCTCACAGCTAAGGATGTTAACCACGCAGGCAGACCCACCAAGCCCCATTTAAACTTAATGTTTAACCAGTTAACTAATTGAATGGGGATTTTACATCCCTGCTCACAGCAGCATGAACATAAGACTATAGAGGAACTTTGGCTGGTAGATCAAGGACAGGGTGGAACTATGCAACCACATAGGCCTTTGGTGATCAGCACTCCAATCAAGCAGCGTGTTCACGCACTGACAGGCCCATCACTCACCTTTGAATCAGAGATCCAGTTACAGCACAGCTGTGGATGCATTCAAGTGACTGCACAGTTGGCATGTGCTATTGGGCACCCTACCTATGTTGATTTGCAAGGTGAGCTTCGCTAAGTCACTTCTGCTCAAGGCTAACAGAAAACTGCCAAAGTTTGCTGGGGAACTAGCACCTCCTGTGTAGAGCACAAGAGAGCATGCTGTCACGGAGTAGTTTTGTAAAAGAAGGAAATGCTGCCCACTCATTAGAGCAGGATATGCAAGAGCAGGCTGCTGGGGTCTAGTCATAACTGGGGAAAGGGGTCTAGGGTTGAGAACAGGTAAGATTTGAAGTCTGAACCCCTGGGTTCTATTCACAGCTACAGGCAAGTCTGTTAGGTACCTAAGAGCTGCTGGGTCCTTTAGCCAGCTCTGGCACTTGCTCCATGCTCTTGGATAAGTCATCTCTGTAACTTGGACACGATATTACTGACCTTGTCCCAGGGCTAAGATCCTTGGAAGACTGCAGGAGCATGAGGTGTCGGATTCAGTTTTAGTTGGAAACAGCTTGATGATGATCCAGGAACATCCAACACAGAATTAACCTTGTATCCTGCTGACTTGAAAGGGCTAGGGCCAATCTACCACAAGCCCACTGTGTCTTCAATAAAAACTGGAGAAGACAGGGTCCAGAGCACCAGCAAGCAGCACATTTACCACCCCTCCTCCCATGTAGTGACTCTTCTGCCTAGAGAAGACTTATAGCACCTATACTTCAGCATGCTAGAATTTTCCCCCCTTGAGATGGTACATGTGGAAGAATGACCCTATCTACATCCCTAGCAAAAGCAAAAACCACCTACAGCAGGAAATAATGTAGCAGCAGATAGTCCCAGTGGCATGGGAATGGACTGCCTTGTTAACACCTTGTTTGAGAGATACTACACCCCTACTGGATCAGATTCATCCTGGTTCCTTGTCTTGGCAGCAGCTGGGAGATCATACCCCAACCACCAGGCTGTAGCCTGCTAATCACCATGACAAACAAACCACTACCAGAGGAGGGTTCCATTAATGGAACTGGCTTCCTATACCATGCATCTTGTGGCTGCGCTCAGGTCTATTTGTATGCCCGGCTGCCTGTGTGTCAATTCACCAACTGTTGCCAAGGAAAAGGAGGCAGAGAAAGCCCTGAAGCATGCTGTAGGTTAACAGGGTGAGCTGTAGGCCAAACCCGACATAGGACTTTTGCCAGAAACTGACAGTACTACCCATCATCTTTACGCTTTTATATAGTTTCACCAAGCCCTTGTTAGCACTTCAGACCCAAATCCAGAACCAGGCTGGCACATTAGGTCAGACAAGTTTAAGGCATGTCCAGCAGTTATCTTTTGCACACCTTTGCCATGACTGACAAGCAACATATCTTGGGGGTCCTACAAGTCCTTTTCTGTGACATTGTGGATACCATTAGCCATTATACTAGCACCAGAGGGGAGAAAAAGAATTAGCCACATCACACCACCAAAATGAAAACAGTAGGAAATATTTGTTACCATTAACTCAGAAAAGAAGTGCTTTAAAGACTAACAAAAATATGTGGATAGTATCATGAGCTTTTGTGGGCATAACCCACTTCTTCAGATGACCGGAGACTTTGACATGGTGCTCACTCAACCCTGTTCTGCAAGAGAAAGGCTAAAGTAACAGGGTTGATTCTAGGAGACACAGGAAAATAGTACCATTAAGAACATTTAAGGGTTGGAACCTTTTGGGTCAGGGCCACTGACCCACAGGAGGAAGAAAAAAAAAAAAAAAGTCAGAGACCTCACAAATCAGAAGCTTCTGAAGAGAAACGCTCCCCCCCCCCATGCATGAAAGACATAAATGGTGTGGTCCAACCCTGCAGATGGGTGGCTGGAATGCCATCACAGACTTCCCCCATGCGAAGCTTTTGGGGCTGGCTCTAGGCAATCCAGGACTGAGGTTCCCCACCCCGAATATATTTTTGAACTGCAAGTTCAACTTGATTCAAGTCATTAACTCTTGCATTATTCCTCTCCCAGGCATTGTGAAATGGGCAGAACACAATATGGCCATGAAGACTCTGTATTGCAATTTGCTTTTTGTAAAGTTATTTTGCTCCCCAAAGCTAGTTTCAAGTTTCAGGGAACTAGCCACCAATGCAAGTGTCAGAATTTTGAGGAAAGGGAAGGAAGAACTATTAAAAAACAAACTTAATTTTATTATGTAAAAACTTTTAACTTTTATAAAAAGTTTATAAAGCAAGTACAATGCATGATTGCAGAAATCCACCTTCCTGCAAAAAGGTACAAACATTATACTCTATTATAGAGTTCAACAATAAACATGAGGCAACAGCCCCAGAACAGCTGTTTTGAAGTTCTTGTTCGCATTACCCCCTACCCAGCCCCCTTTGATTTAAAAAAAAAAGTCACACTATAATCCAAAATATACATACAACTGCATCTCTGCAAGTCTGTTTTAAAAGCATGTTGTGGTCTCATTTATAGCCAGCCACATTTTTAAAGAGATCTATATAATGACTGGGGAACCAGCCTAACACACGGGATTTTACTAACACAGATCTTACAGCAGTGCAGATAAGTCTGAAGTCCCCAGTTTTTCTTGCTGTTGTGCAATGAGGCGGTTAAATTCAAATGTTCAATCAGATCCACTTAGTTGGGGGATGGAGGGGCGGAATCAAGTCTTCTTTCCTGGCCTGTTGAGTTTTATTTTCAGGCAAGAGAAGCAGAGTGGGAAGTGGAAACAGTTACTAAAAAACCAACCAAGCATCCAATGCCTTGTGCCATATGCTCCAGACACAATATCTTGAAGATAAAGGCTGAGGTCCCTCCATTATTGGAATGCATGGGGTTAAAGTCTGATCCTTTTCAAGTCAAGGTCTCTCTGCTCTTTTCTTCCTTGGAGAAAACCAAGTGTTGTGATCCCACACCTGCAGTCTGAATAGGAGTGGAGGGGAGGGGGTGGGGGATGAGAGAGAAAGAGACATGTCAGTTTCAGAGCAGATCAGAGGCAGGTCTGCATTCTGCAGACATCCTGGCGCCAGAGAGGAAACTTCTATTTACCTCCAGCTGATAAGGAATCAGGAACCAACACTCATGCTGGATGTTTGCTAATTGGCACCAAAGGGGGGGGGGGGGGAAAAAGAGACAAGCCCTTCTGTTTCTAACTCTCCACAGATGGGTCTAAAATTACAGATTAAAAGCGAGGGAGGCATGGGGGGGGGGGGGGGGCGCTTCCTGCCTGAAAACATTTTCTTCTCTTTTTTGGTTTAAAAAAAGCCTCTTGATTCTCCTAATTCCAACAGGACTGTCTAAACCAGCTGCAGAGTTGGCGCTGAAAAGAATGACATTGAAACAATCATGCCTCCATTTGCAGGAGATGCAAAGAGGCTGCGACGCGGGCAGGAGTGACAATAGCTTTGGAGCGCGCTGCACATCAGGCCACTCACTACGACTGCTGTCCCGGTTTGCAATGAAGGGGAGCGGAAAAATAATTAAAAAAACCCACCCGGCCACGGCTGGGGCAGAAGCCGCTCAGGGCACGTTCCCGGTGACAAGGGGAGCTGGGCTGGGACGCGCGTGTTCGAGTCTTACCTGGTGGGGAGGAGACATTAATGGCACAAGCGCCTCTCGTCTTTCGAGCACAGTTCGGAGGCGAATTCAGCGGCCTGCAGAAAGAGAGAGAAGCGGCGTTTTAAGGGATGGTTTTTCCCGGCGGGGCGGGAGGAGGGAGCCAACAGCAGGCCAGGCTGCGAGCACAGGGCTCTAGCCGGCTGGGGAGAGGCGCCCTCCCGGAGCCCTTTCCCCAGGGGCGCCCCGCTCTTACCTTGCGGGAGAGGAGGGAGGTGTCGGAGGACGAGTCCTGGCCCTTCGCCTGCTCCTCCAGCACGATCTGCAGGTCGAAGATGTAGTCGATGACGTGCTGCAGGATTTCCACCTGGCTCAGCTTGCTGCCCTGCGGGATGCCCGGCACCAGCTCGCGCAGCTTGGAGTAGCAATCGTTCATATCGTACAGCAGGCTCATGGGCTCCTCCAGAGCCGGGCTCTTGTTGTGGCTGCCCCGGGCGATGGCCAGGCTCTGGTCCGACAGGCAGCACACCGCTTCGTAGCAGCTCCTGACGGACCGCACCGGGCTGATGGCTTTCATGGTCAGGCTGGGCTGGGGATGCCGGCGTCTCGGGAGCGCAAATCCCCCTCCCCCAGCTGCCTCGCGCTGCCACCCCCGACTGCTCCGTGCGACGCGCTGCTAGCGACTCGGCCCCTCTGGCCTTTTATAAGCCTGCAGGAGCCCCGCCCCTTTCTATGCAAACGAGCCGCGCCGCTTTCCACGCCCCCTCCTTCTCCCTCTGGTGACAGTCGGTGCAAATGTGGGATTGAGCATTTACAAGCTGGTTAAATGGCAAAGCAGGTTTCCATTGGCTTTGGCTGACACCAAAGAGCAGAGGACATGAAAGGAATGAGGAAGCTCTGATTACAAATGGGGCGGGCCTAGCTATCAAACAAACCTTCCCCCTTTCTCCCCCTTTTGTTACTCAAGTAAAACGCTTTAAAATTCAAAGTCTAGTTCCTATTGCCCCTTCCAGAGTTTTTTTTTTCCAGTCCCCTTTAAATAACAAAAACAAACAAACAAAAAAAAAGCAGCAGCTTTGGATGGAAAAGACAAATCTCGTCTCCGCTTTAAAAGTGCATGTTTGCAAAGCACATTCCCATGATGCAACCCCTAAACCTTCAGAACCCACAAAAGCCATAAATCCCCCAACAGCAGAGAAAAATGTTTTAGTTTTTTTTTTCAGGGGGATCTTGTAAGAAATTAGTGGCGCCTTGTTCCTCAATTTGCTGCTCATATGACCTCCAGACTTTCTGGCGTCAGGAATTATCTTGTGACCAGAAAAAAAATTAATTGCGGTAAAGCTGAGGTTACATGGAGAAAACAGATTTGGGTCAGCAACTCTGACTGTAGAAACATTTTTTTAGGGGGTGGGATTTTATAAATATAAATATATATATATGTTTATTTTATTTGAAACAACAGGAACAGGATAAAAATCCAAGTGTGAATACATTCTACTGGCATAGTTACATCGGTTTAACTAAAAGAAATTTTTTTGGATGAGTGGGTCCAACTTTTGAGGTGCAGACAAGACCCATTTTACTTGGGGCCTTATCTCACCATTATTTGGTCATAAATCCAGAGTAACTCCACTTAGGTCAATGTCAGAGCAGAATCAGGCCCAATAAAACAGTTTTGGTGGAGGAGATGGTATAAAGTTATATTTAATATTTTAACTTGATTTTTAAAATCAGTCTTGAATGGGCCGTGTGCTATAAATTATTGACCTCAAGCCTGGAGATTTTTCCAAGAGCCAGCTTTTTATTTTGGAATGTGTTTTGATTATTTGTGAGTGAAACAAGGAGAGTGGGCAACTGCTTTGGAAATAATACTTTATGGCCCATGACAATGGTGTATGGCATTTGATTTTCCCCCTAGCCTATTACTGGTTTCCTAAATCCCTTGCTTGCTATTTCTGTTAATACTACTTCTTAAACTGTATTATTTCAGGGGCTGTGGGGGAGGCAAGGGCACCTGGAGTAAATTATGCCTGCCCACAAGTACAATTTACTCCAGATCTGCCCAAACCCTAGGTTGTGTGTATGTTTTTCCAAAAAAACAAAACATGCTGTATTTTTTTGGCTTTTCTCTTTTCTGCTTTCACATTTAGCTAGATTTGGAAAAAGCACTTCCCCAATCCCCTTGTGTATACAATGCTAACCATAGTCAATTTCCATGTATTTAAGCAGTCTGTATCTCACAATAAGGGTTTTTATATTTATTTTTATTTAATTTGGGGGCTAGTTTAGTGAAATGGAAAAGCTATGTACATGATTCATTCCTTCAAGACCTAAGATTGCGCATTACTGAATCTTTTAAAAAATAGTTTTTTGGTAACCCCAGTATTTTCTCCTCCTTCTTCCTCCTCCTCTGCCCGTGCCAGTTCTCACTCCTTTGAGAGTAAGGAGACTCCCTAATTTTGGATTCATTTTGAAGCCTTTTAAAGAAACCTCTCTCCTGAGAAAATAATTGAAATGAGATATTTTCAACCCTCACTCCAAACTGTTGGGAAATCTTCATTCAAATGGTGGCAACAGGAGAAGTAACCTGAACTTAATGGGGTATTTTTTTAAATAATCTTTAGCCTATTTTTCAGAATTTGGGTTATTGGCCTGGAATATCCCAAGTGTGTTATTTTTCTAATAATGTTTTTTATTATTTCAATTTTTTGTAGCACTCCTGTACCTCAGAATCAGGCCTTGCACCTACTAAAAGGTGTTTTCCAGCTCTGCCACCCAACTCATCCTTGTGCTTTTTTTCATTACCCTCTGCAACATTCCATCTTTAACCCTATTTTTTTCTTGTTCCACAAACTGAGCGATTGCATTGGAATATCCCCAAGGCTGATTTTTCAAATAACTTTTTTTTATGGCAAAGATTCTCTGTGTGCAACATGTTTGGCTGTTTGGACAGGCAGCCCCGAAGCATCCCTGAACTTTCTGTTCCCACTCTTGCTCTCTACTCCCCCCCACCCCGTCCCCCCAGTCCTCCTTGCATTTTTTATTTTTATGAAAGGATGTCATTAAGGCTTTTGTTTGAACTGTTTTTGTTTAAGAACTTTTCTCACAATCCTATTTTTTGTTGAGGAATCTGCTCCCTTTGCCCAGCTGTGTCCCTCTCCCTCCAGCTGTGTTGATCTAACTCTCAGCTCCAGACAGCCTGGCGCCAGCCTTGTGAACGTCATGCATTCACACAGGGATGCGTGGCCAAGGCAACCTTTCCGCCGCCATAGCCACCGAACTGGAACCGCACAGCCCAGCCAATGAGAGGCCGGGGAGGTGCTTCAGCGTTCGAAGGGGCGTGGCCTCGCTGGGTAGAATATAGAGCCTTGAGTAGCAAAGTTAGCTTAGTTTCTGGGAATGTGCTAACATTTTTGCATAAGGCTGTTTCCTTTTTTTTTTCTCAACTACAATTTGGTGGGGCTGGATCGTTTCTGGCCTTTTCTGGGAACTGATTCCCATTGAAAGCCAAGAATCAGAATCTTATTATCACTCACAATTTAGGCCAGTTGGGGAGTCATGAAGTCAGTTCTTTTGGCTCAACGCAGCGTTCTGTCTCCCCCCCACACACACACACATTCCCCCCCGGAAAGCTTTGGAGTGCCACGATTTTTATGTTGAGAATGACCTGTGCAGTGTGTGTTTTATTAATATAAATGGGTGGGTTTAGAACTGTGCTTTTTCCTGAGTGCAAACTTTTAACAACAAGTCCCATAAAGCTCATGATAGTGACTGGTGTCTCAGGCTCTTTTTATTCAGCTGGATTTATTTGTAAAGGGAGAAAGTCAGGGAACAGCATCCCCTCCCAAACGATCTTTTCTCCAATTCTAAACGATCACTTCTCAGCCACACAACAATCCCTTCCTCCACCCTTCCCCATTCCCTTTGACTGGTTAGTTGCTTACATCTATTGCAATTTGCATCAGTTCTGTAACTTTGAGGATTTTTCTGTGGCTTGCTTCTCTAGGAATTTCTCACATAAATGGGTGCCAAATGTGCCCATGAGAAGTTTTGTTAAGATCAAACCTTTAATAAACTGAACAAAATAGGGAGATGTCAGGATAAGAAACAGAGTAAAAGTTCTGGTTCTCATCATGTATTTTGGAGTAGGAGAAAAGGAGACTAGGACTGATGATTGGAAGACTGAGATGGCAGTTGCCTGTAGTCAATGTATCATACTGACCTAACCTCAAGCTGTTAGACACTGGACTTCAGGGGATTTTCTTAGGGCTCCATAATCTTGAGGATTCCTGGCAGCATTGCATGCGTGAAAGTGATTTAGAATAGAAGAGAGGACAGAGATATATGCCCAAGCAAATTACAAGGAAGACAGTTCTTCTCCAGTGGTCATCTGGATTCACTTTCTGAACAAGGGCTGGGCTCAAATCCTGTCCCAAATCTTTTGGGACCGGCATTTCTGTTCCCTTATTCACAATCATAACAAGAAAAAAAACTGGTGAAGCAATCTCACTGGAGCCCTGCTTGAGGAAGGCATTTAAGCACATGCTTAACTTTAAGTTTGTGCTTATATCCAATTTTTTGCTTTTAATTGTTTGTGCTTGTGGGCCTGGGACAAATTTATTAATCAATGGATTTTAAAGCCCGGGGGGGGGGGGGGAATTAGAGCAGCTGGTTAAGAAATAAGCAGTGGTTTCTTAAATATGCTGTTGAATTCTGTTCTCAATGGATCCCATTTTTCATCTGACCATAGGCAAAACAACTGGCATGCAATATGTCCCAGGGGTGGGGAAAATAACATATGGAGCTAGATTCACATGCAACACTGGTAGGTTTGGCTACATCTACACAAGTAACATTTGGTAATTATGCTCACATGTTAAGGTCCCGATTCATCAAAGCATTTATGCACATGCTTAAGCCCATCCCTATACAGCATAGGGCTTTGGCCCATTGAAATGATGAAAGGTCTAGGGAACATGACCTGTGAAGGAAGACTGAAAGAATTGGGCTTGTTTAGTTTGGAAAGGAGAAGACTGAGAGGGGACATGAGAGCGGTTTTCAGGTATCTAAAAGGGTGTCTCAGGGAGGAGGGAGAAAAATTGTTCTCCTTAGCCTCTGAGGATAGGACAAGAAGCAATGGGTTTAAACTGTAGCAAGGGAGATTTAAGTTGGACATCCGGAAAAACTTCCTGTCAGGGTGATTAAACACTGGAATAAGTTGCCTGGGGATGTTGTGGAATCTCCATCCCTGGAGATATTTAGAAGCAGGTTAGATAGACATCTCTCAGGGATGGTCTAGATGGTACTGGGTCCGGCCATGAGGGCAGAGGACTGGACTCAATGATCTCTCAAGGTCCCTTCCAGTTCTAGTGTTCTGTGATTCTATGAAATAAATGGGTTTAAAGCACATGCTGTGCTGAATAGTGATGGATTAGTAAATCAGGCCCTAAATGCCAGAAAGCAAATTAGTAGCTGAGCAAGGCACAGAACCCAGGTGATCTGACAGTCAGTCTTGGACTGTTACTGGGCAATGCTACCGGTGTAAATAAGGTATTTGACATCTTTTAGGATATCTGTCACAACAACCTACTGCTTCCTCTAATCATAAGGTGATCTGGAGAAACTAACACTTAAAAAGTCTCGGTCAGCATCAACAGGCCTGTCTTGCACTACTGTATTTTTTAATCAAAATTGCCCTGGGAGCTTTTGCAATCTTTCAACCTGACAGAGCATCTTAAATTCCAGAATCAAAACCAACCAGAAGTCCTGTGGCACCTTAGGGACTCAGGGTATGTCTACACTACCACCCTAGTTCGAACTAGGGTGGTTAATGTAGGCAACTGGAGTTGCAAATGAAGCCCAGGATTTGAATTTCCCGGGCTTCATTTGCATATTGCCGGGTGCCGCCATTTTTAAATGCCGGCTAGTTCGGACTCTGTGCCTGCGGCTACACGCGGCACGGACTAGGTAGTTCGGATTAGGCTTCCTATTCCGAACTACCTGTACCTCGAACGAGGTGTACAGGTAGTTCGGAATAGGAAGCCTAATCCGAACTACCTAGTCCGTGCCGTGTGTAGCCGCGGGCACGGAGTCCGAACTAGCTGGCATTTAAAAATGGCGGCGCCCGGCAATATGCAAATGAAGCCCGGGAAATTCAAATCCCGGGCTTCATTTGCAACTCCGGTTGCCTACATTAACCACCCTAGTTCGAACTAGGGTGGTAGTGCAGACAGACCCTAACAGATTTATTAGGACATAACCTTTGGTGGGTAAAACACGAAGGTGCCACAGGACTCCTCATTGTTTTTGCAGATCCAGACTGCCACGGCGACCCCTCTGAGCCTGAAATCCCAGGGTTCTCTACCAGTTGTTCTAAGAGCACAATCAACTCGAGCAGGCTGGTGCTGCATGGGTGCTGCACCCACGATGCTCATTTCCCAGTCAGCTCAGGCCATGGGAACTTTTCCATTGTTGGATCGAGCCCTGAGAGAAGTGTCTCTTTTGCTTTCTTTGCCAAGGAGGACGTTAGTTCATGTTTCGACCCGGTTGCTTCATGCAGCCTTTCTTTGGAAAACCAGAGTGAAGGAAGAAGCCAGGAGCAATGCTTGGGGAGTGATTATTCTTATACTCACTGGCTAATAATTTGCATAGAGGATATCGTCCACCCAGACCAGGCTCCATGTGGTGTGATTGCTGCTGCCATGGCTAGTCTTGCAGGGCAGAGAGGAATGGATTCTTCTCTCAGCTGCCTGGGCATAAATCCAGAGTAACTCCACTCAGGGGCAGATGACAGTTTTGCGGGGCCCAGGGCAGCACAATATCGTGGGGCCCCCCCTTTGGAGAAAAAATAGAAAAAAGGGGTCCCCCCCCATGCCCACTCCTCCAGTAGCCCCACACTGATCATGTGAGCTACCCCGTCCTCATCCCCTCTCCTAACACCTCCCTCTACACATCTGCCCTCTCTCTCTTCTGGTGCTGGTCCCTCCCCTGCAGGTGTCTGCCCTTCTGCTTCACCCCCAGAATCCCCTGGCACCTGCACCTTCCCTTACCCCTGCATCCTCCTGGTGCCTCCCCCTTCCCTCATTGCCCCTGCGCCCTTTGCCCTGTTTTTCCCTGATGCCCACCCCCTCACCACCCTCTGCCCCCATGCTTTCACACATGCCTTGCTCCATCCCTGCCTTCCTCATGCCCACCCTTCCTTTCAAGCCCTCCCCCCTGTAGCCCTCAATGCCCTTACCCTCTCCTCTCCCAGCATCACCCTGTCCCCCTTCCCACTGACACCTCCTCTCCTGCCCTTTTCCTCATTGTCTGCACTTGGCCCCCTGGCATTTGTCTCTCCTCCCCTTTCTTCTCCTGACCTGCCCCCCTCCACTGAGCACAAGCCCCTTCCTCTGCCATTCACCTTCTGCCTTCCAGTGTGCAGGGCAGCTGCGACCCCGGCCCAGGCTCCAGGCCACGTGCCGAACCGAGCAGTGCAACGCTGGGCTGCGTGGTTTTGAAGTCCCTGGCCGTGACGCCACGCCACGCCCAGGCGTCTCCCCTCTCAGCTGTTGCACGGCGTTTCAGCACACCGCACATGCGCTCCCTCGGCCCCACGTGGCCCGTACTGGCCAGCGCTGGGGATTTTCGAAAGTGCGGGGCTGCAGCGCCCCGCCACAATCCCCCGCCTCCTCCAGCAGCCGCCAGCTGACCCTTTAGCGGACGGCCCACCGGGAAATTCCCGGTATCCTGCTGGGCCAATCCGTCCCTGGCGCTGGCGCGGGGCCTATTGAAGCGCGGGGTCCGGGACAGCCGCCCCGCTCGCCCTGCCCTATATCTGCCGCTGACTCCACTTTGTGTAACTGACAGAGGGCCTTTCATCACCCGCCTGGCTACGATTACATTGTTTAAACAAATGTGTTGCAATGGTAGAAAAAAAATGTGTGTGTCTCAAAACTGTAGGTACTGGGGGTACTTATAATTTATTTTTTTAAAGGGGTACTTTATAAAAACAAAGGTTGAGAAACACTGTTCTGCAGCACCTTAGAGACTACTGAAACATGTAGATGGATCGTGAGCTTTCTTGGGCACAACCCACTTCTTCAGATGAATGGAGTTATTAAAAGTCCAGTTTCTGAATAAATAGGGGATGGGGGGGAGAGAAGGAAAAAGAAGGCAAAAAATAAAAAAGGGGGGAAAGAAATAGTCAATTAGAGTGTCCATGCTGCACTATTTCTATCTTCTTTTTTTCCCTTCTTTTTCCTTCTCTCCCCATCCCCCATCCCCTGTTTATTTAGAAACTGGACCTTTAATAACTCCATTTATCTGAAGAAGTAGGTTGTGCCCATGAAAGCTCATGATCCCATCTCCAGGTTGTGCTGGTCTCTAAGGTGCTGCAAGACTAGTTGTTGTGTTTTAAGTTTTTCCCGTTACAGACTAACTCGGTTCCCCCTCTGAAGCTCAAGGAAATGTAGTTTTTCAAATCCAAGAACTGACCAACCTATGGGACTCATTGATACACCCAAGAACGAGCTGAGGAGGATTAATAAAATCACTCAGGATTTCCATAGGCAAGAAGAGCTCCATCCACAATAGGATATCTATTTATAAGAGTATAAGCATTCAGATTTTACAGCATGAGCCAACCATGGACTGGCATTAGGGAGGTATTTCCCATATGGAAAGAAGGTTGCAAAATTGTGTCTGTGGATTTCACATGTTCCTCTAAAGCAGGGTCACCAAGTCTTCCTGAATTGTCAAAATGAGTCCCCATCTGGAAAAGGTTGGGAACCGCTGCTCTAAAGCATCTGGTACCCACCACTGCCAATGATGGGATATTGATATGGATGGATATTGATTTGGGAATTCAGATTTTCCTAGTTCAGCAGGTCCACTCCTGTGGCTAGTTCCACAGGGTGCAGGGACAATCATAACAGAAGATATTTGTGGCGGCTGGAATGGGAAGTCAGACTTACATTTCAGAGCCTACAGCAAGGTTTGGTTCAGATTCTGTTCAAGGGATGAGCCAAAGCTTGCGGGGAAAAAGACGTCTTATGTTTCTAAATCCATTTGTCTTTCCCAAACCAAAGCAGCTTTGGCAAGTGGGAAAGGCACAGGACGCCAAGTTGAGAATAGTTCTAGTCCTACCAATAAGTGGCTGTGTGAGCCTGCCCGAGTCACTCCATAGTCCCATGCCCTCAGTTTCCCCCAAGGGATAACAATACTGGCCTAACTCCCAGGGATGCTGAGAGTCTTAACTCACAACTAGTCACAGTCAACTTGTAGAACTGCTTGACAGAGGATGGTGTGAAGGTCAAGACTATAACAGGGTTCAAAAAGGAACAAGACAAGTTCATGGAGGATAGGCCCATCAGTAGCTATTAGACGGGATGAGAAGGGTTGGTGGCCCTAGTCTCTATCGCCAGAAGCTGGGAATGGGTGACAAATCAATTGACGATCCCTTTTCTCTTCATTCCCTCTGGGGCACCTGCTATTGGCCACTGTAGGCAGACAGGACACTGGGCTAGATGGACCTTTGCCCTGACCCAGTCTGGCAGTTCTTATTGCTAATATGAGCATGCCCAGAGAATGCCACAGGCAGACAAAGCACAGTGTCCATAACAAATGTCCTTCATGTGACAAACCCCAACATTGCCTAGAGATTCCAACCAAGGCTGAGGCCCCATCCTGCCACATACTCTACAGACAGGTTGCAAGAGACAGTCCCCATCCCAGGGAGCTCACAACCCATCCAGACAAGACAGACTAAGGAGTGTATCCGAGGTCACACTGCAGGCCAGCGGACAAGTTAGGAGCAGATGCCAGGTCTCCTGGGAGCCCGAAGGGTGCTGTAGCCATTCTGCCACATTGCCTTGAACAGGAGACACAAGTACAGGATGCTCCTTTCCCTTCCTGTTTCCTCGTCAGAGATACATTGGAACGGAGCAGCAAAGGCTGCCCTTGCCTGATGGCAGCCTGCCCTTGGCTTGGTTTGCCAAGCCCCCCGGTTCCTTTGAGAAAGGTTGGGCCTGATGCTCTGCACAATTACACTGGTGAATCCTTCCTGGCGTGAGCGGCGTTCCTCTCTGCTTGCTCCTGTGTGAGTGAGAGGTGAATCTAGCCCTGCGCCTGCCTTGGTGATTTATGTTCCTGCCTTAAAGCCTTCCTGTGTCGCTGTCAGTGCCTGTCATCAGCCCCCACGCTTTGCCCCACTCAGCTTCTTTGTCCTCAGACAACGTGTGGACCCCGCAAGAAGCCAACAAACACCCAGGCCAGATAAAAGATAACCGGCCGGGGATAGAGATCTCTGGAGTCTGTTAGTGGGCGGTGTCCTCCTCGCAACCTGCCGCAGTGTAAACACCCTGTGGCACCAGGCAGGGTTTACCTGTTCTCGGATAGCTCAGGTGGCTGGGAGCAGGGTCAGCTTTTCACGTGGAGGTCATCGCTCCAAATCTGGCTCAGGTTAGTACGGATGGAAATTGGACGCCGGTGGCCTGTGTGCTAAGAGTTGGGGGGCCCAGATCCCAGCAGATCAGGCTATGTCACACAAGCTGCCAAGCTGCCTCCCCCCCCTCCACCTCCACTGTAGCTGGACAAAGGACTGAATGGGCTGATCCATCCAGTGCTCTCTCTTCTCCCTTAGGGGTGGTCCATGAGGGAGCACAGGCAGCTTTGATTGCTGCTGTGAATCAACAATGGGCAACTTTGGTCTCTTAGCTTTACAAAGGACACAGAAGATCTGGGCTCACCTGTCCCCATCTACCACAAACAGCCACAGGAACCCCAGGTCTGTGTCAGCCCCCAGCGCTGAGAAACCCAGAGCAGCCTGGCCAGGTACAGGCGGTTTCAAGAAAGCCCCAGCAGGCAGATTGTTCAGAGAGGGGATTAATCCCTAGCAGATATGTCCCCAAGCACACACCCCCTCTCCTCCCACTACTGCTGTGACCTGTACAGAACTAGAGGCGTGGACAATCCAGGGACACAGAGCCCAATTCTCTTCCTATTTACTAGGGTCACTGAGAGCAGAATCACGGCCATTGGCTAAACCAGAGTGACTCCTGATTTACCCAGGGTGAGCCATGTAAGAATCAGACCCACACGGTGCCTGTGTGCGTACCTGGGGCTTGATGTAGCTATGCAGTCTCCTAACTTCAACTGATTTCAGTTAGCTCATTTTCACACAGGGTTGTCTCTTGCTGCCTTTGTTGGGTTTCCAGGTGAAGGAGGAAAGCCAGGAACAAGAATTGGGGCATGGTTGTTCTTAGCTCACTGGCTAATGACTTGCATGGGGTGTCTCCGACTCCACCCAGACTAGGCTCCGTTCAGTGAGTGCTGCTGCCAGGACCAGCCTTGCGGACACAGAACACAGAGGTATGGATTCTTCTCTCAGCTGCCTGGGTGTAAATCTGGAGGAACCCCACTCTGGGTAACAGACAGCAGAACCCGGCACAGGGACACCACGCAACGCAGCCAGCAGAGCTTATCCAATCTCCCATGGCCAACCTGTGTCCAAAGGAAGCCAAACGCCGCCCGGTAGCCTCTGCAAATGGAGGTAAAGCCGACCTGGCTCCCTGCTGAGTGCAGCCCTGGCACATTAAGAGCCTTGTCCTGGACGGACGCTTCCTTTAGAAATAAGGCAGCCTGGCCTAGTGGGAAAGCTACAAGACTGAGACTCAGGAGGGATGGGCCCAGTTTGCTGCGCTGCAGTTTTGGGCTGGCTGAGTTTGGGCAACTTTCCGGGAGGTTAGGAGCCTCCTAGCTAATCAGCAGTGCCATGCTGTGTCATTTTGGGACGTGAGGACAGGCACGATGTACACAAGCCACGAGAAGTCATTCTTCTGCTCTACTGCATCCTCATTAGGCCTCAGCTGGAGTGTTGGCTCCAGAGCTGAGTGCCACACTTCAGGAAAGATGCGGAGAAACTGGAGAGGGTCCCGAGAAGAGCACCACAAATGGTGGAAGGTCTAACGCATGACCTGCGAGGGAAGACTGAATGAATTAGGCTTGTTTAGTCTGGAGAAGAGAAGACTGAGAGGGGACCTGGCAGCAGCTTTCAAAGTTTATAAAACGTTGTGACAAGGAGCAGGTAGACAAATGGTTCTTTTTCACCTCTGAGGATAGGACAAGAAGCAATGGACTTAAATTGCAGCAAGGGAGGCTTAGGTTGGACATTAGGAAAAACTTCCTAACTGTCAGGATGGTTAAACACTGGAATAAATTGCCTAGGGAGGTTGTGGAATCTCCATCTCTGGAGATATTTAAGAGCAGGTTAGACAGACACCTGTCAGGGATGGTCTAGTGGTGGGGAAACCTGTATCCAACTGGGGTTCCACCTGTGGCCCAGGGACCCCCGTTCTGCCTCCCTTTCCCAGGGGCCTCTCATGCACTGGGGCACCGGAGCCCCACACCCTCTACTCCTCCCAGCACTTTCGGCACCCGCAAATCACATGCTTCACGCTCTGTCCCGTTCCTCCTGTCTCTCCCAGGGCTTGAACAGCCACAAACAGCTGATTTGCAGCATTCCAGCTGGGGGCGGGGGGACAGGACGGAGCACGAATCATGTGATTTGTGTGCTCCAAAAGTGGTGGGAGCACAGGAGAGGAGTAGAAAGTGTGGGGCTTCAGTGCCCCAGAGCACGAGAGACATATGGAGGGGTCAGGAGGGCTACAGGTGGAACCCCAGTGGGTTGCCTGTTGCTGTGGTCCACTGCGGGGAAGGGGGCCACTCTTGTGATCCACTCTGTCTTTTTGCTTGCCCATTGATGGCCTAGATAATACTTAGTCCTGCCATGAGCTCTGGGGACAGGACTAGACGGCCTCTTGATGTTCCTTCCAGTCCAACAAGTCTAGACCTTTTTGGATCTGGCTTAAGTGTTTTGCAGGAAGTTGGAGAGAGGGGTAAAGGGTCGCCTCTTCGTGGCAAGTTTTTTGGAAAATGTCTGTCCTCAGCTGCACATTGGTGCATTCCACAAGCAAAGACCATGGGCCTAACCCGCCAGCCCCTTACAGACTGGCCTCATTCACCTCACAGGAAGGAGGAGTCCTTCTGGGAGTAAGTGTTGCAGGCTCTGTCCCTTTGCTCTTTAGAGATGTCTTCATCTGCCACGGAAGGTCTCCAGCATGGAGATGAAATGCAGGAAGTGTGTGGAAATCCCGTCCTCTCCTCTTCCACCTCCAACTCCCATTTCCTCCCAACCTCCCCGTAATGGGGTGAAGCTAAGAGGGGGACCCACTGATAATGGCGAGGGAGGGGGAGCGATCAAAGTCACAGCTGATTCCTGTTTGTCAGTTCCAGGAAACAGAATAAGGAAGATGCAGAGGGCTGGAATTCAGGCCTCTCAAGGTACCTCCCAGTTACCAGGTTAGCTTGTAATCTCTACAAGGCAAGATCCATCTCCTTGTTCTGTGTTTGTACAGTACCTAGCACCTTGGAGTACTGGCCTAAGGTGGCAACTACTAGACCCCAGGAACAAGGGATAGGCAGGGTCTGATCTGTCAGCTGGCCACAGCTTTTGATTGTGGATTGTTATTTTATCCTTGCAAATTCCTAACAGACAGTGGTGGGAAAGCTGGGAGCATCATGCAGCCTGAACCTGGAACCTGTGCAGGATCACTCCACAGTTTTCTCCAGACCTTTGCCCAGTCTAGTTTCAAAGGACTGATTATTAACTGCTACGTCTGCTACACATTCTCCGAGAAGCCTTGTTGTCCCTGCCGTGGGCCAAGAATCTGGCAGCAGCAGGGACAAGGGCCGGAATAATTCAACAGACCACATTGCTCACGGGACCAGTAAAGCCAGGGATCATGTCCCCAGCAGGTGAACTGGCATCTGCTCTGCCAGACAGCCTGGTTTGTGTTGAGGGCAGCTGCTCTCTGTTTGCAGCCGCGAAAACCCAGCCCCAACTCTGCTTCTTTCCTCTGTTGCATTCTATGAATTGTTGCCCTCCGGGGCAAAAGACCCTTGGGGGGAATGCAAGGCGAGCAATAGAAGATGGGTAGCATTGGGATTCAGATCTAGGGGCAATAAAACAAGGACCTAACAGGTCCATAGCTAGAGAAAAACAGATGATAGTCCCCTTCCTACAGGAGCCAGTCCTGCTTCTATTGCATGTATTACAGAAGCGCCTAGAAGTCCCAGCCGTCACATCGATCAGGTTCTGTCATGTAGTGAGACGATCCCTGCCCCAAAGAGCATACAGCCGATAGAACTTCAAGAGAATGGATGGGGAAACTGAGGCACGAAGCAGCCATGTGACTCGATCACACAGGAGGTCAGTTTCAGAGCTGGGATGAAAACACTGGTGTCCTGACAGGTCCCGGTTCACTAGACCACACAGCTTCCCTGGGTCAGAGGTTTTCCTCTCCTGAAAAGAACTCCAGTCATCTTTTCTCACATGCACCTGAGGCCAGGTCTGCACTACAGGAGAAAGACTAGCGCTAAGATCTGCAACTCCAGCTTTGAGAACAGCGTAGCTGGAGTTATTGATTGAATTTCTCTGGCGTCCTCGCTACAGGAGGTTGGGGGGTGGAGGGAAGGGAACACTCCCGTCAATTTCCCTCTCTCTTCTCCACTTGGTGGAGTACCCAGCCGATTTAGCGGGTCTCACAAGGGCAGGGTAGAACCCCTGAAGTATTCACAGAGCGACCATGCCGTTAGTGTCTGAGCACATCACAATCTTCAGCATGTGTATCGCCGCCCCTGTGAGCAGGTCTGGGCTGTTCTCCTCATTGGACCAATAGGTGCAGAGGGACAGAGGCTGAGCAACTTGCCCACAGTCCCACAGGTTAGTCCCCCAGGCACTGGCACCCTCCTTCCTCACTGGACAAATGTCTCATTCTCAATCAGTAGTTGCTCCGAGTGCCTGCGACCCCCTTGGCATGTGAAGCCCTGTGCCTGTGCGTGCATTTGTGTGGGGACAGGCTGGCACGCACAGTGAGGGGGGTGTTAGTGCACACATTCACTCCTGCGCTATGCACGTGGCCATGGGGTTCACGTCTTTGCTGTGCACATTGTGTTCTCGGCCACAGGCTTGCATGGGCTCGCATACGAACAGGGCTGCAGGGATGTACGCCGATGTGTGCACGAGCCCCTGTGCAACTCACACGTTCATTACATGCCCTGCTCTGTGTGCACACGTCTTTAGTGCACGTGCATTTGTGGGGGGATTGTCGTGTCTATTTTGGGGCCTACATCCGTCCATACAAGCATGCATGAGCACAGGGCTGGCTCGAGCCATTCCTGCGTCCCGGGCAGCAGGCGTGCGACACATGCGTGGCTCCGCCCCCGGGCGCACGACGCATGCGTGGCTCCGCCCCTGGGCGCACGACGCATATGTGGCTCCGCCCCCGGGCGCACGACGCATGCGTGGCTCCGCCCCCAGGCGCACGACGCATGCACGGCCTCGCCCCCTCAGCGCGTTGCGCACCTTACAGCTGTAGTCGGGTGCACGGAGCCTGATGGCAGCTCTAAGGGGCGCCTCGTGGCCCCCAGACCTGGGTGCGTGGCGCCTGATGGCAGTTCTAAGGGGTGCTGCTCAGCGCCCCTTACAGCTGCCATGAGGCGCCCCCCATAGGATGGCGCCCCAGGCAACTGCCCGGCTAGCCCCCCCCCCTTAATCCGGCCCTGCATGAGCATGTGAGAGGGCTGGCGTTGGGGTTGGAACCGCAGACCCTCAGTACTGAAAGCAAAAAGAGACTAGACTGTTTGAACTAAGGGAGTAGCTCCTCTAGCTGACAGCTGTAGTAGCTGCTTATCTTTTTGTGTGAACCAGGTACTAGCCAGCGTATGGAGACAGAGGCCCACACTCTCCTAGGTAGAGAGCCTCAGAGGGGTCATGTTAGGCTGTAACTTTACAAACAAGTAGCCCTGTGGCACCTTATCGACTACAAATATATCTAGAGTCTCACGAGCTCATCATCTGAGGAGCGGGCTTTATCCACGAAAGCTCATGGTACCGGATGTTTTTGTGAGTCCCTCAGGTACCACAGGACCACTCCTTGTTCTCCTAGGTAGGTGAGCTCAGCCTAAAAGCACTGTGTCTAGCCCTGAAACTAAGAATCAAGAGAACTGGCTTCCGGCCCCCGTTCTGCTGTGTGACCTTGAACAAGGCCTCGTCCCCTCTCCTGGCCTCGGATGCTCTTTTTCCAAGCGGGGACAACACCCCTTCCGGTTCGCCAGCCTTTGCCCATTTACGTGGCAGGCCAGAGCCTGGCAGTTTGTGCGTACAGTACAGCACCTAGCGCAGCGGGGTCCTGATCTCAACAAAAGCCCCCTGCTGCCACTATGCGAGCCCAACAGCCCATGCTGCCTGTGTGCTGCAGCACCTCCTCTAGCTGCTCCCAAAGCAAGGGGTTAACAGTTCTAATCCGAGAGGGCTTTTTCCTCCCCCCTCCACTCCCCTCCTTTCTCTGCACAGAAATGCTGTTCCCCCCCCCAGATTCCAACATCGGCCCTGCTGTGCTTGCAAGCTGAACCCAGGTGCTGGGGCCAGGCCATTGAAAACAATACCAGAAGCACTTGCAAAAGGGTGGGAGAGCTGGAGGCCTGGCGTCAGCTTGTCTGCCTCTCTCCTCTCGCCCTCCCTCCCTTGCTCTCTGCTGGCTGTGCAGCTGCAGGACACACAATCAAGCTATCAACATTCACCATGCATAATTAGCAATCAGGACCCTCGGCTCCTTTCACAGCAGCTTTGCTCTCTCGCCCCCCCAACAAAAGCGGCTTTATTTTGTAACAACAGATTAAAGAGCAGAGTGAAAAACAGCGTCTCCAGTCATTGGGCAGGGAGTGTGTGTGCGAGAGCAGGGGGGCCCACAGGGAAAATCACGAGTGGCTTTGGAGCCTTTGATTGCCTGTGTGTGGGAAAGAGGAAGGAATGCAGCTCAGAACCATATTGCCAGGGCTGAGCATGGGGCGAGGCGGGGGGAGAAGCTGGGCTGCTCTGCCGAGGCACGGAGCTTCCCAGGGGGAGCCGACGGGGTCCCCGGGCTGGCGGAGGAGCCCGGTGCTGGGACAGGTTGATGCCTGCGGAAGGCGCCCCGAGGCACAGGGAAGGGAAATCCATCAGCCAGGCCCGAAATAGAACAGCACGGGGTGTGGTGATCCTTCCTGACGCAGGCCCCAGTGTGGGAACCTCTGCTCTCGCCTGCCCCTCTCTTCTCCCACCGGGCAAACTCGTCCCCAGAGCCCCCGCTGCTGCCAAACGAGGGGTGGCAATTTGGGGGTGCAGGCCCTCCGTCGCAAGCCAGGGCGGGAGGCTGAGGGGGGGTAATCAAAGACCAGGCCTGAGGCTTCCTGCAAAAGGCTGCACCCAAGCAGTGGTGCCAGCTCCCATGAGTCTTGTGATAACTGGTTTTCCGTAAAGCCCCAGCCCCTGGAGTCAAGTGGAGAAGAGGGGATTTCAGCCTCATTCTTACAGCGTTTCTAGCTCTCCTGGCTGTGGAGAAAGCTCCTAAATAGGATCCCAAGGCAGCCTCCAGGCTCAAAAAGCACAAGGCAAATAAACGGGGCATCAAATCTTTTATCTTTACATCATTTCATGATTTTTGAGGCCAGGCGTGTGGTTTTCAGTGAGCCAGACTCCTGGGTTTTGAACATTTGGGGTTGGCGATGCTGCACCAGAATGCACGGCTGGTTATCCAAGGCCATGGTGTGCAACCTTTTTTCAACCACGACCCCCATAGACTCGTGTCGCAACCCCCAAGATAATCTGAGCGGCGCAGCACTTAGATCCGAGTGGCCAAGGGCTGGGCCTGGCCATTGGCGGCCCCGCGGCGCTTAGATCCGGCCAGCCAGGGGCTGGGCCTCCCCAGGAAGTCATCGGTGACCCCCCTGGGTTGCGCACCACTGATCCAAGGTATGGGCCAGCAGATGGACCTCGGGGCTTCAGGCATCTCTGGGTGTGAACTGAACTGTGTGCAAAACAAGGGTGTGAAAGGTTAACGGGTTACCTGGCAAGCATTAACCCTACTGGCACAGTTACAGGGTGACTGCTAACTGGGGGGCTGGGCTGAGGAGCAGCTCCCCGCCTGCCCAGGGCATGGCAGGGCCAGAACAGCCTCCTGTCTGCAGCGAGCAGGCTGGCAGGACCCCCAGTGGCAGGACCCCCTGCCTGGAGCTGCCCGTGCCAGGAGTTAACAAATTAAACAATTACAATTAAATGGGTTAACTAACTAACATTTTGCGGGGGTATTTCCATGCCTAGTACAAAGCAGTACATTAGAGAGGAGCAGGGGGAGCACAGCCCCCCCCCCCCCCAGTTTGCTTTATCCAGATTGCCCCCAAGTGACTCCTAAGACAGGCAGCCCAAGAGGAGGGGGTGATCGCTTTCAGCAGCACAAGGTGGATGGTGAGGTGGACAGATCTTACTAGTGCTTATGTGTGAACCCCATTCATGGGAGCCCCGCAGCTCCAGCTCCCTGCTGTGCAAGGCCTTCCTAGATCAAGAGAGAGAGAAGTAGCCTGGGGCACAACCCCTTCACTGCTGGGAATTTAACTAGTCCTGGGCTGCCCTCCATGTTCCTCCTGGAAACACCCTGCATGGAGGGCATGTTGTAGGGTCAGCTGATTTCTCACCTTTGACCCCGTGTGCACAGGGGGAGGAAAAACACGCTGGCCAGGGGTTGGATTGGGCTGACTCGCGTCAGCTTGGTGAGTAGCGATGTGAAATTGCGTTTAATCAGCTAATCAAGTAGTCGATGGAATTTCCATCGACTACTCGATTAGTCAATAACGGAAGAAACTGCACAGCTGTAGTGTCTAAGACCAGGCATGAGATGGGAATCAGCTGATTCCTAGCTCACGTCCGGTCCTCCCGCTACACCTCTGCCTCCCCTGCCCCCACACAGAGACGGTGCTGGGGGGAACTGGCTTTTAAACCAGCTCCCGCTCCCCCTGCCCCTTGCTGCCTCTCTCTGCTAGAGGCAGCAAGGGGGGGAAGCGACTAGCTAAGTGACTACTCGACTACATCCCTATTGGCAAGTCATGACTTGTTTCTTTGGGCAGTGCAGGAGCTGCTGTAGGATATCTGCTGTGCTTGACAACATTGAAGTCTGTAGCCACCGTTCCGGTTGCAGAGAAAAGCCCCCACCCCGTTAGTCCAGAGTAGAGAGAGGCGGTGATGCCTGCTTGAGTCTGTGCTGTGAATCACTCCAGTTTAGCCACGTTCACTCTGAACACTAATGACAACCATGTAAATGCTGTTTTCCCTTTTGTCAAAGTAAGGGCTAGTCACATTCTGCACAATCTGCTGCGGGTGGCAGCTGGCCTCAGCCAGGTGTGTAGGCAGGGTTTGGGACAGGGCAGCTGCTTTTTATTGTCTGCGACTGTCTCCTCGCTGGTCCTCAGCCTGGGTGAAATGATTCTCAATCCCGTTTCTAGGGTACAGATTTGTCCCTTTTTTGGACCAGCCCCATCATGACTGAGCCTCTTGGTGGCAGTTTCAGCCCAAGGCCAAGTGCTGACCTGGCCTCTCGCCCACTGCAGTGATCCATCAAGGACAGGGTTGGATCACGCTGGCCAGAGAAGAGGTTCTGGGAATCGTATCTGGCTGGCAGCTGTGCCCAAACCTGGAAGTCAGGCCACAATTATCAGCACCAGCAAGTACAAGAGAAAGACAAAGGGGCAGGGTATTAAATAGTTTCTGGTGGAGACAGCACAGAACGCAGCTGATTTGGGAGGTAGAATTGTACCAATCCAGCCCTGCAGCCATCACCCCACATATCCTCTGCGGTGCGGGTGAGACTGTGTGGGCACACTGCTGCCCTCTACTGACTGGAATCAGACTCACTCAGCTGTGTGTCATAGACTCAAAGCTGCGAGTGGGGCGTTAGCTCTGGTGGCAGGGGTCTTTCTTTCGGAGCATGGGAGGAGGCGAGTTCCAGTCCCACTGTTGGTGCAGTCCCTCCGAGGGCATCCCTGTTTGGAACGGGGATGCTGGGAACCAGAGAGGGCCTCACCCATTTCTCTAGGCAAGACCTACACGGGGTGCACTCATTGGTTGGTTTTTCAAATGTGATTGGAGCAGCAATGGGCCTCAGTTTTATCAGCCCATGCCGGTGTCCCCGGCACCTAGCAAAGCCAGCCGACGCAGGAGGGTTACAGGATGCGTGAGAGCCAGCAGCGAATGGCCACACCTGTACTGACCTGCCACTAACCTTCATGAATTCTTGTGACTTAGGCCCATAGTAACTCAGGACCCGATTCTGACAGGTCTCCAGTCCCCGCAGTTCGCTTTGCCTTCCCCTGAGACAAGCACCCGGGACTCAGCACCTTCTCTCTGCTTTCCTGGAATCTCTGTCAATGTTGCCTATGTTGCAATTTCCGATCATCGAGTTAGAGAGGAAGCCAAACACCAGGTGTTTGCTCGGCCCCTCGTTCCAACCTGCACTGTGGAGCTGTTCTTTTGCCTCTAGGCTGCAAGCGATAGGGACGGAGTGGGCACAAGTCGGGATCCTTGGGTTCTTCGCGGTGCAGTTAGTTTGCTCTGTGCCTCAGTTTACCTCATCCATTATTAATTTCTTTCTTTAGGGAAGTATTTTACAATGTACCTAGTGCTTGCCAAACATCAAGAAGGCTGATGCGTGTTCTCAGTGGCTCACAAGCTAAGGACAGATTAGACTGTAACAGCTAGAGGACCCCCACCTGAGGTTAGGTACTGTACAAACATACAATACCTGCTCCTTGCTCCTAAGGGGGAAAAAAACTGGGGCTGGTGGTAAAGTGTGTCTGCATAAAGAGTGCTCAATGTGGAAGTGTTACCTAGTGGGTAGGGTACCAGACTAGGCGCTAGAACTGGGCACTGCTCTCAGCAGCTAAGGCAAGTCACTTCCCTTCTCTGTGCCTCAGTTTCCCCTTTCACTCTCGAGCTTCTGCTTAGATTGTAAGCCTTTTAGGGCAGGCTGCCTCAGAGTCTGTGTGTACAGTGTACCGGAGGTCTGCTCTCAGCGGGGCTCCAGGTGTTACAGCATGGAACTGGTATTTCATCAGCACCATTCCTACCACCGGAGTCGGGTGAGAAAGGGGGGGTGTTACCACGGCTGAAAAGGAAGTAAAGGTTTTATAGCAAACCCTGGGCATCCTGAATGCCCTCCCCCACCACAGCCCCCAAATCCAAACGGCCACGGGGCGAAGCGAGCCGGATGTGAAAGGCTCAGGCACGGGAACGGCTGGCACCAGGCAGTGTTTCACAGTGGCCTCTGGGGAGCTGCCTGTCATGGCCTCGGTGCACCCGCTGGGACCTTCTGGTCCAGAAGGGAGCCCAAGGAAAAGCTGCCGTTAGTGACATGCAGGGGGAACCTTAAGGGAGCCCAGCGGCGCTTGTGGCTAAAGCTGTCTCTGCAAACCTCCCCTCTCTCTAGCCAGGCTTTGCAGGAGATCAGAAGGTGGGGCGGGGCGGGCGGGGAGGGGGGCAGAGCGAGAGTGATAAGCAAATGTTCGCAGCTGGTGGCCGATTTTCCCAGAGTCCGTTGTTGGGACTCCCTGACAGCTGCTTCCTGTAGCCTGCTATCTCACGCGCTCATCTTGGAGGATGTGGTACCAGCAGCCCAGACCCTGCCTTCTAAACGCTCTGTTTCCTGCACCGGGACACTGGCCTGCACCTCCTTTCTCACGCCCTGCCCGATGGACAGCTGGACTCCTTGGGCCCGCCACACGGGAGCGGCCTGAAGAGACAACCAGGGACTCCCATCTCCTTCCTGAGATCCTCCGCCTAGAATGCCCTTTGGCGTCTTCCTGCGCGGCTGCCCTCAGAGAAAACGGCTGCATTTAGCCTTGACCTCCCGGGCTGGGCTGCTCTGTAGTACACAATGGGGGCGGCTGGTTAGTAGAACGCAGCGAGCGCGGCACCTTCTCATCCATGCGCCCCCTGGCTGATGATTAACCAGCCCATTGGGAGCATCATGTCACGGCATTTCCTTACTGCTCTCTTTTTATCGGACTGGCCCATGCCCACTTCTGGTTTGTTATTGTAGGGTTGCTCAGAGGTGGTTGATGAGCGGCTGTGCGCACACACACACACACGCACACACACACAGTGCAACCCAAACTGTTCTGTTGTGTAAGGCTAGGCACAGGCTGGTTTATTATTGTAGGGTTGCCTGCTAGTGCCCACTGACACACACACACACACACACACACACGGTGCAACCCAAACTGTTCTGTTGCGTAAGGCTAGGCGCAGGCTGATTTATTATTGTAGGGTTGCCTGCTAGTGCCCACTGACACACACACACACGGTGCAACCCAAACTGTTCTGTTGCGTAAGGCTAGGCACAGGCTGATTTATTATTGTAGGGTTGCCTGCTAGCGCCCACTGACACACACACACACACACACACACACACACACACACACACACACGGTGCAACCCAAACTGTTCTGTTGCGTAAGGCTAGGCACAGGCTGATTTATTATTGTAGGGTTGCCTGCTAGCGCCCACTGCCTCACGCCGGTTTTGTTATGTGACAGCGGACGGAGCTGACGCCGTCCCATCTTCGGGAACACAGACTCCCGGAACAGTCCTGCGCAAGACCAAGAGAGAGGAACCAGCCAGACGCCCCACTGAGCGACCCCTTTGCTGCCTGTTGCCTGCTCTCCCGGTGGGTGGAGGAAGGGAAGAGCCAAGCAGCCTGCCGGGGCCAGGGCCAGCGTGACGACAACTCCCAAGGCTGAGCGGCCAAGCAGAGCCTGGGCGATGGGGCGCCTGCTGCCCTGGGTGGGGATGGGGAGAAGAGAGCAGCTGCCATCACAAGCCCCTGGCACGGGAGCCCTTCCATCACCCAGCCCAGCTAACGCATCCAAGAGAGGTCATGCTGAACTCGCGCCCTCAGCCCCATTGCCCTCCCCCAACTCTACAGGAGCCCTGGCCCTCAGACCCATAGCAGGGCCTGGGGGCTGCAGGGCAGGGTAGGAGGAGAACAGTGCAGTGGTGGAACCACAGAGCTGAGAGCCAGATTCTATCCCCAGGACACCGGGCAAGCCCCATCATCGCTTGGTGCCTCAGTTTCCCCAGTTGTGCAGTGGGGATAATAGTGACCTGAGAGGGGCTGTGGGGAGGCAGCTTCACTAGTGCACACAAAGCACACGGTGAGTCCCCCTCCCTTGCCACGGAAAGGGCAGGAATGGCCGGGGAGGTTATCAGAGATGCAGACTTGGAGGGAACTGGAGTCCCACACCCACCTGTGGGGCTGCGCTTTGCCAGCAAGGCGCAGGGATCGCAGGAGGAGGAGCTAGGGACACTCCCCCGGATGCCTAACATGGAGGAAGGCCCGGAGGGAACAGAGTGGCCTGGAAAGTCTCGCGTCCCTTCCGGCAAGGCCTGGCATTGCAGTGGCTCTGCCCCACCCCATCTTCGGGGCTGGCAGTCGGGAATGGCTCCCCAGTTCTGCCCCAGCTGTGGGGCTCAGCAGCCCAAACCAGCCACTCCCAACACATGAAAAGGGGCCGAAGGGGAGACCTTTCCCCCCGGGCTCCTGCGCAGCCGCCTCTCCCGAAGGCCAAGGCAAACCCCAGGCCAACTCTACCCCCTTCCTGGGCTCCACTCCCTGCAGGGCCCCCACTGCCTTTCCACAGGGCCACTGACCCTCCGGCATTCTTCCCTGGAGCCCTCCTCCTTGCCAGCCTGCTCCTGGACAGCCTGTCTCTGAGGCTCCCCTTCCTGGCCCCTGCCCCCAGCTGAGCTCTCCCAGCCCTTAGGGCCATCACCCCTCTCCTCTCCAGCAAGGGACGGCACCATCTCACCACCAGCTGATCAGGATCAGCTCCCAGAACAGCTGATCTGTGGCAGAGGAGGGTGATTTTCCTTAAAGGGCCAGCCCGTCGGCATGGTCCCATGTGCCATGTCCTGGGGAAACGGTGCTGCTCCAAACCGCTCCTGCGCTTGGTGTGTCCCACGGCTGCTGGAGCCCAGATCTCCCCATGGCAGCACGGTTTCTGGGCCAGCCCGCTGGCCCCCTCTCTTGGTTCTAGCTCATAGCAGCGGACCCCGGGGGCGGGAGGCTGAGCACAGAAAAGCTAGGCCAGGTGAGATTTGGGAAAGTAAGTCGGGGAGGGGGAGGAAAACAGAAATGGGGTAAAGGGGCAGCAGCCTCCAAACACGCAGCCCCAGGTCTTCAGCACAGGCAAGCGACTCGCCTAATGGCTGTGCCCCACATCTTTGGCCTCGGGAGCCCACGTGTGTGTCTGCACGCAGAGGCTTGCGCATGTGTATTTGTGTGTGCAAGTATGGTTGTGTACATATGTGTGCTTGTGGATGGGTCCATGGGTGGGTGCGGTGTGCACATGTAGTTATGGGACGTGTGTGCGTGTGCAAATGTGAGCGTGGGTGAGTGCTTGCTTCAATGTGGGCGTGTGAGTACATCCAGCTCTGTTCATGTGTGGGCAGGCTTGCGTTTGCTTGTATTGCCAGGGCCCCTGATGTGCCGCACCAATGTGTGTGGGAATGCAGGGGCCTAAAGACGTGTGTTTGCATGTGTCATTGTTGGGGCATGTTCCAGTGTGTGCATGTGGCTGCCTGGGCATGCCAAGATATTTGTGCATGCGTCAACATTCAGCACATGCTTTCGCAAGCTTGCAGGAAGGGTTGTGATTGTGTGTATGTGAGTGTGGGGGGGGTACATGTGCACTTGTAAATGTGTGTGGGCATGTCACTGTGTGTTAGTGCACATGGATTTCAGTGTCTATGACCATGTGCATTCATGCATGTGTGTGCATATGAAAGCACCAGTGGGGTGGACTGTGTTTGTGCATGTGTGTGCATGGGTGTGTGAGTGCACGAGTGAGCGAGAGACAATTCAATCTACTGTTAATCAGCGTCGCTGTTATTTATTCCTTACACGGGTTTCATTGTGAGGAGAAAGAGAAAACAGTGTGCCCTGCAGGTGTGTGCCTCTTAGCCTCAGCGAGTCTATTTCCAGCTCCTCACCGGAGGTCACGCACAGGTGCTGGGCCACTGGTGACTCAGAAGAACGAAGCTGCCGGTGCCATGGCTCCGGCTGCACACACCTCTGCACTTCCTCCCATAAGATCCTCCGAGGGGCCAGCGCAGATGGCCGGTAGCTAACGAGCAGCAGCCCCCTTCCTGCACAGGGCGGGCGTAAATGAGATCCTGGTGCAACGGCCTCTTGTGACTGGCCCGTGCTGCCCCTGATCAGGTTTGCGAGTCTCACGGGTTACGTCTACACTGCGGAAGAGACTTCAGGGCGCCAGCGCCGAGGCCAGCTCAGATGCCTCCAGTTTCTTGCAGTGTCGAGGTTTTGACTCAGGGTGGAGTCCAGATTCTAACACACACACACACACACACACGGCTCTCAGCAGCCCGAGTCTATTGTCTCCACCTCAGTTTTAGAGCCTGGCCGCCCAACCCGGGGAGCCTAAGTCAGCTGATCTGGGCCAGCTGTGGTCCTGCCAATGGTCCTATCCCAGCACAAACATGTCCACTGGCTTAAAGGCCAGACGGGACCATCGTGATCACCTGGTCTGACTTTGTGCGTGTCCCAGGCCACAGAACATCACCTCCCTCATTCCTGTAACAGGCCCCTAACCTCTGGTTGCGTCCCTGATGTCCTCAAATCTTGAGTTACAGACTTCAGGTGACAGAGAACCCAGCGGCTGCATCTAGATTGGCATGATTTTCTGGAAATGCTTTTAACGGAAAAGTTTTCCGTTAAAAGAATTTTCGGAACAGAGCGTCTAGATTGGCACGGACGTTTTTCTGCAAAAGCACTCCTCACCGGAGGTCACGCACAGGTGCTGGGCCACTGGTGACTCAGAAGAACGAAGCTGCCGGTGCCATGGACGTTTTTCTGCAAAAGCACTTTTTGTGGAAAAGCGTCCGTGCCAATCTAGACACACTTTTCCGCAAAAACGCCCCGATCGTCATTTTCGCGATTGGGGCTTTTGTGCGGAAAACAAATCTGAGCTGTCTACACTGGCCCTTTTGCGCAAAGGGGACTTTTGCCTGAACGGGAGCAGCACAGTATTTCCACAAGAAGCACCGATTTCTTACAGTAGGAAGCCAGTGCTTTTGCGGAAATTCAAGCGGCCAGTGTAGACAGCTGGCAAGTTTTTCCGGAAAAGCGGCTGATTTTCCGGAAAAACTGGCCAGTCTAGACACAGCCAGCATGTATTGTACAATCAGCAAGTGCCCCTTGCTGCAGGAGAAAGTGACTCCCTCCCTCCCCCCAGGGTCTCTGCCAGTCTGACCCGGGGGAAAATTCCTTCCTAATCCCAAATATGGCAAATCCATTAGTCCCAGAGCATGTGGGCGAGCCCCCCAGTGTCGTGCCGGCCACGCCAAGCGCTCACTGCTGTCAGACTGCAGAGCTGTCCATCCAGCCAGGGGCGGCCGGTGACTATAGGCAGACTCGGCCGCCGCCTAGGGCGCCAGCTGCGGCAACCTGCCTCGGGCTGCTCCTGCATCCAGCCAAAGGGCGTTGGCTGCAGCTGGTCTCACAGCTCAGGCCAGGTTTGCAGCCGGGTTCTAAGGAACTGGGGGGTCTTGCTAGCTGGCGGCTACGTGCCAGAGAGCAGGACCATTGAGCACTTGTCTGGTGCTTCCATGAATGTTGGCACCGTGGCTGAGACGCCCCCCAGCCAGCACAGCGCAAGAGCAGGGCATTATGTGGTTAGAGCCACCCCGTGCGCGTCACCGTTACGCATTGGCCACGAATACCAACCTTGTATCAGCACAGGGCCCTCCCCAGAGCCAGGGGCCCTGGCAACACTGCTGAGAAGAGAGATGAGGAGCTTTCAAGCAGTCTGTGGGGAACAGATCCCGGATTGCAAATATGGGCCGGGGAGGTGACATGATTTCCCCAGGGTCCTAGAAGGAGCCAGAGTCAGACTCAAGAACTGCCAACCCCAAAGTGCTGGCCAGACAACGCTCGGGTTTCTCACGCCCACCACTGCAGCTTAGGTGCAGACACGCCCCTAGCAGCCCCCCCTCCCCCAGCAAATGCCCGTTTTCCTGGTCCTGCTGGACTGGAAGGGGCAAGCGTCCCTGTCATAGAGTCCCATTCAGAAATGCAGGAAGCTCCATCCTCCACTAGGGCTTTTGCCAGGTGAGAACGCTCCCACCCCAACAGGCACTGCTCAGCGCACGGATCCTAGCACGGTCCTGGCCCAGATCCAGCGCGGCATGACTGGGTGGCTCTTGCTCTCGAAACAAAGCCAATCCTTGAACTGACTGGGCTGGAGATGAACGCAGCGGCATCACAGCCGGGATGAAATTGGCCTCAGGGGCCTGCTACCTAGAGCCAGCCACATGAGAGCCAAACCCCAGCTCCCAGGCCTACAGGAACTGTTCTCCCTCCAACTAGTGCTAGAGAAGGACCCGGTGCGTGGTCCAGGAGAGGGCAGCATGGTGCGCACGCACACTCACAATTTCTCTAGACCATTACACAAAAAGAAACACAATGCCTGAAAATACAACGCCACTGATGGCGGGAAACATCCTCTGGACACAAATCCCAGGACACGTTTTTTCCTGCACGTTCATCCGAGCTCCCCCAACCCCTTCCAGATCCTGCGAGCGCTGTTACTGCTCGGGAATAGGTGCCTTTTCTCATCTGTCGGTGGAAAAACATTCACTTTTATCTCAGCATTTATCAGCCTCTAATAACCTACTTTATTTTTAGATAAGGTGAAAGCCAATAATCTGCCATCTTGAGAGTATTTTCCACTCACATCTGCATTTGTACAATTTGGCTTCCTGTGGTGGTTAAGATGCTTTTTCAAACTAACCTGAATTGTTATTTCTTTCACTCGTCAGAAAGCCCTTGAAACACACATAGATCTCTATAAATAAGAACAGAGAGAGAGAGAGAGAGAGAGACACCTCAGCCCTTTCGCCGGGCCCTGAAAAACCCCAACCACCTTCAAAGGCGACCCCTCTTTCTCAGAACGCATCAGATAATGAAGCCACGGGCTGGGAAATGGGTATTTCAGATTTGAAGGCTGGGAGGCGCTTAGAAATGAAGTGAAAGGTACCAGGTCCTGTGAGTAGGACCTAGAAAGAAACTAAGGGATGGTTTTGGAAAACCGGGCTGGGGGCAGGGCCCTGTCGCCTCTGTGGCTTTTTATAGCAAACAGAGCTCTTGTAGCCATGTGTTTCTGGCAAGGAAGCTGAGGCACCGAGTGATGAAAGTGAATCAGTCAGGAATGGCCCCTCCTGATGCTCCCCACGCACACACACTCACACACGCACAACTGCCATCAGGTCCAACACGCGCCTGTCGCAGCAGCCCGTGCCGAGCGGTGGGAGCAGTGCGAGAGGACTCACTCTGTAGCCAGGTCTGGAGCTGAACCAGCATCCTAGATGTGGGTTGTGCTCCCAATGTGGCTGGGATGCCCAGGCCGCCTGACCCCCCATCCCTGCTCCCTCCTCCCGTGCACAGCGTCAGCTGCCCAGCCAGCAGCCTCTGCAGCCAGCTGCCAACCCACACCCAGCTTCCTCTCTGACACAAAGTTTCCATTCTCCAACAGCAGGTGACAGGTGAAAGCAATCGCGCTGTGCGTGTGTGTGTTTCTGTGTGTGTGTGTTTCTGTGTGTGTGTGTTTCTGTGTGTGTGTGTGTGTGTGTGTCTTTGTGTGTTTGTCCATTACAAATACGCCTCCCCAGGCAAATCACTTCCTGCACCCACAGTGTCTTCACTCCAGTACAATCTCCTCTCCCCAAACCTCTCCCATGCCCCGTGCCCCAGGACTGTCTCCCCCCAAGTAGGACAGTGGGAAGCAGCACGTGCTTGGGAACTGGCCCTTAGCTGAGGGGCTCTGCCCCGCCCAACACGCCCTTCCCCTTGGCAATAGCCGGTCCCCGAATGCCCTGTTCCAGGGCAGTGCTGGCTCCCATGTGACCCACCTCCCCTGCTCCCCCTGGGGCCCCGCCGTGACTCAGGCCTGGAGCTTTGGGCAAGGGCCAGAATCACACGCGTCTGCCCCTTTGTGCTTGGGATTCAGCACCCAGGGGCTTCGCCCATCTCAACGGCACGTCCCCAGCGGACGCGTCGGAGCCACCTCCCGCCCCGGGGGAGCAGTCCGGGAAACACGCTGCGTTCGGAGCTGCTCACGGCCAGGCCTTCAGCTCCATGCATTGCGGTTAACGCCCACGGAGGGTCTGGCCCCACAAGTCCTCCCCCGCCAGTCCCTTGTCCGGGCAGCACCTGACCCCTGTGCTGCCCATTGCTGAGGGCGAAGACAAGAAAGGCAGGCGCAGCCTTGCAATGCGCGGTGATCGGGGGCAAGGCATTGGCCTGGGAATCAGGCCACCTGGAGTCTATTTCTGGCTCTGCCACTGCCTTGCTGCATGGCCTTGGACATGTCTCTTTCCCTCTGTGTGTGAGACAGAACGGTCCCCACCCACCTTTGCAGAGGTCTTGCAGATCTCCTGCAAGGTTCCAGCCAGGCCTCCACATGGGCCTCGGCACACCGGCAGGAGGCTTTCTTGGTGCGGCGTGGCTGGAGAGGAGCAGCAGACTGACATGGGAACAGCAAACTGGCAAATGGCAGCCCAGGGGCATTGGTGAGCCACTGATGGGCATGTGCTGAACAGCCGGGCAGCCCGCCCTGAGGACCTCGCTTGAGGCTGAACCAGGTGGTGGCTGCCCTGCAAGAAGGCTGTAGCCCTGGGGGATCTGCTGGGAGGATGATGCTGCAGGACCGGAGGGCCGGGGGCCCTTGGCTGTTGTGTCCTGGGGCTAGAGCTTGCTCCAGAGAGCAGCACTCACCGTAAGCACATTCAGGCTCTGCTGGGCGGTGCGGGAGGAGGGGAGTTTAGGGCTTGGACGATTGAGGGGGATGATGGAACTGGAGCAATTTAACCCTGGCTCTATTAAACAAACGGCACAAGGGCAAGCAGCCTCCTCCAGAGCAGGCCAAGCCCAGGGCAGCCTGCCAGAGGCGGGAGAGAGGGATCCCATTGTGTAGCAGGGCGGGGCAGGGGGGAGAAGGGTGCAGATGCAAATACACCACAGGCTGCAATGAAGAGAACCCAGACTTGCCCCCCTCCACCACCCGGGTTCCCTGGAGGAGCCAGAGCTCAGGGATTTAGCTCAGCAACATACGGGACAGGGCTGCTAAAATGTGTTTGTGTTGGTCACCGTGCACCCGCTGCCGTGGGCTGGGGATGCACAGTCCCAAGCACGAGGGTTTCCAAGCGGGAGCTGGTGCGCGCGGGGAGTCAGCTTTTAAGGCCCGGCTCACCCGCTAACCGCTTCCCCGTTTTCACTCTCGCTTCCCTGCAGGGGGGATGTAGATTTGGAGAGGAGCTTTGGGCTCCTGCTGCGCCGGGAGCCTGGCTCTCCTCCTACCCACACTGCCGCTGTGCCCCAGACTCCCCTGAGCAGCAGCTGATGTGAGCAGGCTCCAGACGCAGGAGAGTGACCAAGGTGGGCTTTGCAAACGGGTAAGCATAGTGGTTACACGTTTCCACGCAGCGGGGCAGGCGGGAACTGACCGTGAGCACCAGCTCCTGCCTCCCCCTCCCCCTCCACAGGAGCTGGTACGTGCAGGGAGCCAGCTTGAAAACGGGCTGCCTGCATGTACCGGCTCCCGCCTCCTCCTCCTGCTGCCTGCGTCGGAGGTGGGGGGGGGAGGCAGGTGGATTCACGGCAGCCAACACGCAGGAGGAGCCAGCTTAAAAGCCAGCTCCCCATGGGCACTGGCTCCCGCCTCTGCCACCCTTCCTACCTCTGAATCAGAGGCAGCAAAGGGGGTGGGGTCATGTAACCATTAGGATTAATCAATGAGCCCAGGCTTATCGGTTAATCATGTAAACATAAAACCATAGAACCATAGAGCTGGAAGAGACCTCGGGAGTCATCAAGTCCAGCCCCCTGCACTAGGCAGGACCAGTCCCAACTAAATCAACCCAGCTGGGGCTTTGTCCAGCCAGGATTTAAACACCTCTAGGGATGGAGATTCCACCCCCTCCCTAGGGAACCCATCCCAGAGCTTCACCACCCTCCTAGGGAAATAGTTTTTCCTAATATCCAACCTGGACCTCCCCCACTGCAACTTGAGACCATTGCTCCTTGTTCTGCCATCCATCGCCACTGAGAACAGCCTCTCTCCATCCTCTTTGGAACCTCCCTTCAGGAAGTTGAAGGCTGCTATCAAATCCCCCCTCACTCTTCTCTTCTGCAGACTAAACAAACCCAAATCCCTCAGTGTCTCCTCATAGGTCATGTGCTCCAGCCCCTCATCATTTTGGTCGCCCTCCACTGGACCCTTTCCAATGCATCCACATCCTTTCTCTAGTGGGGGGGCCCGGAACCGGACGAAATTCTCCAGATAAACAGGTACACGCTAACCTCCCTACTCCTAGGCGTGTGGTGGGAAGGGTGCCCGGAGTGCAGGTGTGAGCGGGGGTGGGGGATGGGGCCAAAGAGGGCTGCAGAGGGGAGAAGAGCTGAGCTGGAGGGGGTCTGAGCGTCCGTGGGGCCCTCACCTGATGCGCAGAGGCCCCTTTGCCTGGCCAGAGGTGGAGTGGGAAGGCTGCTGTCAGGGCCTGGCCTGTGATTGCCTTTGGGTCCGGGCGAGTGGGGCTAGCAATGGGAGGGGGAGATGCATGGGGGCCCTCAGCCAGATGGCAAAGGGGGGGAGCCCATTACCAGCCAACTAATCAGCCCCCAGGCTAGCCAGGCACCACACAGTGGGGATAATCCCCTGCCACATGGGTTTTTAATGAGCTGGAAAGGAGCAAACACAGATGAGTCCTCAGTGGACAATCAGGGCTGGGGAGACATCCCTGTCTGAGGAGTCCCGCTTGCCCAGGGCTTGTTCAACCCACAATGGGCCATCACGTTCCAGAGGCTCCTTGCTATTCCCCTGGCATGCCCAGCGGGGCCGATTCGCCCTGCAGGCCCAGTCTCAGGAGGGTCAGGGTTGCAGGTGTGAGCACAGCAGGCAAGAGGCACTCGGCTCTTGCAGGCCTGGAAAGACCCTGAACTAAAGAGGCCAGAGGCTCTGAGGCGCCCCTTGCTTACAGCAGTGTGACGCCGAACGGCACGGTGCCCCACGGCATCCCTCCTGGCGGACAGGGGAGCACGGCCTCAGCCCCACGTGTTTCATTGCCACCTCTCTACAACACGGCCAAGAGGCGGCAGCCAAAGATCAGGGCCCGGATGTGCTCGGTGCTGCGTAGATACATAGCGCAAGGCCGGTGCCCCTGCCCTCACTATCCAGACGGGACAGAGCAAGGGAGAATCTCCCTCCTCTTAGCTAGACAGGGAACTGAGGCAGAGTGAGATGGAGAGGCCCACAGGACCCACGCAAGGTTTCATAGATTCATAGACTAGAAGGGCCCTGCAGTTGGGACGGAAGAATCCCAAGCAGTGTTACAGGCTGGGGACCAACCAGCTAAGTAGTAGTTCTCTAGAAAAGGACCTGGGGGTTACAGTGGATGAGAAGCTGAACATGAGTCAACAGTGTGTCCTTGTAGCCAAGAAGGCTAATGGCATATTAGGGTACATTAAGAGGAGCATTGCCAGCAGATCCAGAGATGTCATTATTCCCCTTTATTCGGCTCTGGTGAGGCCACATCTGGAGTATTGTGTCCAGTTCTGGGCCCCCCACTACAAAAAGGATGTGGACGCATTGGAAAGGGTCCAGCGGAGGGCAACCAAAATGATTAGGGGGCGGGAGCACATGATCTATGAGGAGAGACTGAGGGAGTTGGGTCTGTTTAGTCTGCGGAAGAGAAGAGCGAGGGGGGATTTGATAGCAGCCTTCAACTTCCTGAAGGGAGGTTCCAAAGAGGATGGAGAGAGGCTGTTCACAGTAGTGACGGATGGCAGAACAAGGAGCAATGGTCTCAAGTTGTGGTGGGAGAGGTCCAGGCTGGATATTAGGAAAAACTATTTCCCTAGGAGGGTGGTGAAGCACTGGAATGGGTTACCTAGGGAGGTAGTGGAGTCTCCATCCCTAGAGGTATTTAAGTCTTGGCTTGACAAAGCCCTGGCCGGGTTGATTTATTTGGGATTGGTCCTGATTTATTTGGGGCTGGACTTGACCTTCTGAGGTCTCTTCCAGCTCTATGGGTCTATGGTTCTATGATTCTAGAAGGGCCCATTGTGACCAACCAGCCAGACCGCCTGCCTGGCACAGGCCAGAGAATTTTCCTCAGACTCGATCATGCCTTGTAGAAAGAGACCTAATCTCCTTTTAAAGTCTCAATCCCCGGCACCTCCCTCAGCCCTGGGTCCAGTGATTCCCTGCCTGTCCTGCCAGGAAATGGCATGTTCGTTTCAAGGCTGAATGCAGCAAACTTTGACTTCAGCCGTTGCATCGTGTTCTGCAAAAGGGAGAAGCCCCTGCTCTCAGCTGTGCTCTGCCTCGTGTCGGTCCCTAGGACGCTATTATTTGTACCCCAGTCACCCTGGCAAAAACCAGGACCTCCTTGCGCCACACCCAGTAGAACTCACAGCCTGAGACAAAGGAGATCCGGGTGTTTGGAGAGGGATCCATGTGCAGGCCTGTGTCTGCCTCCTGTCCCTGCTGATCAGCATGGGAAGGAGAGAATGGTGGAAAGGGAGAGAGCGGATGTAGCTGGCTGGCTACCACATCGCCCTCCCTTACAGCCCTCTGGACACTGCCCTCCAGAGATGACTTGACAACCCTGGACAGCAATGAGGCAGCGGGTGTGCTGTGACCTGAGGCGGCCCGAAGCGGGCTGCCGGCAGCTGGCACCCCAGGCGGAATGCGCCATCGGCGCCCCCGCCTCCACAGCCCTCAATGGCGTGACGTCATCTTTGGGTGCCCCATTTAACGAGGCGCCCTAGGCAACGGCCGAGTCGGCCTATACGCACAAGCCACCCCTGGCTGTGACCGCTGTGCAGAATGCTCTTCCTAACGATCTCACTGTTTCCTTGGTCTCCTCCCGTCTGTCGTGTCCCCTGGATGTCTCTCCTCCTAGCCTTAGACAGAAGCTGTTTGGGGTCTTTTCCATTTGTGTTTGTCCAGCACCTAGCACCATCCCTGACTGGGACCCTTTAGCGTTACTGCAATACGAATAAATAATAATAGATCAGCTGTCAAAAAGAGGGATTCCTCACCCCAAAAAACACGGGCCTGGTTCTCAGTTACACTCAGGGTACATTACACTGGACTGGTCGGATAAAGAGGCATTAGTGTCCGCCAGCCAGACTTAATTCATAGGAACCCAATAGGGTGCTATCGATTAAAAAATGCACAAAAAAGGGGGAAATGTGGTGCTTTAATTCCACAACTGACCTCACTCAGAGCCAGGGTGTGTGTATGCCTTTGATGTAGTGTGTGTGTGCACGTGCGCGTCTGTGTGTATGGGGGGGACAGTGCTACTAGGTGTACAGATGCATGTTTGAGCATCTGGGGATGGGCACATCTCATGGTGTGTGCACTACTGTCTGGCTAGGCACGTGTGTGTGTTACTATGTGTATGAGGGTGTGTATTACTGTCAGTACATGCCTCTGTGTGCACGCGTGTGTCTGTGTTGATTTTTACTGTTCCTATGTGTGTACAATTTGCTGGCCATCTGTACTAGGCTGGGAAGAGGTGTGTGCCCATATTATTGTTTGTACAGGGAGGTGCGTGTCTATGTTACTGTCCATTTTTCCAGTGGTGTGGCTCACGGGGTGGGGTGTGAGTACAGCATGTGTGTTCCTCTGTATTTGTGCTCTTACTGCAACCAGCATGCAGCTGAGCCCAGGACCGCGTTGGCTTTGGGGGCACAGACCTTTGCCCAGTTGTTCCCAAGACCCTTCAGGTATTTCATCCCCTCCCTCCCTTTCTAGGTAAGCGCTGGGCTGGGTATAACCCACAAGGGAGAAGCCTTTGGCAGCTTTCTGCAGATGAAGCATCCCTCATTAAAAACAGCCTCAGGCCGCCACTCTAGGCCTGATCCCTAGCTGCTGCACCACAATCCAATCCCCGCCTGGCCTGCAGCCGCCTCGTCCCTCCCGCCATGGCTCTCGCCGAAGGGAAGACCACAAATCGGTTTTGGATGGGCGAAGGGGGAACAATTCAGGCCGAGACCCAGCAAGTTCTTGGGGCAGACGCTGAACCCCCTCTTGCAGGAGCCGGCCCCCCGGCTGCCCTCTTGGGAAGTGCTCGCCTTGCCCCAAAAGTGACCCCCCCCCAATAAGAAATGGAACAGTGTGTCAGGGGAGCAGGGGGCAAATAAAGCCCCGACTTTTTGTTTGACAGCCATTGAAACGAATGGGCTGGGATTGTGCTGAGCCGGCTGGGAACCGCGTTGCCGAAGGGAGAGGGGAGTTGAGAACTTCCACCTGGAAATGAGGAACCCAGCTGGCCCTGACATTCCGGCATCCTCATGACTCCAGCGAGTCTGCCCTGCCATCTGGAACACGTATCAAAGACAGCGGAGGCTCCCGCCAGATTGTCGCCCTCCGAGGGGGTCTGGGCCAGGCTCTCACCCCCACCCTGACCCCAGCGCAATAGCCCCTCCCCCCTCCTCACAGTGACTTCCCCCTTTTGCTGTGCATATGGAGAGGCCTTTACGCTGGTGCCCAGGCAGGCTCCCAGGAGGACTGTGTGTGGAGGGGCCACTGGGCTGCCAGTCCAGTTGCTGGGAGCCTCCTCCCAGGCATGGATATGTCACCTAGAAAAAGCACTGCTGAATGAACATGTGGGGTTGGCACAGAGGTGGGGTTTGGTTAACGCTGATTTTACTTCCTGAGCAAGGCAGTGTCAATCCCAAAGCACTTTCAAAGGAAGCCACTATAATTATCCCTGTTTTACAGATAGAGAAACTGAGGCACAGTGCAAGGCAGTGACTAGCCTGAGGTCACTGGGAAAAACCGAGAACAGGCACCAAGTCACAATCCAGTGCTCTGTGTAGCAGGCCACAATAATACACAGAGGAGCAACTCCCTGGAGCAGCAGTTCGGCTCTTTGCCCGCTGGTATTCCCTGGAGCAGATAACTGCATTCCCCTCACTTGCACACCCCTCCAGCCCACCACTGTTCACCACAGGTCACTATTCTAGCCAATGAGGCAGGAATTTTCACGGAAGCAGCAAATGTAAAGCAACTAGAAGAGAACATCTGCAGAAGGTGGATTTTTTTTTAACCTCGTAAATCACAGAAATCGTAGAAATGTAGGGCAGCAGGGGACCTCAAGGGGCCATCTAGTTCAGTGTTTCTCAACCTTTTTTTATAAAGTACCCCTTTAAAAAAAACTAAATTATAAGTACCCCCAGTACCTACACTTTTCAGCCACACAAATTTTTTTCTCCCATTGCAACACATTTGTTTAAACAACTTAATCATAGCCAGGCGGGCGATGAAATTTTTGGGTGTAAAAAGTACAAAAATAATAAAGCGCTGTAAAACTTAAAACAAAAATTCAGTTTTCTCCAAATTTCAGATGCGTTGACGTGCCCCCCAGACTGCTCTCGAGTACCCCAAGGGTACTCATGCCATTGGTTGAGAAACACTGATCTAGTCCATAAGAGCATTTGCATTTGCATCCTAGACTTATGTGCATCATCTCCCAGGATAGAGAAGATGCTGTGAGGCCTCCATGTCTAACAGCATAATGGGAATACTGAGTGACTGCAATTAGCCCCATACTGGGAATCACCATTACGCTTTCACCTAATTACAAGGACAAGAGGCCACTGGATGAAACTGAAGGGCAGCGCCCTTTTAAAAAGAGCCAATACATGCTTTATTTTACACAGTGTACATTTATCCTGCGGAACTCATGGCCACAAGGTCTCATTCAAGCCAAGAATTTTTCAGGATACAATAAAGACTCAGGCATGTCTATGGCCGAATGAGAAAATCCAGTTACGTTTGGTAGGATGGAAATGTCTATGGGATATAAAGGCGCATTGTTTCAGGGCACGAACCACCCACTCAGTGACGGAGATCAGGAAAAGTTCCCCAGGGGCAAGCTACTATTGTATTATTGTTATTTGTATGAATGCTACACCTCGGAGCCCCAGGCATGGACCAGGCCGCCATTGTGCAAGGCGCTGTACACACAACACAATCCGTTATTGTTCACACAGGGGGGTCTTGCTCCTTGCATTGAAGTGGCTGTTCCTGGCCTGGGGGCGGCTGGCCTGACCCAGCCAAACGATCCCGACATTATTTCCAAACGTGCTCGGCACATCCTTTGGGGGAAGAAATCAATGGCAAGGCTGCCCAAGCAGAAAAAGACTCCAGCGCGGAACCTGGGAGTTGGGGTCTTTGCTTGGCTCTGTTACTCACCCGTGATGGAGCTGAAGGCGTGTTCGTGGAGAAGGGGGCTGGTTGGGGGGCTGGGCCTCGGGAGATGTCGATCCGAAGATAGTCTCTGCGATTCCAGCCAGTCACTGAATGTCTCTGAGCCCAGGCTCCCCATCTGTAAAGGGGAATAATCATTGTGATGTGTTTGAACGTCGGTCGCCCCTTGCAGCTCAGGTCCCCTCCCCCTCGTCGTGCGGGGCGCTGCGCAGGCAGAAGAAAAAGACATTCCCTGCCTCAGCGAGCTGACGCTCCAAGTGACACCTCTAGTCTCGCTGGGGCAGAGACTGCCTCTCGCTAGGTGTCTGTGCCGCGCCCGGGGCCCTGACCTGGGTTGGGCATCCCAGCGCAACAGCCGTGTTTTGCTTTCCTCTGCCCTCTAGGCATCAGCAGAGTGGCCCGTTTCCAGGCACCTGGGCAGGCAGGGAAAAGGTGTGTCGCTCCCCAGGTGCTCACGGCGCAGAGCTGCTGACAGGGAAAGCACCGGCGCAGGAAAGGAATGGAGAAACTGAACTCCGGCCAGCCCTGCAGCTGCTCCGCTCCTGGGGGAACGCCGCGCTGCCAGCTCGCTTGTTTTACTTCCCCCTTTGGGCGGTGCAGCTGGAGCCGTCAGGAGAGAGGCCCTGGGAGCCATGGGGTGGGAAGGAGGCCAGCAAAGGGAGAGACACAGAGGGGCACGGCTCCCTCAATTCAGCCTGCCCCTCCCCAGTTCATTGCAACAACAGCAGCTTCCACAGCTGCCAGCCAGACCTTTCCTCAGGGCACCAAGACGGAAAGCCCATGGTGGTGCCTCCAGCTCCCTCGCTTGCTGCCTGGCAGCCCACGGGAGCTCGACCAGCTTCCCCTGGAGCCAGTGGGACGACTCGGGTTGGGCACCTATAGGTCACCTTGTGGGGGATGCTCTCGGAGCCTACAGGTCGGCAGGATCAGGTGGGCGGGCCTGGGCACCCCCCCACGTGCTGCAGGGAGTGGGGCGTGGCCGTCAGTATGTGACACGCATCCCTCTCCGTCAGCCCCGAGCCCAGGAGGCACAACCGGTCCCTGGCCCTTGCCAGACCCTCCAAAGGGCTCTGGGGCTTTTTGCCTCCAGGCACTGGAGTCGTGGGAGAGTTTTCAAGCTTTTCTCCGTGACGGCAAAGAGCAGCAGCTTCCCTTTGGCAGTGCTGGTGGAGTCCCGCCCTTCCCTGCGCCGGTTCCCGGAGCTGAGGATTGAAGAAAAAGCCGCAGACCCCAAGAGACTTGTGGTAAAATCACGTACTGCGGGGCACTGCTGGAAAGTAGGAGAGCTGAAACCGAACCCGGCTGATCGCTTGTGCCTGGTCCCACTGCCCTATGCAGGAGCAAGAGGCAGTGTTTGTGGCTAACTTCGCACCTTCAAAAATCACAGACAGGCTCCACCAAGCCCCAGGCTGGTTTAATAGCAACTATCTTTTCAAAGGGGTTCTGTGTGTAGGCTTACCAGATGGGTGTCAAAAATATACCGGACATGTGTGATTTCAGAACGGGATGGGGGGAGGGACCGGCCGGGAGGGGAGCAGGGCTGGACGGGAGGAAGTCAGGGGGAGCGGGACTGGCAGGGGGAGATTGGACAGGGGGCGGGGTGGAACCGGCTGGCAGGAAGCTGGGCTGGCTGGGAGGAGGTCTGGGGGAGCAGGGCTGGCCAGAGGAGATTGGGGGCAAGGAGGGGAACCAGGTGGCGGGAAGCAGGACTGTCCGGGAGGCGGTTGGGGGGAGTGGGGCTGGCCGGGGGGAACCAGCCGGTGGGAAGCGGGGCTGGCCCAAATCCCGGGGTGCTGCCCATCCCGCGCACGGTCCTGGCAGGGTGCACAGGTGAGTCCAGCCCCGGGGATTCCATCACGCCCCAGCCCCGCCCCCCCCACTGCATAGTTGCATACTGCCAGGCAGGTAGACGTGCTCACACTGTGTGAATGTGTCTAACAGCCAGGCAGTACGCAATTATATACTGATAACTCCTGATAATAATAAAACTTACTTAGAAAATACCAGACATTTCTATGTCCGGTATTTTCTCAATTTGTTTCCCGGACAGAAAGCTGAAATCCCGGACTGTCCGGTTCAAAACTGGACACCTGGCAACCCTATCTATGTGGGGTCCTTTTTAATTCTCTCCTGGTTTTGACCCTTCCAGTGGCACTCGCTTCTCTACAACCAGGAAGGCTAGAAACTTGGTATTTCTCATCAGCAAAAGTTGAGCCTTTCAGCCGCTCTCTCAATTCCAGGAGCTGGGCTTTCAAAAATACACCAAAAATTACAGCTCAGGAGAAAACTAATGAGAGTTAGCAGCACTGTGCTGTTAGCCACAGCAGGTCGGCTTCATTCCACTCCGGTTAATTACATTCTGCCCTCTGAAAATTTCTCCCTGCAGTGGCACTTGGATTCATTTTCACTTCCTGTTCTAAATGGCTGCATAGATAAACAGCGGCTGCTTTCCACCTCAGAGGTGGCTGCATTTCTGGGGTGTGCAATGAGCAACCCACCTCACAGGGTTATGAGATGAAAACACTTTGAGACCCTTGGATCCAAGGACTCAGATAGGACCTGGATGATGAGCTAAAATGGGACTTCAGGGGTGTGGGAGAAGGGGGGGGAAGTTGACTCTGGGCCAGGCAAAGTGTCAACAGTTCTCACGATTTTATCACAAGTCTTGTGATGTTTGGTTTTGGTTGTTTCGTAAGGCCATGACTATGGGACAAGCTCAGCTTTCGTTTATTCTAAAATAGACATTTTTCCTAGCCCTTGTGGCTGCAGAGAAAAGCTTGAAAGCATGCCCCCACAAGTGAACAAAAAGAACCCCAATTGTCTTTTTTTTTTTAATCTCATGATTTGTAAGACAATCTCGTGATTTTTCAGCGTAAACTTTTGGGGCTGGTGCTACTGAAATCAGCTCCTTCTCCATCTCCCCCCCCCTCCCCAAAATCTGCATCCAGCAACTGAACGAGATTCAAATCATTTTCTGGAGTGTGTGATCATCAAACCTCCCCCTCCTGCTCCTTTTACTCTCTGGTGTTTTTGACTCTACCTCTAAAATCAAGCAATGAATTTCATGCAGCTGCAGCCCCAGGTGTTTGGAGGCAGAGAGAGAGCATGGGGCAGGAAACGGGGTTGCCAGTTTTCTCTCTCATCTTTTTATTTGAGAAGGCCGCGTCACTTTCTAAAAGAGGCGCTGGTGAGGTGAAAGATCAGGGAAGGTTTTTCGAGGGGGGAGGGAGAAGCAGGGGGATCCTCCTTCATCCCTCCCCTCTGCTCACACCCCAAGCCACGGAGCAGTCCCCAAGGCAGCCTTGCGGATGGGGGTAGAGTCACTGCTGAAAATGCCCATCAGCTGCTTCCTCAAAGGGGCATTTGCTGATGAATGCACAGGCCTGAGTCTGGGACCATCTGTCCCTATGAGTGAGGCTGCACCATGCATGTGACTGGATCTGGCCCTACAGGCCTGCCCGCCCAGACATCTGTCCCTGTGTGCATTACCCACTGGGAAGTCCAGGTCCTACATCTGCAGGCAAGCCTGGAAGTGTACGCACTTGTCCCCCAGAATGTGCGTGCAACTGCCTGAGCATCCGCCTGTGAACACAGGCCCCTGAATGAGCAGGCCCGGAACACCCCTACTCTGCTGAGGACGTAAGCTTGCCTGTGGGGTGTGGCTGTCCCTGTACCATCTCTGCGCCTGTGGCTGCATTCCTGCCAAGGCACGGGCACCCACACCTGCCTGTACACGCACCTCTGTGGATTCATGCCGCCGTGAGAGCCGGTGCAGGCAGGAGGCTGCGTCTCTGGGCAGGCAGACAGCCGGGTTGATCAGAAAGGCCCCCAGGTGACTCTGATAGAGGAATCAACCAGCTGATGGCCGGATCCCTCTGCTAGCTGGCCCCACGCTGAGCCACATCAGAGGCCAGACCACCGGCCCTGAGATGGGAGCAAGGACCCCAGTGTGTGAGAACCAGAGGGTTTGGTGGTTCAGGATCTGGGAGGGCTACGCTGCAAAAACGCCACATCTTGCCAGGTCTCAGAGCCCTGGTCCACAGGCGCGGCTCGTGGGGATTGTGCTCTGGGGCTAAAAATAGCCATGTCAACATTCAACGGGTGGAGACTCCCTCGTGCACCCAAGGGTGAAAAGCCCAGGAGGAGCCCAAGGGTGAAAGCCCAGGAGGATCCTGGATGGGGGCTGCCAGAGCACGAGAGGGGGTCCCTGTGCATCCGTTGCTCAGCAGCATGCTGAGGGGCAGTACGACCGGCATGTCTCCCCATCCGCAGCAGAGACAGGGCCCCACGGCCATAAGCTCTGAATCTCCCACATCCTCCCCCCCGCCCACTGTATGTCTCGTCATTCTGCCCCGGGGGGGCGGGCGCTCCTGTTACCCCCCATTTGCAGGCAGGGAACGAAGGCCCCGATAGGCCAAGGGCCAGATTCTTTAAGGGGTGTGGGAGCCTGTGGAGTTCGATGGCAATTAGGCACCTCACAACCTTTAAAACCAGGCCCTGAAGCACGGACTTAAGGCCGTGCAGGAAGTCGGCGTCAGGGCAGGCCTCGATGCGAACCACAGAGCCATCCCTCCAGAGCAAGGTGCCCTGCTCCTGTACTCACGGGAGGGACTAAGGGCTCCGCTTACCCTGAAACAACCAGGAGGCAAAGGGAGGCCGGCAGGACACTGCAAATCAGAGTGGGGAACATCCCCAGCCATGCACCAGCTGCAAGAGTAGGGGACCCCCCTGCCCAGCCTCTAGTTCCTTGCCAGGCCCAGCTGGGCCCTGGAGCCACCCTCCGCATGATCTGAAACCTGCCTTCTCACTTTCCTGCTTGCCCTCCCCCGGATTTTTCTTTTTCTTGATTTTCATTTCATTTGCTGCTCAGTTCTGGCCCAAACCTGGCTGGAAAACCACAGCAGCGTGTAAAGCACTTGGGGGAGTCCCCCCCTGCCACTTCTTCATACCATGGCATCACGACTGCCCACACCCCTGGCATCAGACGGGATGCTCAGCTGCTGGCTGCCCCCGGCCATCACATAGGTCTGGCCACAACGCCAGGGCTCTCACAAGAGAAATTTGCTTCCCTCACTCACGGCTCCCATCCCCGTACTATCTGGGCACCTCACACGCAGTGCAGAACCCCAGCCGCAGGGTCAGGCTGAGCCCCGTTCGCCACAGGGAACAGGCAGCCCAGAGTGATTGAAGGGCAAAGAGCTCAGGGCCAGATTTTCAGGAGGGCCCAGCTGCCAGGAACACTTCCCACCAGGTTTTCAGATGAGCCCAGGACGCAGCGTGTTCCGCCTGTGGCACAAGGCCAGTCCTCCCTTGGATGCTCCGCCAGCGTGGAACACCTGACCCGCTACGATTTGCCCAAGGTCATGCAGGCACCGGGGTTCACGCCTAGACCCCCTGCTCCCCACTCTGGTGCCTTGCCCATGCCTGCCATTCTCCATGGCACCCATATGTTCGCGGCACCCTCTGTGCCCGGCTGTCAGGCTTTGTTCGGGAGTCAGATGCTCTAACCGAAGCAAGCAGCTGGACAAAGAAATAAGAAATCTACAGGCTGCTTCCTGTGGCAAGGACGGTGCCTTGTTTTGTATCTGTGCAGGGTCTGGGACTGGTGCGCCGCACTAGAAAGTGAATAATTGTATCAGTGAAACACTGAATGAACCACGGCTGCATTTGTTCAGGCCTTGAAACCCCCCCCCCCCCCCAATCTCCTGCGCATCGACTTCATCGCAGGGCTGGAGAGGAGAGCGAGATGGGGAGGGTGAGAGAGAACTGATGAATGAGGCAGATAATGAGAGCAGAGGGCCGGTGAATGAGAGCGAGCGAGCGAGGGCGCCGGCGCCGAGGGGCGCGAAAGGAAGTGGTGAACTTCTCAAGTGTTTGAAATGACAATAGCGAGATTGCGAGCTATATTAGCAAATCTGTATAAATAGCCACGGAGGTGGGGTGGGCCCCGGCTGACAAGCAGGGCTGCCGGGAGGGGCTCTCCGCACCACAAACAGGTGTTTGGAGGGCAGGGAGGATGCTTGAGCTTCCCATCCCAGAGACTGATCACTCAGACATGGTCTTCAGCCTGGGATCGGGGCAGGAGCAGCCTGGGATCGGGGCAGGAGCAGCCTGGGATCGGGGCAGGAGCAGCCTATTCCGGGTGGTCTACACTGAAAGCTTAACACTGGCACAGCTGCACCCCCGGGGAGACACAGTTATGCCAGGCTGAGCTCCAGTGTAGGCAGCACTAAAGACTCCTTGGCTACCCGCTCCTTGGGGAAGTGGATTAACTACCCCTCTCACGGCCAGGAGCAAAGACTCTGAAACCCTGCAGCTGTGCCCCTGTAATGATTCCTGTGACAACCCCCTCCCCCTGAGAGCTGACAGGCCATTGCAGACCCTCGGGTTTGGGGAATGTTCCCTGTGAAAGCAGAGAGGAGGGTGGGAACTGGACAGAGCTTTCCCGCAGGGGGCTCCCATGCCCAGCTGCCTGGCTGCTGGGGGGAAAAGGGGGAGTGGGCAAGAGGAAACTAGTTACTCCTCTCCCACTGCCCACCAGCGACCCCCAAAAGGCACAGGAGGGAACTGCGCCCACGGGGACTCAGCTGCAAGGGGGTAGAACAAGGGAGGCTGGGAGGCCAGGCGGGGTGTTTCGTCCTGTCTCTTCCAATTACGGGGCTGTGCGGCCGGCGCCTGGCACGCAGGTGCTTTCTGTGTCTCTGGCTGCCCAGACGTGGTTCCTCCATCCCCTTTCAGCGCGAGAACTATGCAGCCCGCCCACTGGAGTGCAGGTGTGAGAGCGCATTGCCTGCCAGCAGCCGGCTCAGCGCCCTGCTACCTGGAGCCAGCCACAGGGTCAGCCGGGGGCCAGCGGCTGCCGAAAGGTCACGCGCTGAAACAGGAGGCTGGCACCTGTCGGGCCTGCGGCTGCACCACCCGGGTTGGGCCGTGACTCCCACCCTGCCCAGCGCCTCTCTTGTTCCCCCTGGTCTGACACCAGCTGGGCTGGGGCTGAATCACTCCCGTGCGAGAGAAGCATCCCCAGAGCGTGGGACCAGCAGGAGGGAGGACTGCAGGGCGGGGGCCTAGGCAACGGGGCGTGTGACACAGACGCGGCCTGTCATGGAGCAAACTTGGCCTCTTTGTGACACAAAGCCCCTTGCGATAGCCCCCAGCAGCACCTCACACACACAGCGCCCAATTCCTCTCCACAGCTCCCCTCTGAGGGAAGGGCAGATGGGGAAACTGAGGCCCACAGCAGCGATGTGTGAGACAGTGACTCGCCTGGGACAGAGTAACAAATAGAACCCCCCGTCTGAGGGCCAGTCCAATGCCCGACCCCCCTCCCCTCCCTCGAGACCAGCTCTTCTCTCCCCTAGGGGCCCTGGTACAAGCCCCCTGTGATCACCCACTTGGTGCCTTCCCAGACTTTTCCCACTGACGATGGCCAGGCGCTTGACAAGCATTTATGCAGCAAACCCCAGAGGGCCCCTCCCAGGGGAGACCTGGACACGGGGAGGGGAAGCGACTGCCCAGGCCAGGCAGCGTGCCGAGAAGAACCCAGGAATCCTGCTCCATCCCTATAGCCAGTCTTCCCCTCTTACCCACCTGAGCCCTTCCATTCCAGCCAAGGCTTGAGTGATGGTGGGCGGAGCCAGGGGCTTTGCCTTGGTGGGGCTAAACAGGCTACAGTAACTCCACCGTCCTCTCAAACAAGAACTCAGTGAGTTAGCCATCACCTGGCCACAGTAGTTAGATGGCCCCGCCAATGTCTTACACCTGTGAAGCAGGGATGTACCACTATCCCCATGTTAGAGGGGAAACTGAGGCATGGAGAGGTTAAAGAACACCTGAGGCAGAGCAGGAATTGAACCCAGCTTTACCTCAGGCCTAGGCAAAGCTCCAAGCACCAGACCAGCCCCCTTTACTTCCTCCAGCTGGTGTATGAATCGTTAGTGCAGGGGTGGGCAAAACCACTCAGCAGGCCAGATGCAGCCTGCCGAGAGCTTAGATCCGGCCCATGTGGCTGTTCCAGGCCCCGCCCCCAGCGCACTGTCTGGGAGCTGAGGGGAAGGCCCGGGCCCTTTAAACTGAACCGTCCCCAGCTCCCAGGCCAGGAACAGCGAGCCCTTTAAATAGCAGGAATTGAAAGGGCTCGCAGCTCCCGTTTCCCCCTAAGGTGATGCCTGGGAGCTGCAGGGGAGGCTCCAGCCCTTTCAACTCCTCTATTTAAAGGCCCCGCCCCTCCCATACAAGGCCCCGCCTCTTCCAGGGTGGCCTGCGTCCACTTCAAAAATTTCTGAATTGGGCCCCACTCAAAAAGTATTGCCCACCTCTGCATTAGTGTAGGGCCGTGGTCCCCAACACGGTGCCCATGGGGACCTTTGGCGGCGCCCGCCAAGTGCTCAGGGCTGGCCTGGCCCCAGGCGCGCGGCGCTTGGGGGAGTGGGGGTGAGAGAGCGCTAGCCCCGGGCGTGCGGCGCTTGGGGGAGTGGGGGGGAGAGAGCGCTAGCCCCGGGCGCACGGCGCTTGGGGGAGTGGGGGGGAGAGAGCGCTAGCCCCGGGCGCGTGGCGCTTGGGGGAGTGGGGGGGAGAGAGCGCTAGCCCCGGGCGCGCGGCGCTTGGGGGAGTGGGGGGGAGAGAGCGCTAGCCCCGGGCGCACGGCGCTTGAGGGAGTGGGGGGGAGAGAGCGCTAGCCCCGGGCGCGTGGCGCTTGGGGGAGTGGGGGGGAGAGAGCGCTAGCCCCGGGCGCGCGGCGCTTGGGGGAGTGGGGGGGAGAGAGCGCTAGCCCCGGGCGCACGGCGCTTGAGGGAGTGGGGGGGAGAGAGCGCTAGCCCCGGGCGCGTGGCGCTTGGGGGAGTGGGGGGGAGAGAGCGCTAGCCCCGGGCGCGCGGCGCTTGGGGGAGTGGGGGGGAGAGAGCGCTAGCCCCGGGCGCGCGGCGCTTGGGGGAGTGGGGGGGAGAGAGCGCTAGCCCCGGGCGCGCGGCACTTGAGGGGAGAGCGCCGGCCCCCGGAATGCAGCTATGGGGGGGCCCCGCCCCCCGGGCGCCCGGCAACCCCAAATGGTTGGGGACCACTGGTGTAGGGTGCTGGATCAGCAACCCTAGCAAGCAAGGTCCTCAATTTACTCCCCGGAAGGTAAAGCAGGCAAACGGCCAAACAAGTGTCCATCACGTTCGCCAACCCCGCCCACCTGGGACCAGCAGCATGGCGCTTTCATGATGGAACCACCAATCCCCCTAGAAACTGGATCGAGGCCCATTGAGGGGCTAGGAAATGCCTAGACCTTGAGCTGGTCCCCAGCTGGCTGTCTATGAACGTTCCTCTTAGAACCCTGGTCAGACACACACATCGCCGCCTCGACTGTCACCGATCCAGAAAAACCAGGCGCCCAGTGATCCATGGTTATTGGATTCTCCTACAGTAAATGGAGTGTTCACTGGAATCTTAATTGCAAAGCCTCCTGGAAACCTGCCTGTTCCTCTTTAACCAGACCTCTGCTGCCCCCTCTTCCACGCCAGGGCTGCTGCAAGCAATGGCAGAGAGACTGCAGAGCCAAGGAAAGCCCAGATTGCAGGTTTCTGTGTAGCACTGGCAAGAGGGGGGAGCTTTGCTCCAGGGACCAGGAATCTCAGCCTTTCGAGGCTAATCTTGGGGGGGGGGAAGTGGAACAAATTTCATCCCTGTTTAAAGGGGCTGTCGCCAGTCACTTTACTACCGGGGAGCCCCACCTGCCTTTGTAGACATCGATCCAGTGTTTGCACCAGCGAGGGGCTCAAATCAGCCCCCTCTTCGTTAACTGCGGCACGGAGCAAAAGGATGAGGACACCGTAGGGCCCAGGGATTAGAAAGGAGGGCACCCGGGCCTGGTGCTCTGATCCAGAGACATCCTGCCGGAGCCACCGTTAACATCCCAGGGTAGTCCAGAGCCTGCTTTGTTAGTGCTGAGCAGGGGTGCTGTCCTCTAAGGATCGCAGTGAATATGCCCCCATGGCAGGGAGGGGGCACCAACCACCCCAGCCCAGACAGAGACCTGTCTTTCGCCAGGTCCAAAAGAAGCACGCAATGCCGCACGAAACATGCTAACTCCAGAGTTCCCAGGAGGAGGAGGAGGGGGAGGACCGGCCTGGGAACCGACTCAGTCAACTACTTCCATTGTGCTAGCTTCAGCCAGAACTTTGTGGAAAGCCAGATCTGTGCATGAATGGAGATTGTGCCTCAGTCCCGGGGTACTTGGGGTAGGCTGCACTGAACAGTGCTCTGGACTCCAGCAGCATCTTCCCCCGAGGAGCCCAAAGCACCTTAACATTGATGCTCTTTTTCGTTAGTACATGTTACTACAGCACTTCTGAGACCAGGGATGGCCCAGCACCAGGGTTCCCTGTAAGCTGGGCGCTTGTGCAGCCGCTCAGGAGAGAGTCCAGTGCTGCCCAGCTGATTGGCAGAGCGCCCACCCCTAGGATTTCTGTGTTTCTACTGGTGGTGCCCATCACACGTGCCTCTGTGCACATCGAACAATTTATTCCGCTCATGGATGGAAAAGATTAGAGGGAGCATCGCCCAGGACCCCATGTGCTAGTGCTGTGCAGATACAGAATGAAACGTGGCATCGGCCCTGAAGAGCATGACTTAGCCCCATCTGCCCCCAGCGAAAGGTCTGAATTGTTACCCCACATCGTCCATTGCGTGCCCTCGGGCAGTCCCAGCACAGAGGGAGGGAGTGAAGCAGATGCAAAGCTGCCCTGGGTTGTGATGGACTCACTCTGCCCCAGTGTCAGCGACACCGGGCAGAAGAGCAGGGACTGGCACCTCTAGACTTTGCATCCGTCTCTGGGCCTGTTTACACAGCGTGACTCCTGCGCCATAGACCTGCTGGTGTAATGCACTAGTGGCGGTGTAGCCTATGCCGCCGGCAGGGGGTTTCCCATCGCTGCAGGAACTACTCCTCCCCGAGGGACGGTAACTAGGTCACCAGACGCTTCTTCCATCGCTGTGGGTGTGTCACACCCCTGACTCAGAGAGGCGGGGAAGGGGCAGAGACTGGTGCTAAGACAGGATTTCTGGTGAGACTGTCCCCCCAACCTGGCACGCAGCAGCCGTCTGCTCCCCCTTTTGCTGCAGGTTTCTCTTCTGATTACAATTACCCGAGACCTTACCAGGGCTGTGTGGCCTGCCAGGCAAGCAAGCAGTGCTGAGTTCTCCCCAGCTGCTGGTGGCATAAGGGGCTATTTTGGGTGCTTCTTTTCCTTTCCTGATTGCTTGTTGTTATGTTTGACGGGGGACCTCCCAGGACCCACGCTGTGCAAGGCTGATGCGTTTCCTCCCTCACAGGTGTTGCGGCTGGTATGGCGTGGTCAGGGAATTGGATAGGGTGGGTGTGAGGCAGGACTGGCAGTCTTGGCATTGGAGGTTCCTTGAGCACAGGGACAGCCACACCTGAAAGGGCCGGTGTGATGGACCGTCCCCACCATGCTTTATGAAGTGGACTTATCAATGCGACCTAGCAATCTCCATGTCATAATCCGCTGGGTCTGTCTGTCTTATTTTGGTGTACACATCATTCTTGTGTGTAAGGTTAGACATCTGGAGTATGGAATGCTTTATGGTTTTAAATGTGTAAATGGAAAGCCATCGGGGGTGTTTCCAGTACCCGGATGCCACAATGTCTGGACAACCGCCTGTAAACGGTTTCTTTTGCCTTTTAAGTCTTAGCAGTGATTGGTCTTAAGAAGTCACATGTCCACCGCACTGGGAGGGGCAGGCCAAGTAATTGTCTATGGAAAGGTGGTATCTATAAAACAATAGGTAGCTGGGAGTTTCTTGGTCTTTGGCTGGCATGGCCCTCCCAGGAAGGTGAACTAGGCTATGTCTAGACTGCAGGCTTCCTGAGCAAGAAGCTTTTATTGGAAAAGATCTTCCGCAAAAACTTCTTGCACAGGAGCACGTCCACACTTCAAAAGCACATCAAAAAAGTGATGGGCTTTTGTGAAAGAGAGCGTCCAGACTGCACGGACGCTCTCAAAAGTAAGCTCTGATTGCAATGCCCAGAATGGCCACCAAGGCACCTGTGCTTTTTCCTTTTTCCTCTTTCCGCGCAAACCCCCCTCTTCTCCGTCCACACATGCCTTTGTGTGAAAGAGCTCCTTCACAAAAAGGTGTTCTTCCTCGCAGAATGAGGAATACCCATGTCGGAAAAACCCCTCTGTTCTTTCGATTTTTTTGCACAAAAACATGCTTGAGGTGTGGACGCTCCACAAGTTTTTTTGGAAAAACGGCTGTTTTTCTGAAAAAACTCTGTAGTGCAGAGATAGCCCCAGAGACCCCAGGGAGAGGGAATTTCCCTGGTTTGGAGGCTTAGCTGGAATAAGAACAATTTTAGGGTGAGTTTGTAATAAATCTACTGAGATTTTCGTGTCAGAATTAGCCAACCGTTTTCTGTTATCTTAAATTTGTAACCTACTTTGCTCTGCCTGTTCTCACTTATAAGCACTTACCTCCTACTGCTTGAACTTAATAAAATCACCTTGATTTACAATCAAGCCCAGTGTAAATAATTGTTACCAGGAGGAGCAATAGGTGTGCACATCCTCCTTTCATTGTCAAAGGGGGCTTGCCTGAACGATTCATTTGGGGTGCTGATCCCATTTGGGGAGGGCGTCCCAGGAAGCTGGGCCCTAAACTGCACTCTCCTTGGACCTGAAGAGGTTCAGTGTCTGTACTGCTCGTCAGGGGGCAGGGATCTCCGCTCTGTGCCTGGACTGGGGGAGACCATGGAGCTGGCCCAGCAAGACAGGGTGCTGGGAAGCCCCAGAGAGCAGGAAGGCGAATGTCAGTGGCTTTTTCAGCACTCGAGGAAGCCCCCGCTAGGGGTATTCTGTGACCGCGTCCCGGCACAGCCAGACCTTGGCTTGGAAGGCAGTGTCTACACCTCAGAGCCTGCAGCGGCATAGCTGTGCCAGCAGGGCTGGATACAGCAGCGTACAATTCTGAGCGACTGTGCCTGCATGCCACATCTGCAGTCCTTCAAAGGCACCGCCGCTCGGTCCTCGGCTCCTCAGCGGTTGCCTCTTTGGGGCAGAGCCCCACGTCTCCCTCCCGCCTGTCCAGGGGTTTTCCAGGCTGCATAGTTCCCTACCTACGCTGTGATACTGCCGGCAAGCCAGGCGGCCAAAGCAGGCCAGAATCCCCACGTTGCGCTCTCGCCAGCGACTCTGCACAGCTGTAATTGCTGCTCGTCCCAAGCTCTCACACAGCCCTGAGGTGAAAGCATGACAGAGAAATCATCAAAACCAGGAGAAAGTCCTACCTACACACCAGATGCACCTGCCAGTCTTATGGGGCCCCACTAGACCCAAGCCCTTCCAGCCTTTTCCAGGGTGGATGCCGGCCCCCGGCGACCCAGAAGGTCCTGTCTGGATGCTGGGCCAGAAAGAAAGCAGTTACAAACGTCTCTTCTTTGCATATTGGTCTCCTCTCCGATCAGTATATGCCGCCTGCCCAGATGGTGATACCCAGTGATTTTTTTGTAAGAAAAAAGGTGCTGCTACTCTAGGCCCGTAGTGAGCAACCCATGGGTCGCGACCCCCAAGGGGGTCATGCATGTCTTTCTGGGGGGGTCACCATTAGCAGTGGGCATAAGCCCGGCTGCCCGCCATGCTGCGCTGCTCAAATTACCTTGGGGGTCGTGACACGAGTACAATAAGATATGGGGGTCATGGTTGAAAAAAGGTTGTTCACCGCTGCTCCAGGCTCAAACTAAAAAAAAAAAAAAACCCCACGCTGCGGGCCAAAATGTGGTTGTGGTCCCTTTAAGAGCCAAAGCGTCGCCAGAAAAAAAATGCCTCGTGTCTTGAGCAGGCTTCCGTCAGGAGACGAGCAGCACCAGGAAAGCAGGTGCCGGTAGGCAGGGGGACATGCCATTCTTTTACTGCGTGCTGGGAAAATAGGTGATAGTACATCATTCCGGGCCATACCGCCAAAAAAAAGCACAGGTGATACCTTCCCAGAGCAGTTACCACCTGAGTGAATTTGCCAACTCCTCCTCCTTCTTAGTTCTTGGGGGGCTGTGGTAACCCTCCTCCTCCTTCTTAGTTCTTGGGGGGCTGTGGTAACCCTCCCCCATGGAATTCTAAATGACCCTGCCCCCCCAATGACAGATCCACTGAACACAGTGAGCGCCCCACGTTGCTGCAGGAAATCGGCCTGTCACCGCAGTGTCTATGCTGAGGTTGCTGTTGGCACAGTTGTCAGTCAGGGGGTGCAAAATACACCTGGGGAGCCCACTGGTTTGGTGACACAAGCATGAGCTGCTTTTGAGGGAAGTGGCATCAAACCAAACCTCCTTTCCGCACCCAATTAGACCGACCCCAGGCATTCAGGCTATGTCTACACTACGAGTTTTCATGGCAAAATATGCTAATGAGGGATTCATTTGCATGAATTGCAATCTCATTTGCATATTTTCTGCTGATCCGTTTTTGCGCAAAAACAAGCAGTGTGGATGTTTTCTTTTTGCGCAAAAACCCCCTTTCCCCGCAACATTGGTAAACCTCCTTTTTGGGGGGCATAAGGATCTGGCGGGAAAAGGAGCTTCTGTGCACAAAGAAAACGTCCCCACTGCTTGTTTTTGCGCAAAAATGGATCAGCAGAATATATGCAAATGACATCGCAACTCATGCAAATGAGTCCCTCATTAGCATATTTTTTACCGAGAAAACTCATCGTGTAGACGCAGCCACAGAGAATGAGCCGGACGTATTTGGGCAGGTCTCTGAACTGAGCTAAATGGCGGGTCTGTTTCTCCTCGCCAGACAACCTGGCTGGAGTCAAAGCAGCTCCATAGAGACCGAGGGGCCTGCGGCCTGACAGCCCTCCACCCAGCCCTCTTCCTCGTGAGCCGCTGACCCCATCTGAGCAGTGAGATCGAGGAGACGCCCACAGCATGGAGGTTGCTCTGCACAGGCCATTCGGCACATACAGGCTTCGTCTCCCCATATCCTTCCCTTTGGTGGCGATTTAAACGGGCAGCGATCCATCCAGGCCAGAGCTTTGCAGAATGCCTCTCAAAGCCAGCGTGCAGCTCAGTGCCCGGACCACCCGCCATGGCACTGGGACAGGACCCTCTGAGGAAAGCACCTGCTGATGGCAGACCCGGTGCAAGCGATTCAGCAAGTGGCACAGTGCAGAGGAAGGAGATGGCGGCTCGTGACAGAGGCGTTGCCCAGCGTGGCCAGCTTGTACGTGCGTGCACTCACCACTGGGGTGCCTCCTTGGGGCTGGGTCAGAGGATTCACTCTCTCTTAGTCTGGCACCTGTTTCCCTGGGCTCCCCACTTCTCCAGCTCCTGGCCCATCTCTGGCTTTACCAGCCTCAGTTTCCTCCATTCATATGGACTACTTCACCCCTCTTGGCTTCTCTCTAGTCTCTGTAGCCCAGGGCTGGATTCCAAGACTTCCCCTTCCTCTAGAACTTCTCCTTGTCCCTAGCCAACTTCCCTCTCTCTTAGCACCTCCCTGCACCCCTCTCTTCCTCTCCACTTCCTGGCATGACACAAACCCCAGCCTGCCCCCTGCTTAGCTGGGCTTCATCATTCATTAGATGTTATTAGACCCTGGCTCTCCGCCAGGTGCAGCCTGCCAGGTTAATTGGCCCTTTTTAACTTGCTCAGGCCATGCGGGGAGAGGGCCTCACCCCATTACCCAGCTCTTGCCATTGTATCACAAGTCTTGTGTTATTTGGAGTTTCTCTTCAAGACCCAGCTCCTGGAGTCATGCGATTATGTGACTGTCTCAGCTGCCAGTCAAAAAAACCCTGAAGTTTCTAGCTTGAAGTTTTCAAACTTTTCTCCAATCACATGAGACCCCCGCAAGGCCAGTAACTGATGACACGTATTAGGCTCCGATTTCTAAACCAAGCCCATCCTTTATTCTTTTGCAGCCTGAGTTGTTACTTTTGAATGCTTGGGAGCAGCGATCCTGGCTTGACCCAGCCATTTGGGGCAGGAGGGGAAGCAGGCTGGGGCCAACTGAAGTCTCAGCAGGAATGTTGGAAAGGCAGATGATACGCTACTCAAAGGGGAATTTAGCACGGTGATTAATGTCCTTACTATTGCAAAAGGCAGGACATTGAATCAAGAATCAAGCCTGCCTGAGAACCTGGGCACATGCTGGGGGACTAGTCCCTGCTGCCGCAGAGTCACTGCTATTGGTAGCCGAGTGAGCCATGTTCAAATGAGCTCAGGTATGTCTACACCTGCAGCAATCACATCCCGACTGCAGTGTAGACAGAGCCTACGATGTGAGGGTTCTGACAACTTTAGAGCTCTCCAGGATCACTTTTAAAACGGAAACGGAGCCTCTGTTGATTGAAACCATTTTCAGTTCCAGGTGGTTCCAGGAATCAAAGTCTATTGTCTGCCATGGGTATCTACAGTAAACATAAGGAGGTGTTAGTGCCATTATACAAGGCATTGGTGAGACCCCATTTGGAATAGTGTGTGCAGTTCTGGTCTCCCATGTTTAAGAAGGATGAATTCAAACTGGAACAGGTACAAAGAAGGGCCACTAGGATGATCCGAGAAATGGAAAACCTGTCTTATGAAAGGAGACTCAAGGAGCTTGGCTTGTTTACCTTAATCAAAAGAAGGCTGAGGGGGGACAGGATTGCTCTCTTTTAATATATTAGAGGGATAAATGCCAGGGAGGGAGAGGAATTATTTAAGCTTAATACCAATGTGGACACAAGAACAAATGGATATAAGCTGGCTAGTAGGAAGTTTAGACCGAAATTAGGCGAAGGTTTCTAACCATCAGAGGAGTGAAGTTCTGGAACAGCCTTTCAAGGGAAGTAGTGGGGGCAAAAGACCTAACTGGCTTCAAGATTACGCTAGATGGGTTTATGAAGGGGATGGTTTGATGAGATAACATGATCTTGGCAATTAATTGATCTTTCACTATCAGTGGGAAATAGGCCAATAGGAAGATAGGAGTTACTATAGAGAACTTTTTTCTGGGTGTCTGGTTGGTGAGTCTTGCCCACATGCTCAGGGTTTAGGTGAATGCCATATTTGGGATCGAGAAGGAATTTTCCTCCAGGGTAGAGTGGCAGAGACCCTGGAGGTTTTTCGCCTTCTGTAGCATGGGGTAAGGGTCACTTGTGGGAGGATTCTCTGTATCTTGGGGTCTTTAAACCATCGTTTGAGGACTTCAATATCTGAGATACAGGTGAGTAGTGGGTGGGTGAGATTCTGTGGCATTGTGCAGGGGGTCAGACTAGATGATCATAATGGTCCCTTCTGACCTTAAAGTCTATGGCTGTGTCTAGACTGGCCAGTTTTTCCGGAAAAACTTGCCAGCTGTCTACACTGGCCGCTTGAATTTCCGCAAAAGCACTGACGATCTCATGCAAGATTGTCAGCGCTTTTGCGGAAATACTATGCTGCTCCTGTTCGGGCAAAAGTCTTTTTCCGAAAAACTTTTGCGCAAAAGGGCCAGTGTAGACAGCAGAGATTTGTTTTCCGCAAAAAAGCCCTGATTGCGAAAATGGCGATCGGGGCTTTTTTGCGGAAAAGCGCGTCTGTATTGGCCACAGATGCTTTTCCGCAAAAAGTGCCAATCTAGACGCGCTTTTCCGAAAATGCTTTTAACGGAAAACTTTTCCGTTAAAAGCATTTCCAGAAAATCATGCCAGTCTAGACGTAGCCTATGAGTCTATCTCCCGGTGACAACAGGGCTCTCTGAGTCCTTGGTGGCTTTGTGAACCCCAGAGTCCACTGTGGGGGTGTCACATAACTAGCCTGGAATCCTTTTCCCCTTCATTGTTGATGCAAAGGGCCAGATCCTGCTCTGAGTTTGGCAGGTTTACGTCTGTCTGCCCCAAAGCCAACAGCAATCGCCACAGGAGGGGCTCAGGCAGCATCCTGGCTGGTTTGCACAGGTGTGCTAGGACCTGTGGCTTCTAGTGGGCGGTTTGTGGGGGAGGGTTACCCTGCTTTTCCTGGAGTGGGTGGAGTGTCTCCAGCCTAGAACTGTCAATCAGGATTGTGCTATTTGGGCTCAGACACCTGCCAGGCAAGGGCAGCACCAGCCAGAAAGCAGCCTGCCAAAGCCCATGCAGGGAGGGCTAGTGAAGAGAGCACAGGGCTGGGTCCCGGGAGGCTGAGGTTTTATCCCCAGCGCTGCCAGGGATCTCAGGCAACTCATTTCCTCTCCCACAGCAGCGCTCTGGAGCAGGGGCTGGCTCTCACTGCGTGGCTGTGCAGCTCCTGACATGCTGGGGCTCAGAGCTCTAGGGCAGCACTGCTCGAATATAAATAACATGGTGAGGCCAAGGAGTGAAATGGGCCCCTGTGACGGAGCTCCTGTAATGAACATTTTGAGGCCCTGGGCAGGGCATCCCAAAAGCAGCTTCCAGGAAGGTGGCCCCTGCAGCATCATCTCAGCACCCACCTGGCAGCGTCTGGGTTCCCTTATCAGATTGGAACCCTGCCCAGCTGGGCAGCAGAGCGCTGGGAGTGAGAGCTGCCTGTCTCCTCGGGTTCCTCCGCACGCAGAGCTGGGGGTGATGCAATAGGCTGCAATGCTGGAAGGATGGGACGGGACTGAGAGGGGAGAGCAGCTGAAATCCCCAGCCCCTGAGCCAGAGCCAGCCTGGGGGTAAGGCTCAGACTCACAGCAGGGGAGAAGGCAGCCGGCTCCTCACCAAGCCTTGGTCATGCTCGGGCCATGCGAGAGACAGCCAGTGGTCACCGATGCACTGTGAACGGGCCTCAGCCCCACCTTCCACTATCTCCCTATAGGGCCTCGCTGGGGGCAAGGCTGGCCTGAGATACTCTGGACACTCCCTCCACCCCCACTGCAGGGCTGCAGCTCCTTTTTCCCCCACTGAGAGCTACCTGGGGAGCGCTGCTGCCAGGCGGCCCATAGCAGCTGGGTTTGCATTGGAGAATGCAGCCACCTGGGTAATACCCCCCCCCCCCATCAGTCCAGAGACAGAAGGGCAGAGCAAAGGGGAATACAGGCAGGAAGTGCACCGTGAGAAGGGCATGACAGCAGAGCTTTTACTTTGTTACATTCCCTTGCTCCATATAGGCCGGCGCCTAGCCCAGCTCTCCCCTAGGTAGGGAAAGTGCCCATGGAAGCATGGCCTCCCGGTTAAACCAGAGGGCTGAAAGACATCTGTATCCTGCTCCTGACTCATTGTGGAGGTCACAGCACCACTCTGTGCCTCAGTTTCCCCATCTGGCTGCGACAATTATCTGCCCCGGGTAGTGCAGGGAGGATGAATTGGCTCATGCCAGAGACCCCCAAAGCTGCTTTTGCATTTTGTTCTGTTAATAGGGATTAAGCTCCCCCTCCTGAGTGTTTCCTTTTTAAAAATGTTCTCTAATGAACCCAGTGCTGGTGTAAAGGGGTGAAGTGGACACTAGAAAGTGAGGGCTATGCCCCTCCCCCATAGCAGGTACTGCCCCCAGCTGAATGGGGGGGGCTCTCTAAGCCGGGAAGAGGGCATGCTGTGTGAGCCCCGCAGGGCTGGGTGGGGCCCCAACGGGACTGCCTACCAAAGGACCCCACACAGCCACCCCTCCACCAAAACAACAGGAGAGGGAAACGCCACCAAAGAGCCGGGATCGGGGAATTACTGCGCAAAGAAATGCAAACACTGGAGCCGATGCTCCGACAGAATCCAGCAATCGGGAGCAGGGGGGGATTCAGCCTCCCCCCCCCATTCCTTGACCTCTATGCTCCCCCGCGTGACCCCTCCGAGGGGAGAGCCAGAGAGCCAACCTGCACCGAGCATCTGCAACCCGAACCCCCGTCCTCCAGCGACCGATTTGATCCGCCACCAGCCCGCTCCCCTCCGGGTCCCCGCGCCCCCAGGGGCGAGCACGCGCCATGCTCCCCGGGGATGTGGGAAGGGGTCGCGCTGGGCCAGGCCCCCCCAGCGCGCGCCAAGGTGGGCTGCCGAGGGAGCATCCGAGCGGCTCCGTCTGGCGGGCGGGTGGCCCGGAAGCAAGAACAGGGGAGGTGGAGGGGGGGGGGGGCGCTGCCGGCTCCACACAGGACGTGCGTGGGCGTCAGCGACACGCTGCCACTAGCCCTGCGCTAGCCCCGGCAGCTGCTTTCCTGGTAGCGGCGGCCGCGGCGAGCGGGCACGTGGGGCGCGCCGGGGAGGGGAAGGGCGTGCGTGGGCGTGCGGGGAGGGTGTGGGTCGCGGCTGGTCCAGCGGCAGGTGAGTGGGAGGCAGGGAACGGGGCGCCGAGGAGCAAACAGGACGCCGCAGAGATCAGATTACTCACCTCCAGCTGCAGAGCGCAGCAGCTAATAAAAGACTGAAGCTTCCTGTTGTTCCCTCATTAACACCCTTCCCCCCCTCCCCAGCCCCACTGTACAGCTGCAGAGAGCGAGGCAAGAGCGACAGGCACAGCCCTGGGACAGCGCGTGCCGAGCAGGCCTGTCCTTAACGCCCCCCTCCCCCAGCAGGGCCTGGGCCTGGCCCGAGACAGCGGCGGTGCTCGGGGCCGGGCGTGCCCGGGACTGGATCAGCGTGCGGGGGGCCTGCGACGCAGAAGGACCCAGAGCCATTCCTAGAGACCGAGCAGCAGCTGCCAGGCTTGTCCGTGCTACTGGCCCATCCTCTCCCACCAGGGCTTTAAGCGCAGCCTCCCCTCGCAGGGACCAGAGTCCCCCGGCCCCTCGCGAGCTCGGGTTAAGCACGAGTTTGAACGATGAAATTCTGGCAGGAGCCTGATCCCCGGGCTCCCTGCGGACCCCCGGCCTGCCGCAGTTCGCTCCACCTAAGGCAGCTCCAGAGGTGCGGCGGGGGATGGAATAGGGTCACAGTGCCCACGTTGCCCCCCTGCTGCACAGCTCCAGGGGGCCACTCTGCCAGCAGCACTGGGGGGGGCAATTCGCCCTTGGGGGCGTCTGGGAGTGAGAAGAGGGGAGAAAGGCCCAGTCCAGGAACCACCCACAGCTGCTCTCCCATAAGCAGTTTCTAGGGGGTTTTCCTGTAACCTAGGTTCAGATCCTAGCTCCATCTCCTCCCACACAGCCAAAATCCCCCTGCCCTTGTGTCCCTGGTTGGCCTGGGCAGCCAGGGTCCTGAGATGTTACCCAGAGATTCACCACTACTCCCAGAATCAAAGAAACCCCAGACTGGGTGAGGGGCCCCTCCAGACTCCGTTCCAGTGCTGGCCTTATTGGACCCTCATGAGTTTGGTGGTACCCACACTCCCACCGGAGAGCAGGCCCCACTGGGGTAGGTGCGTTAGACACGTGCCCTGCCCCAAAGCGCTACCCACCGCCCACTAGCGAGCCAACACTGCCAGTGTGGGTAAGTTATCCTTGGAGCTGACTGGGGTAGGGAAGGGAGGAATTGAGGCTTCACTAACAGGCTCCCAGAGACTTTCTAGCACAGGTCTTTCTCCAGTGCCCCTCCTACTCTGGAGTCTATGGACCAGAAACAGGGAGGGGGACTTTTTCCATGATCCCAGAAGAGGATGCAGGCTGCCTGACTTACCTCTGCCACTAGGCTGCACTGCCATGCAAGTACTTCAGCTGAACTCAGGGGAAAGTTTGGAGCCAAAAGAGGTCCCTCCCTACACATGGTAAAACAGCCCAGGTGCTCTCCCCACCTCTGGAGAGAGCTACATGCCAGCAACTCTTCCCTCCTCACCGCAGGCTATGACTCACCCTCCTCCCATCTCTTGTGCACCTGTCTCTCACACACACACTTCCTGTTGTGAATCACCTGGAGTTTCCAAGCATCACGGGGCATTTGCGCTCTAACCTCAATTGACAGGCTGTTTTCCTGGGGCAGGCACGTGCTCCCTTCTTGAATTTAGAGGACACTTGTCAGCCGTTTTCTTAACTGGTGACTGGTGTAGAGACACAAGCGGGGAGAGGACCAGCGGCTGTTGCCAGTGGGGAAAGGACAAACTCCCAAGCCAAAGTGCCAATGGAGACTTTAATGATTCTGAAATCACCCAGTCTGCCAGACCCCCACTGCACTGACAGGGCAGACAGGACGGGCACCGCGCCACTGAGCCATGGCCCGGCAGGCAGGGCACAACACAAGAGGCCTGGATTCAATTCTCTGTGTGTGGCCAGCTGTCCAGAGGCAAGGCTGGATGTTGAACTGGTAAAGGCCAGGAGTCGCTCAGCCGCTTGGGATAACAGGGCAGGGGAGTGCCCCAGCTGGGGGTTCAGAAGTCCTGTAGGATGGAGCTGAGGGGGAGGGTGGTTGGTCCAGGTGGGTACCCAGGGCCGGTCCTAACCAATTGCTGGCCCCTAATCTGCGTCCCGTCATTGCCCTCCTGCTAGACACCTGCCTGCTCTGCCCCGCTGTGCATCCAAACTCTAGTTCCTCCCCACCCCACAGGCTCAGGAATGGGGGCTACCCCAGGTCTTGCTGTTCCTGATGCCATCACGCCCCTTTTGCTGACACTAGTGCCATGGAAGCATCGTTCAGTAGGCAGTGCCCAGGAGGCCGGGGGGAGGGGGGGAGGAGGGAGTCCCTTTGTGCCTCAGTTTCTCAGCAAGTAGGGATGATACTTTATTTTCCTTTGGAAGCCCTTTGACATCCAGCTGCAAAGGCCCGTCAGCAGGCAGGCGCCAAGTGTGTGTGTGTTGGGGTGGTGACTGGGCAGGCCTTGCTCAGTGCAGGGAAATGAAGGAATGCTGGGATCTAGAGCAGAGCATGTAGTGTGCAGAGGCCAGTGCCTCAAGGCCCAGCTGACAAGCATCTCGGAGGGAACTGTGCAACTGTAGCTGTGGCCGAGGAAGGAATCTAGAGCTGTCTTTGATTGCACCTAGGGCAAGGACTATCTGCTGCGCCCCACAGGCCCCTTAGCGCCAGGGTGGCAGTCAGGTCAGAGTGCAGGAGGGGGCTGTGAGTTGAGGGAGGGGGGTGGATGTGGGATACAGATGTTAGCTATCGGATAATTGAATAGTCATGTAACAGCATGACATCCTTGCAGTTACACAACTATTTGATAGTCCCAGGGAGCCCCCTGCCACCTTGCACTCAGAGGCAACAGTGCGGGGTCGCAGCAGCAGCCCTTGTCCATGGAGTGAGTCCGAACTCCCTGACGACAGGGGCTACTACTGCAAAGCAGCCTCTACCCCCTCGTCCCCCACTGCTGCCTCTGATAGAGGAAGCAGTGTGTGTGTGTGGGGGGGGGGTACAGGTGGCACTACGGAGCTTGTGCTGCGGGGAACCAGCTTTTAAGTCTGCTCCTCCCAGCACTGGCTCCTCATTCCCCACTTTTGCCGCCTCTGATACAGAAGCAGCAAGGGGGAGGGCGGGGAGTGTGAGTAGTAGACAAGATTAACCAATAAGCCCAGGTTTATCAGTTAATTGTCTAGTCAACTACTTGTTCACATCCCTAGCGTAGGAGGGAGTGTGAGCTCTGGGGTGGGGCAGAAGATGAGGCATTCAGGGTGTAGGAGGGGGCTTCAGGCTGGGGCCAAGGGGTTTGGAGTGCAGGAGTGGGTGCAGGGCAGGAGGTGGTGGAGATGCAGGGTCTGGGCGGGGACGTAGAGTGTAGGAGGGGGCTCAGGGTTGGGGTGTCAGGAACTTACCTGGGGCAGCTCCCATTTGGTGGCACAGGCCCTGGGAAGGGGACGGGGCAGGTGTCTCTGCACATTGCTCCACGCTTGCCTGCAGGCCCTGTCCCCGCTGTTCCCATCGGCCAGGAATCGTGGCCAACGGGAGCTGCAGCGACAGAGCTCCAACCGAGGCAGGAGGAGCAGGAGTAGGAAGGAACCACAGTGTGCAGAGCTGCTCCTCTCTGCCCAGGAAGGGCTGCCTGGAGCAAAGGACCGTTAGCCTGTGGCCCTGGGCCCCTAAAGCCCTTTGTGAATCTGGGCCCGCAGGCAGGGATGGGCGAGGGAGGGAAGGGGGCTTGGGTAGAAAGTGATGAACTCCAGAAGGTGCAGGGAAATTCCTCAGTCCATTGGCAGCACAAGCACCATGCCCACCTTCCGGGCTCAGGGACACTCTGACACAGGGGGCAGGTGGCTGCCGGCTGCAGCAAGCTGTGTGCTTCTCTGCTCCCACCAGGCCTGGACAAAGCCCAGCCTCAGAGGTGCTCAGGCATCCAGCGCTCCCACCTGCTCCAAGAGGCAGGGAGTGGCCCCGAGGGAACTGGCCAGCAATTGTAACAGCTCTAATGGCACCGTGTGCACGGGGGGGGCAGCCCCAAAGATGTGACAGCAGGAGCTAGCAGAGCACAGAGAAGCCCACGCTGCTGTGCGCACACACAGGTCCATGGGCCAAGTTCACCCCTGCTTGTAAGTTCCCTGGCTGCAGGGGAAGTGAAGTTTGGTTCACTGGCTAAATGCCACAATTGCCCCTTTTTGGCAAACAAAGTCCTTTCTCATCTCTAAGGGCCCCCACCCCCACCCCCACCTGCATGGCTCCCTAGGGCAGGAACAGTTTGATCTTTATCTCTGACAGGAAGGGCTTGAGCTGAGAGAGAAAAATCTACTGCTAGCTGCTCAGTGTAGTAGGCTCTTATACTCTTAGGTGATTGGCCTCTAGAGAGGGACATGAAATGCCCAGTGAGCCCCACAGCAACTCTAGAATGGCAATTCTCAGCCCCTGAGGCTGGTCCAGCCAGCTGCATCCTGCTCAGCTCTGGCCATTCAGCTCTGACATCCCCTTTCGACAGGGGCAGATAAGAGTGCCGCGGGGCCCCGGGCAGTGAAATTTTGCGGGGCTCCGCCTTTGACACGGCGCATGCGCGGGGCTTTGGGAAGCGCGGGGCCTGGGGCAGCCGCCCCGCTCGCCCTGCCCTAAATCCGCCGCTGCCTTTCAAACTCTCATCTCTTCACTTCAGCTTGTCCTTTGTTCCATCCGAAACTGAGCACCAAGCTTGGAACCAGGATGCCAGGGGTCTGGTCCCCACCACATTGCTGCATGACCCCACCCAGGCATATCACAGGCCAACTCCGTGCCTTGGTTTCCCACAGCAATGTGTTACTACGGGGAGTTACACCCCCTCGGCTCCAGGGCTCAGTAGCACTGGTCCATACGCATCTTTTCCCACACATAGCCCACTTAGGAGGGACACTCTGGAACTATGTAAGCTCAGCTAGTCAGACAGTGGGGATGGGGCAGCGTGTGCAGAAGAAACAAAAATCACCGCCAAGATTAGGTGAGGCAGTTTTTACAATGCCTGCTCTGATGTGTATTACGGTAGCAGCCAGAGGCTAAGCTGAAGTCAGGGCTCTGCGGTACTAGGGTTTGTACATGGTAGGAGACAGTCCCTGCCCCAAAGAGCTAGCATCAATCGCCAAGGCAGACAAAGATGGTGGGAGAGGGAATTAATGGACCCATTTTACAGACAGGAAACTGAGGTGCAAAGGGGACACGAACACCCCCCCGACTGAAAGCCCCACATGGGGGGCTGACTTTGAAGCAGGCAGGAACTTGGCTTGTGCGTCACTGCACAGGGCAGCCCCATGGCCGCGACATAGGGCAGGCAGCAGGACTGAGGACCAAGTGGAAGGGAGCTACCACTCTGCCCCAAAGGAAACCAACCCCATGAAACCCCCAGGGACTAATATTCCCAGACCACGGCAGACCTGCACTGGCAGCCAAAGAGAACGTGCAGGTCAGCACACTAGGATACTTAGCATAATGGGGACCCTACGTTCTGACTGCCCCAGACACACAGTATGGGAGGTCAGAGACTAACAGGGATACCACAGAAGGAGCAGTGCGGCTAAAGCACTGGCCAGATACTCAGGAACCCTGGGTCTATTCCTAGAGCTGCTGCTGGCTGGCCTCAGAGGAGTCACCTCTCTCTCTGTGAGCCTCAGTTTCCCCCTCTGCAGAACACTTTGAGAGCTGCTCTGGAAACAACAGGTATTATTGTGTGGTGCTGCAGCTGCTTGAGCTACAGAAAGGTGTAGGCAAGTGCTGTGCAAGCTGCCAGCCTCCCCACAGTCTCTACGCCTCCAGTTTGACCAGGTCCAGCCCTGCCCTTTGCACCCAGAGCCCTCATGGAGCAGAAACACCCCAGGGTGCAGGACGACAACTGGCTGCGGGCGCCAGGCTGAAAGCCACCCAGCTCACTGCCCCGGGGACCCCAGCTGTGATTCACAGGCACAGCTGTGACATGCAAACCAGCCCACACACCCTGAGCATCTACTCCATGGGGACTGCTGCACCTGCTGAAGGAGAAATAACCTGATTAACCCATTAGAAGCTACAGGCCCGGTAATACCTGTCCTCCCAGCCTACAAAACAGAAGCACAGAGCTCTTCGGAGGGGAACCAGAACATTTAGCTGTAACTGGACCGAGACATTTGGTTGAAATTGTCCCCCATATTCAAAGCCAATGATAGATGGAGGAGGGAGACGCACCGAAAAACAACATGAGTCAATATCATTTTTCTGGCAGACATAAAACCTCGGCCTGCATTCTTGGGCCAGCTGCTCAAGGATACCGGGGCACCTTCCCGAAGGAAGCCAGGCAACCGGCAAGCTTTAATGAAGAGGAGCTCTGAACCAGCGGCTTCTGAGCCGGTCTCCCGCCCTCCCCCAAATAAAAGGCATAACACGCTCCCCATGCTTAGCTGAATTCAATCAGGGAGGCCTTTATTAAAATTTTGCCCCCTTGGCCACCGTCACAAGCTGATTCTCAGGCCCGCCAAGATCCCTGGAAACAGCCTTGATTTCTTTTTAAAACATTCCCCCAAACCTTGTCCCCTACAGATGCTTTGGAGGGTCTGAGTATTGAAGGAGGCGCTGTGCAGTTTGCCAGCCATTGAGGCAATGAGTAGAGAGCGCCACCTGCTGGCAGTGCGCCGACATCACCGCCATGGGGGAGCCAAGACCGGAGCCAAATTCCTGGGCAAGGGCTGCAGGAGCTCCCCCACGCGGGGAGCGGGACTCAGGAGGCAGATGCAGCAGTTGCCCCGCTTGAAGAGAGACGGGCTCGGTTTTAAACCCAGCTCGCTGCCATTTTCCTCCCCCTCCAAATACTCCATCACCACCCTTACTTCCCCCTCCTCCACTTCTCTCTCCATTAGCAGCCTTTGCACATGGGCCCAGAGCCACGATGCTCCTGTGAGGACATGGCCTTGGGATTTCCGTGCACACTCAGACCGCGCCTGCAAAGCCAGCCGCAGGCCGAGAAAAGATACAGGGGCAGGCCGAGAACATGAGATCAGCGCTGAGGTGCTAGAGAAGGAGGCCGGCCTCTGGCACAGTTTGGGAGCAGGGTCGGCCCTGGGAGTCCCCCACCCTCCTGGAGAGCGGTGCTCTAACGCCGGTGGTGCTGGACAGCTGTGTCCTCCTGGGATGAAACGTAAGGCAGGGTCACTCCCCGTGGCTGGGCCCCGCCAAGATAATTCCTGCTAAGACTCAGGACAGACAGGCGCCACCAGCCTTTCGAGGGAGCTTTGGTGGGTGGTCGGTTTATGGCTCTTTACCTCCTACACACCAGTTCAGTCTGCGGGCCAAGAATCACAGCTCCTCGCTGCTGAAAGGAAGAGTCCCGGGGAGCAGGCCTGGCAGAGACCACACTTAGAATTGAGCACGACTGCCCTCTGGTGGACAGAATCTGAATTTTTCCTTGGGTCTGTCATAGATCCTATACTGCTCATGGGGATTCACCTATGGCTCTAGTGGCAGGAGTCTGTGCTCTCAGGACAGAAGCAGCCCTACTTTGAAATTGCTAGTGGCTAAGGGGTGCAGATGGCAAGAGCTATCTAGGGCATGGCTCATCTGAATCCCAGTTAACTCCCCATTCCTCTGCGCAAGGAGCACTTTACACCCACGTGCTGAACAGGCAACATCCTGTAACTGCAACCCCAGGTATGAGAGCTGTGAGCAAGCCAATGCCTTTGGCTCCTAGCAGCTGCTGTGTAATATCCCCATTACCCTGAGCCCCTCTAACATCACATCTCCCCCATCCAGCCCTGACACCGATTAGAAGCAGCATCAACATGCAGACACCAACACATTCATCAGCCCGGCCACAACCTGAGCGCTGCCATCAATAAATCAACCCTTTCATTTATTCAGTGCAGCCCAAGAGATGCTGGGTCGTTTCAGAGGATCCAAATGGCACAGGCCAATTAAGGAGGCCAGCCCCACCCATCTGAGCATCAATTTAAATGCCACCTCTCTGCCCAGCAGAGTTCAATGCATGTTCACCTGCCGGCAGCAGGCAACTCTGGCGCAGAGCCCAGGGCCTCTCTGCTTCTGCACTGCCGCCCCTGTGGCTTCTGGTGGAACAAAACTCTGCACCAAAGAAGTGACCCACCTGGGGGGTGCCTGCTGCTGTCACAGGAGGACTGGCCCTTTAAGGGGGGGGGCTGGGCTCAGCCCCACCTGTATGTCAGTTATCTGCCTTCCCCGTGGTGGGCTCAGTTATGTGCAGGGACAGGTGGCGAGACATGATGGGAGCTCGGGGCAGGCTGGTTAGGTTAGACAGAGCTGCAGGGGCTCCAGGGATGAGGCAGGGCCAGGGAGAAGTAGACGACCCCTCCTTCAACTAAAGGGCAATGCTGGGCTGGAGCTGGAAGAGTTTGTTCCTGCCCCGTGCTGCAGCAGAGGGTACCAGGAGGCCCAGAGAAGCCAAGAGACATGCACATAGGGCAGGGGGGGGCCTGCAGATTCCTGGGGAACAGTCAATGAATGCAATAAGTGACAGGGAGGTGGGAATCTGGATGCAGGGTGGGACCTCCTAGGACCTGATCAGCTAGGGCAGCCCCAGCAGCGAGTGCTGGAAAAGCCCTGGACTAGCACCGCTCCCCCTGGGCTAGCTGGGGCTTGGGGCACGTCCCTCCTCCCCAGCCCCCATCTAGTGGCGGGAGAGCACAGAGAAAAGGAGAGGGCGCCCTCTGCAGGCAAGCAGGTAGCAGCCTGCGACAGCTCCCCTCCCCTAGTGGGCTCACAGACAGGAGGTAGAAGCATGTGCAAGGGGCGAGACCGTGGCAGTGGAAGGGCTGCAGGGTGCCAGTTCCAGCAGCCTGGCCAGTTCCTGTGTCCATGTCTCTAGGGCAGGCTCATTCTCTGGACCAGCAGGGATCCAGGGGCTTTGGCATCACTGACTTCCCATGGGAGGGGAGGAAAGAGGCCAGGCTCAAGCCCCAAGAGGGGAGGCTTCCTGGGCTGTGGTTTAATGGCTCCAAGTCAATGGGACCCTGCAGAAGTGGCCCAGCTCCTCCATCATCAAATAGGGGAGGGGGTGAGGCCGTAGCTGGCAGGCAGGGGAGGGCTGCAGCCTTCCCAGCCTTGTCTAGCAAACCCAGGTGGGCAGAGGACAGTGTTTGCTGCCTGCCACCAGGTCCCCATATCCCAGGCCGTCGCAAATCCAGCAGCAAAGGAGGCTGAAAACCTCAGGCCCTATACGCTAGAGGTTGCCCAGGGCCACTGGGTCTGCCCTGTCCTCTAGCCAGCCCCACTGGCCCAAGTGCAAGGTAGGAGGGGGAAGAGTCTCTTCTTGCCTCTGCTATGGCAATGGAGGAAGGAAACTCTCCATGCAAGTTACCTCCTCACCTGTGCTCCAGCTTCCCAAGGAGCCGAGGTGACCCCCAGTGACATGCAGGAGAGAAGGGGGTGGTGGTGCAGACAGATCAGCATGAGGAACCAGCAGCACAAAGCCAGGAGGCTATGCAGGATCATCGCCAGCCGGCTGTCTCCGATGGGCCCCTCTTCAATCAGGGCCAAACGGGTGCAGGAACAGACCCGGCCCAGAGGCAACAGCAAAGCACCCAGGCCCAAGGGGTAAGCTCTCAACTCTGGTGCCTCATTGGGGCTCAGACCCAGAGCAGCCCTTGGACATCTCCAGTGCAACAGTCCAGCTCTCCTGAAACGCAGGCAGGAAGGGAATCAAGCGCTAGTTTGCCCCGTGCTCAACCCGCCACACCGGCTCTGCTGGGTCCGAGGTGCCCCGAAAAGAAAAGCCACCTGGGCTCACAATGGTCACTTAAAATGAGATGCTAGGCTGCATCAACAGCTCGATGTCAGAATGGCGGTCGGTTTCTAGCGGAGTACCCCAAGGTTCGGTTCTAGGACCGGTTTTGTTCAATATCTTTATTAATGACCTGGATGAGGGGCTGGATTGCACCCTCAGCAAGTTTGCGGATGACACTAAGCTAGGGGGAGAGGTAGATACGCTGGAGGGCAGAGATAGGGTCCAGAGTGACTTAGACAAATTGGAGGATTGGGCCACAAGAAATCTGATGAGGTTCAACAAGGACAAGTGTAGAGTCCTGCACTTGGGACGGAAGAATCCCAAGCATAGTTACAAGCCGGGGACCAACCAGTTAAGTAGTAGTTCTGCAGAAAAGGACCTGGGGTTTACAGTGGATTAGAAGCTGGATATGAGTCAGCAGTGTGCCCTTGTAGCCAAGAAGGCTAATGGCATATTAGGTTGCATTAAGAGGAGCATTGCCAGCAGATCCAGAGATGTGATTATTCCCCTTTATTCGGCATTGGTAAGGCCACATCTGGAGTATTGTGTCCAGTTCTGGGCCCCCCACTACAAAAAAGATGCGGACGCATTGGAGAGGGTCCAGCGGAGGGCAACCAAAATGATTAGGGGGCTGGAGCATATGACCTATGAGGAGAGGCTAAGGGAGTTGGGTCTGTTTAGTCTGCGGAAGAGAAGAGTGAGGGGGGATTTGATAGCAGCCTTCAACTTCCTGAAGGGAGGTTCCAAAGAGGATGGAGAGAGGCTGTTCTCAATAGTGACAGATGGCAGAACAAGGAGCAATGGTCTCAAGTTGTGGTGGGAGAGGTCCAGGTTGGATATTAGGAAAAACTATTTCCCTAGGAGGGTGGTGAAGCACTGGAATGGGTTACCTAGGGAAGTAGTGGAGTCTCCATCCCTAGAGGTGTTTAAGTCTCGGCTTGACAAAGCCCTGGCCGGGTTGATTTAGATGGGATTGGTCCTGCCTAGAGCAGGGGGCTGGACTTGATGACCTTCTGAGATCTCTTCCAGTTCTATGATTCGGGGATGGGTTGATGAGAGAATATGATCTTGGTAGCTAATTGACCATTCATTTTCAGTGGGAAATATGTCAATGGAGGGATGATAGGAGTTACTGTAGAGAATTTCTGGGTGTCTGGCTGGTGAGTCTTGCTCACATGCTCAGGGTTTAGCTGATCGCCATATTTGGGGTCGGGAAGGAATTTTCCTCCAGGGTAGATTGGCAGAGACCCTGGAGGTTTTTCGCCTTCCTCTGTAGCATGGGGTACAGATCACAGCTGGAGGACTCTCTGCATCTTGGGACCTTCAAAGTATTTGAAGGCTTCAATATTGGAGATATAGGTGAGAGGATTATTCTAAGAGGGGTGGGTGAGATTCTGTGGCCTGCACTGTGCAGGGGGTCAGACTAGATGATCATAATGGTCCCTTCTGACCTTAAAGTCTATGAATCTATGTTCCCATGGCAACTGCTGGTGGGTTGGAAGGCCCTGGCTCCTAGATGCACTCCCTTCAGGGCTCCTTTTCGGCTATTGGGCTGATGGGACAGGCCACACCGGTCCCCTTCTGGCCACAGTAACGCCTGGGGGTCTTGTGCAGATACTGCTGGTGGTAATCCTCTGCATAATAGAACTCCCCGGCCTCCTGGATTTCAGTGGTGATGGGCCCCAGCTGCTGCTTGGCCAGTTCCTGGCAAGAGGAGACAGGAAGAAAGGATGTCAAGGGCAGTGCTCCTGGAAAGGGAGCAAGCAACTTCTCCAGCTGGAGCCAGGCAACCAGGGTGACAGGATTTGTGTGGGAAGCCGACACGTCTGACAATGACCCTCGATCCTGGCCCGGTTCAGGAGCTCAGGGCAGAGGCCATGACAAGATCTGGGGAAAGGAAACAGCAGGGACACCACCAGCAAAATCCAGAGGCAGCGAAGTCAAAACAGCTACTGCTTCTCCTGACACGAGGCCCATGTCCACTTCCAGGCAGAGGAGTGGGACACAGGGACTGGCCCTGGGCCGATGCAGCAGTGGGCAGGGACCCTCAACGGCGGTGGAGGGAGCATTTTCTATTCACTTCCATTCGGTGGCCAGCAAGTCCCAAGAACCTAGCAACACACAGAAAGCGGCACGCCGGGGGAGGGGGGACGGGGCAAGCAGTAGTCATGAGCCCTGTTGCACATTGGTCGACAGCCCTGGACAGGTCAGCTGGAGAACTGGAAATAGAATCCAGAGTCCCCTGTGCTGACTGCAATGCAAGTCCCCTGAAAGGACTTAAGAACGGCAGCAGGAATTTGCAGAGCTGGCTAGATAGAGACCTGCCCACAACAGCCACTCTCATTGGGAGACCCTGGGTGTTAGCATCAAACTGCCTCTTCCACCAGCACAAACCCTGCTCTAGAGCTGCCACACGCCCAGCCCAGACACCTCAGCGATGGGCGCACCATGAACATGGGTCAAAGTAAAGCATCCGGACCTGATGAGCACTATCCAGCTGGCCATAAAAGACATTTAGGACTAGGGCTGCACACACTGCCTGGGACCCCTCCTAGCACTGCACCCCTCTCCCCCTCCCATTTCCTTAGACAGACACTGTTCTATCTCTGAGCTAACGGGAACTGTGCAAACGTTGCAGTTCATGAAATAGACCACAAGGGGGCCACGAGACACCCATTTTCCTAACTGGTTCTAAGCCTGGTGGGTACTAGGGATGCTAAAATGAGGTTATTTTACTAATCGATAAGTCGATAGAATTTTTATTGGCTACTCGATTAGTCAATAGGGTAAGGCCTCCGGCTCAGTCCCGGCTCGTGACCAAACCCCACTGCACTTTAAAAGGCAGTAGGAGGCGGGCAGCCTGCTCCCAAGGGTGTGACTGGACGCTGCCGAGCCGTGCTTAGCGATTTCTGCCCCACCCCTTTCTGCGACTGGGTATTTCACAGCTTACAGGCAACACCATCAGCCTGTAGCAATCCTCCCCACGCCATGCTGCTCTGTCTCCCCCTAGTGGCTGGACCACAGAAGCAGTTTCTGAATCTACTAGAGATTGGACCTCCCTGGTCCGGCACCATGGGGACCTGACCAGCCCAGAGAGAGAATTTGCCGGACCAGGGGAGGTCACCTGCCAGCGGCCCCCAAACCTATCGCTCCCAGGGAATGCCAAGGGACCCCAGCCCCACATTCCTGGGAGCTGCCATGGGGCTCCAGCCCTCAGCTGCCACGGGCTGCTGGGGGAATCCGGTCTTGTCCCAGTCCTGGCTGGCCCTCCTGCCCTTAGGCTCCTGGGCTCTCTGGTCCAGGAGCACCCGTGGTCCTTCCAGACCAGAGAGTGCCCGTTTTCAGAGCTACAACCTGTACTGCAGCTGCTCTTCTCACACGATGGGCTCAGCCCCTAGCAGAGGCAGGTATAACTCAAGCTTTTAGATCCAGGTCTACGGCTTGAGCCCTGTTCTGAGGGCCTAAGGGCTCAAGTTCTCTGACAAAAGCTTCTCTGGGGCAAGGAAAAGGAGAGGAGGATCAGCACACTACTTCCCTTTAGGGGAAACATCTCCTACATCCACAGGGGAGTGTTTCCTCCTAGATCCCAGCATCCCAGCTGGCTTCCACGAGACCCAGCAATCTCTCAAGGGCCACCAGTCCAGGCTGTGCCGCTCTCCATCCGGAGCAACCTGCTCTGCAATAGCACCTATCATCCAAGGACTTCAAAGGCCTTGACTAAAATGTGTCTCCGAGCATCCTTTGCCTCTCACCCGTGTCATGCAGCATCTGGGCCGCCCCGGGTGGGAGTGAAGGATTGTTAGTGCCACTTTACAGAGAGGGAAACCCACTTGCCCCAGGTCAGCAACACCGTTCCCTGGAAAATTTTCCATCCGTGAGCAGAGTGAGTTTTGTCCTGTGCACCAGTATTGAGGTCACATGCGCTTGTTTGGACATGTGACACCATGGCATTCATCGTTCCTAATACATATCTCTATTTTAAATTGTTATGGAAGAAAGCCCCACTTACTGTGCAGATGCATTAGCTCCTGCCCCACCTTCTGCCCTGTTACACAACTAGCCCCACTGGCTCCTCTTTCACCCCCCACTGCTCCTCCTGACAGGCCCACAGCCCCAACTCCCAGCAGCTGCAGCCACCCGCCACGTGGCCTCGGCCCTGGCGGCAGCCACCTCCCAACATGGCTTCTTCCCTGGCAGCAGCCAGAGCAGCTGCCTCCCACCACAGTCCTGTCCCCATCCCCACCCACCACGTGGCCCCGGCCACGGGAGCAGCCACGCCACTCACCATCCAGGTTCAGGAGTGCTGCTGCATGACTCTGCAAAGGAGGCGGGCGGGTACAGAATTTTTGTGCGCGGCCGCGCAGGCGCGCACCTTCTAGAGAACATTGGTCAGCAATAGCTCCCAGGAGTCCCCGTTCTCAGCACCTGAGCATTCTCCCTCAGTAGGGCTCAGCTACAGTCTGCTGCACTAACCACTAGGGGCTCTCCCTGAACTTTCCTACATTGCTCATCTCCATAGGCTGTATCTGTCCTGCCGATGAAGCTTGGGGTCTGAGCCAGCCTGAGCCCAAGCCCCACTTCCACCCTCCCCCCCCCCATTAGGCTGACTTGGGTCAGCAAGCACTCAGGACTAGGGATGTAAGTGAGTAGTCGACCAGCCTAGACTTATCGGGTAGTTGAGTCACGACTCAATTACTTGCTCCCCACCCGCCACTTGCTGCCTTTGTATCAGAGACAGCAAGAGTGGGGAAGCAGGCGCTGGTGCTGGGGGGAGTTGGCTTAAAAGCTGGTTCCACCCAGCACCGTCTCTGTGGTGTTGGGGGTGGGGACAGGGGAGGCAGAGGTGCAGCGAGCTGGGACTGCTCAGTCCCGACTCGTGCCATGTCCTGGACCTCTGCGCCTCTGCATTTTAAATGTAGTAAGAGATGCCCGGGTCTGGGACCTCTCCCTGCTGCTGCTCTGCAGTTTAAATGTAGTAGAAGCTGGGCTGCCTGCATGCCTGGCTCCTACTACATTTAAACTACAGAGCAGCAGTGGGGCCCCTTATAGACAAGACTCATAGACTTTAAGATCAGAAGGGACCATTATGATCCTCTAGTCTGACCTCCTGCACAGTGCAGGCCACAGAATCTCACCCACCCCTCCTAGAATAATCCTCTCACCTGTATCTCAGATATTGAAGCCTTCAAATACTTTGAAGACCCCAAGATGCAGAGAATCCTCCAGCTGTGATCTGCGCCCCATGCTACAGAGGAAGGCGAAAAACCTCCAGGGCCTCTGCCAATCTACCCTGGAGGAAAATTCCTTCCCGACCCCAAACATGGCGATCAGCTAAACCCTGAGCATGCGGGCAAGACTCACCAGCCACGTAGTTCACACAAATTGTATCAACTCCACAATTAGTCAATTACCCACTTCTTAACATCCTTACTCAGGACACAGGTCTATTTTCATCAGAGCCCAAACCCCTCTCTGGCTCAGGTCTGCTCTGCACCCTGCCATTCTGCAGTGAGAATGCAGGTGAAGCCGCAGAGCTGAGTCACAAGGTCTCACAGCACGGCATAGATGTGTTAGCACTAGCAAGAGCGCCAGTGTCAGCAATTGTGAACCCAGGTTTCCAATGCAGTGCGGATACTTCAGCATGGGCTTGGAAATGCCGAGTTCACTCTAGGGATATGAAAGGTTACCTGGTTAACCTTTAACAAGTGATGCTTACAGGTATGGGGACTGGAGCAGCTTCTAGCCTGTAGTAAAGGGGCGGCACTAGCCCCTGCCTGCCATGGCCAGGCTGGAACAGGCCCCTTGCCTGCCCCTTGTTAAACATCACGTTTAACCGATTTAACCAATTAAATGGGATTTTACATCCCTAGTTCACAACCCGGCCTCACTGCACATGCAGACACATTCTCAGACTGCAAGTCCTCCAGAGCAGGGTCGGTATCCAGCCATGGCTATGCAGTGCCTGGTACAACAGCACACCCAAGTCTATTGGGCACTTGTGAAGGCTGCTCAGTACCCCAATCCCCATTTGACAGATGAGGGGAAACTGAGGCAGAGATCAATTTATGGCAGAGACAGAACCCAGAGCTCTAGCTGCTCAACCCTGTGTCCTGGCCCCTGGACAGAGCTCCCTCAGAAAGTCTGCATGGGCTGCTCCCAGAAAGGAGAAGCACCTCCTGTCAGAGCCACTGGTGACCACCCACTGAGCCAAGCCAAGGTGAGTGGAGGTGCTGAAAACGGGGTGTTGTGTCAGGGCAGGGGTATCTGCTAAGATGAGGATCCAGAGGAAGGGGAGGGGCTGCCTAAGAGGCGAGTGGGGTTCGTCTCCAGTTGGGTAAAGCCCCTTGCGGCTCCCATCAGCGCTCGCCTGTCAGCCAGCTCTTTAATGCAATTAACGATGCGCCCCACATCAAAGGAGTCAGTGGCTCTGGAGACTCTCCAGCAGATGTGCAGGGGGGGAAGGGGAATGGGGGGGCAAAGAGGGAGGGAGACTCGTTTCTTCGGGGCCCAGAACAATGCAGCTTATCTTGGGCAGAATTAATTCACATGCAGCAGGGATGCTGCTGTGGGAGCTGATAAGGAGGCCCAGTTAATTAACTGGAACCCAGTGGGGCCTGAAGTTGGGGGAGGAGCTGTGGTAGCAAACCAGGGTAAGGGAAGGGATTCAACCCCCCTGCTGCTGCAGAGATGGGAGAGGTGGGGGGGGGGGGGCAGGGGTTGGAGAGCAACAGCCTCTAGCCCTGAAGCAAGGGCAGGCTCCCCCACCCCCATGCCTCAGCCCTACCTTCTAGAGCAGCCCATGGCCATACAAGAGTGTCTATTTTGGGCCCAGACAGGCCTGCCAATGGGGAGAGGAGTGGGGACGGGCAAAGAGGGCAACTGCCCTGGGGCCTGGTGATTCAAAAGGGCCCAGAGCTCACCGGAGCCCCTGGCCCTTTAAATCGCCGCTGGAGCACAGTGCAGCACGCTCCAGGCAATGCTAAGGGCTGGCTGCCCCAACCCCGCCCCTTCTGGCTGAGGCCCTGCCCCTTCCAGGAGCCGCCCCTCCCACTTTGCCCAGGGGCTCGGCAAGTCTGTCGATCCCATTGTGCCCAGATCACGACATGAGCACTTCCTCAACCCGTGTCAGGCCTCAGCTCCTCCCTGCTTGGTTAACTCTCCTCTTACCCATGGGCAGAGACCAGCACCTCACTGTCTAGGAGAGGGGCCTCGGCGATTCCTGCGGAGGCAATGCAGGGCTGGGAGGAGGGCTGAGTTCAGTGGGTGGCTAAGGGGTCAGGTTAGATAGACATCTGTCATGGATGGTGCAGCTGGAGCTTGGTCCTGCCTTGAGGGCGGGGGGCTGGACTCGATGACCTCTTGAGGTCCCTTCCAGTCCTATTATTCTATGATTCTATGAAACACAAATCCTAGGCTCTTATTAGCACTTTTCATCCACATACCTGAAAGAAGAATGGCAGAGAGAGAGAGAGATCAGAGGCATTACCCCCATTTCACAGGTGGGGAAACTGAGGCACGGAGTGGGGCTGATTTGCCCCAGATCTCACAGCCAGGAACAGAATCCAGGCCAGGGGAAGGCCAGCGGCTGCGCCCTCCTCACCATGGCAGCAGAGGAAGATGCCACACGGCTGGCCCAAGCAAGACACCTGGTGCAGCACTGACAGCCTCTCTCCTCACAGAGGAGGTGGAGCCTGGATGAGGAGTGGAGAAGTTGTGGAGACACTGAGTCCCAGGAGGCATCTGCCAACCACGCTGCTCAGTTCCTTCAGCCCCATTAATAAATGCAAAGTTGCTGCTGTCACTGAGCACAGGCCCAGCCGAGCGCCCGGTATGCACAGCTCCCTAGAGACAGGGAATGTATAAATAAGAGATTGTTCCTGGGGGCAGCGTACTGGCCCCTCCCTTGGGACTTGGGGACGGAAGCTTTTTCCCCTTGCCAGGGAATAGCTTTGCATGGTTAATAGGCTGCGGGAAGCGGAGCTGTTGGCACAGAGCCTCATTACATGTCACCGGGGATCCCCGAGACGTGGCTGGATTCTGATCTCCGTCACGCTTCTGGAAATCCAGAGTCAGCCCCTGGAGACGGAGCGGCTGGATCCACGCCAGCTCAGAGCCAGCCCACCGTCACCGTGGAAACGGGGCAGAATTTGAGGAAGGCCTTGTAGGGCTGGGCTAGGCTGGGCTGGGCGAGTGCCGACGCTACGCTGAGCACCCACCCTGCGCTCCTGGGGCTCAGCCCCCCTCAGAACTGGCTCCTACCTGGATCTATTGAGGGCAGGTGATTTTATGGCAAGATCTGCTCACTCCCAAGAGTCTGTGGCCCAGCGCTGAGCAGAGAGATCAGCAGTTGCCCCTTGAGCTTGCAATTGAACAGCCCAAAACTGCGCAGCCCATTAGAGACTTGCTCCGCCAGCTTTGCCCGTGACTCCCCTCACTCTGCCCCGACACACACACACACACACACACACACACACACACACACACACACACACACACACACACACAGTCTGCCTGCCACGTGCCGGATTTAAACAGGTCGCCTTTAATTGTCCCAGCCATGGCGGCTGGGGACAAACTGCTTAAGCAGGGAATCATTTACAGGGGATGCTGCACCTGTCTCAGTCAATGACCTTCACACCACCCCCCACCCTCGCCCCGAGCTGTCAGTTGCCGTGGTGGCAGGTTGCCAAGGAAACCGCCCCCCCCATCATCAGAGAGGCACGGGGACCATACAGGGGTAATTAACTAGCCAGGCTTTGCCTCCCTTTTGTCCCCCCCGCAGGCTGCTCAGAGAGCAGAGCCTAGCCACAGCACACAGGGGCAGCAGCTGGGGATGCGCTGACACCATGAGGGGAACAGCGCTCCACCCTCTCAGGTTCCCAGCATTTGTTGCACCCACAGTCCGAGATGCAAGGCAGCTCCAACATGAGAAGCCTCCTTCAGCACTTCAGCAATGGCCCCAGACTCAGTGCAGGTGCCGGGGCAGGCGGCCAACAGAGTCTGCACACTACAGCAACCGTGCTCCAGACACCAAGTGGGGTTCTGCAGAATGGGGGATGGCTCCCATTGCTTTAACCAGCCTGAAGCAGCTCCCTAGACATGAGTGTTCACTCTGAAGCCTACTGATGACAGATACATATGGCAACGTGGTTAACTATCTCCTTTCCCATTTTAGTGGCAACATCTGGATACCCTGGGATGCTGAGCAGAGTGTGGGACCAAGATCAGTGTGGATGGGAAAGACTGATTTGCCACACTTGCCTCTGCTACAGATCTTTGGGGACAGAAGGTCTGTGAGAAGAGCATCCCACCTCATTTACACCCACAGAGGAGTGGAATGCAAAGAGCAGCTGAAGGATGAGACAACACGGAAGAGACACTAAGCTACTTGCTTTGCCCCACCCTACCCCAGAGGAATAACCTCTGCTCCAAACCTGCCTGTTGGTACGTTGCCTTCGACCTCAGGGCAGCCTCCCTCTGCTGGGCTCCGAACGTGTGGATGACTGAGCGATACTGGGTGCCGACGTTCTCCTCTTGCTGCATGCCTGAGAGACAGCCAGGTACACACAGCGGGTTAAGGGGCAGCAGGTACCACACGCCCAGGCACACCCAGCGTGCCGAAGAGAGGCACCTACGCCCCCCCAAAAAAAGCGTTCACACTGAACCTAAGGGCCAACCTCACCCCTGCTGACACAGACAGTTGGATTCATTTGGCTCAGTGCTGACTGCTGAGTTTCACTGGCTGCTTTCTGCTCCCCTATTCAAACAAACTGTAATGCAGTATCAGTAGCCTGTAGGAGTTCCAACTATCACGGTAGCACCGAGATCAGGGACCCCCCCTCCCTGTGCTAGATGCTGCACAGACACATTGCAAGACAGTCCCGCCCTCACAGAGTTTGCAGCTAGACCAGACAAAAGGTGGCTCATTATCCCCATTTTACAGATGGGCTACTGAGGTTCAGAGAGATTTGACTTGCCCCACGATGACACAGGAAGTCAGTGGCAGAGCTAGGAATTCAACCCAGATCCCCTCAGTCCCAGTCTAGGTCCTTAACCACTGCGCTCTCCTTCCCCTCTGAACAGAGACAGAGTAAGGGACGAGAGTGCTTTGAGCAATGCAAGGCTGGCATCCTTGCCAACTGTGCCTAGCCACAGAGTAGGAGCATGGGAAGAGCCCCTATGAGCTCCCCTCAGTACACTTAACCAGGAGGTTTTGTGGCCAGGTAGACTAGCCATCGATGTAGCCTTGCAGCCTGTTTAGGTCAGTGTGGTCCACGTGAGTTGGGGGAGACGGAGGCACAGCGGGAGGAAGGCAGGATTGGAAGCAGGGAGCTCCTGGCTCACTAGTCCCACTAGGTCCTGCAGCAAGAGAGGGTGCTAAGCCCTTCTCACTACGTTCTGAGCTTCCCTTTCCCTCAGCCCCCCAATGGGCTGCACTACCAGGGTCACCAAGCGCTAGGATTGCTAGATGATTTAACAAAAATACTGAACATCCCCATCCTCCAAAAAAGCCACTTGGAAAAAATTCTGTCGAGAAAAAATAAGGGGGGGGGGCAAATTTGTTAAGCAAAAACAAAACAAACAAAAAAAGAAAAAAGGGGGCACTGCGCCTTTAAAGGGCCCTGCACGCCTCACTCCCCCAGCCCCAGCAGACAAGGCAGGGGGAAATTGTCCCTGCCAGGCTTCTGTCTGAGGGAAACAGGAAATACCGGACATTTCACATGGCTGGTATTTTCTGTTTTTTTTTTTTTTTACTGGATCGGGGACCCAAATACCGAACTGTCTGGGTGAAAACCGAACACCTGGCAACCCTACCAAGCACTCCTCCTCTCAGCACGTCCCCTAACCTGTTCCCTGAGATGGATTCTCCATCTCTGTTCTCCCCACCCTCCCAGGTCCAAGCAGACAACTGAACACCAGGCATCCGCTCAGCTGCCCCCACCCTACAGTTCTGGGAGGGGCCACAGATTCTCAGAGGATCCTGCCATAACCCACTTCAGGGGAAGGGAAATAGCATCATCCCTGGCCACATGCCTGGAGTAAACCGGCAGAGATCCACCAATCAGTGGGGGTCAGGCGCCCAGCCTGCAGGAACCAGCAGAGCTCCCCCGGACTCAGTGGGGGTCAGGTGCCCAGCCTGCAGGAACCAGCAGAGCTCCACCGGACTCAGTGGGGGTCAGGTGCCCAGCCTGCAGGAACCAGCAGAGCTCCACCGGACTCAGTGGGGGTCAGGCGCCCAGCTGGCAGGAACCGGCAGAGCTCCACCGGACTCAGTGGGGGTCAGGCGCCCAGCCTGCAGGAACCAGCAGAGCTCCCCCGGACTTAGTGGGGGTCAGGCGCCCAGCTGGCGGGAACCGGCAGAGCTCCACCGGACTCAGTGGGGGTCAGGCGCCCAGCCCTACCCACGTGGGCAGGAACTGCAGAAGGGAGAGCACAGCCCCTGAAGTCCAATCAGTGGCATGGCTGTCCGTGCGCCCTCTCCACCTGCCAGGACACAGCCGCTCCGATTACTATTCCCATCACAGCCTGGGCTGTTCATCACAGCTGGGTACAGGCCTAATGCACCCTCGGAGCTCCTAGCCAGCCCAGGGGCTCCAGCCAGTTATTAATCTGCATAAATTACGGCACTCTGGCTGGTCGCGCACTGGGAACGGTGCTCAGTGCAACCACAGGACACCCTCAGAGGTGTTACTGGGGCAGAGGAGCAGCTGGAGGCCCAAGGGCGTCCTCTTAGCCAGATGGTCCGGGGAGGAGGGGCGGGACTGGCTTTAGGGACCCTCAAGCTACTGGGGTGATGACAGTAGAGCAGCCCCTCCTGGTCCAACTGCCCCAGAGAGGTTAGAAGCGCTGCGAGTTCAATCACTGGGATGGTAGAATTCCCGGCTCTATCGCTGCCTGGCCTCTGTGCCTCAGTTCCCCCATCTGTGATGCTGAGGCACGTGCACAGAGTGCCGTGGACGAGCAGTCCTGTAGCAAGTGGGGACATGGGCCAAGAGGAGCTGTGTCCGGCTAGACGTGTCACCACTCAGACCCCTCAACTACCTCTTGTCCAAGAGCTTGCAAATCCTGCCCGGTCCCTGTGCTCCTCCAGCCTCCTCTCCCCTCCATCCCAGCAGCTTCGGGCCCAGTCACTGAGGGGGGGGGGTCTGAGCTGCGAGACACTATTCCTAGGGCAGCCCTCCATGCAGAGGGCACTGGGCCTGCAGCCAGCAGGGAGGGGAGCCATGCGAACCAGCGTGGGAACCACCCTTTGCTCCCACAGAGCTAGGCAAAGGGTGTGCCGAGGCCAAGCAGCTGCTTGGGCTCAGAGGCCTGTGCTTGTCCTTCAGCAGGGCCCAGACCCCCCAGCTGTTTGGGAAGCTCGAGCACCCAGCGGGGAGGACTTGGCACAGCAGCGGGTTTGATGCCAGGACAGTGATTTGCACCCATGGCCTCCGCTCCTGAGGCCAATCAGACGGGGGAGTAAAGGCACGAAGGGGCCTGGGACTTCCCTCTGCGACAGGCGTGTTAGGAGTTTGGGGGGCCCATGCCCAGGAGCTAGCCTGCTACCATGGCAACAGAGACAAGCCCAGGACATCCAAGTGTCATGGGGGGGGGGGGATGCAAGGTATGAAAGGCACAAGGCCTCCCTCCCCCGGGGCATAGATCAGGGCCTCCATGGAGACAGCGTGCTCCAGTGGGTAGTGCGGCGGGCTGGGACTCAGAGCCTATTCCCAGCTCTGCCACTGGCCTACAGCGACACCATCCCACTAGGCCTCCATTCGCCTCCCAGCCATTCCCCTGCCGGCTGCACGGGGCGAGGTCTGTCCGGGTGGCCCAGCTTTGGGCCAGCCCCCGTGGGAACACGAACATGCCACCTCCCAAGCAACTGCCACAACGTCACCTCGTGTAAACCCTGAATTCTGTATTGGGGGTAGGGTGAGGGTCCCTCCAATGCGGCAGGGCCCAAAGGTGGCACCGGCCATGCCCCCTCCCCAACACCCCCATCCGCCGCGCGGACACACGTTGCCGGTTAAAACACAAACACGCAATTAGAAGCCAGCCAGCGACATGCAGAGACTGCTAATCTCCTCATTAAAATTATACTTTGGTGCAACGGGGCCCCAGCCCAGTCTCTCCCTCGGCCCCCTGCCTGCTGCCGACGTGAGAGGCGTTTCAAAGAGTCCTTCCTGCCCTCCCCCTCCTTATTCTATGCCCCCTCCTCTGCACAGCTGAGCCCCTCCCCCCGCCAGCTTCCCGAGGCCCCTTGTCAGCTGCAGCATCCCCGGCATACTGCAGAGCTGTCCTGGGGTCGGAGCCATTTAGCAGCAGAGACGCCTTTGGGAGGGGGAGTGGAGACCATGCGATTTACAACAGAAAGAGGCTGAAGGCAGGGTGAGAAGAGGGATTAACAGCACCTGGACCTGGTCCATGTAGCATCCCTCCTCCATGTGCTCCTCCCCAGCCCTGCAAGACACAGTGACTAGCAGGTTGTGGGGAGCCCTTCTGTCCTGAACACCGATGAGTAGCTCTGCTTCTCAAAGGCGCAGGGGACCACCGGCACCGCCTGCACTGACAGACCACCCAGCCCAAGCAACGGCCTGGGGGTCCCAGAGGATCCTCCGCTCCCACCACAGCCCACGGGCAGGGAGCTTGTAGCCCACACCAGCCAAGGCTTGTAGAACTCGGAAGACCTGGGATCAATTTCCAACACTGACCCAGACTCCTGTATGAGATCTTAGGCAAGTCATTGCAGCCTTCTGCGCCTCAGTTTCCCCAATCCGCAAAATGGGGGAGAAGAGCCTTGCCGTCACCCTGTGTGTTTGGATGCTGAGCTCTGCAGACAGAACCTGCTCTCCCGGCCACAAGTCACTGGCCAGGCCTGGCGTAGGGCTGCCCTGATTCGGCTACACATCCCTCTGACTTCCCTGCCCAGGCACGCAGGCGACACGCCCCCTTGAGCGGGGAGAGTCTCGCTCATCCCCAGCCACTCCGTACGGACAAGAGGCACGGTGGCAGCGAGCGACGTCCATCAGTGTGGACGGGCCCTGCAGCCCTTTAGTATTCCTGGGGCTGCGCTCACAGCGCCCTGTAGGGGCAGGATGGACACCCCAAGACCACTGCAGAGATCCAGGTCTGGGGGATGAAGATGGCCCACGCTCCTTCTCAGCTGATAGCCGGGGTGCGCAGGGAGCTACAGCCAAAAACCTGAGTCTAGACACTTCCAGGCTGGTTACAGAGGCTGCCTCTGGCACCACTCGCTGATCCTAAGGGTGCCGAATCCCCCCACCTTACCTTGGGTGGGGTTGTGGTTCTCCCAGAAGGCTTTGAGGAGCGCCTCGTAGCTGGTCTTCTGTGGGTCGTACACAACCCTGACCACTTCTGCGTGGCCAGTCAGACCTGGGGGAGGGGAGAGAGGTTAGCCCGTGACGTTGCCGAAACCCATCGCTGTCTGAGTGACAGCCTGTCCTGGGGTCACAAGCTTTGGGTTTCAGAGCATGCTGGGCTCAGTTTGAACCATGACTGGTAGACTCCATGGCTCACGGGACCCCTGATTAACACAGGCAAAAACCTCCCCCTTCCCCCCCGCCCCCCAAATAATCCTTAGAGCCAATCTTTGGGGTAGACATCCCAGCTGGATTCTAAAACTGCCAGTGACGGAGACGCCAGATCCGGCACAACCCTGGGGAACCCATGCCAGGGGTTCATTCCCCTCACTGCTGGACACATTCGCCTTCTTTCCAGTCTGCGTGCAGCCATCTTCAGCACCCACCCAGCGCTCAAGCCCCCCTCCCCTCAAAAGGCAGATGGGGCGCAGCTTCACAGAGGTAAAGTTTGCCTTTCACACCACACTGAACACTAGAACTGGAAGGGACCTCGAGAGGTCATTGAGTCCAGTCCCCTGTGCTCCCGGCAGGACCAAGCACTGTAGATCATCCCTGGTAGGTGTCTGTCTAACCTGCTCTTAAATATCTCCAGAGATGGAGATTCCACAACCCCCTAGGCAATTTATTCCAGTGTTTAATCACCCTGACAGGTAGGAAGTTTTTCCAGTGTCCAACCTAAATCTCCCTTGCTGCAGTTCTGGTTCAGGTCACAGATGAGGAGAAGCTGAGCAATTCTAGGCCTAGGGCCCATCCCAAAATGTGGTGCCGCCTCTGCTCATCCTCAGAAGCAGATGGTGGTGGGGGAGGAGGTAGATCTGGAATGGGAGGGGGTGGCGGGGCCCTGAGGGAGCTGGGGAGGGAAAGCTGCACCTCGCAGGGCTCTCAGACCCTGGTGCCCATGAGCCCGGCATTGCAAGAAGGAAAATGGGGGGAGCACAGAGCAGAGATGTAGCAGGGTGGCGGTACAGTGCGGGAGAGGGAACGGTCTATCAAGCCTGCAGGGCAAAAAATGCAATGCCAGCTGCGTCTCAGGACAGCCATGAGGCTCAATGCTTCCCTCTCTCACTAGGGAACGTCCATTCGGGTCTTTCTGCCACAAGCCTCCTCTGCTCGCAGCGTCACCCTGAGCTTCCACCCCTCCGCCACAGCATTCAGAAACCTACAGGCAACAGCTCCCCAAGAATGGCACCACCGCTGGATAGATCACAGAGGCCTCCCACTCCAGCACCCACTCTCCAGGATTTCCATTTCACCCTTCACCCCAGGCATGGGACCCTACTTCCCAGCAGGCAGGCATCTGTCCCATTTTACAGATGGAGAAACTGAGGCACAGAGCGGGGCAGCGACTCACCCAAGGTCACATCCTAGGTCAATGGCAGAACCAGAATCATCCAAGATCACAGCTTCCCAACTCCCAGTCTCCTCCTCTCACCACTAAGCCACACTGTCCTCCCGAGCAGTGACTCGGTCCTGATGTTCCATCCTCCCTGCTCTAGCAGAAAGAGCACAGCCCTTTCCTAGTCAGGAAGAGAAGCCAGCTTCCCCATCTCCAACCACTGGGCCAGGCTCCCTTCCCAGAATCCTCTGCTTCGGGAGGTCGGTGCTTGGGACACTCCACAGTTAAGAGCTTGCCTGCAGCCAGGGAGGCAATATTTAGAGATTGCCAAGTCTGCGTATGGTTCCTGGGGGGCTGGGAGCCCCTTTGGCATCTGCACCCCTGGGAGGCGATGACCATGCTACGCGTGCAGCTGAGCGAGCCGTGCCTGCTGGGAAGCGCCCTACATACAGCGGGCTGGGTGGGGCTGGGGCAGCAGCCACCACCAGGGGCTGTTTTGGAGCAGGAGGGGGTCTGCAGGCAGGCACTTGCTCCAGGAGCTTGCCCAGGAGAGGCTCTGCAAACAGCAGCGTCAGCAGGTAGCTGCTCTCCCTGACGTGCCCCCTTTGGCAGCTGCTGCAGGGCAGGGCGAAGAGGCAGCAGCCTGAACTCCCGCTGGCAGCCGGAGCCTGTTATCCCTGCGAGGTGCACAGCCCTGCTCCTGCTTCTGGCTGGACAAGCCCCACCGGCCTGCAGCAGGGAGTCTGGCTGCTGCATCCAGAAAAGGACGAGGCTTTTGTGCTTCTCACGTGGCTAGGTGTCTGCTGCCACTGGCACGGGGGCAGCACTGCCCAGACGTGTCATAGGCCAGGTTTAAAGGACCGACAGTCTGGTCCACCACAGGGTTCTCTGACTTTTACTTTCTGAGGCCCCTCCAACATGCGATAAAAACTCCCCTGCCCACAGATGCCACAACAAGGCTTTTCCTGCATGTAAAACCCAGGGCTGGCACTAGGGGGAGTAAGCACAGCAAGTGCCCAGGGCCCCATGCCACGGGAGACCCAGCAAAACTCAGTTGCTTGGGCTTTGGCTTCAGCCTTCCATCCTGTACCCCAGCGAGTCTCACACTGGCCTTGCACTCTGGTTTACTTTGGTGGGCCCCCTGAAACCTGCTTCTGCTTCTCAGGGGGCCCCTCATTGAGAACTGCAAGTCTGTAGGGTGGGGTGCTGAACTGGGATTCAGACGCCCCAAGTTCTCCGCCACCGAGCCATCGTGTGACCATTGGCAAGTCACCGCCTTGTGCCGCTGATTTCCCCATCTGCCCTGCGTGTGTCTTGCCCGTCTGTCTGTAAGTCCTTCAGGAACCTTTTGCTGTAATGCAAAACTGAAGCATTTCAAGTCGAAACCAAATGTTTTGATTTTGTCCAAACACGGTTGTTGGTTTCTTTCCAACTTTTCAAGTTTTTGCTCCGATTCAGAACCAAGCCAAGTCTCAAAATGGCTGTGAAATGCAACTTCTGCCCCTGCACAGCTGCAGATCTCGTCACCGTGGAAGGCATTCGTGGCTGCCAGCAACCAGCGCCGCGACAGTTACCGAGAGGGTGGAAACTGACAGCTCTGCTCACCAGAGGGCAGGGGCTCCGTGCGCCCGTCACTTTCCATTCCAAAGTTATCCCAGTGCATCTGAACACCCCCCTCCCTCGAGAAACGCCAGCACGTTGAGGTCAGAGAGCAGCGGGTTCGTGTCAGGGCCATGAAGGAGGATGCAGCTCTGGGCCAGCCGTCCCTGGGCAGCCGTTAGGACTGCAGCATCCCACAGGGGACACCGATGTTTCTCAGACACGCATATTTAGAAAACTAAGCCCAAAGGTCCAGCTCTGGCCAAACAAGGCAGCAACAGAGACATTGTGGCCATTGTGCGCTGGCTTTTTCCGGTGCCGCTGATGCAGCCGGGCTGGCGCTGGCATTGGTGCTTAAAGCTGCGATGAGTGCTCAGCCATCTCTCAAGTCGTCTATTAAACAGGAGCTCCCCTTCCCACCGGCACTTGCGTTCCCGCGCCACCCCTCAGCTGGAAGAATCCACCTTCAGTACCAAACATGCCTGGCTCTTTGCAGCTGGGCTCTGAGCGGGCCCCACGCAGCTGACTGATCTTACTCGGGCATGCGGAAGGGGAAGCAGTGGCGTGACTTAGCTACGTGGCTTGGCCAGTGGGTGGCAGAAGCAGAGCCCAGGCCTCCTGACGCCAGGGTGCCCTGCGCTTCTCTACTGCGTTTAGTTCCACTGCTGCCAGCTGCACGACTTGCCCAGTCCATGGTGCAGTGGGCAATGATGCTAGAACTCCATGGAACTGCTGGTGAGCCACAGCTGTGTCCTCCGTGCCAGCTGCCGACGCCCAGCAAGGGCCTTGCCTCTGCAAGAGGCTTTTAAAAGCCAAGCAGCACTAGGCTGTCCAGGAGATGCTTTCCCGCTTGCCAGCTGGCTGGCTGGCACCGAGGGTGCTGCAGCAGGCTCAGGACCGGCCCCAGCCACCGAGCAGCAGAGGTTTCTGTGTAGTGCAAAGCCGGGGAGATGCTGGCGTTCTCTGCACCCCCCCGCAAGGGCAGTTCTGCTCCACACAAGACATTCTGAGCCTTGCATCCGATTATACCCTCCTCAGGAAACCCCCCACCATGGCATCTGCCCCTTGGGATCCACCACAAGCTCTACATCACCCACCAGCCCAAGATGGCCACCCGAACACCCCCTCCTTGGCTCTTGGGTTTTGGATGATGCTGTGGGCTAGACTGCCAGCCCACTCCACTTTCCCTCCCCCACCCCAAAAAACATCTGCCCTACTTCCTCCCTGGGCCAGGGTCCAGCTTCCCCACCTGCTGGGCAGGAGAGAGGTTCTCTTGCACTGCTCTGCTCCTCCAGGCAAGTGGCAGAGCCAGGCATGTCCTTGTACTTTGGCAGTGCTCGACCAGGGAGCAGAGCAGGAGTGGATTCTGCTCCCTGCTCAAAGTACGGTGCCAGCAGCGTGCGTGGGAGGGGAGAGCCGGGGTAAGAGACAGGGAAACCGAGTCACACAGCTGCAGCTAAGACGATCATCAAGATGACCCTGACTGACTCTAGTGACTGCCCCACTGGCAGGGGCGAGGAGCCTCCTCCTGCTCTAACAGGCTCACAGGAAAGTGCTACCAGAGAGGGACAGAAGTGGGAAGGACACCACACAAAGCTGCAATCACTGTAAGTCAACCCCCAAGTGCAGGAGAGCGATGCATCTCTGCTGTCTACTGGAGAGGGTCACAATCCGCTCCCAGGAGTATCAGCTCTCTACTGACTGGGACAACAGCCAGGCTGGAGTTTCCTGGATGGGCGCCTGGGATGGGGTGGACTAGGCCCCCACATCCCTACTGGAGGCCTTTCCACACCCTGCCCAGCGCTAGGAGCAGAAGAGAGGTCCTCCAAGCAGAGTAGAGTGGCAGCCTCTGCTGCAGCCAATCAGAGTGCAGCAGGCCAATATAAAAGAAGCTGCTGGGCCAGGCAGACCTAAGGGCTGACGGAGAAAGAACAAGTTAGGGACTATTTAGAAAAGCTAAACATACACAAATCCATGGGCCGGGATTTAATGCATCCGAGGGCACTGAGGGAGTTGGCAAATGTCATTACGGAGCCTTTGGCCATTATCTTTGAAAACTCGTGGAGATCAGGAGAGATTCCATCTGATTGAAAAAAGGCAAATGTAGTGCCCATCTTTAGAAAAGGGAAGAAGGACAATCCAGGGAACTACAAACCAGTCAGCTTTACCTCAGTCCCCGGAAAAATCATGGAAGGGATCCTCAAGGAATCCATTTTGAGGCACTTGGAAGAGGGGAAAGTGATGAGGAATAGTCAACATGGATTCACGAAGGGCAAGTTGTGCCTGACAAATCTGATTAGCTTCTATGATGAGGTAACCGGCTCTGTGGACATGGGAAAGTCGGTGGATGTGATATACCTTGACTTTAGCAAAGCTTTTGATACAGTCTCCCACAATATTCTTGCCAGAAAATTAAGGGACTATGGATTGGATTCATGGACTGCAAGATGGATAGAAAGCTGGCTAGACTGTCGGGCCCAGCAGGTAGTGATCAACGGCTCGATGTCAGGTTGGGGGTTGGTTTCTAGCAGAGTGCCCCAAGGATCTGTTCCTGGACTGGTTTTGTTCAACATCTTTATTAATGACCTGGACGAGGGGATGGATTGCACCCTCAGCAAGTTCATGGATGACACTAAGATAGGGGGAGAGGTAGATACGCTGGAGGGCAGGGATAGGGGTCCAGAGTGACTTGGACAGATTAGAGGATTGGGCCAAAAGAAATCTGATGAGGTTCAACAAGGACAAGCGTAGAGTCCTGCACTTGAGACAGAGGACTCCCAAGCATTGGTACAGGCTGGGCACCGACTGGCTAAGTAGCAGTTCTGCAGAAAAGGACCTGGGGATTCCAGTGGATGAGAAGCTGGATATGAGTCAACAGTGTGCCCTTGTAGCCAAAAAGGCTAATGTCATATTAAGTTGCATTAGGAGGAGCATTGCCAGCAGATCCAGAGATGTCATTATTCCCCTTTATTCGGCTCTGGTGAGGCCACATCTGGAGTATTGCGTCCAGTTCTGGGTCCCCCACTATAGAAAGGATGTGGACACCTTGGAGAGGGTCCAGCAGAGGGTGACCAAAATGATGAGGGGGCTGGAGCGCATGACCTATGAGGAGAGACTGAGGGATTTGGGTTTGTTTAGTCTGCAGAAGAGAAGAGTGAAGAGGGATTTGCTAGCAGCCTTCAACTTCCTGAAGGGAGGTTCCAAAGAGGTTGGAGAGAGGCTGTTCACAGAGTGACGGATGGCAGAACAAGAAGCAATGGTCTCAAGTTACAGTGGGGAAAGGTCTAGGTTGGATATTAGGAAAAACTATTTCCCTAGGAGGGTGGGGAAGCACTGGGATGGGTTACCTAGGGAAGGGGTGGAGTCTCCATCCTTAATGGTTTTTAAGTCTCGGCTTGACAAAGCCCTGGCCGGGTTGATTTAGTTGGGATTGGTTCTGCCTTGGGTAGGGGGCTGGACTTGATGACTCCTGTGGTCTCTTCCAGCTCTATGATTCTCCTGCAGACAGCTGGGTAGAGAGATTACAAGACTCTCCTCAGCCACCGAGAGTCTCTCACAAGGGCGGAGCCCGTTACAGCGCACAGCGCTCAACATCCTACAGCACAGTTAGTGGGTAAACAGTGCATCTGGCCAGGGACTGGTGCACATGCTCACTGCCTTTCCCCTTCCCTTGAGAGGCTCAACAGGCATGTAGCCCAGGGGACTTAGATTTCCAGAAAGCCTTCAACAAGGTCCCCTCACCAAAGGCTCTGAAGCAAAGTAAGGTTCCAGGAGGCAAGAGGGAAGTCCCTCTCATGGATCAGTAATTGGTTAAAAGACAGGAAACAAAGGGTAGAAATAAATGGTCAGTTTTCCGAATGGAGAGAGGTAACTAAGTGCATCCCCAGGGTTTGCACTGGGACCAATCCTATTCAACGTATTCATAAATGATCGAGAAAAAGGGGTAAACAGTGAGGTGACAAAATTTGCAGGTGATACAAAACTAGGAAGATAATGAAGTCCAAAGCAGACTACAGAGGGATCTCTCAAAACTGGGTGACTGGGCAACAAAATGGCAGATGAAATTCAAAGCAGATAAATGCAAAGTACTGCACTTTAGAAAACACAATCCCAACTATAAATGTAAAATGATGGGGGTCTAAATTAGTTGTTACCACTCAAGAGGGAGATCTTGGCGTCACCATGGATAGTTCTCTGAAAATGGAATAAATTGCCTAGGGATGTTGTGGAATCTCCCTCATTGGAGAGTTTTTTTAGAGCAGGTTTGGTAAACATCTGTCAGGGATGGTCTAGAATGGTGTTTGGTCCTGCCGTGAGGGCGGGAGACTGGACTTGATGATCTCTCAAGGTTCCTTCCAGTTCTAGTATTCTATGATCCACTCAACATGCAGCAGAAGTCAAAAAAAGCAAACAGAATGTTGAGAATCATTAGGAAACAGAGAGAGAATAAGACAGAACATATATTGCCACTATAAAAATCCATGGTATACCCACATCTTGAATACTGAATGCAGATGTGGTCGCTTCATCTCAAAAAAGATATACTGGAATTGGAAAAGGTTTGAAAAAGGACCACAAATATGATTAGGGGCATAGAACAGAATATTTTCTGTATGTGGAGAGATTAAGAAGACTGGGACTTTTCAGCTTGAAAAGGGAGACAACTAAGTAGTGATATGACAGAGGTCTATAAAATCAGGGCTGCTGCAGTGAAAGTAAATAAGGAAGTGTTATTTACTCCTTCCCATAACAAAAGAACTAAGGGGTACCAAACAAAATTAATAGGGAGCAGGTTTAAAACAAACAAAAGGAAGTATTTCTTCACACAATGCACAGGCAACCTGTGGAACTCCCTGCCAGAGGATGATGTTGTGAAGACCAAGAATGTAATTGGGTTCCAAAAAGAACTAGGTAAGTTCCTAGAGGATAGATCCATCAATGGTAATAGCCAGGATGGGCAGGAATGGTGTCCCTAGTCTGTTTGCCAGAAGCTGGGAATGGGTGACAGAAGATGGATCTGTTGAGGACTCCCTGCTCTGTTCATTCCCTCTGGGGAACCTGGCATTGGCCACTGTCTGAAGACAGGATACTGAATTAGCTGGGCCTTTGGTCTGACCCAATCTGGCTAGTATTATGTTCTGGTTTTTAACAGCTGTGAGGCACTGAGATCTTTGGCTAGAAAGTGCTAGGGAAGGGGAACAAATCTGAGGATTTGTCCTCGGCTTCCACAGCTCTGGCTAGCAGTACACACAAAGCCTGAGCTTGGAAGCTGCCTAACTACAGTCTGGATTCTCACTGCCAGCTCAGGGTAGACAGTGGGTAGCGACAGCAGAGCATAAATGTCCCCACCTGATTGTACAAGATCTGAGACTCTTACATAAACCTTACAGGGAAATTCCTAACAGGGATGAGGATGCAGTAGAAATTATTCTAAAACCCACAGAGTTTAATGGAAAACAAGCTTTTTCCTATGGGCCGTGACTCACTTCTGTGGGGGACTTTCCCTCGGGGAATATTCCTTCAGCTAAAATTAACAAGTGGGTGTATTGTGGGGCTGGGGAGAGGCGCTGGATTGGACAGCCTCTCAGACAGAGGCCCTCTTCCCCCACAAAACAGGAGCAGGGACTGTGCAAGCGTCCCCAGCACCACCCTGCTGTCTGTCCCCCGAGCCCAGCCAGCAAGCCAGCCTGCCCTGCCACAGCACTTAAATGCTGCTCTACAGTGTTCGGCCAATCAAACCTTCCACCCCTCCGCTGCCAACAAGGGATTCAGGAAGCCAGCAGTGGTTGTGGGATTTGCAATCTCAACCCCACCACTGTTAGGAAGTGAGCTGAGGCTCAGCAAACTCATTTCACATGTTCTGCCAAAAAGCACTGACAGCAAAGATTTTCGACTGTTGCCTACCTGGGTTGGACCAGCGGTAGCTGCCTAGCCACTCCCCCATACACTCCCACCAGCTCACCGGCCCCACCCAGCCCTACCACGCTCCTGCCAGCACCCCTGCACAGACACATGCACCTGGAGACGCCGCCTCTGGTCTGCCTGTGCAGCCGTTTCAGTTGCTCCTTACATGCGGAGGGGTGGGGGTCAGACGCTTTCTCTCCCACTGCATTAGGTTAATACCCAGAACTGAGACAACAGACGTGGATAATATTTCTTGCAGACAGATAATCCTACGGTGAGCGGATGTTTTTGCAGATAAGACATGAACCCGTCTGTTCAGATTTCGATGTGTTTGAGGGGCAAGGGGGAGGGGGAGGGGGAGTGAGAAGGGGAAGTGTGTGTGGAGCAGGAATTAGCCTTCCTAACAGATACAGTAGCACACTGATGAAAGCCATGCCATGCCATGCCATGCCACACTGCAGCACAACTTGCTGTTCCCTAACGAAATCCACCTCTGTTTCATGCTAACAGCCACTCTGGACAATGGCTCTAGACTCATGGTGTCCAACACACTAGCCTCATGTGACTAGTTGGCCATTGAGTGTGGCTAGTTCGCATAGTAATCAATAGCCACTAGAGAGGCTACTGCTGCAGGGATCTCTAGAGCAGCAGTTCCCACCCGCTGGGCTGCAGACCTCTGGGGGCCAGGCCACGGTGGCTCTGGGGGCCAGGGAACACCGCTCCCATGTGGCTGTTGGCGGAGAGGTGGGGCAGGACACGCTTCTCCCAACCAGCTCCGGGCAGGGTCTCTTCCCGGACGCGGACAAGCACTTTGCTGCACGGTGGGAGAGCCACGCAAAGCCCGGCATGGCAGCCTTAGAGCAGCCACGATCCAGGCAGCAGGGCTCAGCTGAGAGGCAGCACAGGGCTAGGTGCGGGGGGCTCTAAAAGGCAGGAGGTTGGCACTGCAGGTTCTGGGGGCAAAGCTAATACTGGGGGGCTCTAAGAGGTGGAAGGCTGGCACTGGAGGGCTCTGGGGCCAGGACATGACACTGGGGGCAATGGGGTATTCAGGACGGCGAGCTTGTACTGGAAGGCTCTGGGAGTGGGACTAGCAGTGGGTGCAGGGCTGGCACTGTGAGCCCTGGAGAGGGTTCTGGGGGGAGGGTTGGGTGCAGTGGGGTTCTGGAAACATGTGGTTGGCACTGGGGGTTCTGGTGCTGGGGGGCTCCCAGGGGCCGTGAGCTGGCACTGAGGCGCTCTGAGTGTGGGAAGCTGGCACTGGAGGGGTTAGGCGCAGGGGACTCTGGGGTCAGTGACTGGCACGGGGGAGCAGTGAAGGGGTGGGGGGGCTCTAGGGGTTAGGGCAAGCACTGGGGGCCGGGGCTTTTGGTGCACTGGTAACATTTGTGCAAATTTGCATATTCATAGTTTGCACAATGAACGTGCAAATAAAATACTACCAGTCCACCAAAAGTTTGTGAATGGGTTTGCCAGTCCCTGGTATAAAAAAGGTTGGGATCTGCTGGGCTAGAGCACTGAACAAGACAGTCCTGGACTTTCCCCAAGTCTCCAGCCCATGGAAACAGTGGGGCACCATCAGCTATGGGACAAGCTCCTTCCACAGCCCTGGGCCTGGGTCCTACACTGGCTTCCCCGTCACACAACCCAGCCCGTGACCACTGACTGCTTGGGGAGCTTCACAAGTTGCTGTCCGGGAGTGAGACCTGTGGCTCAGAATCCAGCAGGCCCCCTGGGTTTTAGCCTGGGCCGAGGGTGTCACATTACTGGATCTTGAGGGGAGCAGCCAGATCACTGCTGCACCCATAGGTGGGGGTGTTGGCCCCAGAAAATGGTATAAAGGGGGCCATGTGGGGTGCTGAATAGAAGCTTATTATCTGATAATCCTATGTAAGCTATTTATGTGGTTGTATAATGTCTGTGGGTGTAGTTAGGAATCTGTAGTCTGTGTGGATACTGAATATTTCTCTGCATGTGGTTGAGCAGTGGGCAGAGCCCGGGCCTGTGGACATGCTAATTAGCGAGGCCCTGTGGGACAATGGCACTCAATGGGCCAAGGACACACCTAAAGCATGAGGGCGGACACCTGAGAGCGGCCAGCAGAGAGTGAAGGAGGACCAGGTGATCTCCTGCAGCCAAGAAGAGGCCAGGAAGGAGGTATAAAGAGGCCATGTGGCCGACGCCATCTTGGTTCTCAGCTCAGCACTTCATCCCATAGGCAGCATTGCAGGGATCGAAGAGCCCGGAAGACCTGTGAACCCATCCTGATGCTAGGATGTGCAACAAGAACTTTTAAACCAGCAGCTGTAACATCTCTGCTAGAGCCTGCATCGAGGACTTGGAGTTTCGATGCATGTAATGTAGGATTCTTTAGCAACCTTACCCTCGTGCTTTTCTTTCTTGTAATAATAAACCTTTAGTTGTTAGATGCTAAAGGATTGGCCCAGCGTGATTTGTGGGTAAGGTCCAAAGGGTAAATTGACCAGGGATCTGTGGCTGGTTTCTTGGAATCGGACAGAACTTGTTCGGGGTAGGTGGGACTGGGTGCTAGGACCCCCCACCTGTGTATGAGGCCCGGGGCCATCTGGGGCACGGATATTGCTGGGGTGTCAGAGGGGTTTTGCTCAGGAGGCTTCAGGCAGGCTGCTGGAGCGCTCTGTGGGACTGGTTTGTGGCCGGTTTGGAGAGGTCACCAGTCTGGGGACTGTAAGGAGCCCCGAAGTTGAGCAATTCACCCTGAGCAGACGCCCTCAGCTGTGCCCAGACACGGCCCGGTCCGTCACAGAGGGGTGTGGGATATTTGTGTCGGTTGCACAGCTCCTTCAAGCCTGGATCCGCTTGCTCTGGGGACTGAGGAAATGTAGCAGGACCCATGCCAATGGCTCAGCCCCATGCAGACTGGCTCGTGGTTGCTCAGCTGAAGGACTCATCAATGGGATGTTCCACCCCTTTAGCGCAGGCTGGGGCTGTCTCTCCCCAAGACAACCCAGCTCAGGCTGTCTCTCCACCCCAAAGAGAAGCATCCTCTGACCTAGCCCCCCCAAGCATCAGAGCAAGCCCCAGCAGCTGCCGGCCTCTCTATTTGGGTCCCTGCCATCAGACCATCTTGGAACGCGCCGCGCCCGATTGGTTGACATGGCTGGCTCCTCCCCTGTTGCTCCAGCTGAGCATCAAAAAGCTTCCTAGGCCAATAAAGCTCTCAAAAGAGGGGTCCCTCCGCCTTTTAAAGAAACAGGGCACTAAGGGCAAGCCAGGCTAGCATCTCGCTGCACCGCGGATGAAGACCAGCACCGCCCCAAAGTGATGAGAAAGCTGGGTATGTCATGTTGGACACGGCTGAGCCACTGTGGAAGGGGAGAGAAAAGCCACAAACTGAAGCCAATGGACTTCACTGAACCACTAAGCCACCCCTACAGAGACGGCGTTCGGAAGATCGGCGAGACAGCATCGCACGGGTGCATACGAGTCCCGAGCCAGGAGCCCAGAAGGGACGGCTGCTTCTCCTGCCACCTACACACCATCCCCGCCACATGGGCTCCGACAGCCTGGCAGTGTCACTTAAATGTCATGCTCGCCGTTCTGCCGCTCCGCACCCTGCTACCTCCCCATCAGTTCTCATCCACTCAGCCGGCTTGGGGCTGCTCAGAACGCAGATGGCAGATCTCCGAGACGACGCCATGTGCTAAAGGGAGCAGCACTGGCAATTCGTTACATGACACTCTCCTTCTGTGGGGCCAGCTTTGGGAGGAGCCTTGAAAGTTAGAAATCTTGACCTGCACCCAATGATCATTAGCCTCAGAGGGGCAGCCATGTTAGTCAGTAACTTTAAAAACAACATGTAGTCCTGTGGCACCTTAGGGTCTGTCTACACTAGCCCCCTAATTCGAACTAGGGAGGCTAATGTAGGCGGTTGAAGTTGCAAATGAAGCCCGGGATTTAAATATCCCGGGCTTCATTTGCATCTTCCGGGGCGCTGCCATTTTTAAATGTCCCTTAGTCCGAACTCCGTGCCCGCGGCTACACACGGCATGGAGTAGGTAGTTTGAATGAGGATCTCTTGTGGAACGAGGTTAGAGATCCTAATTCGAACTACCTACTCCATGCTGCATGTAGCCGCGGGCACGGAGTTCAGACTAAGGGACATTTAAAAATGGCAGCGCCTGGGAAGATGCAAATGAAGTCCGGGATATTTAAATCCCGGGCTTCATTTGCAACTTCGAATGCCTACATTAGCCTCCCTAGTTCGAACTAGGGGGCTAGTGTAGACATACTATATATAATTTTTTGTTAGTCTCTAAGGGTATCACGAGCCTTTGTGGATGAAACCTACTTCTTGAGATGATTTTGATTGATGATGACCTATATATATATATATAATTTGTTGTTAGTCTCTGTGGTGTCACAGGTCTACGCATTGTTTCCAATGATCATTAAAAATCTTACAACACTTAATCCTGGAGTCCCAACCCAACTGAACTGGTAAAGTCCATTCTAACTCTTTCAACTCTCACTGCAGTTTCAACTGAATACAGCACTTCACTCTTCCCCCTGAGCCATCCAGTTCTACCCCAGAAGCAGCTGCAGTTCAGTGGTAGCCGACACAGTTACTGTATAGTTTGAGCACGCTGGCATTGTATAGACCAGACGTGGCACCACAACCCCCTGCCCCAGCTCGCAATCCAATGTTTCACCCAAACTGGGGCAGGGTCAAGGTGGGCGTATGGATGCAGAAGAGGATTCTGGCCTGGGGGAGGAGTGTAGGAGGGGATACAGGGTCTGGGAGGGAGTTACAACCTGGGTGAAGGGATGCAGAGGGTTTGGATAGTGACCTGGCACAGGAGAGAATGGTGACATAGGGCAGGGAGCTGCAGGTAGGGTAGGGGTGGGGTGCCAGAGGTAGGCTCGGGCCAGGAGGTACCTTACCTAGGTGGTTCCCAGCCAGCAGCCCTTGAGGATCCCTGGCTGGCTTCCTGCCTGCCATAATCCCAGGCTGCTCAAAACAGCTGACTGTTCCCTGTAGCTCTGCTCCAGGCACCCAGGGGTGGGAGAAGAGGTTTTGCATGCTGCCCCCACCCTCGGTAGAATCTATCAGCTCCTATTGGCCATTTTCTGGCTGTGGGAGCAGTGTGCAAAATCTCCCTCTTCCTGCTGGTGCCCACAGCAGAGAGCCACAGGGAGCAGCCAGCTGCTTAAAGTGATAGGGGCTGCTCTGTGCCTGAGGGTCTCCGTGGGCCAGATCTGATGGCTTGGTGGGCTGGATTCGGTCTGCCGGCCACATCTTGCCCATCCCGATCTAGCCCAATATCCTGTATACTGAGAGTAGCCAGTGCCAGGTGCCTCAGAGGGAATGAACAGCACAGAAGAGATCCATTCTCAGTTTCTGGCAAACAGAGGCTAGGGACACCGTCCCTGCCCATGCTGGCTAAGCCACAGATGAACCTATGCCTGGAAAGCAGGGATGGTGATGACTATCAATTGAACATGAGCTGCTCATGTGACACTGCCATCAAAAGGATACTAGAATGCATGACCAGGGGGATCGCTAGGAAGAGCGGAGAGAGGTTATTTTAGGTCTAACGCTGGTGCATCTGCTGCACTAACCCTGTGCCCAGTTCTGGTGCCCACAATTCAAGGTGGACGTTGAGACACAGGAGAAGGTTTGGGGAAGAGCCACAAGAAAGATTACAAGGTTAGATAAGCCGTGATAGACTCAAAAAGCTCCATGTGTCTAGGTAACAAACACATTTGGGATGACTTGACCACAGCCTATAACAGGGCTGGGCAAAATATGCTCCAGGGGCCAGATCCAGCCCATGAACCACCGGATCTGACCCCTGGAACACCCTGGCACACAGCTGCCATGGATTTAAAGCACAGTCCGGCTCTCTGCTCTGGAGGGAGGAGGAAACTTCATGTGATCTCCCCGCCCCCAGCCCAATCCTCAGCTCCTATTAGCCAGAAAGAGCCAGCCAATAGGAATTGACCCCAGCTAATCTCTCAACTCCTATTGACTAGAAACAACCAGTCAATAGGAGCTGAGAGATGGACATGGGGCAGCACAAGCCTTTTCCCCCTCCCCAAACTGAGAGGTGCGTGGAGGGAACAGCCTGCAGCTCAAAGTGATCTGGGGCTGCAGGAGGCAGCCTCTGTCTTCACAGACAAGGTCAGCTCCCAGACTACTGCACTAGGCAATGCAGTGTGGGAAGGAAGTGGATCTGGGGTTTACAGTGGATAAGAAGCTGGATACGAGTCAGCTCTGTGCCCTTGTATCCAAGGCAGCTAATGGCATATTAGGGTGCGTTAGGAGGAACATTGCCAGTAGATCTAGAGAAGTGTTTATTCCCCTTTATTCAGCACTGGGGAGGCCATAATTGGAGTAGTGTGTCCAATTCTGGGGACCCCACTACAGAAAGGATATGAACACAATTAAGAAGGTCCAGTGGAAGGTGACCAAAATGGTTAGGGGGCTGGAGCACATGACCTATGAGGAGAGGCTGAGGGATTTTGGTTTATTTAGTCTGCAGAAGAGTGAGGGGGGATTTGAGAGCAGCCTTCAACTTCCTGAAGGGAGGTTCCAAAGAGGATGGAGGGAGACTGTTCCCAGTAGTGACAGATGGCAGAACAAGGAGCAATGGTCTCAAGTTGAAGTGGGAGAGGTCCAGGTTGGATATTAGGAAAAACTATTTCCCTAGGAGGATGGTGAAGCACTGGAATGGGTTACCTAGGGAAGTAGTGGAGTCTCCATCCCTAAAGGTTTTTAAGTTTCAGCTTGACGAAGCCCTGGCCGGGTTGATCCTGCTTTGGGCAGGGGGCTGGACTCGATGACTCCTGAGGTCTCTTCCAGCCCTAGGATTCTATACCTTGGAGGTGCTGGCCAGGAGATGCTTAGGTAAGCATCTCCCAGCTACACCCTGCCTCTGGCACCCTTGCCCCTCCCACACCCTAACTCCCTCCCCTAGGTCACCATCCAAACTCTCTGCACCCCCCTACCCCAAGTCACAACTCCCTCCCAGACCCTGTACCCCCTCCCACATTCCTCCCCCAGGCCAGAATCCTCTCCTGCACCCAAACACCCTCGCAGACCCAGCACCCCAATCCCCTGACCCAGATCACAACCCCCTCCTCCACTCAAACTCCCTCTCAGACCTCACACCGTCCCCTGCACTCCAGTCCCTAACCATGTGTGCCGTTCTGGACCCAGCCTCCATCCTAGACCCCGCACTTCCTCCACCAAAAAGCACGGCCCTTGATCACATTCCAAAATCTTCAAGTGGCCCCCCACCCAAAATTATTGCCCACCCCTGGCCGATAAGAACCTACGTGGGGAAACTGGAAACGAGGTGGACATTTTTAACGGTGACGGTAACCAACCATTGGAACAATTTATCAGTGGCAATTTGAACATCAAGATGGGATGTTTTTCTAAAATAGCTGCTCTCCTTGGAACGGGGAAATCCTGCGGCCCACATTATGGAGGAAGCCAGACTAGACGATCACTGAGGTCCCTTCCAAGCTATGAATCGCCACACAATTACATCCAGGCAATAGGAATGCTGGTGGCCAAGTGAAGCTACAGCTCCCCAAGTGGAGCAGACGCATGGTGTTACCTGTACAGATTTCTTCGTATGTGGGGTTCGGGGTGAAGCCTCCTGCATAGCCCACCTGGGTGGAGAAGACCCCTGTCAACTTCCAGAACATCTTCTCGGCACCCCAAAAACATCCCATGCCTGGAGAGAAAAGGAGACAGAAGATGAATTCAATGCAAAGGGCTTCATCTGAAACCAGGGAGCAGCAGTTTGTCCTCAGGCCAGTCCTTCTAGGATACAGCCTGCTTTGGGGCAGTCGTTTTCCTGCTCGCTTGCCCACCCATCTGCAACACCTGTGGACTTCAAGAAGTGGACCACGCCCAAGCCACAGGGCCAGGTTTGGTCCCTAGCTCAGCATGTGGAGCGGAGCTGGTTGGACACCAAATGAGACCACACCTCACCCACCACATCTTCCCCCACACCTCAGCGATTCATCCATATGGCCCATTCTGGTCACAGTGGCCAGGTACAGTTCTGGGCCCCGCTTGAAACAGGAGGAGCGGGGGGCAGCCAGAGCTCGCACCCAACCAAGGCCCCACTGCCAACTTAGAGACGAGAGAGAGAATGATCCACAAACCGAAAATGGCCATCTGCATGCCCTCCGGAAAGGGTGGAAGCACTGTGTTCCCGCTGACGGCATGTGTGGCTGCAGAAGGAAAGAGACACACAAATAAGTCCCTTTGCCAAGTCTTCAATAGTCACAGTCCCTAGTTCTTATCTGCCCTCCACCAGATGATCTCAAAGCACTTTACCAAAGGAGGTCGGTATTTCTGCCTGCCTTTTACAGAGGGGGAAACTGAGGCACGGGACGGCAAAGTGACGTGCCCAAGGTCAATCTTGCAGGCCAGTGGAAGAGCCAGGAATTGAACCCAGAAGTCCCAGTGCAGTGCCTTATCCCCATCAAGTTATTGAAAACTAGCTCTGAAAGCTTTAGCTGCCTGCCAGAGAGGGGCACAAGGAATCCCAAGAGTCATTCCTGTCCCAGACCAGCAAAGGCCTGGTCCAGATGCATCCACCTCATAGATTGTGCTGCATCAGGGGTTTTCCAGCATCTCCCACTGGTCATTGCGGTAGCCTCTGCCTGCAGCCAGCCTGGGCCTGCTGTGTGTAGAGGCTGCTTTGTGGCTTCCCCTACCCCCACTCCCTCTGACAGAGGCAGCCCGGGGGGCGGAGGAAGCGGGAAGCAGGCAGCACTGGGGAGATGATGCTGGGGAGAAATAGCTTTTAAGCCTGCTTGCCCCCCCGCCCCCCACTGCCTCTGATACAGAGGAGAGGGGAGGGGGAGGAGTGAGTAGTCAACTAATCAACTACTCTTTTACATCCCTAGCCAGGAGTGTAAGCTCTTTGGGGCAGGGGCCATGGCTCTACATGCTGCCCCAGTCCCGCTTGCTGGATGGCAGATCTGCTCCACCGGGAAACCTCAGCCTACTTCTGCGCCTGGCTGTCAGGCAGGGCCCGCAATTCCCTGCCTCCTCCGCCTTTCCCCAGGCTCCACAAAGTCACGGAACTCTCCCTCCTCCGGGCTCCCACGTAGAGCCCTCAGCAGCTCCGCTGGCCCGAGAGCTGGGAGCCACGTCTGTGCCAGTGACCGCACCACACATGCTGCCTGCTTCGCACGCAGGCCAGGCCCCAGCAGCAGCGTGTCTTGGCTGTCACCTGGGCTCCACTTCACACCCCAGCAGGCTATCAGGCGACGGGAAACCCGTCCCTCAAGCCCCACGGAGAAGGCCCAAGGGGCACTCAAGATCTGGGCAGCCCCATCCTGATTCTCTGCAGCACAGGGGTGCATTTCACCTTCAGCACCCAGCCTAAGGCTGGTGCCTTGGAACGATCCCAAGAGCGCACAGACCTGGAGCCCTTCAGTCACCGAAAGCCTGGAGTTCTGGGCTGAAACAGCCGGCGGAGCCCTGGGGAGGGAAGTCAGAGGCTGGAGACTCCTGAGGCTAGTTAATCCCACCAAGGACTCCGGGTCCCCAGCCTTTCGTCCTGTCCATCTTGCCTCACTGACCAGTGTATGGAAAGGGCGTAGCCTAGCCCACCTGCTGGATCCCTGGCCAGGACTTCCAGAGACCCTGCATGGGGCCCACCCAGGCTGCATTAACCAAGAGCCAGAGAGAACCAGCGGGTCTGAGCCCAGTAGCCTCAGTAAGGAATCCTCTTTCGAGCCCTGGCTGCTGGGGCAGCCCCACCAGACACATGAGCAGCTGGGGAAGGGTCTGAGTTCCTGGGCATGGCGGGGGCGAGGGAGTCAAAGAGTATTGTAGGAACCACCAGCCTGGAAGGTTCCCCTGGGTCCTAGAATCCAGCCCCCGCTGGGGCAGGTCACTCCACCATCAATCCAGGCCCATCTATCTTCAAACTAGCCGGGATATTTGCCCAGATGCTGCCACGCAGCCCAGCAGCCGCCCGGCCCCAACTGCTGGCTGATCCCCAGCCCAGGAGCTGCTGTCGCAAGCCACCCTGTGACGGGGGATTAGGCTGCCTGGCCCCAATCTGCTCCTTTGTCTCTTCCCCAGGTCTCTATTTTAAGCCTTTGTATCTTCCCGGGGCCTCATGCTCACTGAGAAGCCAGGACAGCTTGTGCAGAGAGCACTTCCCCCAGCTCCTCAACAGATGGGAGGCTCTGTTGAGAGCCGGCCTGGGAGAGATCAGCTGAGCCTCACAGCTTGGGTGGGTGGGGGAGGCGGCGCACAGCCTGGCAGATTAGCACAGCTCAGCTCGTGCTCTCTACATGGGTACGTGAGCCGTGAGTCCTCGTGGCACGCAGGAAATCGCCGTCCTGAATGGCCTCACGTGTCTCCGTTTTCATGGAGGGGCAGCTTCCCCGGAGAGGAGAGCAGGGGAGAAGGGTCTGTCTGCGGGGCTGCCTGAGGAGGCAGAACTGGTCCCTCTTGGGAGCAGGCTGCCGGATGCTCGCTTTGATTGGACACAAGGAGCGGAGAAGGGAGAGAAAGACAGAGCTGCCTGGCACTAGATGGGGCCAGTGTGGGCAGGCCCCATGCAGACTTCCCCCACACACCTCTCTCCCACCCCACAGCCCCACCATTCCAGTCCTGGCGCCCTCCCCGAGTTCTGCCAACGCCCCTATGCCCAGCCTGTAGCCCCTGGTTATTCCAGTCTATAAAGTGGGGAAGTGGTGGGACAGGACTAACAAAACGTGTAGATGGTATCGTGAGCTTTCGAGGGCACAGCCCACTTCTTCAGATGACGGGAGTTACGAGTTGGGGACGTGTACACTTTTGAAGTGTCCCAGAACTTTTGGGTGCCTGCCAGAAGAGAACTGGGCTGAATTTCCCACCACGTGCCAAGCTGGTTACAGCTGGTGGGAGCAGCAGGTGCTCGGAAATCAGGCCCATGGAGTCGCATGTTTGGTACCCAGAATTAAGGGACACTTCTGGAGAGGCTGGCCCAGGGGACTCGCCCTCGGTCAGACAGCAAGTTAGGACCAGAGCACGATCCGGAGATGCCTGCCTCCCAGGGCAGCGCATTACTGGGTGTAAGGGAGGGTGGCCAGGCCTGAAGGCAAGGGTTGAAAGGAGACCTTTGCCTTAAAAGGCCTGCAGGCTCCTCCTTCCAAGGCCTCCTGGTTCCTAGCGGCTACACAGCCAATTCCGCAGGACGGGGAGACCACTTCCAGCACTTGCTGGCACCAGACACCGCCTCAGCCTGCATGCGCTTAGCCTCGCATGTTCTCCTGACAGAGACTTTCAGACAGGACCTGGGATCCGCGGGTCTAAGGATCCTCCCCGCTCCCTGCTGCCCAGCTTCTGTGAGGTGTTACTACGGTGCAGCACGAGCCGGCCCTGGCACGGAGTCCCACCCCAAGGGAATAGCCCCATCCCATCCTCAGCCTCCACCGCCGCAGAGCTTGGGCCTCCTGGGGCCGCGTTCACCAGCTCGCTCTGCAGCCGCCTACAGGGACACCGAATGGGCGGACGGGTGCAGCGTCGAGAGAGGAACGGCCCAGTGGGGCCGTACGGGACCAACTCCACAGGGGCCTCCCGCACCGTCCCCCCCACCCCCTCACCGTGCGTCACCGCTGCCAGGACAGCAGAGGCTCCCAGACTTCAGAGCCTGGGCAATGCCAGGGCAAGGGCCACGGGAGCTTCGGTGCAGGGGGTGTAGCCATCTCCCATTGCACGAGAACGCACCCTCCAAAACTAAGGAAGAACCTGACCTCTCGCAGCCCAGCCCCTTACAAGGAGGCCCCGGCCCCAGCCCCCACCCCGGGCCCCAGCTCCCCCGATCACATACCCAGACTGGAGCCATTTTATTCTGCTTCCAAAACACAGAGCTGCAGCGAAGCTTGTGTCTTGTCCCGATTTTCCTAGCTGCCCTGGGTTACCTGCTAAAGGCTCCAGCGAGTTCGGAGCCAGATGTGACTAGACTGGAGAGACTTGGGAGGCCGGGGAGGGGAACGGACACAAAAGCTCAGAATTGGGCTCCGGTGTGCGAGGCGTTTTGCTGGCAGCGCAGCCGGCCGGCTTGGCAGCTCACAGACGATTCCTTCCCTGGCTCCGGCTCTCCCCCCTTTTCTGAGGAGGATGGGCAGGCGATGTAATTTCCTTGGCCCAAATTCAATTCCATCAGCGCAGGAGTCCGCCGCGCTCCCCAAACACCACTCCCGGCTCCGCGGAAAAAAACCGCACACGCACACACATACACACACGCACGCAACCATCAACAGCCACCAACAATAGGCGGGAAGGCAAGATGTTTGTAGCATCCCCTTCCCCCACAAAAGACTTACTTTAAGCCCCCCCCAAAAAATAACCTCCTCCTACCGTCAACCTCTCCTCCTCCTGCTTTCATTCCCCTCCCCATTGCACTGTGCCCCCGAGCACCATGCCACCCCAGCCTTCCCTGGCACTGCTGCCAAGCAACCTTGGCATCCCTCCAGCTGGTGCCAGCTTTATTCTCTCTCTCTCCCTCTGTCTCATGCCTTCCTTGCCAACCTCCATCCCAACTCCTAGCGTCTCTGTCCCCCAGCCCCCTCCCACCACCACCCCCCGGCTGTTTCCCTTGCTTTGCAGATCCAGGGAGTGAGCCAACAAAGTAGGAAGAATCAAAAATTCCCAGCAACTAGTTTACTTAAAAAGAGAGAGAAGAGAGAAAAAAGCAGCAGTTCACCAACCTCTGAGTGCAAGCCTCCCCCCACCGCGCAGGCCAATGCCCGTCTGACCCCTCCGAGATGCCCGCCTTGTGCCCGCTGTCTCCAGGAGCTTCCGAACGTCGGGAAGGGGGCAAAGAGAGGGGGCGGGGCAGAAGAAGGCGACAGAAGACCAGGCAAGGAGGAGGCTGACGGGAGCTGGAGATCTCGCATCTGAGTGGTGCCAGGCGTTCCCCTCCCTCCCCCCCCCCCCGCCCCTCCTGCCATCGTGAGAACATCCGCGGGCAGCAAAAGCAGCCAGTCTTTTATATGGCACCAGCCTGCTGAGGTGCAGAGCATCATGGGACAGGGAGAGGGGAGGAAAAAAAAAAAAAGAATGGGTGGGGGGAGATGGAGAGAGACAGGCAGAGAAGGAATGAAAAATGACACGCAAGTTTCACCTCCCAGGATGGCCAATTGGTGTCTTCTGAGAACAGGGCGTAGACCCTCCCGTGGGATTTAAAGAAAGGAGAAACCAAGCTGCTGCCGGCCCTTCCTAGGTTAAAGGAGACCAAGGCAGAAGTCTGGGCTCCCCATAAGCCATGGCCACTGGAGCTCGCTTCTCAGCAGCTTTGTCCCGCTGCAGATCCACACACCTTCTGATTTGGAAATGGTGCTCTCCCCCACGGACGCCTGCAGAGACAGAAGCCATCGGTCCCGGACGGCAAACCCTTTGTTCTCGCCACAGCTGCCATTGCTCATCTCTGAGCGGCAGGCCATGGACCTCTGAGCGACTGCAGCCCCTTCCAGGGGCAGGAACAATAAAAGACCCCATTTTACATACACCCCCTCTGAAGGGAACCGCCAAACTTTTGGGAAGAGGAGAAGAACATCCAGGCCAACTCACCTGCCATTCATTTTAGGAGCCACACTGTTTGTGAAAGCATCTGTAGCGCGATTTACTATCTTGTTGGCCTTATTAACAGCACTGGGTGTTGTTAAAGCAGAGGATGGTTGCAAAAACCCCAACAAACAGGGCCTGCTTTCCTGCCACAGCTCTGACCTTTGCTTGTGTTTCAGAGGACTTAGAACTAGCCTGGTCAGTTTCACCCTGGTGGCTAGTTCGTTTCGCTTGCTCAGGGACAAGGAGTTCCAGAAGCCCATTTCCACAAAAGCTGAAAATCATGAAAGCTTTTCCGTTCATTGAGAGGCTGAGAGTTTGGCTTTGCGGTGTCCTTTCTTCCCCAGCCTTCCTGTACTCTCACCTGTTGGCCATGTTATTCCGCACCGTATACCTTCCTATCTCTCAGCGGAGATTGGCTGCAGAGTTGACAACTCTCATGATTTTAACATGAATCTTGCAACACATTAGAGTGTTTCTTCTCAACCCCCAGCTCCTGGACTCCTGGGATGCCGTGAGACTCTCCCCTCCCTCTAAAAAAGCAAGTTCCTAACCCTCACGGGTGTGGAGTAAAACAAACCCCATGTGCTCCGGTGCCAGCGTGCAAATAAAGAGATCCCCACCATTTCTTAGGTTTTCAGTATCAAGACTTTGAGAGCCAATCACATGACTGCAGGGGTCGGACTCCTCCCCCTCTGCTTGAAACAGGTCTTGCTGCAACCGCTGAAGCGCAGGAGGGAATTGGAGGAGGGCTGGAGTAAAGGCGAGGAAAGCCAGCTGACCACAAAGGAACAGAAGTGGACATCAACAGGGATCACTAACAACGTTTGCTCTGGATACGTCGATGAGAATAAAACGTGGAGAAGGGATATTAACCTCACGGCTCCAATTACTAGGGGCAGGGTGAGGCCTAATGCGGGGGGCAGATTAACAATACCTGTTGCGGGGTGCATATGCCTTCCTCTATGGCAGCTGGCGCTAGCCACTACAGGAGACAGGTCCCTGGGCTAGGTGGCCCTCGGCTGTGGGTCCCTCTATGCTCCTGGAGACCCAGCAGGCTGAAGGACAGACTGACTGCCTGAGCTGGGGGAAGAGGGGAGGAGAAGCAACTCCCCATTGCACGGATACAGTGATCAGAGCACACAGATTCACTGGGAGCCCACTGAGGGGGCATGCACTGGCAACCAGCCCAGAGTCCAAGCAAGGCTAGAAGCAGATGCAGCCTCGGCGAAGCGTAATGCCTTCGCTGCCCCCTGCTGGCCAGTAATGGCAGGGTCAGGGCATCTGCCTGAAGGGCACCAGCAGCCCTGAGCCAGGCACCACCACACCCACACACTCCCCTCCCGTCGCCCTGCTGAGATGCCCCAGCACACCCGGCAGCAGGAAGAGACACGCTGCCTTTGCCTGGCTCCGACCTGGGCGAACAGCTGCGAGGCAGCGGGGCTCCGTGCCAGCTGCCCGAGTGACAGAGCAAGTCCCCCATGAAGCCCCTCCAGCCTCACACCAGCATCCGAGTGGGAGCCAGCCAGGGGGTGGGGGTCATCCACCTTTCCCCTCATGAGAGCAGAGGTCTCCAGGGGCAGAAAGCCAGCCCCCCGCCCCTCCCTCCATGCCCCAGCCCCATTCACTCAAATGCTATTGAAATACAAGCCAGCTGCTGGGGGGGGGGGGGGCGCAGCACTCACTGACCAGTCCGACAATTAGCCATGGGGGCCGGGGAGAGCAGCCAAAATTTCCCTGTGGTGATTGAGGAGGAAGTTCTATGGAAATTAGGAAGGTGGCAGCTAAGATATTTACTTATTCCCACAATTTAAGAACTAAGGGGTCATCAAATGAAACTAATAGGCAGCAGGTTTAAAACAAACAAAAGGAAGTTTTTCTTCACTCAGCGCCCAGTCAACCTGTGGAACTCCTTGCCAGAGGATGTGTTAAAGACTAGGACTTTAAGAGGGTTCAAAAAAGAGCTAGATAGTTTCATGGAGGTTAGGTCCATCAGCCAGGATGTGTAGGAATGGTGTCCCTAGCCTCTAAAATGGATGACAGGAGAGGGATCACGTGAGGATTACCTGTTGTGTTCCCTCCCTCTGGGGCATCTGGCATTGGCCACTGTTGGCAGACAAGATACTGGACTAGATGGACCTTTGGTCTGATCCAGTCTGACCGTTCTTATGCTCCACTGCAGGAGAGTAGGGAATTCTCTGCCTAGTGACACCTCGCTATCACTACCTGGATCTCAAAGTGCTTTGCAAAAGGAGGATAGTCTCACAAGCCCCATTTTACTGAGGGGAAACTGAGGCAGAGCTGTTCCTTGCTCAAGGTCACCCAAGAAGGCCAGTGGCAGAGCTGGAACCAAGGCCCAATCCATTGCTCAATTCACCAAGGCACACTGCCCCTCTAAGTATAATGTAAACACTATTAATAAGCTCACCAACCATCTAAGACCACTTTGGCCATAACCAACCTGCCTGCAAAGTCCCAGGAGTCCCAGCTCCCAGAGCTGTCTAACCACTGAGCAACACGCCCTCAGCCCCGTCTTAACCAGGACTGGAGTGGGGATCGACGGAACATGTGAGCAAGTACAACACAGTCTAATGCCTAGCGTAGCAGCCCCGACACTAAGCTTCACCCCGCCCGGCTCTGTCCACGTCAGCATCAATGCTGCTTCACCCAGGGTTTTAGATTCTGCTGGCCAGCCTGGTGCTACACTCTTTCATGTCCCAGGCACACCAGGCCTGGGTACAATGTCCTCATTCTCTCTTTCCTTGTGCTCTCCTGCCGTCTGACCTGCAGTCTCCCACACACTGTGTAAGCTCTGTGGGGCAGGGACTGTCTCTGGAGTCTGTGTCTGTGTGGCCCTAGCACAGGAGCTGCTGCGCACTTGGGTGAGATGCCTAACAACAGTGCACCGTGCCCAGCTCCCTGCAGCCCAGGTCCACGACGGGCTAGTTTAGGCGCAGCTGCAGCGCAAATGGATAGAAAGTGACACGGTCAGAGGCTGAGCACGCTCACACCTGGGATACAGAATAGTAATAGAGATGTAGCCGTGTCAGTCTAGTCTAGCTGAAACAAAAACCAGGACTTTAAGTGCTACATAGTCCTGTTATTTGTTTCACCTGGGATGCAGACACAATGCTGCCAACATCTGGGATTGGTCCTGCCTAGATCAGAGGACTGGACTTGATGACCTTCGGAGGTCTTTTCCAGCTCTGTGAGTCTATGATCTCAAGCAAAGAAATCAAAGCTGCCTCGCTTGGCAGGGGACAGAGTTCACCCAGGCTTGGCGGTGCGTGTGCCGAGAAGTGTGCACAGTTTTAGAACTGTGGCTTGATGCTTTCGGAAAGCCCCCCAGGAATGGTAAACCTGACATTCCCCCACCCTTCCTCCAAGGGGCGCTGCCAAGTGCCAGCTCTCCATGCAACGCACTGCAGGGGCCATCCTCCCAGAAAGCGGCAGTGGGGCTCCATGGGCCCCAGAGGGCAGCGCCCCCTTATGGCTCTCTTGTACACAGCCCCCCCTGCACACTCCTCCATCCCTTGCGCTTGCCAAGTCTCCTGAATAATCTAGTTGGAATAAGCTTACAAGCACTTGGGAGGAGATGGCGGAGGGGGCAGGGAGGAAGGCTTCTGGGCATCCTGCTCATCCTTTCATTCCTCTGCCGTATCCTAGCAACGCCATCTGTTGCCATGGAGAGCACAGCCCACCCTCCTCTCACTGCATCAGCTGGATGGGAGCCCGTTGGCGATGGGGCCTCATTCCGCAGCACAGCACAGCTCACAAACAGGGGGCAGCCCCTCCTCCTGGGAGGACCACCTGGAATTCAGCAGTCCCCCCCCTTTTTCTCCAGAGCATGAAGAGGGGAATGACACAGGAAGCAGCCTCTCTCGCATGGATGCTCGGGCCACATCGGCCGGGCCTCACAGCACAGGAGGGCTTAAGTGGATCAGCCCTGCTGGGAGCATCCTGCCCATTCCCCCCCCCCCCCCCGCCTGCCTCTTGGAGGGTATAGACATGGGGGCTCCCCCTGTGCCACACCAACTGCCTTGCTCTCTCCACCCTGCTCTGCCCGCAGCCCCAGCCCTGCCTCCCCATGAGAGATGTCTAAAGTTATCCTGTTTCCCCAGCCACATTGGCAGCTCCTCTGTGGCCCTGCTGCGGTGGCCCCAGGAGGAGGCAGGCGGGACCCTGGTCCCAGCAGGGGCGCTCCAGCCCAACCACGCTGTTAACGGTTATCACAGTGAAACTGTTTGTACACCTTTATTCCCCAAGGAGCTAACTGGCTCTGCTCCCGCAGGATGGGGGAGCCTCCCCTCACGGCAGAAGAGGAGGCAGCTGCTACCGGGACATGGAGCCGTATGGCCGGATGGGGGTGCTGGCCCCCAGACGCTGCTGGTGCAAGGCAGAGAGGTCCCTGGCACAGGAGGGATGCCAGGCTTCGGGAAGCAGGACATGCCTGTACGATGCACTGCAGACTACAGAGCCACCCGAGGGAAGCTGCTGGAAATCAAGGGAGGTCTAGGAAATCACGCCAGGCCCTCTGCCCCAGGCATCTCACTTCCCTCTGAGTCACACCAGCCCCCCCCCATGACTGGCAGCAGCTGGCACACAGCTCCCTTTGCCCCCTCCCCCCCCCGGGGCTCCACCACACCACACCCAGCTCATTAGCAACACAGGGTGATTACCAGCCAACAGGGCTGACGTGGAACATGAGCTCCCTGGGTCTCTGCAAGTTGCCAGCAGTCAACCACTCACCACGCAGAACCCTCTGTCCTAGCTGGGCACCTTGGGGAAGGCGCCAAAGACACAAGCTGATTCAGCCTCTCGTCTCCAGCTCCGGGCGGGGGCCCAGCAGCACAGGAACGAACACTGGCATTGGCCACATTGGGCTTGGACCCGTGCCACCCACATTGGCCTGGGCTGGTGTAATCCCCTGGGGGCGCCGGCTCTTCCTTCCAGCCGCAGGGCTTTCCATCTGCAGTCAGGCCTTTCGGTGAGATTTGTTAGCCCGCTGGTTGCCCCTGGCGGTGCCAGTGCTCAGAGTGTGTGTGAGGCAGGGAAGGCTGCTGGCAATGGAACCTGGGCCAAGGGCAGACTCCAAGCTATGGCTCTGCTTGGAGAGGAGAGTCGCACTGGGGGGCACCCAAGTGCCAAAGGCATCAGCTCTCCAAGCAGATCCTAGTGCCAGAAAAGGGACCTCTTTGTTCGGGGAATAAGCTGAGCTCAGTGACTCAGCAAGGCCTGGACTCCTGGCCTGCCTCCCAGCTTCCTCGCCGGGAAAGGGCAACACAAGGAGACTGGTCGCTGCAGGGGCAGCGTTCATCCTGCCAGGCATGTGATACAAAAGACTCTGAGCTCTCCCTTTGTCCAAAGCAGCAGCAGGGCTGTGTGGCTCGTCCCATTGTGCCCAGGGATGCAGAGCTCACACAACACCATTCCCTTGTGGATCTAGGATAGGAATAGTCCCCAGAGACCCCCCACCCCCGATACACAGCAGTTTGGGACAGGAAGTGAAGAATGCCACAGCCAAGCCACACAACAATAGGGCAGCATTTCAGGCGCCAGGGCACTGTGCCAGCCTGGGGACGGCGCTCATGAGCCTCCCTGGCAATGCGTATGGAGAGTGACCACTGGACTGGCACCCGGAGATGGGGGTTTAATTCCCCGCTCTGCCAGTCTCATCATGTGACTCTGGGTAAGTCACTGAATAGCACTGGATCAATTCCCCCCTTTCCTCCTCCCACCCTTTATCTGCCTCGTCTATTTCAACTTTACTTTCTTTGGGGGCAGGGATTCTCTGTTCTTTTGCAGAAGACTCTCCATCTGTATGTACAGCACCCGATGCAAAGGGGCCCACCTCTACCTGCTACTGGCTTACACAGAATAGATCAAACCAGCTCATGTCTGCCAGGACCACAGGGCCATCCCGAGGAGTCTGCGGGGGAGAGAATCGCCTTGCTGATGCACCAAGTACACACCAGATGCGACCACCTTTGCTTTACATCTCCCCCTGCTCCGGTTCCTACATCAGAGCCCCATTGCTTGACCCTTTTAGACCTAAAACCCAGCTGAGTTCCCAATGCTCTTCAGGAGAAAAATGGCTATCAGGGATGATGAATTTCTAGCTTTTTTCCTCAGGCATGTGAGTTAAACCAAATATTTTGACAAGAATCTAGAGAAAAGATTCACATTTCCTCTCTCGCGGGAGGCACCAGATCTCCAGTCATCCACAGAGTCTTCCAGGAGCAGACAAGACCTGGATTTTTAGTGTTTAAAAAAAAGCCACCAGAAAAAACACAACAGAACAAACCTCCTTTGCAGGCCTTCTTTCTACATCGCCCGGAGAAGAGGAGGAATGAGAGAAGGTTAGAGGAGAGAGAAGCAGGGACTATATGAGTGGGCACACATCAAATCCAGAGTTAGGTTAAGACTTGTTAGTCTCACCACGGGAAGAGTGATAATGTAGAACTCTCCTGCCGGATGGACTTCCACATCCAGGGACTGCAAACTCCTTGGGGTAGAGGCTGTCTTTTCATTCTGTTTGTAGAATGCTCCTGATGTATAGATTGATCGACTGCACTCACGATTCAATAATAAAAATGTTCAAGAGACCAAACAAACAAGCATAGCTAATTTACTCATAGACTTTAAGTTCAGAAGGGACCATTATGATCATCTAGTCTGACCCCCTGCACAGTGCAGGCCACAGAATCTCACCCACCCCTCCTAGAATAATCCTCTCACCTATATCTCAGATATTGAAGCCTTCAAATACTTTGAAGACCCCAAGATGCAGAGAATCCTCCAGCTGTGATCTGTACCCCATGCTACAGAGAAAGGCAAAAAACCTCCAGAGCCTCTGCCAATCTACCCTGGAGGAAAATTCCTTCCTGACCCCAAATATGGCGATCAGCTAAACCCTGAGCATGTGGGCAAGACTCACCAGCCAGACACCCAGAAAGTTCTCTATAGTAACTCCTATCATCCCTCCATTGACCTATTTCCCACTGATAATGAATGGTCAATTAGTTACCAAGATCATGTTATCTCATCAAACCATCCCCTTCATAAACCCATCTAGTTTAATCTTGAAACCAGATAAATCTTTTGCCCCCACTACTTCCCTTGGAAGGCCCTTCCAGAACTTCACTCCTCTAATGGTTAGAAACCTTTGTCTAATCTCAAGTCTAAACTTCCTACTAGCCAGCTTATATCCATTTGTTCTTGTGTCCACATTGGTATTAAGCTTAAATAATTCCTCCCCCTGCCTGGTATTGATCCCTCTAATATATTTGCTGCCTAAAGGCAAAGTAGTACAATACAAAGAAGGAGACACTTGCACCCGACTTTTGGGAAGCAATTCTGATCACACAGTGTGTTCACCTCACACAGTAGGTTTGCTTTGAAGATTCACCTTCAGAATTATTTTCATTTAGAATAGGGTTGCTTACAAGCAAGGAGCACTTCAGACCTCACTTAAGATTCAACCCCCATTTCATACCAGCTCCTAATCTCGTTTACCACATTCCAAAGAAGCTTGGAGCAGTGGTCCTTCCCAGCCTGGCAAAGATACACCATGTCTTTTGATGCTTCCTCCTATTTTCTAATGCCAAAGCTGACTTCAACTTTGAAAAGTGTTGTGGGATACTTGACGGGGCCAAGCAGAATTGTGGGAGGAACACATGACTTTCAGTCAACTCAACTTCCCAGGACCTACATCTGTGCATGACACTAATATGAGATGCACGTAATACCTAGACATCGTATACCCCACATTAATAACTGCAGGCACTGGCTAGTGCATGGTGTCCTGGCCCAGCTCCCTCCTTTATAGCAATACCAATAATAAAAAGGGAGTGACACCTAAAATGTGTCTACACAGCAAAAAACCACCACCACCACCCCTCATGATGGTAGGGAATATCAGAGCCAGAGTCAACTGACTCAGTACTAAAAACTGCGTCGTAGCATCTGGGCTCCAAGACCGTCTGCCTTCACTGGGTTTCCAAGGCCTGAGCCTGAACATTTCTGGTACTGTTTTAGCCCAGTGGCAGAAGCCCACTCAGCTGAGCCAAGCCCAGACTCTCGGGGCATGCTGGGCTTAGTTTTCACTGTGCAGGACTTGCCCTGAACAGCCTGCAAAGCCTGTGGACCCTTGAGCTCAGCAGAGTCCAAGGGCACAATCTAGGCCCTGGTTATTTTCAGGTCCCCTTTAAACCAAAGAATCTGAGACATGCTGCTAAGATACTGGCCTACACCTCTGAAAGAGGAGGGGGTGCTAAATCCCCACCCCTGAGCAGTGAGGTCTCCCCCTTCCCCAGCAACCGTTGCCTGGCCTATCAAGCTGAGGCCCTGCAACTCAGTGCACCTTACATCTGCTCAGAAAGATTAAACATGTTGCACAAAGTTACACATCCCCCTCTCCCCTCCTGCTCCTCAAAGACAAAGGAGCCGCCTGGGAGTTGAAATGTGTGCACACAATGGAAGGGGGAGTGCGTGGGTTGCATGGGGGGGGGGAGCACGCCTCCTGAGGAAGGGCAGTGTCTTAAAGACAATTTCACAAGCCCCCCCAGCCAAGATTGGGCTGAGTGAACCAGTCTGGGAGGGAGGGGGAGCTGGAGAGAAGCCCCTGCTCCTCCAAATCCACTTTCCAGCCACAGCCTATGAACTTGGGTCATAAGAACCTTTACCATAGAGCCTTGGGCTCCACCCCCGTCCCACGCCAGCCTCCCTCTCGGAGCTCATTTCTGGGCCAGCCTGCACCTGGAGTCCACCGTGGGAGAATTTCCTGCCACGTTCCTCCAGTTGCAACTGGCCCCTAACCCTGACAGCCTTCCCCCCGCAGCAGCCCACGTGCAAAGTACCTGACACGGCGAGTCTCTGCGCTCTGCCCGGCAGGGCTACCTCCCGGCTGGGGAGCTCGAGTTGACCCGGCATGGCTGCAACCACCAGCCCCGAGACAAGCAGAGCTGCACGCAGGGGATCAGACTGCCCCTTGGCCAGCGTCCGCGTGCAACTAACTAGCCCGCAACTTCCTACCACAGTGGGCGTGGCCAGATGGGAGGAGCTAGGGCAGGGGGCGGGGCTAGGGGGACCTGGGCTCCCCTCCCCGACCCATGGGAAACTCTGAAGAAGTGCATTTTCACAGGGGTCCTCTGTGCGCTGAGTTTTCTCCCTTTAAGGCGTGTCATCGTGGGTTTATTTGCAGGGCAACCCAGGGTCTCCTCTGTCACCCAAGCGGGGAGGGGGGAAGCTCATCAAGTGCTCACAAAGATCCTGCGGGGGGGAGCCCCGATCCTGGACCTGTGGATCCTCGGGGCAGGGTATGGAGCTGATGGGCGAGCAGGCTAGCACGCTGGCGTGGGGCGATTTGCTAAGTCATCGCTCGAGCTGGGTGGGAAACGATGGATCCTTTTATGATATTGAAAAATGCTCCTGAATTGAGACAAAAAGTCAAACTCTCAGAAATCTTTGCCAGTGGAAAATCTCAAGGGGGGGGGGGGGGAAACCTGGTTCGGGTCACTGGGAATGTTTTGTTTTGCTCCTTTAGGAACGTCTTGATTATGACCGATTTTTAATGTTTAAACTATAATTGGCTTACAAGTGGAACGGACATATCACTTCAAGCTGGACAAGTGAGATTTTTGTCATTTAAAAAAAATCAAAACAAAACATTTTGGCGTTGTCCAAACTTTGTTTTACCCCTCCACGGTCCAGAACCCTTTATCGACCCCCCTGTGTCTTATGAACAGTCTCCATATTTTCTGACTGCAAAAGCCTGCCCAGCTCTGGTCCCTGCTCCCTTCTGGAATGTCCAGACCTACAAGTCTGGGCGAGCAGATGCGATTTTCAAAAATGACTAGTAACATTTGCAGCCTCAGTGGTTGAATGGTCGTCATAAAGAGGCCTGCTTTTCAGTGAGGGTGCCCGTGCTATTTGTCAATCCCATTCAAGACTGGTCACTTAGGCTATGTCTACACTGCAGTTATTTCAGAATAAGCTATTCTGGAATAGTTATTCAGAACTAGTTTATTTCAAAATAGCACATCTACACTGCAGGGAAGCCTCAAAATTAGTGGAAGGGCAGTCCATAATGTAGACATGTTAGCTCGATTTACAGCCCCAGAAGGAATAACTTAGAATGGCCCTGTTGAGGGGCTGTTTCAAAATAGCAGAAGTGGAGCATCTACACACGCCTTATTTCAGAATAGGCATTATTCTTTGTAGAATGATGTTTACAGAAGTTGGAATAAGCCCTCCGTTATTTCAAAATCATTTTGAAATAACAAAATTGCTGGGTAGACACTCGCATAGTTATTTTGGAATAACAGCTGTTATTCCAAAATAATTTTGCTGTGTAGACACACCCTTAGGAGCATCTCTTCCTGACAAGCCTTAGATTCAAATATATTCTGTTTTTCATTGATCTGTTCTTTGATTGCATGCAGATTGCTGGTAGATCAATAGTAATATCGAAGGATGATAGTGTGATGATGGTGGCTGCCTTCTTGGCTAGCTCATGGGGGACCTCCAAAGCTTCTAGCATGAGCTAAAGAGTCAAAGCTCTGCAGGTAGGGACTGAAAAAAACTCCTATCTATGGACTGACACCCAGGTAGACTCATACCACGTGCTCATCAGACAGTTACAGTAGCACCTCTACAGTGCATCATGGGTTTGTGGGAGGGTTATGAGCATTCTGTAATTATTCTTCACAGCACAGGCAGGGTCACTATTCCCATTTCACAGCTGTTGCAGCTGAGGAGTAGAGCAGGAAAGGGATCTGCTCATGATCCCACAGCATGTCAGTGGCAAAGCCAGGTTGGGACAACATCAGACATGGGATTTTCCTCTCGATTATTAATCTGTGCCTCTTCCTGATTGTATCATATCCGGGTATTTACTCAGATATTCAGCATGCAGTTTATCATTCTCCTGGGGGCTGGATATAGTGGTGTTAGATTGTATATGAAGATGTGACCTAAACCTGTCTCCTGGTTAATCTTATGCATGTTCTGAGAAGGTCGATTGGTAGAAATCCACATCCAACCCAGGGGCTTACTGCTCCCAGGTCCAATTTTAAACGAGCCTGTCTGCTCCAGCCGCTTACTGAAGGAATCATAATTCTCTGTTGGTGACACAATCGTCTCCATGACAACTAACAGTGATGTCACCAGCAGAGGATTATGATGTGAGGTGGAGGAAGAAGCAGCGGGAGCTGCAGGCACACTCTTAAGGAACAAAGAGCCGGCTTGACATGCACATATCCCTGCTGGGACGATGCGGGGAAGGGGTGGGGTGGAAGACAGACATGCTACTTAGCACTTTCCTGAGCAATTTACCAGCAAACTGGTGTAACTAATGAAAGACGTGCTCTAGCAATTGAACAAAGAGGCTGCCTTACCCAATGGTTAGCGCACTGAGCCAGGCCTCGTGGGCTCAGCCACCCCACCTCTTCCTCTGTCTTGCTATTTGACATTGAGCAAGTCACTTCCGTTTCCCCCATGTAAAATGGGGGGGAGGGAGGGAGCACCTAGGTCCAAGTGACCCATGTGTAGATTAGAACTAATCTAGATGCTTTGCGAGGGATTAGATCAGACACCTCCGGAGGTGGTGTGAGTGTAGCTCATGTTTGTGAAACACTTGGGGCCCGCTGCATTGAAGCCACTTAGAATTGATGTTTTCCCCTCATTAACTTCAGCTTCTGTTTAAAATCAGCCTCTGGCTTGTCAGACTAAACATGGCCTTAATTTAATTCCTAGCCCATGTATCAAATACCAGATGAGATCTAGTCAAAATAAACCAAGATTCACTGATGGTTTGGTGGACAAGAAACTGCTCTATTTCAACACCCATTCCCAACAGGTGAGGTACTTGGGACTTCTGGATCTACAAAGATGGGTGGATCCTGGCATAATGTCAGTGCGCCAGGATAATCCCAAAGTCATTTACTCTAGTGATGCCGTATTTAGCCAGGTAGCTGTTAGGATTCCGTTTCTGAAACTACGTCTAGACTTCAAGCTTCTTTTGGACGAGATCTTCTGAAAAAGCTTCTTCCGAAAGAGAGCGTCCACACAGCCAAAGTGCATAGAAAAAGCCATCTGCTTTTTCGAAAGAGAGCATCCACACTGAATGGACGCTCTCTCACATGTAAGCTGTGATTGCTATGGACAGAGTGGCCACCAGAGCACCTGTGCTTTTTCCCTCTTTCCTCTTCTTTCAAAAGAACTCTCTCTTCCCCATCCATACACACCTTTTTCCAAAAGAGCTCTTTTGGAAAAAGGCTTCTTCCTTCTACACAGAGATTTACCAATGTCAGAAAAACCCCTCTGTTCTTTCGACTTTTTTTTCAAAAGAACATGATTGCAGTGTGGATGTAAGTGAAGTTTTTTGGAAAATCAGCCGTTTTCCCAAAAAAACTCTGTAATGTAGACATAGCCTGAGTCTTGCATGATGATAGGTTTCAGAGGTAGTTGCGTTAGTCTATTTCAGCAAAACCAGCTAGTCCAGCGGAACCTTAAACACTAACAATGTTATGATGTAAAAGCTTTCATGAGCTGCATCTCACAAAAGCTTATGCCATAATAAAATTGTTCATCTTTAAGGTACCACTGGACTCCTTGTTATTTCTAAGTCATGCACCTTTAAACCAGTAAGAACTTTGCTGGCTGCAGAGTCCAGAAACAGTGTTGCATTCACTTTAGATCAGTTACAGGAGGGAAGCCCACACCATGCTCTCACATTCATGGAGACAACATTTGTTCTTTCTTGTGGTGTTCATTTACTCTAAGTAAAAAGCCATTAAGACTGAAAGTATCTGTTTGCTCCTTTCCCTAATGCCAACCTATCAGGATTAGTCCTATATCCTTTAGAATAGTGATAGAAATGTAGCCGTGTTAGTCTGGTGTAGCTGAAACAAAATACAGGACTATGTAGCACTTTAAAGATTAACAAGATGGTTTATTAGATGATGAGCTTTCGTGGGCCAGACTCTCCCAGAAAGTGGGTCTGGCCCACGAAAGCTCATCATCTAATAAACCATCTTGTTAGTCTTTAAAGTGCTACATAGTCCTGTATTTTGTTCCCATATCCTTGATTCTTTAAAAGCAGATACATACAATGAAATTAAAATTAAAATCCATTGATGCTGCTGAGCTATTTTTAAATGCAGATTTTCCTGCTCCAATTCTCCTCCTCCATCAAATAGATTGTAACTTTTCCCTAATAAGCAATAGACTCTCAATATTGGTAACACATTCCCAGTGGGTCTGGCTGGCTCAGATGCACCAATATATCCTGGAAAAGTAGTGAGCAAAAATCACACCTATCTCATGCTTGGTTGATGACTGATGTGAAACATGTTGGCTGAATCTAGACTGGCATGATTTTGCGGAAATATTTTTAACAGAAAAGTTTTTCCGTTAAAAGTATTTCTGCAAAAGAGCATCTAGATTGGCAAGGATGCTTATGTGCAAAAAGTGCTTTTGTGCAAAAGCATCTGTGCCAATCTAGATGCGCTTTTGCACAAGAAAGCTCTGATGTCCATTTTAGCCATCGGGCTTTCTTGCGCAAAAAATTAAGGTGCCTGTCTACACTGGCCCTCTTGTGCAAGTATTCTTGTGCAAGAGGGCTCATCCCTGAGCGGGAACGTGAAAGTATTTGTGCAAGAAGCACTGATTTTGTACATTAAAAGCCAGTGCTCTTGTGCAAATTCAAGCGGCCAGTGTAGACAGCTGGCAAGTTTTTGCACAAAAGCGGCTGCTTTTGTGCAAAATCTTGCCAGTCTAGATGCACCCGTTGAGTTTCTGCTCGACCGGCGGTCCACACCACAAAATGACAGCAGTTCTAGGGGTTTGATCTAGTAGGGTGCTGTGTGTTGTCCATTCCCAGTGGGGCCTGCATAGTCCTGAGAACCAGGCCTGGCCTGAAATGCTGCGTTCATTCCTATAGACTCTAGCACCTTGGGTGACCAAGTCCTAAGCGCCATCCTTGGGTGGCTGTTTTAGCACCTAGTGCCAAGGACTGACTGCCCCCTGGGGGCTGAGCTTGGAAATGCTTCCGCCAGGACCCATTGCGGGGAAGATGCAGCATCTCCTGGACCCAGGAGCAGGATTCTGGAGGGAGGCGGGGGGTACTGCTTAGTGGTTTCTCCCAGAATTTTTATTCCCACATAGGCCTCCCACAGCTATCGCTATCAACTCCAGCAACCAAACCCACGGGAGAAGATGGAGGCCTGGAGATTCAATCATCAGCCCTGTTTTTCAATCATTACCGAGGCTGTGACCCAACGGGCCGGACCGTGCTCCCCACTGCTCTTACTCAGCAGTTCAGCCAGACACCGGCCACCCTTGGACTTTCGTGTCAGCTGTTTTGTTTCCTTCTCTGAATTTCATCACCTATTAATTCCCAGTCCAGTTCAACTGCCTCTCAGCCTCTAGTCTTTGTCCCTCCCTCTTGGCTTCCTGCCCTGTCCCTCCAGTCTTCAAACCCCCCGTATCAGTCTCTGCTGCTGGCTACCTTATCTTACCATTAAAGCCCAACAGATCTCTCCCCCAGCCTCCCCACCGTGCACAGTCTTATTTTCTACTAGCCATTACAGGTACCCAAACAATTTTCATCTCACGCCAGCTCCCCCCGTGACCGTGTCCAGCCAGTGCTAACGTACCAGCTGTGGGAGCTTCCTCCGTGCCAATCCCTGACCCAAGCAAGGCGTGCTTTGCTAGCCCCGCATGCCCACGCTCAGGCCTCACTTTCCCCTTCCTTCTTTCAGCTCCAGGGCACAGTGTTGCTCAGACAACAGCCTTTGACCCCAGTCTGTTGTATAAACCCTGCCATCTTTTTTCCTTTCCTCTTTGTTGGATTTCCCCACAATGATTGTGCCTGGTGGCCTGGGCCCGGTCCTCCCTGCATGAATGAGTGTAACCATGTCCTATAATTTCCTAGTTGCTGTCGAAAGGCGATTAATAAGGGTTCTTTGTGAGTGCTTAATAACACTCTGCTGAGAGAGAGACAGACCCCTTTGCAGCCTGTCGCTTTCTTCCTCTGTCCCTTCCACGTGCTCTGTTAATTGCACTTGTAACTCCTTTGTTTCTATTTCATTCTCTCTTTCTTCCTTTTTTTTTTAATTAAATGAGATCCTGGAGAAGCCCAAAGCCTTGAAAAGGCAAGTCTCAGCTGGAGCACTGGGAGAGAGGGCCAAATGCAGCCCAGGTGTAAGTGGGAGCTTTAGCTTGGGTTGTCCTGAGCTAGCCCTGTGGTGCTGCAGGGATGCCGGCGGATGGCTTGCTCCAGCTTTCCCGCTGAGAGGTTCAGTGGCTCACTAGAGGACTGATGTCAGAGATCCCCTCTAGCCATCTCTCTGGACTCGGGTGTGCCCTCTATCTGGCCCCACGCTACAAGCCCCAGCAAGCCCCCACCATGGGCCAGCCAGACCACTTAAGAGCAGGAAGCCCCATCCTCTGCATGGACCAGCCCCAGGAAGTGGCTGGAGAGGGCAGGAAATTGGGATGCTTGCTCTTACCACGCACACAGCTGCACACACCCGGAGACAGAGACACATGTTGTGCACGTCCCCGACCACACGCAAAACAGTCAGAGAAACACACACCAGCCCTCCAGCTACACACAGACAACCGCAGACATACACTCACACCCAGACCTGCACGCATGCAAACAGTGCCACACACTGCTACAAAGATGAACCCCCTCCCCTCAACACAACAAATGGGCCAGATCCAAATGGGCCACTTTTAGGGCCTGATCCAAAGCCACTGAATTTCCCATGACTCCAACAGGCTTTGGATCAGCCCACAAAGGGCACAAGGGGGCTGCCTTTTCTCAGCCCTGGGGTGAGAGGATGGGGAGGGGCATTAAAACTGTATTTGCCGATGGCAGGGTTTGGTTACAATGCCCAGGACTGAAGGGCTGGCAAAGGACAGCTGAAAGGGCTGGGCTATTTACACCAGTGCCTGGCCTTTACCCTGCACTAGAGCTGGGCCTCAAAACCCAGGATGCAAAGCAGAAGCCGCGTGAGCCATCACTACCCAGTCGTGGTAATCAGCGCAGCTGCGTCAGCAGAGTCCTTCCTGCACAGAAGCACGTGGTTGCAGAGGAGGCAGATCCTGGTGTAAATCCAAAGTATCTGCATTGCGTTTCCTCTGGACTGAGACCAGCAGGGCTGAGAGCAGAACCCAGCTCAACCCCCTCCACAGCAGAGAGATCAGGGGGTAAGATTGATCTCCAAGGGCCTTAAATGGACTGAGATTCCTGTCTTCCTTTGTACATGTTTCCTCCTTCCCTTGCTGTCCTCCCACACGCTCCCCTCCCTCTCTCCCCCCGCCCCCCGTTATAACCAGGGACAAAGGAAGAAACAGAGAAAAGCAGCAAATAAATAAAATTATGGGGGGAGGTACCTGTGAATCAATTTAAAACAAAAAGAAGCAAAGACAAAAGGGTTGGGGGAGAAGGGATGAAGGAAACGCAGGAGCAAAGCCCTTGCTTATGCCCCGCACAATGGAAACCAAGCCAGACAGCTCCAAGTTCATTAGATTCTCCAATAATATTGAAATGACATGAAAAGCATAAAGGCCGCTCGGTGGGGGAGGAGGGTCGGGGGAAAGCTGCATAGCGGGAGAAACTGTGTCATTAAAGGAGCCATCAATGGGAAATTGCATTGTGGATTAAATTGCAGGGTAAAAGTGTGTTAGGTGGGGGGGGGGGGGAGAATCTTAAATTCAAGTGATTATTGCAGCTGAGAATGAATTAAAATCCCAGCGCAAGCAATTTAGGTCACAAACAACGTGCTCAGAAAATAACGCAGACGGAGCAAGCGCTTGGTGGGCTCAGAGGAGCGGATCTTTTCCGGGGCTGGCAGGCGCTGGGCGCTGCATAGCGACTTAGGGTCTTTATCAAGCTGCCTCCTTTTGCCTTTAACTCTTTTCCATTCCTGCTCCCTTCTTTCCTTTTCACTCTCCTCTTTTCTTCTTCCTTTCCAGTCCCGTTCTGCCTTCCTGGCCACCCCCAATGTCTCTGGAGGGCCGGGGGTGAAAAGGAGCAAATCCAGATGGACTGATGCATGTGGATCTGGTTCTAAATTTTTCCAACAGGCAGGTTTTTGTGATCTAGGCCTCTCGTTCGCCTGTTCTGGAAATGCCAGTGCCCAGGCTGGGCTCAGGTTGTAGATCCTCCTAGCAGTAGGGGAGCTTGATTCGGCTGCCTCCTTTGATAAAGCCAAGAACAGAACAGGAACTTGCTTGGAAAGCCTGAACTAGACTCATGCTCCGGATGAACATAAGAACATAAAAACATAAGAATGGCCAGACTAGGTCAGATCAAAGGCCCATCTAGCCCAGTATCCTGTCTGCCAACAGTGGCCAATGACAGGTGCCCCAGTGGGAGGGAACCGAACAGGTAACGATCAAGCCATCTCTCTCCTGCCTCTCTCTGATAAACAGAGTCTGGGGACACCATTCCTTACCCATCCTGGCTAATAGCCGTTAATGGACTTAACCTCCATGAATTTATCTAGCTCTTTTTTAAACCCTGTTATAGTCCTAGCCTTCACACCCTCCCCTCAGGCAAGGAGTTCCGCAGGTTGACAATGCGCTATGTGACGAACTTCCTTTTATTTGTTTTAAACCTGCTGCCCATTAATTTCATTTGGTGGCCCCTAGTTCTTATATTATAGGAACAAGTAAATAACTTTTCCTTATTCACTTTCTCCACTCATGATTTTATAGACCTCTATCATTTCCCCCCTTAGTCTCCTCTTTTCTAAACTGAAAAGTCCTAGTCTCTTTAATCTGGCTTCATATGGGACCCGTTCCAAACCCCTAATCATTTTAGTTGCCCTTTTCTGAACTTTCTGTAATGCCAGTATAGCTTTTTTGAGTTGAGGAAATGCATCCAAGTCCAGAAATGTCCACGTTTTCCACTGGCTCTTTTGCTTCCTGCTGAGGCCAGAAGCAAAAGTGTCTGGGAGAGGGACGTGCCAGTATTCCTGGCCTGGCTGGATGCAGAAGTCACGTGCTCTAAAAGTCACACCCGTCTTCCAACTCCAGGGCATTTACTCCCAGCAAACATCTGAACCTTGTGCTAAGTCTGTAAGTCTCTGGCCAGGGGGAGCCATGGAAGTGGGTGCGGCACAGGCTTCCTGCTCTGTTTGTAGGCCCAAACAGCAGGGTTGAGCACAGCTCGCCCGGGTCTAGATCGGGGTGAGTCTGAGACTTCAGCTTTGCTAAGAGCCTGATTCCATTGATATCAATGGACAGAGTCTGGTTGATTTCAGTGTCTGAGCAAGGATCTTGCAGGGACAGAGACAGCATGACGGGATTGGGTTTCTGGCTTGCCTGAGCGTTGGTTTAGCTTGTCTCCACAGACAGACTCTGATGGCACCCTCTGGGCACATCCAGATCCCGGGGTTGCAGCAGTGCCCACCGAGACAGCCATCTTCTGGGGCCCAGCGTTGTTACAAGGCGCTGGGGCTCTTGGGTTACTTCCAAGCACCCAGCACTGCATGGGGGGACGGAGTTAAGCGGATCTCCTGGCCAGCGGCTGCTGCAGTGTCCATGGCCTTCTTGGTCATTGGGAAGAACAAAAGTTCAGCAGGAACCAATGCAAAGGGCTCCGTCCTCAGCTGGGGTAAATCAGCGAGATTCTGATTTACACCAGCCCACTGAATCTAGACTCAAATCAATGGAAAGACGGCAGGTCACTTCGGTGACCCGTAGACCAGGCCTGAGACGAGCCAGTCCCCCCCTCTTCCAGTGCAGTGTGGTTCCCTGCTGGGCAGGACAGATACCTTGTTCCCCTGCCCCCACGCTGCTGAGGGTTGACACGATCCAGAGCACAGCACTGTGCATCAGGAGACCCATGTTCCAGTCCTCGCTGTGTCCCTGTTTGTGTCACCTTCGGGGGGTCACTGCACTTCTCTGCATCTGTTTCCCCTCCCCCCTTTTGGCTCTTTGGGGCACAGACTGGCTCACTCTGGGTTTGTACAGCCCCTGGTGCAATGGGGCACAGATCTCAGCTATGGTGGGTAGGCGGTGGTAATATGACATTTCTCACAAGGGCAAGCACATTAAAAATGAAGATTAACAGGGCCAAACCCCAAATTCCTATCCCGGCAGGAAGAATATACAATCCCGTGCAGCTTGAGCTGAGACCTGGGCAACTCGTGCCACTTGTGAGCCCACAGAGATGTCAGCAGCCTCCACTTTTCCTCACGGCAGGCTTGGTCTTGCTTGGCATGAGATAAAAGATGCTGCCTGCAGCTGCTTGTCACTAACAGGTTAAATTCACACACATCGGGTGGATGGGAGGGGGGGACCCAACAACCTAACAACAGGGGTGGCCTCATTCTGGTTCGAAAGGCGACATTGACACCCCCGTGTGACACCCACCAGCCCACCGCTAAGCTCACTCTCTCACTTGGGCTTCATTTGTCTGCCTGCCAGCCTCCTCCTCCCTCTCGCCTGCTCTCCCTCGCGCTCCCCCTCTCTCCACCAGAAAGCAGCAGCTTGGAGAGCTCTGCAGTTCAGACATTAAGGTAATTATGATGCAGTGGGCGTTGGGGAGGGGGGTGGGGGAGGATGGGGGGGTGGAATGGCTATACACTGTCCTGCAATGCCCTATTGTTTCAACTACTCGATGGGAAATTTGGAAAGCGGGGCAGAGGCTTGGGGGGTCTAGTGGGATTTTCTGGACTCATGCAGGACCGGCTGTGATCTGGCTGCAAATGCCTCCATGGAGGCTCTGGAGCTCTTCATATGGGCAGGGGCGGCTGCATGCCTATAGACACATCTCTAGGCGCATGTACAGCCTGACTTGGCTGTGGTAGCCTAAGGAGTTCTCCCAATACGTGTGTCTTATGGTTGTTGGATGTTAGTCCTCCTTGTGCTCAGCAATTTATTGGCGTCTTCTCCACACCCAGCCATCGGCAGCCTAATTTGCCTTATCAGCCGATTTCTATACGTTCTCTTTAGGTGCCATTGTTCATTCTGCCCTGCCCTGTTCCGATGCCTTCACCGCTTCTTTGCAACCTTCTACATCCTGTCCCCCATCCCCTCCATTGTTCTGCTCTGCCTTGCCCCTGTACATTCCTTCCAGAGCCTTAGCTAAGCTACCTGCATGTTCTGCCCCAGCCACCTAGCTATATATAGGAGCATTCAAGTAGTACAGTAAGATTGTAAGACCTTCTCCCCTCCCCCCACCGTGTCTTGCTGAGCCTATTGTTCAGCTGAACAATACCCATCCATCTTTCCGCTGTCTCACTACACCTCTCATTCTCAGTGTGCATCCTGGCCATCCCATTCTGCCTCTCTGCCGGCTTACTACAGATGCTCTTGTTCTATGTATCTCAGCCTGCACCAATACCTATACATCCAGCACCATCACAGCCTAATCTTTCAGCGACATTGGGAGTGGCATGGAGGGGTTGGGGACTCAGGGGAAATACTCAATTTCGCAGGATTCCTTCTGCAGCACTATGAAGGCAAGAGCAAGATCCAAGGTCCCCCTTCAGAAAACGCCCCTGCTTCGTAAGTGACCTAAGGCAAAGCTGGTTGTAAATGGGTGCCAGTGGGATTTCATCCTGTTTCAGACATGCCAGAAAGGGGCCGAGGCAGGGAAGGCATCATGAAGATCTGGCCTTGCAAATGAGAATCAATTTCTCTCCCCTGCTGTCTCATTAGCTAGGCTTTGCTCAGGCAGCAAGCAGCAGGTCAACTTAAAGGAACAGAGCAGTGAATGGAGAGAGAAAAGTGCGCACAGAATGCACCAGAGATCTGTAACAACAGAAGGCCATTCCGGGACCCAGGAATGAGCCACTAGGTGTGATTATTATTAATAATAATAGCGCCTCAAGGCCCATTCAGTGAGGTGCTGCACATCATACTCAGAGACAGTCCCCAAAGAACTTCCAGCCTCAGCAGAAAAAGGAAGGGTGATTCTTAGGCCCATTTTACAGATAGGGAAATGGAGGCACAGAACAACTTGCCCAGCATGTTACATGGAGTTTGTGGGAAAATTGGGAATTTTCAGGAGGGTCCCTGGTCAGTGGGGAAAAATAATTTAAAATACCAGCCCCCCCACACACCTAAAAATTCCCTCATCTGGCCCCAATTCACACCACAGCTCATAGCCCAGCACCCCAGGGGCAGAACCTAACACCCCCCCCACACACACACACATCATACATCCTGGGGTAAAGGCCAGACCTTTCTCCCTTGGGCCTCCCAACCTGCACCCCCCCAGGTGCTGTGAAGGTGGGAGCCTCCCAGTTCCATAGTGCACAGTGCCCCAAAATGCTTTTATGCAGCCTGGGGGGAAGGAGGGCCCAGCAGGGACGCTGTGCAGGCTGCCAGTCCTTGCTGCAGCGAGCAGGCAGAGACCCCTCCAGAGGTGGGGAAGGGGCCAGATCCCCCTGAGGGGAAATGGGCCTGTCAGACAGAAAGAGACAAAATGAAAACACCAATGGAATCGGCCAGGAGTCTCCTGCTTCCCCCTTTGCTGCATGGCCGATAGCCTGCCCTGTGCGCCTCCCTGCACTCTGTGGCTCTGTGCCCCCGCCCCCGCTCTCCGTTCGCCCCATTGCCCCTGGTCTGTCTGCTGCCCACAGGCCTGCCCCCTCCGCTTCAGGCACAGAGAGCTAAGTGAGGAGCTGAGTGACTGCGTCTGCTTCAGGAAGGGCCCAGCCAGGCCAGCACCATGGAGAGCTCCTGGCCTGGGAGGTAAGGCAGAGATTGGCTTTAAGGAGCAATTGATTTTTGTGCAGTAACACTGGCCCTCTGCTAGCAGTACTGAATTGAGGCAAGCCTTGTGAAAGCGCACACACACACACACACACACACACACACACAGCTCTATCAACACACACACATACATACACACACGGTTCTACCAACACAGGCACACACACTTCACTCTACCAACACACACACACACACACAGCTTTACCAACACACACGCACACAGCTCTACCAACATACACACACACGGTTTTACCAACACACACACACACACACAGCTTTACCAACACACACGCACACAGCTCTACCAACATACACACACACACGGTTTTACCAACACACAAACACACACACAGCTTTACAAACACACACACACATGGCTCTACCAACACACAAATGCACGCACACAGATCTACCAACACACCCACACAAACACACACAGCTTTACCAACACACACGCACACAGCTCTACCAACATACACACACACACACGGTTCTACCAACACACACACACACACACGGCTCTACCAACACACACACGCACGCACGCACACGGCTCTACCAACACTCATGGCCTCCAGCCCTGGGCTGCTCACACCCACTTCTGTTCCCCCTCAGTCCTGATCTGCAGCAATCCTGCTACTCTGACCCCTCTAGAACAGAGAGCGCCACGCACCCCAGCGTGTTCCAAATTCTACAGGGGTGTTTCAGGGACATGGACAAACTCCCACTAGGAACAAGGCTGAGACCACCAAATGCACATCATAGGTGGTGCCAGCCGCTGTGAGCCCAGCTCCAGCATCTCAGCCTCCTCTTTCCCCCGCTCCTTTCATGGTCCAGTAGGTCAGGTCACAAACAGGGCCTCAGGGGCACTAGTCCTGGCGCTGTATGATCTTTGACAAGCCCTTCCTACACTTTGTGTCTCAGTTCCCCCCCCTCCCCCCCCGCATTGTGCTCTCTCCCCAGCTCTGGGAGCCATGGATGAAAAGCCTCCTCTGCAGCCCTCAGTCCCATGCCTTTCTCTGCAAAGAGGATTTTCATTTTAGTCTATTCTTAGCCCTGACCTTCAGGTTCACCTAGAGCCTTCTCCCAACCCAAGGGGGGTTTGATTTGCACTCAGTCAGCACATGACAGTCAGCACATGCCACATTCACTGTCCTCGGGGAATAGTTAAAAAAAAACCAACATCACAGAACTAACTGAAAACAGGGCTGGCAAACGAGATGGCTAAAGATGAAAAGATGATTGGCAGATTAGAAAGACCCATTTGTCCCTAGAGTTTTGCTGTTGGGGGAATAATTATTTTCCCCAGAAAATCTTGCAGCCAGATTTTCTACCATGTTCTGCCCTGGCTTTGCCTTCTCTGTGAAATGCAATTAACTTGGCCAATTGTTTGCTGGAGAAATTCCAATGTTTAAAATGCAAAGGCTAGGGAGACGGAAATACGGAAACTGGAGATGGAGGGGTGGCAGGAAATTGGGTGCTGGGAGAAAAAGGGAGGGAAGGAGAGGATCAGAGGAAAAGGACAAAAATTGGGGGAGGGGGGGCTCACTGCTTGGTAGGTGAATCCATCCATTAATATTCTTTGTGTTCCATTCTTCCATGCCGCACCTCTCAGTCATGTGCAATGGGAGGCGTAATTAAACGCAGCACAGCTCGCAGAGATGAGGCTGGGGGTACTGGCCTGGAGAGAGTCAGCTAGTGCAGAGTTCTTACTGCCTTTCCACTAATGGGCCAGAGATCAGAGCTGTGGACACGCTCCCTCTGGCCCAAGAGGGTCTGCATGTTGGGTTAGTGCATGTTGCCTAGGAAGTGGACTAAGCCAAGTGGAAAAAAAAGCCATTCTTATACTGGAATAAGTGTCCATGTGGGGAATGATACAGCAGGCCTAGCCTGGTGTAACTGGGGGAAAAAATCTCCTGTGTAGCCACATCCTTAGCCAAGGGATCCAGCCAAGCCAGGAAGATCTAAGCAAGTAGGACTGCCCCCTAGCCCCATAATGCCCCCTGCCTCTGGGACTGCAGTGGAGAGGGGAGAGCAGTATGGGGGCGAGGCTGGGTCACTGATCGCCTGCTCCCAGAGTTAAACTCACACCCGGCTCCCCGTGGAGGCCATAGGAACTGAGGACTCTGCACAAGCCTGAGTCCCAGGAGGTTTGCCCAGCCCAGGAGACTGATGAGCAGGTACCTGCTGCTCAGCCCAGAACTCTGCTAAAGCTGCCTGCCCCAGGCTTCCCTCACCAGACTCAGCCGCAGCAATGGAAACTAACAGGAGACCTTCTAAGCCCTGGGGGATGGGGCAGTCCAGGGTGGGACTCAGTTTGGGGCCATGGAGGGGGCTGAGCATCATGCAAATCTCCTTCCGTTATCCAACTGGCTGTGCCATCCCTGGCTGGGAAACCCAGCAGACAGCAGCTGCTCTGTGCTCTTCCTTTGGGCCTGCACCTTTATTATGATTTATAATCCAGAGGACCCCACCCACACCCCATTGGGCCAGGCCCTGCACAGACACAGGGAGAGAGTCAGCCCCGAACCAAAGGGCAGGGCAGCCCTGGGATAACAGAGAGCAGCTCTCACGATGCCCGTGTGACACACCGAGGTGTAACAGCCCTCCCCCACAGTGTGGGTCCCAGCTGGTGTGGGCTGACACCCCACCTCCCTGAGCATTGTCCGAGGAAGGGAAAAAGAGAGCATCACGCTCCTCCCCATCTGACAGCTAGTCTGGGCACTGGCTGCATCAGCTGATTGCAATGCCTGGGGCAACAATCTTTGTCCCAAAGTTTCAGCTGGTGCAATGGGCATAGCTCCACTGAAGATAACAAAGCTGCGCCAATTTCCACCAGCTGCAGATCTGGCCCTTGCTTCCCCAGCAGCCAGGGCAAGAGAAGCAGGCCAGCCAGAGCCTTGGCAGAGCAAGGGACAGCATCCCCTGCTGGGTAAGGACTAGGGTCCGTGGCAGGCAAGTCATTGCAGGGGGAAGGAACACAGCCAAAGGCACCATGGTCATGACAGCCCCCTAGGAGGGGAAGCGATCGCCCCGTGCTTCGATGCCATGGACCGGCCCAAAGAGGGAATTAGACAGACGTGGAAATTAAGTGCACCCACAAAAAATAAAAGCCATCCCATCTGAGAGAGCATGGGCAGGGCTATGACATCACCAGTAGCCAATCAGGAAACTCCATTCCACCCTGAGTCCAAAAAGCTGTTTCAGAATAAAAGTCTCCCAAGCATCTTTCACCCAAAAGGTGAGTGGGGGCTGGGCCAAATTCATCCCCTGGTGCCAGTAGCGTCCCAGCAGAGCTGGATGGGAGCTGGGTGGGTGAGAGGAGAAGATCGACGCCACCCCGAAAGGCTGATGCATGACAAGCGCTTCCTAGGGACTGAAAGCTGCTCTTCCCTCCGTGTCGCAATGCCCCAGCGCGGTGCGCTGCCTTTGCGAGCGCTCGCCCACCACCCTCCTCGGGGCAGAATCTGTTGGGAGCCAGATGTGGGGCGAGGGGGGAGAGGAAGACATGGGGCAGCAAACAGTTATCCCCACTTGGCTGGGCTTCTAACTGATCAGGGTTTAGTGCGGGATTTGCTCTCCCCATCCGCTCACGAACCTGACCTAAATCTGGGAGGCTTAAAGAGACAGCGTCCTTTAAAAGCCATAAATGGGCAAATGATTTCTTTATTTCCCCCTTGCAGAATGTCTCCTTTGCCATCACTGTCACCACCAATCCCCCCCCCCCCCATGCAGCTGAATAACGGGGCTGCCTGGTCCCTGCAGCCCATCGCTCCCTTCCCAAATTCATTCCTGTCGCAATGGCCTGTTTGGTTCCATTGGGTCCAACCCTGACCTCCATTGTGTGGAGGCAGCCGGAGTGAAGGGGCCTCGTTTCAGTTTCTGGCTTTGTCACTGATTCCCGGGATGACCTTGGTTAGGAATTACTCTGCCTCCGTTCCCAGCTCTGCATGGGGGCGAACAAGCCTCATCTCCCTCTGAAAGGTGCTTTGAGAGCCTCCTCTCTGAGCAAAGCCCCTGGCGTGGGGATTTAGTCGAGCATCCGAGAGGATTTTCCGATGGGCTCCCTGCGTCCCCACCCTGCCCCAGAGCTGGACTACACACACGGTATGAGGGTGAACTGGCTGCTCCCTCTAGGCCTCCCCGTCTCTGCCCTGTTTCCCCAACCAGAGGGCCACCTCTCTCCCTGGTGGAGCAAACAAGCTGTACCTACCACCCAGGCAGCAGAATTTACTCGGCACCTCATGGACAGCTCAGCAGAAAGGTCTCAGCTCCCTTGTGGGGGATTGTAGATCCTGTTCCCCATCCACTGGAGTGGGTGTTCAGCACCTTCGATCCCCTTGACTACAAGGGCAGCTGCATCGCAGTGCCCTGGGTGCTGAGTTTGAGTGTTCGGAGTCATCCCGAATTGTCCTCTCCTGCCCATCGAGAGGGAGGCTAGTTCCCCGGGCTTCCCAGGCCTTCCCCTGGCTGATCACACAGAATGTCTCAAAGGGACCTAATTCTGCCTTCACGATGGACTAGCCCACCCCAATGGACTTCAGGAGCCTTTCTCCTCTTACGCTGGTGTCTCTGGCTCATCCATAGACTGCAGGGAGCAATCCTTCACCCAGGCCCTGCGGTGGGGTGGGCAGGGACCCAGCATCTATCACCAAGGTCTACGGGTCTTGGAACACAGGGCCTGACTGGCCTTAATTTGTGCCCAGGCTCCCCGCCCCTCCAGCCTTGGCACCCCCAGCCTCCCTGGGCTTGCCACGTCACTTACGAAAGCAAGACACCTGCTTGGGTGCTGGCACCTCTGGGCGTCAGCGAGAGGGGGGGGGGCCCACAGACGGTAACGACAACTGAGCAGGCAGGAGGCGAGTCATGGCAGCTGGGAAACCTGCCAGCCTCCCGCGGGCTTGTCTGTTTATACCCGGTTCCCACCCAGGCCTGCGCCTTTCAGAGCAGCTTTCTCATGGATGCTGAAGGGACACACCGGCGGGGGGAGGCTGAGCGCAGGGTGCCAGAGGAAGAGCCCAGTTTGTACGTGAGCTGTGGCTAGATGGCCCAGGCGCAGGCGAGGGAGGAGACGCGAGTGATGAGCATTAACTTGGTTCCTAGGTAGAGGTCTGGAGGGCGAGAGTGGCAGCACATGGGGAAGCTCCTGTAAGAGACCCCGGGAGGAGGCACGGCTTGGAGGCTGACGCGATCGTGAACTATTGGACTTTGGAGCAACAGAAATCCTGGGGCTGACGAGGGCTCCGTAATGCAGAGCCCCAAAGAGCTAACATTCTAAATCCACGACAGGCAAAAGGCGGGAGGGGAAACTGAGGCAGCGAGAAGGGCAGTGACGCCCCCAAGGTCACCCGGCAGGAATAGGATCCACTGAGCCCCTAGGCTAGTGCCCCTCCCCCCACCATCTGCTGCTCCAGGGGAGCAGAATCGTTCTTGTTACGTCTTGCCTGCAGAACGCTCCTGCATGGCGTGACTGGCGATTGCGTCTGTGAAGCCAAAAGGGACATTTTCTCAGCATATGGAAAAATACATTTCATTCCCCCAAGCAAATCGATTCCACGCTGCAGACACCGAGCCCAGCCCCTTTACCGTCCCCTTTCTTTGCAAAGAATAATAGTCAGGCGGAAACTTAGGGCTGAAATATTCATCCCAGCCCTCCCCCCCCCCTTCAAGATGAATAACTGAACCAGAGGGCCAGTGAACCGGAAGCCTGATCAAGTCCGTCTATGAACAGGGCTGTTATTTGTAAGGCCAGGCCTGCGGAGGGGTTCAGACCCGCAGCGCGGAGTGTTGAGTGCAGCTGGTGGACAAACCGAGCCTGAGCCTGCCCTCGATTGTCTTGAAAAGAAATATTGTGGCTGTTGAGTGCTCTCCAGAGGCTGGTGCCGAGCGACCTCCTCTGCCACAGCACCTCAGCCCTGGCCTGCAGCACTCCACATTTAAAGTAGGGCCCCTCTCTCCTGACTGCAGCCCCCTCTTCCTCTGCAAATGCCCCTTGCTGCTGACCTGCAGCCCCCTTGCTAGGCCTGCTCTGGGCCCCCGCACAGCTCTGCCGACAGACCAGTCCCGTGGCCCTAGCAATGTACCTTGGTCACCCGCCTTGCTCCTCCAAGTCTGGGCTCCCTACCCAATTTAGCCCAACGCCCCTCAGTCTGAGCCTACCTTGTGACCAGAGACAAAGGGCCAGATTCTGCGCTCAGTTACTCCTGTGGCATATCTGTCTGCAGGGGCATTCCTCCAGCTTCACACCAGCACAGCTGAGATCAGACTGTAACCAGGGGCCAAGGTTTGCTACAGGTGAGGGTGAAACCACCGGCTCCTCCCTTGGGGGGGGGGGGGGGGGTTGCACCAGGCACTAATTTGGACAGTTTGACCTGCGGCCGTTAGCTGGGAGTTGGAGGCTGGGCCCCCAGTAGTGAAAGGCAAGTGTGGTAACCCAGGGCCCCGCCTGCCAGCACTCATTAGACTCCAGACTCAGGAGTGATCAGTATCTGGGGGGGGGGGGGGGGGGAGATTTGCCTTTCCCATCAGCAAATATTAAAGCCTGGATCTTCCCTGGGGCTGAGCACCTGCTCATCACTGAGCAGGATCAGGCCTGTGGCCCCCTCTCTGTTCAGCAGGGGGTTGAGCTCATGGAAATGGTGCAATGCAGGTGGGTTCGTTGCTAGTCATTGAAGCACCCTTTACTCTAGCCCAGCAGAAGGGCACCTTCCATCCAGGACAGTCCCTTGCACAAGGCACTGGAAGGAGCCCATATCTCCTGCCAAGCCAGATCAGCTTTCTGTTCGCTTTGTTCCAAGCCTGATAACCCGTAGCCCCAGCGCTACCTCTTGGGGAAGGCAGCTTGATGAGGCATGAGCCAGGCTTTGGCCTCTTTCTGTGTGCCTGCTCTGAAATCCTACCTTGTTCTCTCCTGAAACATCAGCAGAGCTTGCCAGTGCAAAGGGGCATCCTCCCCCGAAGCAGATAAGCCCCCAACAGAAGAGATCCCTTTGGTACCTTCCCAGGGCTATTAGGCTGTGTCTAGACTACATGCCTCTGTCGGCAGAGGCATGTAGATTAGACAGATCAGCAAAGGCAAATGAAGCCGCGATTTAACTGATCGCGGCTACATTTACATTTACAGCTGATCAGCTGTTTGTTGGCTCGCGCGCTAGTCTGGACGTTCCCCCTGTCGACATCAAAGCCCTTTGTCGGCAGCCCCGTTATTCCTCGTGGAATGAGGTTTACGGGGCTGCTGACAAAGGGCTTTGATGTCGACAGGGGGAACATCCAGACTAGCGGCGAGCCGACAAACAGCTGATCAGCTGTTTGTCGGCTCAGCGCGGCAGCCATGTAAGTGTAAATGAAGCCGCGATCATTTAAATCGCGGCTTCATTTACCTTTGCTGAACAAACAAATCTACATGCCTCTGCCGACAGAGGCATGTAGTGTAGACGTACCCTTAGATAGAGGAACCCCTTTTATTAATGTACAGTCCCCCCCCTCCCGCCCCTCAGTCTGCCTAGAGCAAGCTCATTTCTTACCCCTCCAAACTCAACGTCCCTTGTGAAAAATGAAGCAAAGCAACAGTATCTACCATGGCGACTTGTTTGTGCTGACTTGGGTTTATTGCCTTGGTCAGCCCTTGGGGGAACGCTGGTTTTCAAGCCCACCACCATGCCAGGGTTTGGGAAAGAAGAGAGCTCCAACCAGCCACAAAGAAAGGAAAGGGAGTGTAGATTTAGCAGCCACTCAGAAAAGGCCCCTCCTTGCGATCTTATTGTCTTATGACGTAGTAAATTAAACTTAGGCTCTTTGGTGGTGGGGAGGCGCCAGAATTGCCATTATTCGGGGTGTTTCTATGTTAGGAGTTTATGTTTCAATTATTCCGGCATTTCATTTGTCTCTTCAGCACCCTCAAAGGCTCTGATGGCCTAACAGAGATCTATAACTAGTGTTAGTCACAAAAGATGCCCATCTCACGCGCCGGACTGCCCAACCTCACTGAACGTCACCCCAGCCACAAAACCCAAGGGCTGTGTCTAGACTGGCAAGTTTTTCCGCAAAATCATCTGCTTTTACGGAAAAACTTGCCAGCTGTCTACACTGGCCGCTTGAATTTCCACAAGAACACTGACGATCTCATGTAAAATCGTCAGTGTTCTTGCGGAAATACTGTGCTGCTCCCGTTCGGGCAAAAGCCCTCTTGCATAAATCATTTGCGCAAGAGGGCCAGTGTAAACAGCACAGTACTGTTTTGCGCAAAAAAGCCCTGATGGCTAAAATGGCGATCGGGGCTTTTTTGCGCAAAACCGCGTCTAGATTGGCCACGGACACTTTTCCGCAAAAAGTGCTTTTGAGGAAAAGCGTCCTGCCAATCTAGACGCGCTTTTCCGAAAATGCTTTTAATGGAAAACTTTTCCGTTAAAAGCATTTCTGAAAAATCGTGCCAGTCTAGACGTAGCCAGGGGGTCCGCTCTCTCCAATAAAAGCCAGTACAGAGCAGCAGACCAAGTCATCCTTGCTGTTCATGCGTGCCTTTAGCATCACTGGCCATCTGTGAGTGCAGTCCAGCACACACTTCTGTGCGGGGGAGTATTGTTCTCACGGTCATATGCTAATAGAAATTAGTATTGTTTTTAAATTACCATGCCCAAAAGGTGCTAGGCATTTGCCTCACACACAAGCTCATGGTCCCAGCCTTGAAGAATAAATAAGCCCAGGGAAGGGGTAGCTTAGTGATTTGAGTATTGGCTGGCTAAACCTTAGATTGTGAGTTCAATCCTTAAGGGGGCTATTTAGTGATGTGGGACAAATTGGTCAGGGATGGACTGTGGTCCTGCTGTGAGGGCAGGGGGACTGGACTGGATTGGATGACTTCTCAAGGTCCCTTCCAGCTCTAGGAGACAGGTATATCTTCCTATAATATCATAATCAAAGGTCCCAGTTCTGGAAACACTTTAGGCAAGGAACCTGGTCCAAAACCCACCAGTGTCAATGAGATCCTTGCCATTGTTAGTCAATGGATTTTGAATTAAGCCTCAGCTGAGTAATTTGATGCCGGTTAATGCTGCTTGGACAGGTATACGCTTGCAGGACAAGAGCCTTTTGGCATAATTTACTACCATGCAGGTCATTAATGCACATCTAGACTGCAGTAGTTTCAAGCTGCTAATCAAAACAGGGCCTGTTTTTTGCTGGGCGCGTGTAGTGAAAGTCACTGCTAAACTGTTTACACTGCAGGTCCCTTCAGCTGAACTAAAATGAAAATAATTATCTAGTGCAGTGGTCCCCAACCTTTTGTGGCTGCCGGGTGCCCGGGGGCGGGGTCACTCACATGCTGGGTGTCTGGGGACAGGGCTGCTCACGCGCCACACTTCTGGGGGTGGGGCCACGCATGCGCCATGTGCCTGGGGCCACCCACGCACCGCGCGCCTGGGGCCAGCACTGTGCATGTGCCGTGCACCCAGGGTAGGGGCCACCCATGCGCCCTGCACCTGGGGTCGGCACTGTGCATGTGCCACACACCGGGGGCGTGGCCAGCCCAGATGTTTCGGCGGATGCACATAAATGCCCCGGCAGGTGCCATGGCGCCCACGGGCACTGTGTTGGGGACCACTGATCTAGCGGCTATGAGGTATTTCTAAAGTGCTCATCCTGAGATCTGGGCTGCACGTAATGTGGATCCGATGGGGGTAAAATAGTGAGCGTCACTAGCAAGGGATGAAGCGGAATAGAATGGGAACCAAGCAGGCTGGCTGGCAATATTAATGAAAGCATCATGTGATTGCTTGGAATGCAGCCAGGCCAAATATTTTGGAGGGGCTTCACGTGTGAGTGATGAAACAAATCTCCTGAGGTTTTCTTGCAACTAGAATGTGACTATGTTGATGACAAGTCCACAGGGGGGAATGTGCTGCTGGTTTGGAGATTTCTGTGCATGCCTGGCAGTCCCTCTCCCCCCCCCCCCCCCATTGCTATAAAAAGACTGATTCACAGGAGAGAGTCATCTCTCTGTGAAATTCTCCCATCTAATTCCCGGCTCCAGCTAGAGACCCAGTCTTCCAACAGTCACAAAGCAGCCACGCTGGAGTCGCCAGGACTGCTAGCAGGATTCATGGCTACACCATCAAGTCCATGGGGTGTCTGCTTCTACAAATCTACCGTGTTCTGGTCCAGCATGACCTCCGTCTGCCAGCCATGGGCAATGACCCGGGCTAATAACGTAATAATAATGAAGACAAGGTGCAAAGCCGGAGGGGCACCGGGTGCGAATGGGCCACGTGGCAGCAGGCTGCTAAACCCCAGGCTTTTGTGACTAGCCCTTCGTCGTGACTAAGCAGAGCACATTGGCAGCTCCGTATCCAGCCCCCCGGTGGGCCCCGGGATTCCCCCCCAAAATGGTGAAAATAAAAAAGAGAGGGCCCTGCTCACCCCCTCCGCATCCCAGAGCACCAGGGTGACGTCTAACACGAAGGCCGACAGAAAAACCCTTTCTAAGGCGGGGTCATTGCTGTTACCTCAATGGCGGCTCAGCAAACTATCGCTCTGGCCTTTGCTAAGGGGCCTGCTGCTGGACGGCGTCTAGTGACTGCAGCGGATCAGCTCCAACACCCCGTCTCAGCCCGAGGGTCACGCAACTGAACTCATTGGTGTGGCATGAGGGTGGACGCCTGCCCCTTCCCTATCTCAGCCTCCTGTCTCTCCAAATTAGGTCAGGTTTGTTGCAGATGCATCGGCTGGCAGGCTGGGTGGGAACTCAGCAGAATATCTCCAAGCTAGGAATGCTCCACAGGAGAACCAACCCCCTGCCTACCAGGGTTGCTTCAAATGATCAGTGATAACCAGCTCTGAGTGGCCCTGGCAGATGTAGCAGCGCTAGCGGAGGATGCTGAGATCCCTGTTTGTTCCTCTTCCCAGCTCTCATGTTCTCCTTGCTGGGACTGTCATCGATAATGTTTAAATGGTCGTTTTAATCCCAGTCCTTGTGTGTCTATGGCCCCCTTTTCTCAGAGGTCCACAAAGAGCTTTAAAAACATCCATTCAGCTTCCCAACCAGCCTGTGAGAGATTTGGGCCCCTTTTACCGCTGGGGAAACTGAGAATGCGAGTGAGAAGAACAAGTGACTTGCTCAAGGTCGTCCAGTAAGTCAGTGGCAGAATCAAAGGACGTAGTTTTCCAGCCATTCCTCCTACCCACAAACAGGACTAAAACCCCAGGACCCAAATGCCAGTCCCAGACCTGGGAACAGAACCTGAGGGTCCTGACTCCCACTCCTCTGTTGCTCCAGCCATGCCCTGAACACCCTTCCTTCCCTTTCGCTAGATTGAAGCAGCCGTCGGCAGGTTTCAGTTTCTAGGAGCAAAACGCCCCTCGGGGACACCCTGAGCTACAGAGCTGAGGCCCATGATCCACTCAGCCTCCTCACTGCAGAAGCCTGGATGCCCCCTGTTGCTGAGGATACTGCGCCTGCGTGCAGCCTTGCTGGATCACGGCAGGCCTGCAGAGCTCATCTGTCAGCTTCAGAGCCTAGCGTTGCCTGCAGATGAGCACAACCTAGCTCCATGGATTCTAGGGACCATTTTGCCCATGGACTCTAGTCTGGCCTGACTACCATAGGCCAGGAATTTTCATCCTGTTACATGGGAGCCGACAGCCTGCGTGAGCCCCTGAGCAAAGTGTGTATGCAGGGGGACTCCACACTCCCAGAAGGGGTGGGGCCTCGGACAGGAGGGGTAGGGCTGGAGGCAGCCAGCCCCCAGAGCCTCATGGCGCATGCAACATGACGCTCCAGCGGTAATTTAAATAGCCCGGGCTCTGCAGTAGTAGGAGTGGTGTCCAGAAGCCCTGGGCCCCTTTGAGTCACCGGGCCCCGGGGCGACCGCTCCTTTGCCCCCCACCATCAGCAGGCCTGCCCCTGTAGCAAACCCAGACCCTGCAGTCCAGTATAATATCGACTTTCGGAGGCTTTAAAGACAGGTGAAACCCTGCTCGTCTTGTGCGATCTCCTGTGATCACCATGGGATGTCACAGCCACTCCCCCAAGCCTACATCGGGCCTTTCGGATCCTCCCTCGCGGCCGTTGCAACCTGGGACTCTGGACCGTGGTGCGGCTTTGCAGCTGGCTGGGTTCTGGGTCTCAGCCCCACTTCTCCCCAGCATTCACAGCACATGCAGCGGACCCCAGGCTTGAGGAGGGCAGGGCCCTGCGGTGGTGACAGCATGATTGATGCATCCCGCTCTCGGAAGGCTCATCCCAAAGAAATGAATTACAATTATTGATTAGAGTCTCATCTGCCTGAGCCAGGCCTGGGTGGGGGAGAGCTTGGAGGGGGTAGAGGGGGGAGGGGAGGGGAGGGAAGCAGGAGGAGGGGACAGTTAATTCAAAAAATTAATTGCTGTCAAGCGGATTCGGATCCCAATCAATCAAGGTCAGGGTGCTGCGATTCCCCGTCCATAAACATGTGCCGTGCTGCACTGCAGAGCCGGGCCTGCGGACATGCTAATTGACTGGCTCTGCTTCCTCGCCCAGGCACAGCCATGGAGATGGGGGAGGGGGCTCTAGAGCATCCGCCAGCCCTCTGCAGGCCCCCATCACTTCCAGCTAAAGATACGCATTAGACAATATCTGCTCACCACAAACAGCCGCATCCCTTCCCCTCCCGGCCCGGCCCCGGCCCGCCAGCATGAGCCACCTGGGACTGGAAAGAGGTTGCTGTAGGGCCGACAGACAGTGCTGCTCATGGCTGGGGGGTGGGGGAGGGAGACAGTGAGCAGCAGGGCCCTGATTCTGAGCTGGGCTGGAACCCCGCAGCCTCGTTGCCGCGTTGCACGGGCAGGATCAGGCCTGCAGATTCTAAAGCAAGGAAAGTGGAGTTAGAGCCGGCGGGGTGCAAATGAACATTTCGGCCTAATCGCATATTCGTAGCCCTTCCATTTTAACGAGGCTCCCTGGCCCTGGCAGCAAAACAGTCTCGGGATCCTGGATCCCACCTGCTGGCAGGGCAGCTCCTGGAGCCAGGGCAGCAGCCAATCGGTGCTCAGCAATAGCCGGCCTTGCCCATCAGACTCCCTGGCGGACATGGAACCTCAGCTAGGAAAATGGATCCATTGGATCCCATAGGTAGCGATGGCCCAGAAAAATCCTGGATGCTTTGTGAGCTCACCAGGGTCTCGTGGCAGAAGCAAGGGGACGGGGGCTTGGCTTTCAGGTCTGCTCTGAAGGGCAGCATCTCCCACAAGCTGCACTGCCAGGTCAGCATCAGTGACTGGGCGCGCTGCTATGCCGCAGCCACAGAGGCTGCTCCTGCTCTGGCTGCCACAGAAATCCTCTCCCCTCTGGCGGGCATGACAGCTACAGCTGCCATCTGTCCTACTCTCCCTCCTTCCCGGCCTGACTGCCTGCCCCACTGACCCACGTTAGAAGGGATCCAAACCTACACCAGGAAGATGCAGGGCCTGATTCCCCATTGCTTTGCACCCCGGGCTGGTCCCTTCCCTGGGGCCAAGGGAGCGTGGAATGCTATCAGGTCAGAGCAGAAGCAGGCTGCGTTTGCATAGGGATAAAGGAGGATCTGATCCCAAGTGTCGTGTGCCCCTGCCTGGTGCCTCATCTGGTTAACTACCCCAGTGTAAACAGGGTGTAAAATGCTACCAAGCAGGAATCCTCCACTCACCCCCCTCTCTGGGCTGCTCTTTCCTCTCCTCCCTCCCTGTAGCTGTTTTGTCTATTTCAGTCCTCAGCGTTTTAGGGCAGAACTGTCCCACACTGTCGATATGTGCAGCCCCTGCCACAGAGGGTCTCAGATCTCCCATTTCTAGCATAACGGATGTTCCTCGGCTACTCCCTAGATTTTCTCTTCTGGGACCATTCCCGCGTGCACAGTCCGTAACGTGGCCAGATTGTATTGGCTTCTCTGTTGAAATAATTTTGCAAAAGAACTTCATGGGCAGCTCTCCAACCGGCTTTGCCGTCTTGACATCAAGACAGCTAGGACCCATTTACACTGGTTGTGGCTGTGGCCCTGCTGTACACCTTTGCACCAGAGAGCCGCATAGAGCCACAAGGAGCCTGCTCTTTCCAGCTTCTTCTGTCATCTATAACTCCCTGCTGCTTTGTAAGGAGCCTCTCTCTGCTCTGCAGCTGCCTCCTGTAATTGTGTTTCCGTCTCTGTACACAAGAGGTTACAGTTCTCACCTGTATTACAGTAGGCACCAGAGAGCCAAGCTGAGATCAGGGCCCGGTTGCTAATCGCAGGACATGTATATAATAAGAAGCAGTCTCTGCCTCCAAGCATTTACTGGCTAAACTGAACCAGGAGCAAAGATTTGCCTCAGGTCAGTCCGGTACCCGTCTCGTACCTTGACCACTAGATTAGGGGCTGTTGTAAGAAGAAATTAATCTTTAGTTAGCCTGTAAGCTCTGAGAAATACTGGTCCCATTGACTTCAGTGAGGCTGGGCTTTCATCCCATGTCTTTATTCCGCAAGAAGCATCTAGCATGCTTTTGCAACAGAGCTAATAATACATTATCCCATCAGATACAGTCACGTTTTACCCTACCCCTCTCCCCCACTTTAGCTCACATGCAATACAGGAGCAGCTAAAGTCTCCTAGTGTTTCCTGCTATCCAAGGAGTCCGAAAACACACCTATGCCCCCAATGATACCATTCTACGTGGGCAGGCTGGGAGGGATTCCTTTGCTGAAGTAAACACTGTACTCAGAAAATGTTACAGGGTTAGTGACAGTGATTTAAAGTGTTAATGTTCATGATCATATGGTGCATATTAAAGATGTATTTAATTAAAACAGTGCACCCTGGAATGGGGTTTGCCACCAGTTAACACTGCAGAGTTCAAAAGATTTGCTGTAGCGCACTGCAGAAATCAGGGCGTTTTACATAGAATTTAGGTCTAGCGAGCTTCACTCCAAGCACCAGTCTTGTTCATCTAGACAGCAATGCGCTAGCACCAGCTGAACGTGAGCATAGATTTCCTTTAAAGTTATCTTTAAAATATGTATCCATATGAAAGTGAAATACATTTATTCACTAAATAAAACAGTGATCTATTTAGTATTACTATACAAACCAGTGTGCAGTTTTTATAGGCTAGAAAGCTATTATTAATTTACAGGGACAGTCAGGAAAGAAATAATATATTTAAAACGTGTGTGTGTGGGTGGGTGTGTGTGTGTGTGTGTGTGTTACCAAGAACACCCTTAGAATGCGAGTACAGAAAGAACTCTGAAAATCTAATTTCCCTTTCCCTTTTATTTTGCCTGCTTTTATTTTAGTTATTTTTTTAATTCCACAAGATAAGACAATGAAAATAGCATAGTTGATTTGGGGTCAATTTCACTCCCTGATTCTCAGGCAAAGACACAGGGTGACTGCGTTTGCAAAGACTGCAGGAGAATTATTTAAACACAGATCCTGCACCGAAAATTGGGGGCCTAGGTATACAAACGAGCTATTGTTCCCATGTAAAACAAATTGTGAAAACATTACTATTAATAGTATCATTTATTTTTAACCAAGCGTGGCATTTTCTAAAGTACTAAGAATTAGCCTAACTCTGCTCTTGCTGAAAAAAAATTCTACTCAAACTCAAATTATTGGGCCTCACTATTGTGTGGCCAATTCTCACATTTTATCCCCACTCCTATGATATTTGGTGGTTTTCATAAAGCTCCCAGCTCCTGGAATAAAGTGATTATATGCGAATCTCAGCTTCCAATTCAAAACAAAACAAAACATTGCTAGTCCTCATGAGTATTGGGGCCGGGGGGAGGGGGAGGGACAAGCAAGCCAACAAAACCCTGTAACTCCTGAAGGCTTAAAAGGCAAATAAAAATAAACTAAAAATTATTTTTGGAAATCTCATGGTTTTGGAGGAGTGGGACCGATTCATGATTTGTGAACCCTTGGCATTAGCAACGCTGAGACAGTCCATTTTAAATAGCAGAGTATAATGCAATAACGAGGACAAGTGACTATGAGGCGTCTGTTGTATCTGGACACAGCTGGCAAGGTGAGGGTTGGACAGTAAACAACGTGCCACTATTTGCCCTTCCCGTATTCCAAAGACACCTGCCAGTAAGGCCCCAAGCAGTTATGGGACCTGCCCAAAGTCAAACAGCAACTCAGCAGCCCAGTCATCCCCAGACAAAATCTTAAGCCAGCAGATGCAGCAACCGTTACCCTTTAAAACTCCCGGACTGTGGCTCAGGGACCAGGCTGTGCTCCCAGAACCTTTCCCTATGAGGGCGATTTCCCTATTAAACCAACCTAGAAAGCTGCTGTGGTTGGCTTGATTGTTTTGTCTTTCAAGGAATAATTCCAAGGCCCCTTCTTCATTGGCCAGAGATTCACCCTCTGACTCCAAGCTCATGATCTCTCCCCAGGGGCCTGCAGCCCACCCCCATGTGGCATCCACTCAGCTTGGCAACGGAAGCTGTTTCTAATACCCAGAGGGGCTAGGATTGATCCAACCAGACACAGGCACTGGGTGGCCAGAACACAGTGAATAAATATTGCAGTGACATGGGGCTTTACATGGTCAGTGGCTGCATCTATATTACTCTCTAACCAAGGACCTGATCCACAGCCAAATGGGCTCAGCCAGCATCTTCCCTTTGCCTTCAATGGGCTTTGGATCAGGCCTCCAGGTTCCCCACCACCCACGAACTCCTCCCTCCTGCTTTTTATTAGCTCAGATCTGTTCTATTTGTACCGAAGGCCCGTGAAGCGTGACAGAGATTCCATCCTTGCTGCTTAAGAGGTGACTCAGTCACTGGTCTCACCCATAAACTCATCCCTGCGATGTTAGTCTTTCTGATGTAACAGCTGAATTCCAAGCAGGTCCTGGGGGGGGAGGGATGCGGGAGGGTTTGTAGCCTGCACCCTGGAGCTAGCTTTTGGTTGGTTTCATTTTGGGGATGCTCCTCCTGGAAGCTGCCAGTGCCTGGGTCTATGCACAAGCTGCAGCTGGGCTTAGTCACTCGTACCGGAGTGTTTTGCAGAGATGTTGTTTGTTTTGTTAACGTGAAACTAGGGAAACTGACCAAACACACCTGCAATCGATATAAAGGGATGGAGCCAAACTCCCCGCTTGCTGCAGCAGTTTAATCCTAGTGTGAGTTAATCTCCAGGGGCCACTGGGTGCAACTGTTTTACCTTCACTATGGACTTGCCTGGTGGCGCTTTGCTTCTCTTTGTCCGCTTAGTGCGCTCGGGAACTTTGGGGCTCCCTTTGGAAATGCAGCTGACATCTGTAACGAGCTAATCTTCGGAGCGCAGCAATTCATGCCCTGGGTTCGGAGGCAGGGGGCATAACCGGGACTCCTGCTGCCAGAAGCAGCGATGGGAACGGCGCCGTAAATAGCCCAGGGCAGTTTAGAGAGCAGAACAGGGTGGTTTGCAAGGGGAGGGCAGCATTTTCTATCTAAAACCATAATCGCGGGTGAAAGAACCGGTCATTTTGGGTTTCCTATGTCCGTGGGAGATCGCCGAAGATTTAAATGTATTTACCGGAGGCTTAAAAAAAAACCACCGGACAATCTGCAAAGGGCGGAGAACGTGAACCTGGCACTAGAGCAATAAAAACCAAACCCAATGCGGAGCCGCGCTATGGATGGAGGCGTCAGCTTGGGTGGAATTCTAGAGAAATTGAATATCGCTAAAGGGGCCGGGGAAAGGAAAAGGATCAATTCCCTCCTCCCCCCAAAATTATCCCCCTACGAATGTGCCTGTTTCTGTGCGCCGGGCGCAGGCGCTTTGCTCTATTCAAATGAGCGAGACATAAACTAATGGTGACAGGGCGATCCACCCCATCAACATGTTTTTAAAATTAGAATGTCTTTCTCCTGAGCGCCCCTTGGCACGTCGCTTTTAATTTAGCCGGATTCCCTGCTCCAAACTCAAAGCCGCACCAAACTGCAGGCCGAGAGGAGATCTGGCTAGGAAAACGTGCCTGCTGACGCCAGAGAAAAGCGCGTTGGCTTTCAGAAAACCCGCAGGTTTTTTGTTTTTGTTTTTAATATATGACTCCCACCGGATCCTTGCAAGGGGAAAAAGCTTCTGAGCTTTTAAATATTTTTGCAATAAAATAAATCCAATAAAATAATAAAATAAATAATGACCATGAATAACCCTCGCAGCCCTGATTTTAGTAGGGTAGAATTCAAGTGAAGGCAAATGGGACTGTTCTAAGAATCATAGAACCCTAGAACTGGAAGAGACCTCAGACGAGCAGGGTGCCAAATGCAAGGAAGTCACCCAGAAAGTAGACCAATCCATCTCCCTTCCGAGACGATCTCAGCACGGTTCCCGGGGCGCGCGATGGCCAGGCCAGGTTCCAACAGGGTGTCTGGGGGTTTCGACACCAGAGATTCGGACCCTGCGACAGCTCCGCGGCCGATCGCTCCCAGGGACACGGAAGCAGGGCTGCCCGCTATTTCTTACCGCTGTTCGTTATTGATTTGGCTCGTGGTCGTTTTCGTTTACGATGCTTCGCGCCTCATGTGAAAAGCTCAGGAAAATGCGCCGATGGAGAGAAAACCAGAAGCCACAAAGGCAGCGGCGAGACAGGATATAGGGCATGAAGGGAAAGTCAGGGGCAATTTACAGCAGGCCTAGCAGAGCCTGTCAGGAAAGGGTTAAATCCTTCTATAGGATGGTATAGCAGACCCCATTAATATTTATGCATATAGACTAAACCCCTGGCACTCTGCGTGTGCGTGCGTGTCGCTGTACATCACTGAGTGCAAAGCAGAGCGAGAGGGGTTTGTTGGGTTTTTTTTACACGTGAGTTTGTTTATATGTTGCCCAATGTCTGAAGAAATCGTTGTGGGTTTTTAGTAGACAAGGACACACGGTTGTGGTGTTTCTAACCTCCAGTATTAGTCGGAAAGATCGAGATTTGGTTGTATTATAGGCTTCCCCTGCCGCTGTGAAATAAACAGACGTTTTCCGCTCGCAGTCACACACAGCCCGTAAAAAATACATCTGCTGCCCCCCAGAATCAGCTGCAAGGGTGCCAGTATTTCCTAGCAAGTTAGCGGGTCTCAAGGAGAGTTCTAATTTCCCAGGCGCACAAGAGAGCTCAGGGAGCAAACCGGTGGGCGACTTGTCGTATGAAGGAGAGGAGCACGAGAGGCGCAAGCCGAAATAACCCTACATGAAATATACTAGATCGTTAGAGAAAATTGTGTCAATTTCGCCCCCCCCCCTTAGCATCCAGAAGTAGGGGAGCCATCCTCTAGCAACTTTAAAACGGCAGAAATCTTGGCTGGTTTGTTTTGCTTTCTTCCGCAAATGGAAGCATTGGAGTTTTTTTTGTTTTATCTTAATTTAAAAATGTCATTTGAGCAAGAGGACCGTTTCCATCTAAGGCAAAACAAACAAGCCATCCCTCACACCCATCCCTACACACGCACCGGTGCCTACACACACACCCAGCCCCCCCCCCCCATCTCTTTGCGGGTTTGTCATCAGGCTAATTGCTTTCCCCGTGGCTCTTTCGTTGCTTTAGCAAAATTCCTTTGCCAACAAGAAGCCCCGGTGACATCTCCCGCCTTGGTTCCTTTTGAAAGTCACATTTCGGCCAGGCGCTGGGAGCAGCTTGGGCACCGCATCCATCCACCGGGGGAGGGGGGTGGAACCCCGTTCCCACAGGGGCACTGTGGGGCAGGGTTAGACCGGAGCTCGGAAATGGTCCCAGTGGGGGAGGGGGCTGAGAAAGGGCCCGGAACTCTGCGGTTTGCGCCGCGGGCTGAAAATTAGCTCAGTTTACGCCGTTACGCAGCCGGGCCTCCCCCCAACCAGCCCCCCCCGCCCCAGGTCTCCATGGCCGCGCGCGTGGCGATGGCTCCCCACTGCATTTGTGGGCTGGCAGGAAAGCTCGGGGCTCCAGGACCAGCTGCTGGGGGGTGTGATCAGCCTCAGCAGCGGCCTCATTTCGCTCGGAGCTACCGGCCGGCCCTGGCGCAAAGGGAGCGAGGAGCGCACCGGCCGCGGGGAGGCAGAGACACCCCCCCCCGCACCCCTCTCTGCGCAGCAGGCGGGGGGGGCTCGCTTCCGTGGCGGGGGCACTGGAAGGAGCGCAGCCCGGGATGCTGGCCGGAGAAGGAGGCTGTCGGAAGAGGAAACAGAGGCAGGTTGTTTCTCCCCCCCCCCCCAGCGAGGTGTCATCTGCCATGTAACCGCTGCTGTGCCCGGCTCCTCTGCCCCTCCATTGCTCTCACCCCCTCCCGCAATGAAATATCCCCCCCCAGCCCCCTCTCCCCTCCCCCACCCCGCTCCCCGCCCTGCCGGGTCCCCAGAGCGCCCGGGATCCCGGGCAGCAGAGGCGCGTTCGCTAATCCGGCTCCCGGCTCAGCTGGGCTGGGGGAGGGGGCGGGGGGGAGGGGAGAGGCAGGGAGTAAATTGTAGCGCGCCAGGCAGCGCGCGCCCAGTCCGGGCGGCTCTTTGGGGTGGGTCGGGACTCGCCCGGGCTGCTCCCGCCGGAGCCGAGCCGAGGAGTCCGGGGCGGCCCTGCAGCGGGATCCTGCCCGGAGCGGAGGGGACGGATCGGGCGGACCCAGCAGAGCCCGCCTGGCTCTTGCGCCGAGAGGCCGGGGAGGCTGCAGCCGCCGCTTGGAAGGGCCGGGCCGAGCCGGGATTCGGTGACCTGGGCACGAGGCTCTCCCGTCGCAGGGCTGGGAGGGGGACCCGCCAGCCCCGCTCTCGGCCCCCTGCCCTGCGGTGGGGGCACCACCCTGGGGCGTCCCCTCCTGCCCCCGACACAGAAGCGGCTGCGGAGGAGCGAGCGAGCTCCCCGGGCGCGGGGAGGGGGAGGAGACTCCATCCCAGGAACGGGAAAAACAACCGCACCAGCAGCACCGCGCCGGGAGCTGGAGCAGCGCAAGAGCCGCAGCAGCCTGGAGTGAGGCGCAGACCGCAGCAGCCCCGTCCCGGCCCCCTGCCTGGGCTGGAGGAGCCGAACCGGCCCGAGGAGCTTTGCTCGTTGCCCACCGGCTAATCCGGAGTGACTCCCGATCCCGCTCCGCTCGGCTTCCGCTTTTCGTGTTCACAGCGGACCTTGATTTAATTTCATACAATTAAGGCACGCGGTGAATGCCAAGAGAGAAGCCAGACTCAGACGCCTCTCCCCGGCCGCTCGGGCGATGGACCGAGGATGGATCCGTGGCTCCGAACAGCGGGACCCCAGGGCGCTGCCCCGGGGCGGGTAAGGACGCGAGCGCAGACAATTTCCTCGCTCCGGAGTGGGGGGCGCCATAAACCGGCCCGGCGCTGGGGATTTGGGCTCCAGCGAGGTCCCGGCACAGCGCCCGCGGGGCATTCCCCGCGCCTGGGCGTGCGGGGCGGCCGGGGGAGGAGGCGCGTGGGGGGCTCCCCGCCCAGGGCATTGTCCTGCGGGGGGAGGCACTTTGCGGCTGCGGTGCGAGGGGAGCAGCTGCTGCCCGCTACGGCTCTGCGGGGGGGGGGGTCCCTCTGTCCCGCAGGGTGGGGAGCGGCGCGGCCGGCTTGTCCCCTGGATTTTACGTGCCCGCAGCTGGGCGGTGAAACCGACAGGACCCGGCCTGGCTCCGAAAGCGGCCGCGTGGGTCTTGTCAATTGCAAAGGGCGGGCGGGGCTGGCCTGGGTAGAATTCCTGGCATTTAAAAGAAACACGAACCTGGCTCCTTGGGCCTCCCTTCGGGGCAGGCCAGGCCCTGGCTTGTCGCCTGGGCATCTTCCTTGGGGCTGGGTCTCCCTCCAATCCTTACCCCGAGCAGAGACAGGGGCCCAGAGCTGCCCCCGCCCCTGGGGGTTTGCGGAGGCCTGGCTGCACGGTGAGGGGCTGCACAGCGCAGCAGGGAGGTCCCAGCAAGGAGCCTGCTTTCCAGGGCTGCCCTGGCCCCATGGCTCGCTCGGCCCCTACCTGACCCTTTGCCTTCTCAAGGACGGAATGAAGGGAGAGTGTCTCCCTGGCTGAGTCATGTCCAGGCTGGATTCAACTGTGGACCAGATTTACACTAAGTGGCTGGCATCCTGGTAGTCCCCTGCCCTAACCCACACATGTGGCATGGAAGGGCCTCAGGAGGCCAAGAAACAAACCCATCACTCTTTCTTGGGGCCTGTCTAGACAGAGATAGCCAGGAAAACTAATCCAAATTAAGGACAATATGAAGTGGTTTATACTAAGCCTGCTGAAGGCTATTTCATGCTGAATAATGGATTTAATGTGGCTTCACTAAACTAGCTTCACCCCTTTAGTGAATTTGAATTGGAGGGCCCATGTAGACGCACCAACCAAAAATAGGGAAGCAGTGCAGAGAGAGACACCCATTCACAGCCTGCTGCCCTTAGAAATGCACATGCAGATTCACATTTGCTGAAACCTTACGCAACAAATGCACTCATTCCCAGCCACATGTCCCCCCCACGCACTCAGCTGCAAAGAGACAACTCTCAAACCTTTCACCTTGCCCCGCCAGACAAAAAATTACTGGTGCTTCTCTGCCCCCACCTTCTAACTAACCTTGGGTTTGAGCACGTTGCAGTGGAACGCTTAAAAAACCCATGTTCTTTTGTCTGTCTGCATCTGTGTTGCTTATCCTGTGACTTCTATTTATAGGACTCGCTTCTAAGAAAGGGAAAGAAGCTAAAAGGAAGAAAAAACAAAGAAGGGGGGAAAAGACAGAAAACCTGCTCTGGAGTTTAAAATACTGAGTGAAATCCTGGCCTGCTAGAAGCAAAATCCCCTTGTCTTCAGTTGAGCCAGGATTTTACCCAGTAATGGGCATGAGCGCTGACAGGGAACCCACAGCACACAGCCATTGGCTACAGGGCACGGCCGCGTACAGTCTGCTGCCCAAATGCTGCAGCTCTGAGGGCCTGATTTGCCGAACGCTGGTGCAGCCACATGTGCAAAACTACGCACTGACCTGCTGGCATTGGGTACCTCCGCTGGGCTGCTGTCAATGACTGTGCCAGCTGCAGGCCAGGGGGACTCAGGCTCGCTGTAGGGGGTTATTGACTTACTGTGGCGTGACTGCCTGACCCAAAAGCCCTTGCACACAAGGCTTAGATCAGGCCCTGACAAGAGTAATTATGGAATGAGGGGATTCTGTACATGACTTTGCTGGTGGCCCTTTGGAATTCAAAGGGCAAATTTATTTTTAGGTGGGGATTTTGATTCCCCCCTGAAAAAAATAAATGCCTCTCTCCCACCTGACCCGCTTTAGCAGGTGACTGTCTCCCTGCACCTCGTCTCTAATGCTGCTGGTTCCTTGATAACTGTGCTTCTTTCCTGTCATTCAGGATTTCCAGCTCCCTGGTTGCCTTTGAAGTAGAGTTAAAATCCAAGGGGGGGGGGGGGAGAGAGAGAGAGAGAGAGAGAGAGAGAGAGTGTGTGTGTGTGTGTGTGTGTGTGTGTGTGGGGAGCTAGGCCCGAGCCAATTTAAATTGCTAAGAGACCCCACAGGAATATTTTTATGCCATTGCTAAGGAAATTCATTATAATAAAGCAGCCAGGCATGTGTGAGGCTAGCTGCAGCCTTAGAGTTGGAGGGGCAGCTCATTATCAACCTTACCAGGCACTTTCCTGCTATAGGGCTCATTTGATGCCAGGCCATTAGCAAGGGGGGGCTCCTCTGCCGGGTCCCTCATTCTCAGCCTGGAGGAGAGGGGGACTGACAGTTCGCTCCTGGCTAGGCCAGTTCAAGTTGCGGAAGGATCATGCTGCGATCAATAGGGTCATATTTTTTCATAGCTAAATTGTGGCATAAAGGGCCCTCAGGGATATAGTCCCCTGGAGCAATTCAGCACTAGGCCAAAGCTGTGCAGGGACAGCGTCCTCAGGAGACCTTCAGACAATGCCCTGTTGATGTCAGTAGAGGCTTCAGTGGATAATTGACATTGGATCTGGCCCCAAACACTGGAAGCCCGACGGGTTTAGGTTTCCATAACTCATGGGGCAACATGCAGAACTTTCCTCTTGGGCCAGTGCAGGTGGTTTTGGGCTAGGGCCACTCTACCTAGTCAGCAATTGAATTCAGTGAGAATGACGGCAATACTGGCTGTTTCTAAGAGAACAGAGTCCTTAGGGGAGAAGGGGAGTTGGCATTAGCATCTAGCAAGAAATGAATGGGAAAGAGAATGCACGCTTCCGCCGTAAGCCCTGCATGTAGAGAAAAAGGCCTGCCCTGTGTCCCCTTCTACAAGTGCAGCTTGCAGGCAAACGCTGTCTTGATGCAAGAGAAGAGGAATTGCCTGTCTCCCTTGCTTCCCACCCCAAAATGCAAGGAAGGATTTTGGCCCTTTATGTTGTCAGGGTTTATCTGGTCTGTGGTGGATTTTAAAAAAAGATGGAATTGTTTGACCGGTGGCTAAGTGCGCGCACACTTGTAATGTCCACATCAGGCCACACGGGAGCAGGGAGTTAATGACGTGAAAGAATGACTCTGGAGAGAGGACATGATGGGGAATGCACACACTAGCCAAAGCATTTAATAAACAAGTTTGTTTTTTCTAAATAGAAGTGGGGCTTTTTAAAAAAAAAAAAAAAAATTGAAACTGCCTCCCTCCCCGCATACCCAGAAGCATGCTGCAGTTCTCTTGAGCCTGCGTTTTTCCACACGTGCAAAAACCAATTGGACCCTGGCTGTCAGCTCACGCGGCTGAGACAAGTCCTGCTCAGACCTGCGCTGAGAGGATGCGGAAAGCTTGTCAATAGCTAATAAATAGCTATAGTTCAACTGTACCAAAGAAGAGACTTTCTGTTTAGAAAGAGCTTGAACACAGCTGTGAACCAGGCAGAACCAACTACACTGCCTTAATGAGGGGCCTTCGCCAAAGCCCAGTTAGCGCAATGGGAACCTTTGCCATTGACTTTAATGGGTTTTGGATCAACTCCTAGCGGCAGCTCCATTCCACTTGTGCTCAGCTTTGCCTTTTTCCTGGGGCTTTTGCTCTTTTCCTTTCTTCTTCCAGGCTCCAGCCCTGACTCTTCCTCGGGGGGAGGGAAGAGCAGGTGAAGTTTCCCTGCAAAGCTGGAGGAGAAATGGGAAGCTGTCAAGGAGGGTTAAGGTCCTTTCACAAAGATCTCCGCCCACATCTCACTCCTGCCCCCAATGAGATGAAAATGGTGGGTCAAGGTGGCCTGGTAGCAGCCAATTCGACATGCTGCATGATGGGGGTGCTGGTGAGGCAAGGCCAAGCCTACGAAATCAAGAAAAGGAGCAAAATCCACCCGCTTCCCAGCTCCTCGGCCTGTGTCACTTGCTGACTGCACTGCAGTCTGTGGCACACACCTGCTCCCAAGGGGTTTGACCTTTGCAGACTGTCCCCTACACTCAGGCCAGCAATACTCAGCGGCTTTGAACTTTATTCCTCTCAAACAAACCAACCCGACTTCTTTGCAGTTCTCAGGGCTCCTGCTCCTCCGGCTGAGCGTAGGCCTGAACCCCTTGAACTTAAGGGTCCCAATCCTGCTGCTTCCATAGCGTAGGTCTGTAGCCAGTGGTAGCCTGCGGCAACAAGCCGCTGAGCCGCGATCCACATGGGAAAGTGCTGATGGCTGCCCTCCCCCCCATTCACAGCAGGTTTCAAAGCCCCAACATTTACACAGCTGGTTTTAGTTCAAGGTGGGTGAGCCTGAGTTTGTGGAGCCAGCTCAGAGGGCCACTGCCCCCGGCTGTGCAAACATTCAGTGGGAAAACTCCCCTTCAGCTAGCTGGCAGGAGGACAGGGCCGTAACATACAAAGACATTGAGTTTCATGCGTCAGGTTTCTCCTGTCCCACGAGATTTCATTTGCGATGCTGGAGACAAACCAGAGCCCACAACCTCATGAGCCCAAAGGTGCAGCCAGCCTCAGAAGTCCAAGAATTGGCATTTTGTTGAGGCAGATTCATAGACCTTCCTCATATTCTCCTGAGGTCTCCCCATCGGCTAAACAAACTAATGTGGCTTAATGATGAGGCCCAAACCACTCAGAGCCTCCGATGATCCTGCAGGAGCTGAATGGATGAAGGGGCAGATGAGAAGGTATTTAGGTGTCTAAAGATGCAGATTGGGCCCTTTAGATGAGAGTTTTGGAAGGACTCCGAGAGTCTAGGAAGGCAGCAAGCCAGCCTCTGTCCTCAAAGAGGTTGAGAAACTCCTTTAAAAAGCCCCTGCAACGCATCTGAGAATTCCCCAAGACTCCAGCTAGAGGAAGTCGCCCTCCATTTTTAAAACATCAGACACTAGAGAGCAACAGACTCTCCTTCTCCTAGTGCGGGTTCCACACACCACACTTCCCAAGCACGGGGTCATATCCCCACCTTAGCATCTGCGGGAGACACAGTAGGCACCTCTGTCCCCCTCCACATGAGCCTGAAGGCAACAGAAGGGAGATGCTCAGCTTGGAAAGTGGGGCAAACATCAGGCACATTTCATCCAGCCTTAGTTTCTGGCACGTGGCCTGAGATCTGAGCGCACAGGGTGTAGCAGAAAATAACACCTTGCACTTTACAGCTGCAAAACACAAGGCACTAAAGACCCAGACACCCACCCACTGAAACCAAGAGCAAAACACCCGTTGACTTCCCTGGGGCCAGCGGGGTCTGAGCCTTAGATGTTCCGAGCACCTGCAGCTCCCACAGAGGTGCTAACTGACCCTCAAGATGTAGCCAGGGGACAGGCCACAGCAGTTACTGTGGTTTGCTGAGGAGTCACACAGTGGATCAATGGCTGAGCCAGGCACCGAGCTCCCAAAGGGCCAGGCTGTGGTCCTGGGCCCAGTCTGTTACATCGTGTGCTCTCTCAAGAGAAGGAAGGGCTAGCACAGCCCTGCGTGGCTTTCAGTGGCATCTGAAACCTCGTGCTGGGCGTGCACCACCCGGACTGTGTTTTTCAAAGTGGAAACAAAGACCAGGGCCATGTTATTCCTGCTCCCCAGCGGGTCTGGTTGCCTGGCGCCTGAAGGGGTTGCAAGACAGGGTGTGCATGCTGCCAACACAAAGCCACGGGCCTTTCGCTCTGTGATGCATTGCTATTCGCTCAGCCCCACCCTAGTGAAGAGCTGAGAGAAGGACAGGCAAAAACCCTGCAGCAGAGCAGAGCGCTAGGGTCTTGGCCCTCCCACTAGAATGGTGTTTCTCAACCAGTGGTCTGATACCCTTAGGAGTAGTCAAAAGAAGTCTGGGGGGTACGTCAACAACTGAAATTTAGAGAAAACTGACAGTTTTATAGCGTTTTATTATTTTAGTACGTTTTACACCCAAAAATGTCATTGCCCGCCTGGCTACAATGAAGGTGTTTAAACAAATGTGTTGCAATGGTTAAAAAAAATGTGTGTATCTGAAAACTGTAGGTACTGGGGGTACTTATTTCTTTTTTTAAAAAGGGGTACTTTATTAAAAAAAGTTGATAAACACTGCACTAGAACACCCTCAACTTCTATATTCCTTTAGAGCCGTGGTTAGCCCCTTCGGCACTGTTACCCCGAAAGCTTAACCAACAAACCCAAATTACCCCGTCTCCTTTTTAAAGTGGCCATAGACGAAAAGAAAATTACCATTCATCATTTTGATTGTATTTTGTTTTCATAGAATCATAGAGCTGGAAGAGACCTCTGGAGGTCATCAAGGCAGGACCAATCCCAACTAAATCAACCCAGCCAGGGCTTTGTCAAGCCGAGACTTGAACACCTCTAGGGATGGAGACTCCACCCCCTCCCTAGGGAACCCAGCCCAGTGCTTCCCCACCCTCCTAGGGAAATAGTTTTTCCTAATATCCAGCCTAGAACTCCCCTGCTGTAACTTGAGCCCATTGCTCCTTGTTCTGCCATCCGTCACCACTGAGAACAGCCTCTCTCCATCCTCTTTGGAACCCCCCTTCAGGAAGCTGAAGGCTGCTCTCAAATCTCCCCTCACTCTTCTCTTCTGCAGACTCACACATTACGCTGAACACAATTGAACCACTATTGTATTTTAAACTTATTCCCCTCTGAAATTACCCCTCCAGGGGTCATTACCCCCAGGGCAAGAACGCCTGCTTTAGAGCAAGCCACCGATTTGTCCCCTTCCAGTTTTCATGCCCACACTTACCTTCTCCTGGATGATCAGAGCTGGGACATCAGGAACTCGCAGGCCCTGTTCCAGCTTGGTTGGTTTTTGTGTCACTGGGAAGAAAGCCTGGTTGAGTGACTTACGTTTGCAAATGAAGACAGCTTCCAGGCCTGGGCAGACGGTGTTTGTCTCCGTGCTTCTTCCCTCCCCCACCATCCCGCTCTGCTGCTTTTCACATGGAAGCCCACAGAAGCCCTGACCCCACGGCGCCACTTGCCTGCAGCAGCTGCACCATTTAGCACGGGGCAGTGGGCGCAGGCCAGAAGGGAAGGAATGGCCAAGAGGCCTGACAGTGAACCAGGGGGCTGCTATAAGCAGCCACCAAAGCTGGGAATTACAGGCGTGGTAATGACAAGGCCGCCATGAACGAGAATCGCAGCTGCAATTACACCCACTCAGAGAGCGGAGCAGGCTGTCGGGCCTCCTGCTTTGATGCACACGCTGATCGCACCAGCTAGGAGTAGGGACCCATCTCTCCCCTCCCCCGGCCCTCCCCCGCGATACTGGCCCTGATCAAGTAGAGATTACTGGCATGGAACTCACACTAACCCCCCCCCCACCCCCAAAAGCACAGTGCTGTGCATAGTGCATTACAGGCGATCAGGGCGTGGGTGCATGCTAGGGGGGTGTCAGATTGTAACGCCCCAACCCTGCCAGCCAGAGTCCTGCTCTACGGCAGCTCGGTGTCCAGTCTGGAAGGCTGTGTCTAGACTACATGCCTCTGTCGGCAGAGGCATGTAGATTAGACACATAGGCAAAAGCAAATGAAGCCACAATTTAAATGATCGCGGCTTCATTTAAATTTACATGGCTGCCGCGCTGAGCCGACAAACAGCTGATCAGCTGTTTGTTGGCTTAGCGTGGCAGCCATGTAAATTTAAATGAAGCCGCGATCATTTAAATCGCGGCTTCATTTGCCTTTGCCAAAACAACAAATCTACATGGCTCCGTCGACGGAGCCATGTAGTTTAGACGTACCCGAAGAGAATGGAATTGTCTTCCCTTAAGACAAGGGTCTCCGGAGTCAGTGGGGACAGGGAGACATTGACTGTGACAACCAAATGCATCCCAGAGGCTGCACACACAGCAAGTTAAGAGCAGGGGTCCCACCCGTCTCACGCAGGCCACATCTTCAGAGAGAGACTGTCCTGTGGGCACCAGCCAGTTGTGACCACGCACACCCCACCTCCCCGCTTGTTGGCCTGCACATCACAGCCGCATAGCCACTGCATGGGAAAGAAACACTCAGGAGGGCTTCAGCTGCCTCTGAGCAAGGTAGCAGCCAGGAAGGAGGCAGAGCCAGCACATGAACAGCTGCCCCCTCACAGCCCACCAGCAAACCACCATGGCTGCGTCTAGACTGGCAAGTTTTTCCGCAAAAACAGCTGCTTTTGCGGAAAAACTTGCCAGCTGTCTACACTGGCTGCTTGAATTTCCGCAAGAACACTGACTTCCTAGTGTCTGAAATCAGTGCTTCTTGCGGAAATGCTGTGCTGCTCCCGTTCGGGCAAAAGCCCTCTTGCACAAATGCTTTTGCGCGAGAGGGCCAGTGTAGACAACGCGGTATTGTTTTGCGCAAAAAAGCCCAGATGGCGAAAATGGCGATCAGGGCTTTCTTGTGCAAAAACCACGTCTAGATTGGCACGGACGCTTTTCCGCAAAAAGTGCTTTTGTGCAAAAGCGTCCGTGCCAATCTAGATGCTCTTTTCCGCAAATGCTTTTAACGGAAAAATTTTTCCGTTAAAAGCATTTGCGGAAAATCCTGCCAGTCTAGATGTAGCCCATGAGTGGGACTCACATGAAGCCTGGGAGGGAGGGGGACAGTCACACGAGGGATCAGGAAGTTTGACTAGGACATGAGCCTGGTGTCAGAATTTGGAACCATCAGCAGGTGGGTGGGGTACAAACAGGTCACATGACAGGGCGGCTATTTGCCTAGGTAGCCTGCACCATCCTGATCCCGGCGGCTAAGGACAGGAAGAGTTTGGTGGCTCGGTGATGCCAGGTGACGGAGAGAAAGCAAATGGAACAGGATGACACCGATGCCTCTGCAACACGAAGGGAGAGTTCCGGGCTGGAAACGTTGGCCCAGCTGGAGTCAACGGCAACCGTCCACTTGACCTCGACAGGGCCTGGATCTCACCCAGAGCCTTCATGCCACCAGCAGTGATCAAGCCCCAAGTGCCAGAGGGCTCAGTGCGGTAGCAGAAGAGCATTTGTATTACCATAGCCTCTGGGGCCCCCGGTCATGAACCACTGTACTCAGCCCTGCACCCCTGTAATGCTATTCGGTGTGTTACACAAGCACCTAGGTGCCCCAGTCGCCGACCAGGACTCCATTGTGCGAGGCATCCCTGGGCATTTGCAAGAGGGTCCAGGGCTGGGCTCAGCACCCACTAGCAGGGCCAGATTTTCCACAGAGCTCAGCTCCCATTTAGGCACCAGACTAAAGCCAGATTTGCACAAACCATCTGGCCCCAGCAGCTCCCATGGGACATGCAGCCAGGTGCTCCGATCTGCCAGGGTCGTTTGAGAGCGGAGCCCACGGCCTCTGCCCCAGAGCTCTGGTCAGACACAGCCAGGGCAGGTCCATAGCAGAGCAGCCCGTGAGAGCTGCAGAGGCACTGCTGCACGGATCCGGTGCGCGGTCGCACTGCTGCGCTTCCTCGCTGCTGCCGGAGAAGCAAAACCGTTGTCGGGAGCTGTAAGGCCTCCTGTCGTAAAATCCGGTGACTCTTTACAAGCAAGGTAGAAAATGAGACCCCCTCAGATGCCAAGGTGCTGCCACAATGGAAATAGACACAAAAGGTCCAGATCTCTTCCCTCTCTCTACTCAAACAACCCTCTCTGATGGAAATAGAAGCACTCCCTCCCACACAGCAGACATTTTCAGTCAAAATAACTAAGACTCAGGACCTGCTTCTGGTCCCATAAACGGGATCAATCAGGTGCAACTCCCCTAGTGCTGGCACTCGCTGGCGTAGAACCGGCAGGGGAGAGATCAGAATCGGTGCTCCGGAGAGACGGGCTTGGCAGTGCTGGCACTCGCTGGCGTAGAACCGGCAGAGGAGAGATCAGAATCGCTGCTCCGGAGAGATAGGCTTGGCAGCGCTGCAGGAGCTGAGCCCGGTGGTGCGGCCTCATTCGAGGGGTGGCCGAAGTCCTGGGGCTTGCAGCATGCAGCGGGTCAGATGAAGTGATCAGGATGGTCCCTTCTGGCTTCATGGTCTGAGAGTCAATGGTGTGACCCCACATTTACACAGGCCCCAATACGGCCTTGATGTTGAGAGCTCGCATCAGAAGCACCCATGGGCTAGATCCTCCGCCGGGCACTTCAGCCCAGTCCATGGAGGTCGATGCGGTGAGAACCCAGATGTACAGCAATTCGGCACCCGCCCCCTTGTGCGGAAGCTTTGTCCTTTATTCCCCCAACACTGATACTTATGCTCAGGCCCTGACCTACCTAGGGACCCCGCAATTAGCCCCCAGCACCTGCACAGAATCAGGCTTTGCCCAGGAGTTAGGGGCTATGCTGGAGCAGAACAGCCTTCCACTGTGGATCAGGCACAAGCGGAAAACACGCACTGCCCCATAGTTCCCAGCTGTGCCCAGTCAGGGCCACCCCCCAACACACACAGAGTAAGCCACCTACAGCTCTGTCTCAGCTCGAGTTGGGTTCTTGGGAGCTTAGCCCATTGCTGCGCTGCCACTTCAGCTCCGGACCGGAGAGCCCCCCTGCCTTGTGAACAAGGCCAAACTGGGAACAGCCAGCCAGCTGCTCCATTAAAGCAAAAAGCGTGCTGGGCAGCTGTGGAGTGCCAGAGAAATGCGTGCCTGGTGCTACACCGTCAGCATCTGGAAGGGACTGACCACAGGCAGAAGCTTTAAGTAAAGGTGGGATGTAAAAAGTGTTCGGTGAACCTGGTACGAAGGGCTGTGTGGACAATCATACTTCTGTTCAAACCAGGGGAGCAGATTAATGCAAACTAAGCCGCTCAGACTGAAATCAGAACGTCCTTCCAGGGGGCTGCCCCCAGTTTATTTAAGCCCGTGTACGTTGGCCAAGACAAGAGCTAAGGAACAGAGTTCTGGACGAGAAGTTAAAGCTTTCGGAGGATGAATCCGATAGAACCAAACGCCTCATGATCTGGCTCCATTTTTCATCCGGATTATAAAACCCGTAGGACTCTGTAAAGTCCGTAACTGCACAGTGCCACAAACAGTTAAGTGCACCCCCAAAAATCAGTGCTCGGGGGGGGGGGTTGAGTCAGAGGCCATTGTGCTAGGTGCTGTCCATACACACAGTGAAGGACAGCACCTGCCTAGGAGAGCCACTTGGACCAAAGGCTGGGAGAGAAAACAAGCAGAGCGAAGGACAGCAATATGCACAAGGGCAGCTAGGAAAGCGGCAGTGGGCAGCCTAGGCTAGTGAGTGTTCTTCTGTCTCAATGCCTGCACAGGTGCGGTAACCAAGTCAGTGTCCCAGGTTATGGTAGCTTTGCTCACTGCACATGTCCCTAGAATTTGCAGGCTGTGCCGATTGAACGGTAGCAGCGCTGTGATTGGATGCGGAAGGCGCGCACGACTCTCGCCATTGGCACAGTGTGCAATCAGCTCACGTCCCTCATCACATGCCCTGTCTTTACATGCATGTCACCTTAGTAATTCCGGTAGGAAAACCGACATGGACAGAAACCAGCAGAATCCGGCAAACCTGCCAGTGGACAACAGTGAAGAAAATGTCTCATGGGCCACACAGATCCTTGAGGGGCCACCTATGGGCCACAGGGCACCTCCCACTGGAGTCAAGTCAGGAATAGACAAGTTGGCCTTGTGTGACCGCACGTCAGGTACTCCCTGATCTTGCACCCCGTCTACAGCAGGATGAGACTCCGCCAGACAGTAGAGTAGAGAGGGTTTATTGCTTCTCCAGGACACAGCACAGCATAGACGTGATGTGGACATAGGAGACTGGGGCTGGCAGCCTTAGACCCCTTGGGGCAGGGGTGCCCGGGCCCCTGAACCCCAGCACTAGGCTCAGCTTGTTCTCTTCATGTTTTCCCAGCCAAGACTGCCCTTCTCCAAAACCACGGAACACACATCCCCCAGGTAGCCACACCCCTTCCTTTGCTTAGGTGAGAAGCCCCAGACAGTTGTTGTCTACGTGCTGGAGCTCGGGGTGACCCCCCCCCCCCCGCAGGCAGTGCTTACAGACACAGGCCAGTAGGGGTCACCCACAGCCCAACAAGCGGACAGCACCCCCACTACATCACACCTTGCAAGTAGCTAGCCCTGCCACCTAACCACAACCTAGCAGCTGTTGGGGAACCGATAGAAGTCAAGGATTTGGGTACCTACCCCAGGCCCTTAGAGCCCCCATTAGTGTGCTAGAGAGCCCCTGTCATCTGTATTTTATTTATCCTGCCAGGTAGGACGCCACTTGTATCCCACTGGACAGATGAGGAATTGAGGCACAGGGAGATGAAGCAACTTGTTTGAACCCGCTTCTCTCGTGTCTCGAGCCAGGACCCTACCTGCCCAGCCCCCCCAGCTAATCTTTTATCAGCTGAAAAATTAATTCGAGGGAGGGGGAAAGGGCTGAAAAAAATAAGCCAGGAGTTTCTATATGAAAATACGATCAAATCAAGGCTGGGTTTCCAAAGGGTCCTTTGGCATTCCCATCCCTAGGGTGCCTTTGAAAACCTCATTCAACAAAATAGCCAGAAGATGAACAAAGGGAGGAGGAAAGGAGCAAAATGATAAGTGCTCACACTGCTGCCACGATCCACCCAGTGGGGGCAACGGTATTGTGGCAGGGGGAGTGGGATCTCTGTTGGTGGTGCAACTTTTGGGGTGAAAGACCCTGCAAGGAGACGTTAACACGGCAACAGTGAACACACACAGGCGCAGGGAAGAGAGCGGCCTTGGCCAGTGTCCTGAGGACCCTAAACCACTTTGGAGTTGGTCTGGGTGAACTGACAGAGGGACAAGCAGCCAGACAGCGGAGAGCAGCCGTTTCCAAGGGAGGGGGTGGACGGCACCATGTCCCTACACGATGTTGCCCGTCTCTGGAAAGACGGCTTGGTCCTTATGTGGCAAAGAGTCAAGCTGCAGCTCCAGAAATTAACAGGCCACAGGAAAGCTCTGGAAAGGCCTAGTGGTCAGGCCCATCTCCCAGGGAAGTTGACTAGCACAAGCCTGACTGGTTTCTACTGTAACTGCTGGTCAATTTCCCCATGTGGACAAGCCCTTCAATGGAACCTGCTGCATCAGGTGAAAGCGACAAACCGCCTTGCCTTGATGATTTTACTTTGTGTTAGTTCATCTGAGGTGGTTAAAGTGAATGAAGACACTTACTGGCTGTGCCCATCATGCCCTCTCAGCTCTCCCTGGCAGATTTCGCTCCCTTCTCTCCCAAAGGAGATTGCTCCTGTTCAGAAGCAGAAGATGCCGAAACACAATTGGCAACTCCGTTCCCCAATCCCTTTGTCCACTTGGCAGCAGGAAGAAACCAGTTTCCCTGCACAATGATTAAAGGCGGCAGAAAGATCTCACCCCTTTCCTGTGGCTTTTTGATGCATTAAAAAAGTCAGGACCTTTCTACCCTATTTTTCCTGGAAAGCATTACAGATGACTGGAGAGCAAATAGGATTTTATCACAACAAGCTAGGAAATGATACTGGTTTAAGAGCTTTTTATTCACATGGCATAAACACACTGGATAGAGCCCCAACTGCTGTAAGCTGATACAGTATCACTGCCAAGAAGCAGAGCTGGGTTTATACGAAGTGGGGGATTTGTCTCTTGATTTTTGTCAACAGCATTTTAACTCAAATGCCTGAGGAACATTTAGGAGAAAAACCTTCTCTCTCAACAAGACCAGCCTCGGGATGTAAATCCTGTTTTATATGTTAATCAGGTTAAATTATGTTTAATTGTTTAACCGCCTGCTGCAGCGGGCTCAGCCAGGCCGGGTGCTGGTTAACTGGTTATCCTGGTAAGTATGTTGGTAAGGCAATGCTTGCTGGGTAACCGGTTAATGGACTACCCCTTTATATCCCTAGACTGGCCATACTCCTGTTATAATGGAAGAGGGTTCTGGGGAAATGCAACTGGCTCAGAAGAGCAGGGTTCAGGTTCTAGTTCATCTCTCTGGCCCTTGGTTCCCCACTGTGTGCAATGGAAACACCAGCCCGCTGCCTCTCGCACACAGCTCAGCAGGGCCCTGAGCTCCACTGAACCTCGGTAAGGTACCGAACCAAGGGCTCTCGCTTTCCAGGCAAGGCCAAGGCTACCTCCAGGAAACATGCCCTTAAGGCCTGGCTCTCACACCCGAGGCGAGCACCCCAACCCCTCCCTTTTGCTTTCTAATGTCCAGATTCTCACACAACTGCTCTTTGCTTCTACACGAATTCCCATGAGGGAAGGGGACGAGCCCGCATCATCCCCAAATGCGCCCCCCCGTCCAAAGCCCCTGACAAAGGAGCCATCTGCTACCAGAACCAGTCACCTCCGTCATTGGGGCCTGTAGGACAGGCTCGGGTGGCAAAGGCAGCGAAGCTGCATCGGGCGGGAGAGGGGGTTATAAGAGCAAGGTCTTTGGCTTAAAATATTTGACTGCTAAGTAATGCAAATGCTGAGGGTTTCATTGGCACTTACATGCCAACCTGTCACTGCTTGGGGTGAGGAAGGGTCCCTGTCTGATCGCCCAGACGGGCATGGTTGTGTCTGATCACTGTGGCCTCTTTCCCCTGCCTCCGCAGCCCGGTTACTGTCAGGTCAAAAAAGCTGGATGGATCCCTGCCCCTGTGCAGCGAGGCATGAATGAGCCTTCTCAGTGGCCCTTGAGCAAGAAGGGATCAAAGCCAGTGTAACCCCGTCAGTGCTCACCTTGTCTCTGTTGAGCAGTGGTGCCAGAAAGAAATGAAATTGTGAACCGGTTTGGTCACCCAGGGTCACAGCCAATGTTCCCTCTAAGCGGATCCACCCGTGTGCGGAAAATGTTTTGTCACATGCACGAAGGCAGGTGCAGATGTGCACCACCAATAGAAACACATGCTCTGGCACTGGGCATTCTGCTGATCAGCTGGGTGGCCTTTGAATCTCTCCCGGGCGCCTGCAGAAGGCTCAGCTTGCAGGGAACACTGGTCACAGCCCAACCGGAGGGACTTAGGCACCTGCGCTCGCCGTGGCCATGCAGGAGGCACGAAGGACTCATGCAGCTGCCGGTGCCAACCCCACGGAGACCAGCCACCAAAGTTCCAGGCTCAGAGACACCGGAATAGCACGTCCCAGGTAGCGGCTGGGACCAGCAGCCTATAAAAAACATGGATCTCGTGCAGAAATGTGTCCCGCCAAGCAGCCCCTGGCTCAGAGGCACATCTCAGGGGAGCGCACCCACTGCACTGCTTCCTGGCCCCCTTCCCCCTCCAGGAATACCATTAGCTCCTTAACCCTGTCAGCGCTGGAGCTGCTCCCAAACCCCTTTCCGGGGGCACTTGGCAGGCCAGTCTCCCTACCGGGCGTGCAAGAGGGATGGGATCAAAGAGCTGCACTGAAAGGCAGGGAGCAGATGGCAGGGCTTTGCCCACATTGTCCTGCTCACCTTGGATCTTCACCCCGGGTCTGGCGCCAGCTGGCCTAGGCAGCCTTTGCCCCCTTCCTCCACTCAGCACGGCCGCGCCGGGGGGGGGGGGGGGGAAGAGGCGGGGTTAGTTAGCGTGTAACTGAACAGTCGTGTAACTGCATGAAATCTTAGCAATTACACGACTATTCGATAGTCCCTGGGGCAGGGGCAGCCAGTGTGCTCCACCCTTGCTCCCTCAGAGTCTCCTGCCACCTTGCGCTGCTGCCTCTATCAGCATCCCCTGTCTGCAGGGAGCGTGGATCCCCCCAGAAAGGGGCTATTCCATGGGATGCTGGAGCAGTCTGTGTCCACAGTAGCTCAGACCCTCCTGTTGACAGGGGCTGCGGCCGTGGGGCAGGCTCTTCCATGGTGAGCCTGAACCCGCCGTGGATAGAGGCTACTTTGGGGGAGCCTTTCTTGCGCCCCCTCCCCACTCCGTGCTGCTGCCAGTGGCACTGTGGAGCCGGTGCTTGGGGGGAGCCGACTTTCCTGCCTCTATGGGGGGGCAGATGGCTCTGCAGAGCCAGCTCCTCGTGCATGCTGGCTCCCACCTGCCCCCGCTACAGAGGCAGCAAGGGGGGGATGCCTGTAGTCGACAGGATTGACCGATACGCCCAGGCTTATTGGTTAATCATATAGTCATCCTCATGTTGGTATCCCTAGGGGGGGCTTGGAATAGTGGTGACAGCAGGCCAAGGGGGAGCCCAGAGTTCCCCTCCCCACATGACTCCACTTCTCTACTTAGGGTCCTAGCGACCTGGGCAGATCAGAGGATCGGGCCAAAAGAAATTTTATGAGGTTCAATAAGGACAAGTGCAGAGTCCTGCACTTGGGACGGAAGAATCCCAAGCATTGTTACAGGCTGGGGACCGACTGGCTAAGTAGCAGTTCTACAGAAAAAGACCTGGGATTACAGTGGATGAGAAGCTGGATAGGAGTCAGCAGTGTGCCCTTGTAGCCAAGAAGGCTAGTGGCACATTGGGGTGCATTAGGAGGAGCATTGCCAGCAGATCTAGAGAAGTGAATTCCCATTATTCAGCACTGGTGAGGCCACAGCTGGAGTACTGCAGCCAGTTCTGGTGCCTCCCATTACAGAAAGGATGTGGACGCATTGGAGAGGGTCCAGCGGAGGACAACCAAAATGAGGAGGGCACTGGAGCACATGACCTATGAGGAGAGAATGAGGGATTTGGGTTTGTTTAGTCTGCAGAAGAGAAGAGCGAGGGGGGATTTAATAGCAGTTTTCAACTTCCTGAAGGGGGGTTCCAAAGAGGATGAAGAGAGGCTGTTCTCAGTGGTGACAGAGCAAGGAGCAATGGTCTCAAGTTGCAGAGGGGGAGGTCTAGATTGGATAGTCGGAAAAACTATTTCCCTAGGAGGATGGGGAAGCTCTGGAATGGGTTCCCTAGGGAGGTGGTGGAATCTCCGTCTCTAGAGGTTTTTAAGTCCCGGCTTGACAAAGCCCTGGCTGGGATGCTCGAGTTGGGTTGGTCCTGCTTTGGGGAGGGGGCTGGACTCCATGACCCTGAGGTCTCTTCCAGCCCTGGGATTGTTTGGAGTTTCCCCCCAGAGAATGAATGAGCCAGTGTTGCAAAGCTAAATGGTGCAAGGGCTCCCTCTTGTGGTTGGCACCAGAATCACAGGCAGCCAACATCTCAGTGCCTCTGGCCACTGGAACAGGTTTGGGATTTCACCTTTCCTCCAGGGGAACATGCCCCCTGCGTGTGCTTACCATTTAGCCTTCCCTTTGGGGCAGACTGGGCTTGATTTTTGTTTCCCCGTTTGGCCCAAACGTTTTAAAAGCTCCAAACGAGAGCCCGAAGGAGATTTCGTCCCCCTTGCCCAGCGTACCTGCGATGCGAGGAGAGCAGCTCTGGAAGGGACGTGGGAGTATGGCATGGAGGAGAAGCTGGAGGACTTTCAGATCTCCGCCCATCAACCAGATCCACCCACAGGCCAGCTCTGCATGCTTGCTACCTCCTAAGGCCACCGGACCTAACCTAAAAACCAGGAAGAGTCATTTAAATGTCACAGTAGAAGCAGCCATGCCAGGTACAAGCCAGGAGACCCTGAAGAGCATTCTCCAGCTCTCTCATCCCACCGAGCACATGCCAAGAATAAGCCTTAAACTAGACACCTGGTCTGCTTCCCCCATTGCACAGATCCTTTCACACTGCAGTCGGGCGTTAGCGGTCCTGGCAGCTTCCGCTAGTTTCTCTATGTAGCTAGCATCAGGCAATGGTCTTTCAAGGAGGGAAAGAGGCTAGTGTTGTGGCTGAAGCATGGGAGACTTTGGGTGGTGGTAGTGGGGACGTCTATGTTCTAACATGTTCAAGGTTGTTATGAAGAGGACTTGGATCAGTTCTTCGTGTCCACGGAAGGCAGGACTAGAAGAAATGGGCTTAATCTTCAGCAAGGAGATTTAGGTTAGAAATTAGAAAAAAGCTTTTTACCTAGAAGGGAAGTTGAATTCTGGAGCAGGCTTCAAAGGGAGGTTGTGGAACCACATCCCTGGAAGGTTTTAAGAACAGGTTGGATAAACCCCTCTCAGGGCTGGTCTAGGTTTGCCTGCCTCTTCCTCAGTGCAGGAGGCTGGACTAGGTGACCTCTCCAGGTCCTTTCCCATCCAACACTCCTATGATCCTCGACGGTCACGGTTTCCTTTCGGATTTTGGCTACGGCTCTTCACGCCTCAGTTTCCTCATATGAAAAAACTAGGATAGGCATAAGGAGGCAGAGCGAGGCAAACTCAGAGATCCCAGCAGTTTCAAAGGTGGGTTCCTCCGCTTCATGGGTAGGGACCTACTTCAAACTGGTGGCTCAGAGCATCTGTGATCCAGGCCGGTCTTTTAATGTACCTCAACGTGGATCCTGGTGCCTGATGCTGAGCCCTCTCCTGTGCTTAAAAACTGTGACCATGCCCTTTTCCCCCTTGATTTTTTTTTTTTTTTTAAGATTCTATAAACAGGATAATCAGTCAGCTGGGAGGAGGAGCGCAGATGAACTGGTTTCGGTTTCACTGTCCTATGCAGCAGCTGTTAGTTTCTGCGAACACCTCAGGGAAATTTGTGAAGTGGAAACAAGCCCTGAAACCGTATTGAGGTAACCACGCCGGAGCCCAGAAGAGGTGAGCGCTCAGTGCAGCGCATGGCACGACTGACCCGAGGCTTCAGAAACCACGAGGCCAATGTCACAAGTGACAAAATGTGGGATTTGTAGTTACCGCCTGGGTGTCGAGCCTGAAGGTTCCTGGTTCCCAGCTTCTGGTGGCTGGAAACCTTCAAAAGAAAGAAAAGGGTTAGTTTAAGGCAGCTGCAAAGGCAGCCAACTCAGAGGTGCTGGAACCACGTGTGCAGGTGCTGCAGCAGCACCCCCCCACCCCCATCTTTAAGTGGTTTTCCATTATGCACAGGGCTTCCAGCTGGATTCAAGAGCTCTCAGCACCCCCACTAAAAACATTCTAGCATCCTGCCAATTCCAGGCTTCCCGGCCCCCGGCTGTAGGCAGTACTGGGTGGAGACATCTCCCTTCTGACTGGGATATGTCCAGGCTGCACTGTCCCGACTACACTGTGAAATCCCCAGTAAGCAGCAGGTTCCTTTGGCCTACTCTTTAGAGACGACACATGGAGCGATTGCTGCGGGTGTACGTTACCACCCAGCTCTTCCTAAGCAAGTATACTTTGTTCCTAAAATAAAACCCTACACATATGCTAATGAGCTTCCCAGGATCACCTGGGCCCTGGCAGACGTGCACAAAACCAGCAACAGACCCTGAGCTCTGGGCCGCGGCTATTCAGGGAGATCGTCTCGTACATCCGGAGAACGCTTCACTTCCTGTTGCAAGGCTTAATGATTTGCCTTATAGCTCTGAGGGATAGGTACTGTTATGGGCCTCTTCCATGCAAATAATGAGGCCTGGTCTACTCCCAGTTTTTGTATCAATACAATTATTTCAGCTAAGGGTATTTTTTTGGTTTACACGGATACGGGTAAAAAGGTGTTACTGACATCTCGTTCCCTCGTCCCATATAGGAATAAGCAGTAAAGCACATAGTCTAAGCCAGGGATGGGCAATAATTTCTGGTAAGTGATCAAGGGCCGTACTTCTGTGGAGGGGACTCAGGGTCTGGGATGGTGGGTGGGGTGAAGAAGGGAGCATGGGATAGAGGATTAGGGGGCAAGAGGGTATGTGGGGGCTGAGGGAGTTTGGATGAAGGAGGGGGTTATAGTCTGGGGGGTTCTAGGTGCAGAAGAGGATTCGGGTCTGGGGACAGGGTGTGGGGGGGGGGCAGAGTCTGGGAGGGAATTGTGACCTGGGAGAGGGAAGCAAAGGGGGTGCAGAGGGTTTGGAAGGTGATGTGGGGAAGGAGGATGGGGTGCAGGTCAGGGAGGGGTATGTGTGCAGGAAAATATTCTGGCATGGAGGAGGGGTGGATGAGGTGCAGAGTCTGAGAGGGATGTGTGACCTGGAAGAGATGGGGAGAGGGGATACAGAGGGTTTAGGTCAGTGATCCCCAACCTTTCGCAGCTGCCGGGCACCACGTTGGGGACCACTGGTTTAGGTGGTGGCCTGAGGCAGGGAGTCGGGGGGGATAGCAGGAGAGGAGGTGCCAGAGGCAGGCTCTGGCCCGTGGGCACTTACCTAGGTGGCTCCCAACCAGCAGCTCTGCAGGAACCTGAGCCTCCCTGCCTGTGTGGGCTGCTCCACGTGGCTCTGCTCCAGCACAGGGAGAGAGAGGGAAGGGAGGGAGTAAGGAGGCTTCATTCGCTGCTCCTGCCTTCAGCAAAATTTCTCATCTCCTATTGGCTGGAAACTGGGGGCAGGGACGGCACAAAGCTTTCTCTCCCCTCTCAGACTGCAGAGCAATTAGCAGCCTGCTGTTTAAAGCAGCTGCAGCTGCTCTGTAGTAAGGGTGCCGGAGAGGTGGCCGTCGACCAGATCCGGCGGCTTGAATCCAACCCACTAGCCACCTCTTGCTCACCCCGGCGTAAGCACATTTGTATCAGTAAACTTACATCCACACGGGGGGCGGGAAGGGGACTGTATACTATTAGCTATACCAGTACAAGATTGTATTTGGACCTGCAACAGTGGAAATTTCAAGCATGCTGGACACTAATTTCCCCCTTTTTTACCCTCCTTCTACCAGGAGGCACAACCCAAATGTCAAGATATTCACTGGTTGAGAGACCTTCACACGTGCACAGATGCAGGGGAATGTATCTATTCACATCACCAGAAAGCTTATAACCCACCACGAGCCAGCCCGGAGGACGTCAAGGCGATTGCTTGCCCTGCTCTAGATCTTCAGGAGCATCTTTCCTGGACCACGTGCATAGGAGCCTGGGACAGACAAAAAGCGAACACCTGCTCCCCAAAAGCGGAGGCCAGAATTGTGACGCCAACCCAAGGAGGATGTGGCTGCTGGAATCACTGAGGCTGCAAGGATGTAATTAAGGAGCCTTAGGAATGGAATATTATTACAGATCAAGTCAAGACCCTGCTCCTGGAGTCATTTAAGCCTATGCTTAACGTTAGGTGTGTAACTTCCAGCTTTGAGCACTGGTGCACCACTCCCTCCTGCTGTCTGCCTAATGCTTAGAGTCGTCTCGGTTCCAGGGGGCTGCAATACTTGGGAATCATTTCAGTTGCCAGGCTAGTGCACAGGTGTTGGGTGGGATTGACAACTTCCTGGCCAAACAGAACCAAAAGCCATTGCCCCGCCCCTTCTGAGGCCCTGCCACCCTCACCCCATCCATTGCTCGCTCTCCCCTCCCTCCCTCATTTTCACTGGGCTGGGGAGGGTCCCTTTTGGAGCAGGTATCCAGTCAAAAACCAGACACCTGGTCAACCGAGTGCTGGGTGGAGCCCATGATAAACAAGAGGTTCCTTCCGACCTTAGACTCTAAGCACCGGACATTGCAGATCACGCTTTGCTCCCCGAGGTATTTTACATGACAGAAGAGGTGTGTTGCATGTCACAGGGAAGCGGCGTGGGGGAAGTCGCAGCAGAGTGATAGTCTGCCCTGGGTTGCATTACCAGGGACAAAAATGGAGGCCAAAGCCTCTTGCCAGCCAAGAAATGCAGAACTGCCCAGTGGGGAAGGGCTTGGACTGGAATCCAAACCCAAGGAGAAGGCAGAGCTACATAGAATCATAGGACTGGAAGGGACCTCGAGAGGTCATCGAGTCCAGCCCCCCGCCCTCAAGGCAGGACCAAGCTCCGTCTACACCATCCCTGACAGATGTCTATCTAACCCAGGGGTGTCCAAACTTTTTTCCAAGAGGGCCAGATTTGAAGAAGTGAACATGCGTGAGGGCCGTCCCCGCACTCTCAGCCCCAAGGCGGAGGGCCCGCAGGGTTGGAGGCGGGCGGAGAGCGCAGGGCACGCTGGCCTCACGCCGGCCCGGGGGCAGGGCGAACCTGCAGCCGAGCGGGGGAGCGGGGCTGCGGACGTGCCCTACAGGGCAGGCTCTAGGACCGCGGAGGCCATGGGCGGCGGCGGCACGGCCGGAAGCAGCGTGCTGGGCGTGCCAGTTCAAAAGAACGCCGGGGAGCCAGGAGAGGGGGAGGAAGCGGGGGCCGTATTAAATCGGAACACGGGCCGCAATTGGCCCGCGGGCCGGACTTTGGACATGCCTGATCTAACCTGTTCTTAAATATCTCCGGAGAGGGAGATTCCACCACCTCCCGTGGCAATTTATTCCAATATTTAACCACCCTGACAGTTAGGAATTTTTTCCTAATGTCCAATCTAAACCTCCCCTGCTGCACTTTAAGGCCATTACTCCTTGTCCTGTCCTCAGAAACCAAGAGGAACAAATTTCCTCCTCCCTCCTTGTGACACCCTTTTAGATATTTGAAAACCGCTCTCATGTCCCCCCTTAATCTTCTTTTTTCCAAATTAAACAAGCCCAGTTCATGAAGCCTGGCTGCATAGGTCAGATTTACTCACTGTAGACGTGGGGTTTGACTTTCCAATGCACTTCACGCCGAGGAGCCCAAGTCCCCTGGAAAGGCAAACACAGTCACCTGCCTGGGCCGCGTTGCCGACCAGTCGTGGAATGGAAGGCGCCAGGCAACTAAGGGTCACGAGAGGGCCCCGTCCTCACTGAACTTGCACCCCCATGTGCTTCAGCCAGGGGGGAACTGTTTGCGACGCTCCCTCTGGTGGCCGAATGAAGAGAAATAAGCAACCGGAGAGGCCTATTTAAAAAGGGCTGGGTGTGAGTTCTTATGGGCTGATTTTACTAAGCCGAGTTCAAGTTAGCCTGGTAGAAAACCTATTTTGCATCAAGCGGCCTGTTCTCCAGCCAAGCGGCTGTTTGTTCAGTGACAGATGCTCCCAATGAGGTGGAACAGTCCTATCGACAGGTAATGGAATGATAGAACTAGATCAGAGTTTCTCAACCAGTGCTACAGGTACTCTTAGGGGTACTCGAGAGAAGTCGGGGGGGGAGGAGTACATCAACAACTGAAATTTGGAGAAAACTGAATTTTGGTTTTAAGTTTTACAGCGCTTAATTTTTGTACTTTTTACACCCAAAAATGTCATCGCCCTCCCCACTACAATTAAGTTGTTTCAACAAATGTGTTGCAATGATAGAAAAAAAATTGTGTGTCTGAAAAACTGTAGGTACTGGGGTACTTTAAAAAAAAATAGTAATAGAGATGTAGCTGTGGTAGTCTGATCTTGCTGAAACACTATGCAGCACTTTAAAGACTAACAAGACGGTTTATTAGGTGATGAGCTTTCGTGGGCCAGACCCACTTCCTCAGATCAAATTGTGGAAGAAAATTGGCACGACCGTATATACCAAAGGGACACAATCAAAAAAAGTGAACACATATCAAATAGACAAATCAGATTTTAGAACAGAGTGGGGATGAGCGGGGGAGGTTAATGTCTGTGAGGTAATGGAAACAGTGAGAAGTTACTGAATTCTACAGCTATGGGCCTTGTAAAATAAAAATATTTCAGAAAATAAATCAGTATTTTCACATTTACCTGTACATTAACGAGAGGTCATTACCCCTCATACCATCATGGTCTTTCGACAAAAATCAAGATGACAAACGTAGGGAAGTCTGTTTTGTTTATAGCTCAGCTCACAACACAAAGCTGGCCACAGCTCTTAGGAAGTAAACCTTCCTTAGATATCTCAAAACCCTCAGGTCTGACCCATCGTTCCTGCTAAGGTGCACACTCGTGCACAAACAACTCTTCCCCCGCCCACCTCCTCTGGAGAGCCCCACAGCAGCACTCCCACGGCAAACGGGGCCGGCTGAGACAGTATGGTGAGGGAGCCACAGTGGCAGGGGACAGGAAATGCTGCAGCCGCATGGTGGGTGGGGGGAGGCCTGGTCCAGCGGCTGGAGCTGCCACATGGCAGGGAGGGCCAGGGCCTGTTCTGGCGGCCGGGGCTGGGAATAGGACCTGCCCCATGGTAGGGGGAACGGGGTCTGGACATGCTGCACAGAAGGGGGCAGGAGGGGTTTCTGCTCTGGCAGCTGGGAATGTGCATGTGTTAATAAATTGGGTTCCAAGGTGGCACACGTCCAAACCAGCGCCCATGATCTCAATATTGGAGCACAAGCCAAAACTCACTCCACTCACGGCTGGAAAATCTTCGAGGGAACCCTGGTCTGACCTACTGTATAACATCAGTATAGGATACCTTTATAGTCACTAAGTAACTGCACTAGAGGGGTTGGGAGCAGATTCCTAGATGCTAAGGCAAGAAAGAATGACTACAAGCAGCTGTTTGTTCTCCTATAGACCACAACATAGAACGCCCCCGGTAATGATTCCTTCTGAATGACAGCGTACCTTGTAAATAACTGTCCATTGATTTAAAAATGACCAGAGACGGAGAACCCGCCACATCCCTTTGTAAGTTGTTCCACTGGTTAGTTATGCTCACTGTTAAACACATGCCTGGCTTCTAGGCTGAATTAATCCACCTTCCACTTCCAATCACTGAACTGGTGCATCTTTGTCTGATAGACTCAAGTGCCTAATATCTATGTCCCTTGTATGATCCTTTAACATTTTCTGGGTTTGGGGTTTTTTTTCCCTGTTACACAAGATCAGCTCCTATAGGGCAGCCCTTTAATCAGTCTCATGGCTCTTCTCTGAACCCCTCCAATTGATCAATATCCTTCTCAAATTGTGAACAATTGTGGATAGTGGATTCCACTAGAGAGATAAAGTACCTTTACTCTTGAGATCTCTGTTTAGACATTGTGGCAGAATCAGTCCCACTCCTGGGTCCCAGACCCCTGTTCTGCCCACTATCCCGCAGTCTAGGGGCTGTGGTACAAGTCCCACTTGCCTTTGCCTGGTGTTTGGCCTTTTATCCCTCAGCAAAAGGATGCCCCTGGCCAGTCGGGGCTAAACAAACAGTCCCCCACAGCCCCCAACTGAAGCTTCTGGCCACCTGAGGGGAAGTTGCCTCCGAACACTCCCTGTGGGAGTCTCTCCCCTCCCCCTGCAGCCTTTAGCAGTGCTGACTTGCTCAGCTCCCCCAGTCTCCTTATCAGTTGTTCTTTCCTCTCCCTCTCCTCTCTCCAAACTCCTTCTCTACTCTCCCTTCCCCTCCCCCACAGGGAAGGTTTTTAAAGCATCCTGAGGCAGCCTGAAACCGGCTCACCAGACCCTTAATTATTAGCCAGGGCCATTGCTGGTTTTTATTCCTTTTTTAAGAGCTGCCTCTCTCCCCTTCCATCCAGCCCTCTAACCTGCTCTGTCACAACATCTAAGGGTCACATTAGCCATTTTGGCTACAGTGGGGGACTGGGGAAAACTCATTCACCGATTCCCCAAACCTGTTTGATGATTACTACTTCCCAGGAGACGCCCCCTCTCCGCCGTGTGGTTTATGTTCTTTGCTAGATCTGTCTCTGTACATTCATCTGTATTAAGACACATTTTCCTTGCACCCATCTTACCAGGTACTCCAGATCAGTGTCCAAACCTCGTCCTCATTTACACCAGACACCACATGGAATCCATCGCGTCCGTACTAACTTCTGCAGGGAACACACCTTGAAGATCAGATTATGGAAACACGTGTGTTATACACTGGAAACACCCCACAAAAGCAGCCCGTGCATTTTACAATAGCTCCTCCCCCAAAAGCTTGCGAATCACATCAGCATATGGGTAGAGATTCAAGCTTGCTTAGACCCATCAGAACCTCCCATTTCTTACACATACACCTCCCCCTACCTGTTTACTCAGCACCATCTGTTTTGTCCGTTCTTTGATACTGCCTGTAAAACCTAAGCGAGTGATTTAAAAATGGTGTAATGTGTTTTGCATCCAGTAAGACCTTCCATCTGAGAATCCCAAAGTGCCTTATATGCAGCAGTCAGATTAAAGTATGCTTGGCTGGTACTTATGAAGCCAATTTTACTGTAGAGAGGCTAAGTGACTTGCCCCTAGAGAAACATGACAGAGCCGGGGGGCGGGAGGGAGCTGCATTTCCTCATCTCCAGCCCTATGCCTTAAACTCAAGACTATCCCTTCCTTACTGAAATACACTGCTGTCTTTCTCCTCCTTGTGGGTAAGCCTGAGAACTGGTTTACCAACCTGGATCCTGATCCCACGGTGCTACACGTGGGCTGGTCCCTGTGATAAGCAATGACAAAGGAAGACAGATGTTGAAGAACAAAGTCCAGGCAACTAAGTCAGCTTTGGTTCTGAAAAGATTTTAACTCACACATGCAGCTAACACAAGGGAACAAACTACCGCCAGCGCACCTGGGACTAAATGGCAGCAACCTCTGTGTGAGGCCATCTCAAATTAAATGAGACATTAGAAAGCTGGCAACCCAGGTTGTTTAAAGTGACAGCTCAATTAAAGATTTAAAATAAAACCCAAGAGCAGTAGAAATTTTCATTACATCTGAGTTCAAATCCTAGTACAATTCTGAGGTGTTTCCAAATAACATTTTTATGTTCCTCTAATATGTCTTTTCCCTGTTGCTATGTGAAGAATCACACTAAAACTGGACCTGACTACACAAAAGGGAATAATAAAATTGACTAGGCAAAGTAGTGTCAGTCGCATGGAACAACAGGACAGAAAACACCTTTTTGGACTTGAGACTCAGGCCTAGGTAAGACCTCTTCAGTTGACAGGGCCTCTTCAATACATACACTATATGCTCTTTCCAGCAATTTTGTCCTTGTCATGAAGCTTTTAAAACTATTCAGACTTTCATGATCAAGTTTTTCCAATGGAAATCCTTCTACAAACTGGTGTACCTGTAAAACCTAAGCGATCCATTTGCATTTACAATGCTGAGCAGAGGCAAACAGAGGGAACAGTGAACAGGACAGATGAAGAAATCAAGGGATTAAATTGGTCTGGAAGTTTCAATGAGGTGCCCAAATCCCATTAAATCCAATGAGAGCTAAGCACCAAGCTCTCTTGAACTCCTTTGAGGGTGGTAGATAGCCTGTGCAATGAGGCTGTGCTCTTCAGTAATCAGACAATGAGGCAGTTAATAGTACATCTACGTACCTGGAACCTTGAAACAAAGCACTCAAGTTAGTTTAGCCATGACACGGTTTTTTTCCTCATTAAACTCTACAATTAACAGTTTAGGTTTTGTATAGGGTTGTTCAATGTTGGTTAACTGAATAGTCAAGTAACCTCATGAATTCTTACCGGTTAAACGACTACCATGTAGTTGTAGGGGGTGGGACTGGCAGCCAGTGCACTCTCGCCTCACTCCCAAGGAGCCCCCCTGCCACTCTGTGCTGCTGCTGCCTCTGTATCAGAGGCAGCAGCACAGGGTGCTGTCCAGCAGCCCCTGTCCAGAGCGTGGTCTGAGCTCCCAGACAGAGCCAAAACTGAGCCACGCTGCTTGCCTGGCTCCTAATACACTTTAAATGCAGAGCTGCAGCAGGGGTAGGTCTTGGACCACCACAAGCCAGGACTGAGCTGAGCAGGCCGCCTGCCTACCTGGGTGTTAATACAGTAATTCCTCGCTTAACACATGCCCACTTAACATGTTTTCGCAATAGCACCATTTTTTTGGGGGGGGGGGGGGAGTGAACATTTTTCGAACATGCCGACTGTCCCCACAATAACACGATTTCCCTGACCAGCTGGCCAGTTGCCGGCAGCTGCGCGGGGCTTCCCCTGCCTCCCTGCAAAGCGGCAGAGGTTCGCTACTCGCTGTGCCGTTCCCCGGCGACCCCTTCTGGCCGGATGCCTCGATCCCTCTCCTCTGCCCCCCGCTTGCAGCTGGCGGCTGGGTTTCCCCAACTGGCCAGTCACCAGCAGCTATGCAGGGCTTCCCCTGCCTCCTTGCGTACGGCGAGGAGGGGTCGCCAGGGAACAGAGCAGCGAACCTCCACCGCTTTGCAAGGAGGCAGGGGAAGCCCCTTGCAGCTGCCGGTGACTGGCCAGCCGGGGAAACCCAGCCGCCAGCGGCCAGCCCCTCTCCTGTCCTCCCCTTTCCTTCCCCAGAGCCAAACACCTCTCCTCCCTGCTGTAACCCAGTCCCCCCTTTCTCCCCCAACCTTATGTCCCAGTCCCAGCTGCTAACAAGTGCAGGCTGGAGCTGCGAGCGCCAACACAACCCCCACCTTTTCCATTATTTTCAATGGGAAAATTGACCCCACATAACACATCTTCACTTAGCACGATCATTTTCTGAAACGTATCTACCACGTTAAATAAGGAATTACTGTATACTTTTCAATGCAGAGCCGCAGCACAGGTAGGTCCCAGACCCGGTGCAAACAGGACTGAGCCGCAGGCTGGTCAGCAGCCCGCTAAAAAAAAAATTTACTAGCAAGGAGTGTGGGGAAGGAGGGAAATGTATGTAGTCTATAGCATTAATATTACGCTATTACATCCCCAGTTTTGTGGCGTTAAATATCTCCCCTTCAGTGAGAGAACCTCCTCTAACAACTAGCACTAGTCCAGGAGAATCAGGAAATGAAACAGACCAGCCCAGTTTCCTTGCCTCAGGTGATGGAAATGGAAAGGAGCCAGCTAGCAATCGTGAAAGCCACTTGATAATCAACACCAATTTAATAACAAAATATTTTAATATCCTGTTTCACTAGTGAGAATCAAGCCCATACTGTTCCACAGCTCAGGAGTTAGTCTGTTTGCAGTCGGCTCAGCAGAAAACAAGGCAAGCAGGAGACTTGGACTTTTGGTTTTTCGATCTCAAACTATTTCACAGGCCAAAGGAGCTCTTGGATCCAAGTCCACCCTCATGACTTCAAAGGGCTTCAGGAGGGTCTTCTAACCTACTCACTGGAAAGAATTCAGTAGCTCGTACACCTCCCATTGCAACAAGGGCTCTTTTTGCACTTGGGAGAGAGGGAATGTTGGAATGGAGGCTGGAGAACTATGGCCCTCACAGCTCATGATCCTGACCTGCGGCATCTCCTGCTATTACAAGCCGAGGCTCCCTATGCGGCATGAGTGCACTGCAATCTCCATCTGCAGGACCCTTGATCTTCCCATTCTGATCTTCCTAAACAGGGACACCCTGACGAGTCATGTCCTTGGGGATCGATATCATTTTTAACTTTTGCCCCTTAGAAGCCAGGCTTCCAAATGTAAAAAGCTGGCATGTTAACTAAAGGAGCTGTACTAATTTATCAGGCAATCCTGAGCCGGTCCAGTCAATCCCCAGAAGCCATGTTTCATATTTATGGCCAGTGGACACTAGTAGAACTACTATGGTTACCACAGACCACCACCAATTACATTTTAACAGACATCTCACTGCTGTAACGTGAGTCAGTAATAGACCAGTTTGATCTTGTTCACACACATTTAAATAATCCCTAGTACCATGCTGTAGCCGGGTCTGGGTCTAAGGATGTAAAGGAATACTCGACTAGTCAATTACCTGATAAGCAGGAGCTTACTGGGCAGCACTACTGACTATTCGCTCATTCTGCCCCCTGCATTTTGAAAGGGAAGCCGGCAGGAGAGGACACCAACTGAATCCCTGGTCCCAGGTCTCAGCACAAGCCGTCCCCCCTGCCCTGGCACACTGCATTTTTAAAGGGAAGCCAGCGTGAGTGCTGAGACCCGGGACCAGGGATTCAACCAATGTCCTCTCCTGCCAGCTTCCCTTTAAAAATGCAGAGCAGCAACGGGCGGTTGTGCTGAGATCAAGCATGAGCCGGGAGTGAGCAGGCACGGCCCTTCCTCATCGACTACTCAATTAGCCAGTTAACCGCTACTTAACATCCCTATCTGGGTGACAAGGGTTGTGTTATAACTGGGCCCAACTGACCTGCTAAAGCCAGTCTCCAAAGAGCAAGAGAAGGGTTTGGAGGAGACCAAGGTCCCATGGATGGTTAGAGTGCACACAAATAAAAAGGAAGGTGGCAGTAGAGCGCTGGGTCCCATGAAGCTGTTTAAAACCAACGGGAGAAGCCAGGAGCACTGGCTCAAAGTCCAGTATGTGAATCACACAATGGCCAACGAGCCAGATTTTAGTTAGCCTGCTGCCCCATTTGCAATTTTATTTTCCCCACGTACTGTCTCCTGGTAGCCACATCCAGGGCAGCACCTAACAGTGAAAACAAAATGGAAAACAAAAGTGATGCTCAACAGGATCTCACGTTTATTATTGAGAAGTGATTAATGGTGAAAAGAAAGGCAATGCCCATTCCTCATTGGCTTAACAAGAAACTGAAGAAACATATTCACTACACATTTTACAATATTTTTCGTTCAAAATTCATGTTCCTGTAAACAAAACAAGTTTTTACCACTGTTCTCAGCCTTTAAATCAAATTAATCCAGACTTAATCTGTAATCCATATAATGCACAAGAACAGAACATTTCTTAGGACTCCTAGTACTTGACTTTTGAGTAACAAAGGGTCAGAGGAAAACAAACCACCCTCGGACGCATCCTTGGCGACAATTTCCATTCGATTCTTCTAGGCAAATAAAGCCAAATTTTTCATAAAATTCCTCTTCTTCCAGTCCAAGGAAAAAATAGTTCTTCCACTTTCTATGGCGGATGTCCAAAAAAAGTCACAACTCGGTGTTCCAAGTGCAAATGTCAAAACCAGGGGAAAAGGAGGCACGAGGAAAGTGGAAGAAAGGGATGCAGCAGGGTTTAAAAATTAGAGAAAAGGCATATGCCACTTACGGACTTTCAAATCCAAAAACATAGTAAAAAGACAAAAAACAAAGCATATGCTCTGAAATCACAACCAAAGCCAAAAGAAAGGGGACAGTTTTTACCTATACTCTACCTAGAAGGGATTTTTTTTTGTTTTTGTTTTTTTTAGTCCTATGTCTCTTGTGACATTCCAATACTTGTTTTTAAACTGCGAGTTTGTAAGTTTTTTTTGTTTTAAAGTCAATGAAATTAAGAAAAAGTCCTAATTCTCTCTGGGGTGTTTTTCCTCCTCCTCTCTCTTTGAAAGATATCCCGAATGCAACCTCTGCTGGGAAAGAGCCTTTTACTTGACACGGCCTTGGCGTTCCTGCAGGAGAAAAGAAAAGGTTAGTTTAGAGTAACTCTTGCAAACCTTTCATGGTCAAGAGGGCCTGAGATTTTGTTCATTACGATCTCATACCCAAGTCATCAAAACGTAGGGCTGGAATGGGTGTCAAGAGATCTAGGCCACATCCCACTCTGAAGCGGGATCAGTATTCCTAGACCTTCCCTGGGTCCATGTTAGACCCACATATTAATGGAGACAGTCTGGCTTACGGCAGCAGAGGTCCTTTATAACTAAGCTGAATAGTTTCTGTTTAAGGAGTAAGCGCTCACTTTAAGGGGCAGCTGCCCATGGCTAGCGTGACAACGTGCTCACATCGTATCGTGTGAAGCCTCCCAGTTCCTGACATTTCCCCTTGAAAACACAAGTTGCCACCACAACCCTCCTGGCTCCTTTCCTCTTCCTACCTCAGTAACATCTTTTGCAGACAGCAAGTGGGGGAGGTCCTCCCGATCAAATTCACACAAAAAAACAGCTTTGACAGATGCCACCTGCTCAGATTTGTCCAGCCTACCCAGTGTAAGGAAATGGGTGAGAGAAAGAAGGGCAGATAGTGACAAGCTAGTGAGCTAAAGAAACCATCCACTGCTAAAGTTGTGCCAATTAACTCACTGGAAACAGTCTTTCTGGGGGGACCAGGTAGAGGCAGTCACTATGCTTGTGACCAGTGAGGGTTTCCATTGCCTCAAAGGTGAAGTGAAGCAGGAGGCTCCTCTCCACTCCCATAAATGCATCTTCAGAAAGCCGTTCCCGAGAGACCTGCCTTCAGTCTCAATCCTATCAGGCTAGAAATTAGTGGAGAGACTGAGCAGGTAACAGTGGGGAGGAGAGAACCTGAATGGGAAAGGAGGGTTCAGGTGCTTTCAGGGGGGAATGTGTATCAGGAGTCCATGGACTCATTCCTGTCTAGTAAGAAGAGAAGAGGAACTGAGAACAGCGTGTGTTCAGGCCCTCAGCCACTGCCAAGGAGCTTGCTCAGCGCTAAAACCAAGCCTCTCTGAATCCTACCACCACAGGATTCATGCTTCACAAAGACGCTTCATGATCCAGAACGCAGGCCTTAATTTTCAAACCAATGTCTCTAGCCGCACTGCAGCAAAAGCAGCACTCTGGCTGACATCTCATGGGTCCGTATGGGTCCCTTTTTCGAAGCATTCAGTATAAGAGTCATGAATGGCCCCACCTCACTGAACAAAATGGCAAGTTCTGCAACCTAAACGTGGCCGTACCTCAGCGCTCCAGAAGGAATGAACAGAACAAAGGAGGGATGTGAAGGACTAGTCGACATCCGATAAGCAAATGCTTAGTCAATTACCCGATACTTAACACCCTTAGAACGAGGCAATTCTGAGTGATCCATTCCCTGTCATCCACTCCCAGCTTCTGGCATCTGGAGGCTTACACCCAGCGCATGCATTTGCCCGACCTTCTTGGCTAATGGCCTATTCTCAATGAACTTACGTAATTATTTTTAAACCCAGTTCTACTTTTGGTTCTCCCCACATCCCTTGGCAATGCATCCACCAGCGGACAGCTGCGTGAAGCAGCATTTCCTTAGGTTTATTTGAAGCCTGCTGCCCAATCAGTTCTTTGGATGACCCCTAACTCGTGCATTACGTGAAGGGGTAAATGTTATTTCCATGTTCTCATTCTCCACACCATTCAGGATCTTTTCTAAGTTTAACAGTCCCAATCCTCTTCCTCGTATGGACGCTATGTAAGTGTGCAGTGTCATTTATTGCCCTTCTCGGCATCTTTTCCTAATCTAATACATCTTTTCCGAGATGAGCTGACCAGGACTTCAGCTAGTATTCCAGGTACACACATACCATGGATTTATGCAATAGCATAATAGTGTTATTAATCCCTTCCCTAACTGTCCCGACGTTGTTACTTTTCTGACTGACACTGCACACTGGGTGTGCTCAGAGAGCTACCCAGAATGATTCCCTGAACCTCTCCCTTGGGAAGAGCTAACTTAGACCCCATCATTCTGTATGCAGAGTCAGGATTATTTTTTCCCAGTGTGCATTACTTTGGAATGAACAATGAATTTCATCTGCCATTTTACAGTTCAGCCTCCCAGTTTAGCAAGTTCCCTTTGTAACACTTTAGGGTCAGCTTTGGACTTAACTACGTTGAGTCATTTTGTGATGTCTACAAGTTTTGCTACTTCCTTGTTCGCCTTTTTTCCAGATTTATGAATGTTGAGCAACACAGGTCTCAGTACTAGGGATGTGAAATATAGGTTAATTAACTCATTGACTAGTTGATGGATTTTTCCATCGACTAGGCGTTTAGTTGATAAGCGAGGGAGCCATATCGGGGTTAGCTCCAAGCCCTAGGAGCTAACCCCACTGCGGCTCTGACTTTTAAAGTTAGTAAGAGCCCGCCCACTCTTAATACATTTAAAGGGCTGAAGTACAGCAGGGGGTGGGGAGGGGGAATCAGCACAAGCTGGGAATCAGCTGGCCTGGCTCACACTGGGTCTCCCCTGCTGTGCTTCTGACTTTTAAATGTATTAAGAGCCAACAGGTTCTCAATACATTTAAAAAGCGAAGTCCCAGCATCTGGGACTGGGTACGAGTCAGGAATCAGCTGATTCACATCTCATGCCTGGTCCCAGCTACTTCCCTGCCCCCCATGGAGACAGTGCTGGGGGAAGAGGCTTTGAAGCCAGCTTCTCCCCCCTCCCTCCTGCTCCCTGTACCTTGCTGCCTCTATGGCGGGGGGGGGGGGGGGGGGGGGGGGGGGGGGAGGGAGGGAGAGGGTGAAGCAACCAGTCACTTACATCCCTACTCAGTACAGACCCTTCAGGAACCTCTCCCCCCCCCTCGTGGAAACCGCCAATTTATTCCTATATCCCTACTCAGTACAGACCCTTCAGGAACCTCTCCCCCCCTCGTAGAAACCGCCAATTTATTCCTATCTTTTGTTTCCTACTTAAACCGGTGACTGACCCGCAAGAGGCCCTTTGTGCGTATCCCACAGTGCTCACTTTACTTAAGAGCCGGTCAAAAGGCTTTCTGAAAGTTGAGGTACACCCCAATGACTGGCTCAGCCTTTCCACACGTTTGTTAGCACTCTCACCGAATCCCAACACACTGATGAGGCAAGTTTTCCCTTCAAAGCAGCATTGACTCTTCACCACCATGTTGTGTTCATCTAGGTGTCTGATAACTTAGCTCTTTAGTTCAGTGGTGGGCAACCTGTAGGCCGCATGCAGCCCACTGGGGCTCCACCTGTGGCCTGAGTCGTCCCTGCCTGCCCCCCATCTCCAGGTGCTTATCGCACTGGAGCCCCATACTTCCTACTCTCCCCCCCCCCAACACTTTCAGAGCTCCGTGAATCTGCTGATTCATGCTCTGTCCCTACTCCTCCCCCTCCCTCTCAGAGCTGGAAAGCCACAAATCAGCTGTTCAAGCTCTGGGAGGGAGGGGGAGAAGAGCAAATCAGGCAATTCATGGCACTCAATGTGCCCCAGTGCTGAGAGGAGGGTAGACGGGTGCATGGCTGCACGGGGGAAGGTCGACGGGTTCGGCAGGCTGCAGGCAGAACCCCAGCGGGCTGCAGGCTGCCACCACTGGTCATGTGAGCCACTGAGATGGAGGGCCACTCATGCAGCTCACTCACTGCTCCTGGTTGCCCATCACTGCTCTAGTTTCAACCCATTTGTCTGGCGTTGAAGTTGGCTTCCTGGCCTGTAATCATGCCAGAAGACTGGAACGGCGATCCTCTGGGGTCTTTTTCCGAAATTGGTGTCATGCTAATAACTGCCCTCCAATCTCTTGGTGCAGCAACTGATTCAGTAGAAGGAGACTTTCAAACTGACATCTGTCTGGGAGTGAAAATACCAACAATGTCACTGCTGATCACTGTAACAGAAACAGGTAGTTGCAAAACCCACAACCACCTCCAATGCTTTCCCAGGGCCAATGGCTGGGCTCTCCACTACCCAGCTGCCAAAACTCCCAACTTCCCCTCGACAACCGCTGCACCACAGTCTATGCATTGCCATTATTTTTTATCTGGACATGCTGAAAACTGAAAGGGGAAAAGAGTAAATTAAATTGAATTTCTTATCAAAGAAACCTCAGTGGCTACTGCATGGATTTGGCTACTGCATGGATTTCATTTGTTTTCATGTTTGATTATTTTTAAACGTTCAATGCAGCTACTGCAAATTTCCCCCTCTGCTTTTTCATAATCAAGGGGCTTTGCCACAGAACTGGAGTCCGGGTTACCACAAAGGTTTAAAAAATAAGCTGCAAAAGGAGTTGCTAACTTAAGTCTGTTCCAAGCATTATTTCAATAGTCAGCAACGTGAATGTCAATACAAATACCAAAAATCTGCCAACAGATGAGCTATGTCTGCCTGCTAGTGTCCATGTCCAGTTACTGACTGCCCCCTTCTCTCTACCTAGTCATTCCTTGTGGTCTCTTGCTGGAAGCTCATTGAAAGGGCTTGACATGGGCAGGGAGCTGCTCCAGCCTAGCAGGTCCTGCAACAGCCAAGGGGGCACTCAGGCCAGCCAGAGCAGCACCTGTCCGTGGCAGGGAGGCTACTCCATCCCAGCTGGGCTAGCGTGGCCCCTCCATGCAAACTGAAGAGAACATAAAACTGCAGCAAGCAAGCACAACGGATCACCAAAGCCATTTTCATCCCCGGGCACCACAGCACAAATCATAAAGCCATGTCACGGGGGAAGCTGCACATCGAAATGAAACTGCCAAGTCTTAGTCCTGCTCTGCCTCCTGGTTCTGTCTCCAGCACATTTCACTAGCCCCGGACAGGTGGCAATATGCCACCCCCATTCAGGGAGAGGGGCCACAGTTGCATAAACTGAACCCCCCCCCCATCTTCTCAGGCACAGATTGTTTTAAGCTGGCTGCAGGAAAACACAGGCTTAGAACTGTCCCCCACATTCTAGCTCCAAGTGACAGAGCCCCATCTGGTCCTGCAGATAGCGGCTGCAGCCCTGCTAAACTCTTCAACCCATGAGCTGACCAGACAACCCCCAAACCATGGGTTTAATCAGTTGTTTTCTCCTTTCCCATCTGTGAAAGTACAGCTACCCCAAAGCATGCACAAGGAAAGAGACAAGGAATGACAGGGGATATGGAGAAAGAGTCAGGATGCAAGAACAAAAGGACAACACAACCCAAGACGACTCCCAGAGATGGATCCTCCATACAGTCTGGAGGCGGGCCAGAGACTGAAGGAAGCAGACTAGAAATTAGGGATGTAAAATCCCATTTAATTGGTTAACCCACGAGAGGGGAAGCGCCCCGGCCCGCTGCAACTGGGCTGGAGTGCCCCCTTCCCCCGCGTTGCTCTGGACGGCCGGAGCTATCCCTGTCCGCGGTTGGCCCATGCAGGGTTGAAGCAGCTCTGCCCATGGCAGACAGGAAGCTGCTTCAGCCCCCACTGCTTCACCTATAAGCAAAACCCATTTAGGGTGACACTTACTGATTAACCTGTCACATCCCTACTAGAAATGCACTCTTCAGTGTCAGGATGGGGGGCTGTACTACACATTTCTCAACTGAATAATCAGCTGGAAGAACTAGTGCCAAACTGACAGAACAACTCTGCTACTGCCCTCACGTCACAGAATATTGGAGGTGTTTCTTATAACAAGATGGTGCAGAAAAATTTATTTGTCTCTATTCAGATGTTTGGCTTGTTTATTGCTGCAAGTGACGCTGTGCTGCACAGAACAAGGACCTGGGTTTATGCTCTCATCCAATTTCCTTCTACTCCAGTCCAGCCACTTATGAGCACTGAAGGAGGTACGGGGCAAGATTTCATTCTCTCCATTCATGGCACCAGTTTTTCTGGGCTTTTGGTTGTAGCTGAACGAGCAGTTTCATTTGCATTTTCTTCTATGAAAGAGGCCCTGGCCTAGAGATGATGTCCCTTCTATACAGTCCACCACCATCCAATGCAGTGAAGCTGCCCCCCGCTCCCTCTCGGTCTTGCTCTCCAAGGGTAACGAGTGCTGAACCACAAGAGAGGTAGGCAGATTTTCTGGGTCAAAAGGGGAGGGAATTAATGCCCATAATGTGTCTATTCTGGTTTTCCCTCAGATCTCAGAAGAGCAGGGATACTGACAAGATAATACCCACACAGACATGCGAAATCCCAGGAAAAGGACCCAGGTGTGTGCCTGCCGGTATCAACTATGATATGTGACTCCATGGATGACAAAATTGTGGGCCATTCTTTATCAAGGCCAAAGTGTAACAAACAATGCAAGAAGGACTCGAGGAAGGAGCCGGAGCTGTGTGTCAATGCAAGATGGGCAGGAGTACCATGGGTCAACAACGGGATGTCTGAGCAACACAGTGGATAACAAGAAATGTATCCTTGCTTGGAGCAAGTGGAACAGGCAGCTATGCCATGCTGCAAATACATGTGTGGACATGCTATGTTCTGCTAGAGTTACACCCAAAATTCTCCATTCCAGACAGTGCTAGTGTGCAATTAGAAGCCTTTGTAATTACCCTAATTTTGTAATTAATTTCAGCCATGTCACCATAGTTATAGGGAGGAAGTCATGATGTAACAAGCTAGCTTGCGATATTACTGAATGAATGAGTCTAGTGCAGTGGTTTTCAAACCTTCTTTGTCACCCCGTTGAAGAAAACTGTTGATTCCCATGACCCAATGTAACTATCTTGATTCGAGGGAGGACGATGGGGTAGGGTCAGGATGGGGTGGGGGTGGGGAGAAGAGGGCTCCATTTGGTGTGCAGGCTCTGGGGTGGTAGGACAAGGGTTTTCCAGTAGAAGAGGGGGTTCCAGCCTGGAGAGCAGGGCAGAGAGGTTCAGGGTGAGAGGAAACTCAAGGCAGGGGTGAGGGTGGGGTTCAGAGCGGGTGCTGGAAGTGGCCAGCAGCAGGCCTGGCTCAGAGGTGCACAAGTGGCTTTATGTGCTGCTTTCACCCACAGGCCCCAAAAGCTGATGCCCAGACAGTGCAGGGAACCCCATCCAGCCTGGTCTAGGAGCTGGACCAGCTGCAGGCCACAGCACAGTCTGTGGTGCCGGGACACCCCCATTGGTCACCCTACAGCAAGGCGACCCAGTGCCTGACATTCTGCGACCCAGTAGTTTGAAAATCCCTGATCTAGTGGAGTAGACAAGAGAATGCCGTTTCCTGGCACACAGCTTGAGAGCCAATTGTGGCAGGAAGAGTAAGAGACTTAACTGAATGTTTGTAACTAGCACCTATAAGCTATGAGCACAGCACATTCGAAAAGACGAGGATACAGAGGTATCAATACCATGCACTTGTATTGAACCATAGATTCATAGAACACTAGAAGTGGAAGGGACCTCAACAAATCATGGAATCCAGTCCCCTACCTCCCCTACCTAGATTATCCCCCAGAGGTGTCTGTTTAACCTGCTCTTAAATATCTCCAGAGACAGGGACTCCACAACCCCCTGGGCAATTTATTCCAGTGTTTAACCACCCTGACAGGCAGGAAGTTTTTCCTGATGTCCAACCTACTCCTCCCTCACTGCTATTTAATTGCCCTTCTCAGAGGCTCACACTGATTTAGAAGTAGCACTTACCCTCAACACTCCAACAAGGCAGGCAAGTATTATTCCCAGTTTACAGATGGAGAAAGATTTATCCAGGGTACAGTTAGACACTGAACCCAGGACTCAACCTCCAGTCTCACACCCTCACTACCACACCAGTGATTGCCAAGTATGTTCAAAAGCTTCAGAGGGGTAGCTGAGTTTGGTAGCACTTAAGTTTTAGACTATTTGTTGTTGTTTAAGTTTTGCCAAGTATGTCTGATGCAGGTGGGGGTGGTCTGGTTCCAGTGCTGTCTCATTTCAACACATTACTTTCCTGACATTTTTCCACATAAGCAACTGCTGTAATGAGCACAGGGGTGGGTTTTATGCCTGATTGGCAGAAGTGGTGAGACTTTAACTTTTAGGCTGAGCGCCACATTATGAAATTTGGGAAACCCCGTACGTTAGACCACTCTCCTTCCTCTCAAGTCATATGCATGGTGACTAAAACTCTGTCCTTCAGATTCATGCACACAACTCCAGCAGAGATCAACGGAAGATGTGCACCTTGACCGGGGCAGAATTCAGCCCCATTTCCAGCAATAGGGATTCTGGAACAACAAGGATTCTTTAAATCCAGAATCAATTTTGTTTACTTGGAAATAAACTATTTATGATCACCCATGTCAGATCATAGTCAATCCTAACCAAACTGATAGTTTCAAGACTTCCAAAGTTATGTCACAAGTCAGTTTAACTTCTGATTTGAATTAGAAAGAAGAATGATGTTTCTACCAATGAATTTTTCCCCTAGCTACACACAGCCAGCCTTTCCAACAAGATCAGCTTGAAGTGTAGCTATGGTCAGTACGAATGACTTACTAAAATAGCACCTTGTTACTATGCTTATTCACGCCCTGTGTAACTTCTGGGTCTTAAATGCTCTGTTTACCTACACAACGGTATTTTGCTACTGCCAGCATTGGAGAGCCAATACAGCTGCATCCTACCCAGACCCACACATCAACAAACACTAGTTCTAGTCAGTCCACAGTTCTCCCCCCACGTTTTGGTTTGTGACTCTGGCTGAATTTTAGTTATCAATCTGCATTGCACTTAGTGCTCCTGTAAGTGAGCTCCTTAAAATTAGAGTCAATATCAGAGAGCCACACCATGCTAGAAAGCCTTGCAACTTGACCAAAGGGCAAGCAAAATGGATCCCATCTGTGGGATCATGTGCCAAAGGAGGATATGTAATCACTTTTGGAATTTTGAATCACTGGCATGTACAACACAAGTGTTCCAGCAAACCTCAACTGCTCTGACAGGATATAGGAGGAGAGGGATTCTCTCAAAAGGTCCAAGGCACAGACTGAAAAGCCGGATCACATTATCAGACTGAGTTTGCGAGTCCCGGCAGTTAGAAAGTTCTTGCTTCAGCATAAAAACTGAGCATACTATCTAATAAGTGTGTAGGATGCTCATCACTATGGTAGCTAATCAACAAGCTGATTACTCTGTAGGCCTTGATTTAACAGGGAACAGCAAGTTGTCCTCTTTCAAAAGGAGCTGTAACCAGAACAGGAGCAGCGTAGGGCAAGCACTTACGGAGCACCAACCATCACAATATCCGCACGCTTTAAACCACAGCTTGCATTTATGTCAGCCATCCAGCCTGGGAGCTGGGGTATGAGGAGGGATTTCATGGAAGCCTCAGAAAAACAGCCTCTATTTCTGCAGCGGCAGTTACATGTTGTCAGTTGTTTCTGGTCACCAGCTGGCTGGCAGACATGCTCAGATCCCCCAAGACCTGTTTTCAAGGCAACATCAATACTGATGCCACCTATTGCGAAGGACGAATTTGGCAGTGTTCAGTCGCCATATCAAAACTGCATTCTGAAGCAACAAGTCCAATTTCTACACACACTTAGAGGAACTCCACTGCAGGAAGCAGGGGGCCTGAAGAGTGTAACTTGCACAGGAAACAGAACAGCACAGGGTCCAAGGGAAATCTTAACATGCTGCTGGACACCAACTGCCCAAAGCCACACCACACTGAGCCAGTAGGCCCCTGTCAGCGAAGAGATGCATTTGAACCCCCTTCAAAACCACAGTTAAGATTTTAAAGATGTATCAATACACCTTACCCATCAGAAGCTAATACAAGGTCTGGGAGCCTTCTGAGTGGGATTCCAGAGACATCTATTAAGCACCACTGAGCTTCCACCTAGGGACGTAGATGGGTAACCAGTTACCTGGTACCACCCTACCAAGGGCGGAGGGCTGATCCAGGCCCAGGCTTGGGGAAGCACCCCCCCTTCCTCCCAGGACCTGGCAGCCCCAAGTGCAAAGATGGATTTAACTGGCTAACTAATTAACTGGGATTTTATCTCTCTACTTCCTACTAGGGATGTAATAGTGCAGTCAATTATCTGATAAGCAAAAGCTTATAGGTTAATGCGATATAGACTATGTGCATTTCCCCCTCCACACATTTTTTTAGCAGGCTGGCCAGCAGCCCAGCTCAGTCCTGGCTTGGGACAGGTCTGGGACCTACCCCTGCTGCAGCTCTGCATTTTAAGTGTATTAAAGCTGGACAAGCAGGCAGCCTGGCTCAGTTCCAGCTCTCACAGGGTCTGGCAGCTCAGACCCGCCCCAGACAGGGGCAGTAGGGCAGAGTGGGAGGGGGCTTCTTGACAGTGAGGCCAGAGAGCACTGGCTGCCAGCCCTGCCCCCAGGGACTATAGAATACTCAACTAACTGATAAGAATTCATGAGGTTAATCGACCAATTAATTGATATTTTAACATCCCTACTTTCCACCCAATTCTCCCCTGGCTTTAGTGTACAGTAGAGATGCGAATGGGTGACCAGTACTTGGAGTAACCAGTCATGGGTGGAGGGCTGCTCCAGCTTTGCCCGGGGGGGGGGGGGGGGGCAACAGAGCCCCCCTTGCTTGCCCCTCCCAGGCTGGAGTTGCACATGACTCCCCCTTTAAGCATACTGGTTAACCAATTAACAAAACAAACAGGATTTTGCATCCCTAGTCTAAAAGAGTTTTGCAACTTCCATTCCAAGATACTGTGAAGGAAACAAGATTCCCTATTCCCACACTCAGCTGTTAAGAACACTCCCAACACCTTCCCACCTCCATCTGGAAACTGTGCACTGTAACCACCTTCCTGAACAGCCAACTGTACTTACAAGACTCATTAGCTTTATTATGGTTCAAAGTTAGAGTCAACAGCTGTGTAAACCAACTCCACTCTTGTAAGTTTCAAGGTGCTACTGGTGAGGCCCAGAAAGAGGTTTGTGACAAGACCAGTCTTCTCCCCTTAGAATCACAGAGCTGGAAGAGACCTCAGGAGATCATTAAGTCCAGCCCCCTGCCCAAGGCAGGACCAATCCCTTGTCCCTGGATTTACATAATCAGCTATTCATGTGTACATATTGGCTGCTACGTCATTCCATACATAAGGAAATAATGGATGTTTTCCAGTTTGCTGGCTCTGTTTGTTTGACAACACTTTGTTACCAGGCAGTTTGTTTCCCTGCTTGTGTCTTTCAGGACACTTTCTGAATTGGACTTACACATTCAGGAGCTAAAGTTGCCCAGTCCGGCTTTAATAAAAATCAATAGCAATTACCAAGAACCTTTATTTGAACACTGTTGAATATTATTAATTGTGGGTTTAATTGTATGTGAAAGCTCATAACTTAAAACAAGTATTCATGTGAAAAGGTGCAAATGGAAGACAGGAAAATTGCATTTGTATAAACAGACAGACTTGGTATAATTCAAGGACTGTTAAGATCATGCACGGTAAACTAGAAAATTGTAGAAGCAAAAAAAATGAAGGAAGCAAAATTGGTAAGTCAAACTAGATTTAATTGGTAAACAAAATGACACCTGATTACTTCACCCATCATTCCTTTCTGGGGCTCTTCAAGATCACTTTGGGGAGAAAAATTGGCTACTGCAGGAAGTGTCATCAGAATGGCTAGTACCTTCATTATCTCCTGCCACCCTGATCATGAGACATTCTAACTGGACCAGACCAGAGGGACCCAGATGACCGTACCACCTTTACTGACTCTAGCTGAGATTAAAACAGCCATGGACTTCAATGGCAACAATCCCACTAACATCAGCTTCCTCCCTTTCCGCCCCAAAAGAACAGCTCTCTGTGGTTAGTATTCTCGAAGACTATTGAATATGGGGTTTTCCAGTCTATACATTTCCTCCGGCTAAAGGGAGAGGGATATGGGATGTCATTAAAGTATAAAACTTAATACTTTACATTTCAAATGTTTTGACTGTATTTTCCTATATAGATTTCTAAAAAATCATGAGTCTTCTATTTAGCTTGCATAGTACCAAAGCCAAGTCTTTGGATATAAAACCCCGGACCATATTTAACACCATTTAATATTACAGCAATTGGCAGGGCTCGACAAATAATACAATCTACTCGCCTGTGGCGAGTAGACTGTAACCCGGAAGAGCTAGGTTCGGGCGATCTGCGCATGCACAGATTGCCAGACAGCACGGCTGGCGAGCGGGGCTTGCTGCGGTTTGGCAGCCATGGCAATTGGTTTATGTTAATACCTTTGGACCATTTATTCCATCTAAATTGAGAGTTGTAATCTGCAATGGTTACAGTAGGGATGCAACTGACTAGTCAACTACCCAATAAGCATATGCTTGTCAGGTAGAGTAGTGATTCAACTAGTCGCTTACCCTCCTCCCCCTTTATCAGAGAGAGGCAGCTACGGGGGTGGAGGGTAGAGGAGCAGGAGCTGACGCTGGGAGGAGCTGGCTTGAATGCTACTTCCAGCACCATCTCCATGGTGAGACCGGGTGCGAGCTAGGACAGCTGATTCCCAGCTTGTGCCTGGTCCTTCCCCACTGCAGCACTGCCTTTTAAAGGTAAGTAGAGCCTGGTGGCTCTTAATACACTTTAAAAGGCAGAGCTGCACTGAGAGCCACCAGGCTCTTCATACCTTTAAAAGGCAGGGCTGCAGTGGGGTTAGTTCTTGGGGCTGGGAGCTAACCCTGCTGCAGCTCTGCAGTCTCCTCCATTATCGACTAGCCGATGGAAATCCCATTGACTACTCAATTAGCTGATTAAACGCACTTGACATGCCTAGGTTACAGTAAGTAATGCACCACTGCTGCAGGCTCGGGATCAAATCTCACTCAGGGTCACATGAAATTGATTTATGACTTTGGCTAGCTGTTAGCACCACCCATTTTGGACCACAAGATGTTTTGGAAAGGGAAGTTCATCCACTTTCAGAATCTCAATACAAAGCCTCCGCTGCACTCGGTCATACAATACAAACGAGACAGCAAGGTTTGAAAACCACTGAAGTCTAGACAAGTGCTTCACAAACAAGATGAGCTTTATATTCATTTTACGACAAGGCCACAGACAACTGGCCTTGCTCTCTCCTCACTTCCACTAGCCACCGGATGCAAAATTCACTCCATGAGCTCTAGGAAGGAGGGTAACACCCCCTATGACCTTTATATAAATCTTGCTATTTCATAGGTATTTAAAAAGAAATCTGGTGCAAAAGGTAATTGGGACACAAGATTTCTAAAAATTCCTAAGTTCTTTACAACTGTATAGGACTGTGTTAAACACATTAATACCCAAGTATCAACCTGTTTGGGGCCAAGATATGACCTGCTGCATAAGACTCTAAAGTGAATGATCCTCAGGGCTTTAATCTCAAAGATCTAGTATGATGCCAAGGAAGTCTTAAAAAGGTAGCTACTTAACAGTGGACCTATACCTTTGTCATTTCTTAGGCCAGCCAGCCAAAGGAGCACAGCAAATCAAAACACACTACCAATGCACACAGAAAAGAAAAAATGCCATTTTAATTTCAAGATCAATTAGACATGTGGGCAGAGGAGAATAATAAAATAATAAAAGAAAAGCTATTTGCAAGATAGAAACTTGGTATTCCATTACAAACAATAGCAAAGTAGTTTACTCACAAAACTGCTCTGTACTGTCCTTTTACTAAGGAAATTCTAATGCAGGATGGACTCCCTGGCCCAGCACCCTCGGGACCAGACCAATCCCGGATAAGGGATTTTGCCAGAGCAGGGGAGGTCATATCTGCCCCTACCCCCACCCCAAGCCCTGGACCAGCCGCCAGCCTCCTGACCAAATCCCTGCCTTCCACTAGGACACTCTGGTCCTGCACGACCAGAGTCCCAGTTAACAGAGGTTCAACCTGTAGTATGACACTAGAATTGCTGTCTACATTTTTAGTTCTCCTATAGAATGGCTCACAAAACACCCCAATGTTATTAAACTGATTCAATGCAGTACTACAGGCCATCCTTCAATTAAGAAGCAGCATATGGGGCAGTTACCCATTGGAAAGAGCAACCACTCACTCCGTAGCCCACTGATCAACTTGCATAACAATTGTTAACCAAGACTTCCTTGGACAACTTTGCTGCAGTAGAAGTGCAGTTGCACTAATGTATCTGGCAGCTGTCCAGCTGTGTGTCAGTGAGGAATTGGCTTAACTTGTAATGCTGTAATTTCTAGTATTACTACTCAGTACAACAGACAACATTTTAGAAAATAAGGCAGGTTCTAATAACGGTTGCTAATATGCTCATACGATGACAAAAATACAAAAAGAATCCTCTTAAATACTTGCTTGTCACAGGTCACACACAGACGACACAAAGCAAAACAAAGTGACCCAGTCAGAAAAAGTGTTTCAGAAATACATTCTAAGAACAAAGAGAAGTGTGGGGCTGGAAGGGACCTAAACAGGTCATCTACTTCACCACATTGAACTGAGGTGAATTGCTCCGGTAAAGCTAAACCAACTAAAACTCTGAAGGTAAGAGGTTCATGTGTTCACACGCTAATACCTTCCTAATTCGTCCTAGATCCTAATCAGCTTTAGGGTCACGTGACCAATTATATTTCTGCACTGGGTAGAAGCAGCAGGCGAGAGAACTCTAGGTATGTGCTTAGCTGCAGTGAGCTTTCAGAAAACAAAATGACCAACTGACATCCAGCTTCAGAGCCAAATAGCTTTCCTTCAGAAACAGCTGTAATAAGGGCAAAGCTATCTACAGTTACATGACACTGCCCTCCACCAAAGGGCTAACAACAGTTCTAGTAAGTTACCAACACTTCCCTAAAAGCCACCCACCCACCCAGCATCACTACAACATTTTCCCCTCCATGTACTGACATCTCAGGAAATATCTAGGGAATCCTCTTCCTAAAGCTCGCCAAAACCATTCGAAGAACAGCAACCCCAACCCTAGAGTGCAGCACTTTTACTATGAATTACTGGGAGGGGACAAACCTGACTCCCACCACATTAAAAAGGCTTCCATTTTAGTTCATTGGGGTATTAACAGGGGAGGTACACAGCTTGTATAAGAGCGAATAAGATAACTTAAGCAAATTGAGAATTTAAGCAAATTAAGTTTGCTTTGATCAAGGACAGAGGCAACACTGATGAAGAAAAGTCTTCTGCAAACTGGCCCTTGCCTAGATCACCTCCAGCAGAACAGAGTTCAGTTTCCTTTGCCTCTTCACTGAGACTGCCAGCAAGGACACCAGTTGTTACTAAGCGATTAGCTCACTGCAGGATGGTCTGAGATTAACTCATTTCACATAGGCGATTCCCAGCCAGAGGACAATGCCTTTTGGTAACCTGCAACATGTCCTGCATTTGACCCTGTGACCTAGAGGTGAAAGGCTCTTAATCCGATTACCAATCCTCGAGAAACAATCTCATCTTGACAACTTCTAGGGATCAGCTTCACAAGCTACCAGTTGACTTTAACAGCCATTAAAATCTTGTAGGTTAATGAGATGTATTAGCTCACAAACTCGGAGGACTTCTACACTACAATCACAGTGACACCTTGGCCGTGCCGCAAGTACTCCAGTGTGGATGTTTTTTCATTGCTGTAGTACACCCATCCTCTTGGAGAGGCAGTGCTGAGAGGATAGAAGTCTTCCATCAGCCCAGCTGCATTTACCAGCCTCCTACCTAGGTCATGCAGGGTGCAAAGTTTTTCCACAGTCCTAAAATTTGAGTGTAGACCAATCCTCTATGTCCCTGCACTAACTAGAACTGGGTTACTTTTCGTAATCTAATTCCCACTTTGTTTGTACTAAGACGGCTTCTGGTTATTCTTATTTCACAGCAAAGGAAAGACTCCTTTCTTCTAAAGGAGGAAGGATGTGTATGAGTTAGAGCAGTGTCACCAACCAGTAAAAAATGGGATCTACTGGTAGATCTCGGAGCCTCTGACAGGTCATCTGACTGGTTTGGCCAAGAGGCTATTGTCAAGTGCTGGCACTTCAGCTGCCCCTCTCTTGTCCCTTGTCTTGGGGCTGTCCCCCCAGGAGCCTCCTGCTTGCTGTGCAGGGCAGGTGAGGGAGAGGAGGGTGCTGACATCAAGGTGCCTCCTCTCTCAACCTGCATCCTGTCTCCACAGAGCAGAGAGGGGGGCACAACAGGACTTGGGAGAGAGTTTGCTGGCTGCTTTTGGGAGCAGTGCAAGGCCAGGGCACAAGTGAGCCTGTCTTAGCCCCACTGCCCTACCGCCCAGGAGACACCTGAGGTAAGCCATGTCCAGCTGGAGCCCACATCCTGAAACCTTACGTCTAGTCCTGCATCACTAGCCCTGAGCACCCCTGCATCCAAATGCCTTCCCAGAGCCGGCACCTAGAACCCCCTCCACCATCCCAGCTGCCTGCAGCTCAGAGCCCTTCTCACATTCCAAATCCCTTAATCCAAGGCCACAGCCTGCCCCTCACTCCTCTGCCCCAGCCTCATGAAAGGGAGGGAAGATGCAGTGAGTGTCTCAGAGAAGGGGCACAAAGGAGGAGGGACCAGGGTATTAGAGTGTAAGGGAGATCTTGGATTGCACGTAAATTAAAAGCAATCAAGCACAAAAAGGTTGGAGACCACTGAGAGCATACAACAAAGAGCTATACATTTTGCCTCTTCCACCTTTCAAAAACTCCTCAAGTATATAATGAGGCTCACTTTTCAGTTACAATAAAGTGCCTTGAAGTCAGATAAAAGGCAAAATACAGAGTATTACACTCAACAGGCAGGTACCGGGACAAGCAGAGTAGTTTATTTCCTCTATCACTGTAAATATATCAACTAGAACAGTGGTTCCCAACCATTTTTATACTGCAGGCTGGCAAACCCATTCACAAACTTTTGGTGGACCGGTAGCATTTCACTTGCATATCAGCATATTCATTATGCAAATAAAGAATATGCAAAAAAGTTACCAGTCCATCAAGGGGCTGTGCCAAACAGCTGGTTTCAGCTCCAGGCTGTTTAGGGGCCTTGAGGTGTACCCCCACTCTGACCCCCAGAGCTGTCACAAACAGCCAGTTTCAGCTCCAGCAGTTCGAGGCCTGGTACTGGTCTGCAGACTGGTAGTTGAGAACTGCTGAACTAGAATACTGTTTAGAGAAGGCTGGAACTGTGATGTGCATTTCAGAACATTAAGAGGTAACAGCAAGCAGGGCCAGCTCGAGCCATTCCAACGCATGTGCAGCCCCGCCTCCCGGCGCGCTGCGCACCTTACAGCTGCAATCAGGCGCACAGCGCCTGCTTGCAGCTCTAAGGGGCGCCACACAGCCCCCAGCCTCAGGCGCGTGGCGCCTGATGGCAGCTCTAAGGGGCGCCGCGCAGCCGGGCGAGCAGCACCCCTTATAGCTGCCATCAGGCGCCCCCCCATAGGTTGGCGCCCTGGGCAGCTGCCCGGCTAGCCCTCTCCTTAATCCGGCCCTGACAGCAAGGATATTCAGCACTGGTACATAAAAAAATTGATCACATAGGGATTTTGCAGAGTCAGTACAAGAATGGGAGGTAATGTTATGACCAACAGCTGGATGAAAGGAGCCATGTCAGTGCAAACAAAAGTCTTATATCAAGAGCTGCAATACCCAAGTAAAACCAAGCACACAGAGAAGGGAGTTCTAACATTTTTGTTTACTCAGAATGGTTTTATCGTGATCCATAGGCTAACGTAACAGGCATTGGGCAAGAGAACAGTAACAGAAGAATCACGAGCATCTCCACCAATCTTTGGAAAGTACTTCCCCTCCTCCCTTCTCTAGCCAACTACAAAACCAACGACAAAGCATGCTGAAAAAAAGTGCTTTAAATGTGACTATTAAAAAAAATCCAGCTGGTTAGCAAATGCAGATTTAACATACTTTAGTTATTCCCCAAACTGCACCCCTCAAAACTGGCAGTGGCATTAGTTCTCTATTATAGTGTTTGAAAGGAGGTTTAATATTCCTATGAAGCTTCAGGTGTCAGCTAGTGGGAAAAGAACACACTTCAGGAAATAATGGTCCATCTGGTAAGTCCCATGTTCCTACTTTGAGATTCTAACAGATGCACCCTGACACCCAAATCAGCTCTTCAAGACTCAATACAAGCTTCATTCTTACTTTCTGAAAAGAATCCTTTTACCAATAGTGAAGCAAACACACGACACGTTGCCACTCGAACTGAAGCATGTAAATATTTATGCAAATGCCTTTCTCAAGTCCACAGAACGTGTGTGCACGGTTTACACGCAATTCATAATGCCAAGCAACAGAACAGAGCTATAAAACTGAGATCCACTGCGATTCTTGGAGCACTCATGATTTTACCTGCATTACTTTTGACCCAGGAATACACAAGATGTTCAGCCAGGATGAGCAGGGATGGCATCCCTAGCCTCTGTTTGACAGAAACTGGGAATGGGCATCAGGGGATGGATCACTCGATTACTACCTGTTCTGTTCATTCCCCCTAGGGCCCCTGACAATAGCCACTGTCGGAAGACAGGATACTGGACTAGATCAGTGGTTCTCAAACTGTTTGGCCCATGGCCCACCTGGCTCAATGCCACCCTTCCCCTGGACCACCAATTGCTAACGGAAACTTGCTGTTAATTACATAAGTTACACCTGAACCATTCCGCTAGTGCACTTTAACTTTTTCATGTTAGTTTACCAAACTTCATTTAAAATGAAGTAAAATATTAATTTGTCTAACAAAAAGTTTCAATATTGTCTCCATTTATGGCAGGGCAGGGAACCTTTTTTGGATTGGGGCCCACTGACCCACAGAAAAGTCAGTTGGGGACCACACAAGAAAGAGGCAAAAAAAACCCACTGATGTGGCCGCCAACTGAGACCTCACTCCTCCCGTGCTCCAGCCCCATGGGGTGATGGGGAGAGACAGGGAGGATTGAGGGCTTCCCACAGGCCAGATTTCTGTTCTGGAGTTCCAGGGTAAGTGGATTTTGGAGAACCCTCCACAGCTCTGGGGTTGGGACAAAAATGAGGGTTTCATTGTGCGGAACAAGGCTACCAATGAGGCGGATAGGGATGGGGGTGCAGGATCTGGACAAGAGGTGAGGTGCAGGAGGGGGTGAGGGTACAAGGTCTGGAAGGGAGGGTACAGAAGCAGGCTGGGAGTAGCGTGCCTGGCCAGGGGAGAGGGTGCAGGAGCAGTGTGGAAGTGCAGGGGGGCTGGGCATGAGGGGGAGGGAGGCACTTACTGTACTTGCTTTCGGGATCCATGCTGCTCCCAAACATTGTGTCCCAGGCATGGCCTCCTGCTACTCCCAATGGCCTCAATTCCAGCCAATGGGAGTAGTGGGGAAAGCCTCCAGGCAGCATGTCCACGTGCAGCTGTTCCCCCAGCTGAGGGTGAAGCAGTGGCAGCACACGGAGCTGCTTCCGGCTCCACTTCTTCCCCATGAGCCAGATCTCACAGGGAGTTTTGGGGCTTAACCCCCACCCCCAACCACCAAGGGAAGCCGGTGCTGGCACTCTAACCTCGCAGGGGGAAGAGGAGGAAGCAGGGCTTGAGTTCCAGTACGTGGTCCCTTCTGCGGAGAGAGGGAGGGTGAGCTCAAACCACTGACCATCTGGAAGGTGGTGGTGGAGGACACAGTTTGGACTAAATGGACCTTAGGTCTGACCCAGGATGGCTGTTCTGACGTTCTCAAGTCAATGCTACACCTTCTGGTAACAAAGGGTTACTACTAATTTTAAAAATAAAGCAGTTCATACACTACCGCAGTCAGTGATGGAATTTACTGTGGGAGCAATTGTTAAAGGTCTTGAGAAACCTGAAGCCAGCCTAAATAGGAGCTATCAGCTTCTGCAGTCTTGGATAGAACATTAAAGGGTCTGGAAAAACCTATTTCTGGATTGGAAAACAGAACAAAAACTAAGGACAGGGAAGAAGTGGGGACCAGCATAAGAATGGACACCCAGCAGAAGAGAAGGCCCAGTGGTCTGCTCATAATAAAGGGAATTTAAAAGTCTAAATTTGTGTGTAAGAGGACACGGAACAAACATCAAAGTAAAACATCGCTCATATGACTGTTTAGATATGCTCTAAAGAGACCGTTCAGTGCTCTAAAGAAATCTGTTACCCCAACATATCTCGGTTGCAGGAATTCTTAAAAGGATTAACTTGAGAAACAGGAGAGAAAATACTGAGTCCAACTCCCCAGAATTGCGAGAGGGCTAGGAGAGACTACATTTGTCACAGTCACTCTGTACAAGCTGCTCTGCAGAAGCGACAGTACTGAAATGGCCTTGGCCAAGTACAAAACCAAATGGAACAGTTGTAGCTTGTTAAAAGTTAGGCATCAGCCAAACTGAGATGTTTAAGCCTCAAGGAACAAGAATGCAGAACATGTACAAAGCGCCATCTTCCACTGACTGCAGAGACAAAGAGCCCTTAGTTGTGGGGTTTCTCTAATACAAAAGAGGTCTAACAGACCATGGACAGGCAGTCTGCCATTAACTGCTGCTGGGGCAGAGTTTGAAATTGGTATGTGAATCCTTTTCAGGTGGCCAGCTGAGGTGCTCACAGACAAGATTTGCTCTTGCCAGCAACAGTCACAAGGCAGAAACACAAGTATCTATTTTATTAATGATCAACAAAACTAGAAGCCAGGAACCCAAATGCTGGTTCTCATTCAAGTGATGAAACAGTAGCTGCAGGAAAACTTAAAGATGATTTTCCAGGCTGCCTCAAAGTGATCTGACAAGTCAAGCAGGCCCTGAGATACCATAGTGAGAGAGAGGTTAAGTGACTTCCTCCATAACAGACATCATAGGGCTGGGAGCCAGAGCATATACTGTAACAAAGAAAATATGAGTCTGTAGTACAAAGCAAACATACCTCCAAGAATTCATACTTTTCCTATGAATTTCAGAGATACATGTCTAAGTTCCCTCATAAGGAGAGGAAAGAACTTCCTTAATCACTTATCTACTGAAGTGGTACACTAGCTAACGCAAATGTAATATGAAAAGGTATCTTGAATGTTCTAAACATGTTTTTCAGCTGCCATTTCTGCTCTTAGCCATTTGTCACTGGTAACTCTTAAGGGAACTGGTTTTGAAGGAAGCAGGGGAAGGAAATTGCAAATTGAAAAAAAAAAATCAAGAAATTAAATGGGCTTAAACCTCAACTTAAGTTGCTTTTGTATGAACCATTTGTAAATTTCAATTCTAACATTTTTACTCTTAAAATACTTTAAACTTTAAGCCAATTCCCACATTTGTTCTGTTCTTCACTAGGTTCATCACACTCCTTCACACTATTCAGCTGCCTCCCTTCCTCAAGAGGTGACCTTTCCTTGCATTGCAAATTCTGCTGCTCTGCACAAGCCAAGTGTGACACGTACTAGCAATCTCATTTCCTGAAGAGTACCATCTCGCACTTCTGTGATCAGATTTCTTACCTTCTCCCTCAGCAGCAAGTTGAAACTTAGAATGCAGCAGCCAGACAAGAGCAAATTGGGCCTCAAATGACATGGCAGATTTTAGAACATGAAGGTGCTTGACATGGCAGATTTTAGAACAGAACCCCAGCAAAGATCACACCAATATAACTATTTCAATGCTTTCCCACCCAGACTTTCCCAAAAGGTTTTCTGCTAAATGCTAGTCAAGTGTGTGTGACTGGTATCCCATCTCTGTACTCTAGTAAACATTAAAATACTTGAAAAGGGGCACACTTGAATTGTCTGTTCAATGCCTCACACTGAATTATTTGCAGTCTGTTTTATCTCTTCAGATACTAGGTGAAGAATTTTCTGTTGCTGGAACTAAAGTAAGCCCTGCCAAACTTGGAAGCTGCTGCTGGTACTAATTCTTAATTAGTGTTTTGGCTCAAACTAGCTACATCCCTAAAAGGGGTGAAGTCATCCACAGGCATATTTAACACCCTGATTTGTATCAAACAGAAAAAATCAAGGCCCAAAGTTACTAAGTTTCCATGTAATCACAGTATAGGTGGTACTGTAACTCCATTGGTAAGAAGGTGTTGACAACTAAGATTCCTCATTGATTTGATACATATTACCCAAGTTCCACTTTTATTATAGAATGTATTTTTGTCAAAAGAGAAGTCTTGTCAAAACCGATCAATTGTTTAAAAATAATTAGGAATTTGGTATTCAGAAAAGTCTGACTCGTAGCACCGACTAGCGTTTAGGTTATAACAGGCAGGTGCCACACGTTTCCCCACATAGCTCCACCAGAACACGTGTTGCACAGCAGAGCCTGCCACACTAGACAGTGGGTTCATGATGCACAGTTAACTAGAAATTCAAGTGAGACCCCAACTCACTTATGAGCACAAGTTTCCAGAGTAGTTCATCAGTCCATTGTACCACCCTGCTTCGCTATGCTTCCCCATCCCCCAAAATCCAGGAAGACAGGGAGGCAGATTACCTTTTTAACATTTTCCTCCTCCTCCTGGCGTTTCTCATAGTGTGAGAAGTCATCAAAGATGGAGGTGGTGTGCTTATAGGTGGCAATGATTTTCAACACCTGCTTAGCCTTTTCCAGAGGCACTTCCTGAGTGTCCCTGGAGTTGGTCACTGGTTTATTCTCGTTGTTCTCTAGGCGGATGTGTCGCAGCTGGCTGTTGGGAACGTCCTTCACAAAAATCCACCTGACATCAAAACGTCCCTTCCATTTGTCCTGGGACCACACACCTGCACACGTGTTGTAGTCCACAGCAGACTTCATTTCTGCCACTCCGCAGAAGTGACCACTGCCATTGACACTGAACAGTAAGTAAACGGGGCCTTTCCCGTTCATGGAGCGATAAGCAGCATCCAGTCTCTTGTTGCCATGCTCTGTACTGCACCAGATGTTATATTTAATGGAACGGTGGATATCGTCCTCAGAGTAACTCTTAATGATGAAAACTCGGCCATGTTTTGGGTTCCAGTCAAAATCCTTGGGGTTGTAGTTGTTGATGGATCTCAACTTCTCCAACACTGGGTGCGGTTCCGAAGGAGTGGAACCAGAATTGGCTTGAGACTGTCCCACTCCATTACCATCCACTCCATTTTGGCCAAACCCACTGCCACGGTTACGAGGTGCAACCCAGCGAGTGGGCTGAGCTGCCTGTTGCTGCACCGGAAGTTGGGCTGGTTGTGGTGGTGGTGGGGGCAGGGGCTGCGGCTGTTGGCCAGGTGAAGCCTGGGCCACAGGTGGGCTATTATTGATCTGCTGACCCACTGGCTGAGGGGACACTTGGGGGGGCTGCTGACCAATATTCTGAACCAAAGCCTGGGAATGCGCTTTTGCCACTGGCCCTTTGTTATCCCAAGTTCCAATATCCATGTTATGTTTTATCGGAGGTGGTGGAAGACTTGAACCTGCAATACCATTCTTGGTCTTCAGCTTAGGCTGCTGCTTTGCAGGTTTGCTAGCAATATCAGCCCAGGATGTTGGTTTTGGAGGAGCAATGGTAGCAGGAGGCAAACTGTTAGATGCCACAATATTACTGGTAATGGAACCACTCCCAACAGCAGAACCAACAACTTTTGGGACATTGCTTGCAACATCTGTGCTCCCCAACTTCAATGCTGCCATCCCTTGGTCTATGGTATTCATACCAGGAGCCTTATTCAGAGTCTCATTGGCAAAAGCAGACTGTCCATCAATCATGGCTCCACCCAGGGAGCTTGGTGCATAAGCATAATTGCTACTATATCCAGAGCTTTGAGTGGACTGTCCCTGAGAACTGTTATTTCCCCAAGCAGAAAAGTCAATTCCACTCGGAAAGAAGTTAAAGCCATGCTGCCCAAGAAACGGAGTGCTGCTCAGGGCCCCTGGCTGCCCAAACATTGCATCTGGGAGGAAGTGAGGCTCTCCATTGCTGAGCTGTCCATACGATGTTAAATAGGGCATGGGTGGATCACCCCCTGTAGACCAGGCAGCTTCGCCTAACGAGTAGGAAAATCCAATGGATGGACTGTAGTAACTTGGCAAGTAGGAGTCAGACATTGCAGTGTAAGCGTTATTCTGCAAGACAAAAATAAGCACTGAACAATTAGAATAAGCAGAACAAAACAAGGAGCTTCAAATAAAATCCCTTCTATTCTCATGCCCCACCCCTCTACTTCAGCCATTCAAACATATTCAAAGCCATCAGTAAATAGGATTCATGGCTTTCAAATGTATCTTCAGTCAAACACGTATTAAAACCTGTTTCACTGACAGAAAGACTAAATAAGATTTAAGACAATTCATTCCAAAGCGTAGAAGCTTTTTTTTTTTTTTTTTTTTTTTTAGATTCACCATATGGAATGGGTACCAATTTTACAATATGAACAAAATGCTCTGGAGCTGTTCAACAGTTTATCTAGAGCACAAAGAATAGTGTCAGAATACCTGCCTGCTACAGTGGGTTTTAAGAGTTTGGGAGTTTTGGGGAGCCTATTATCAGTAAGGTTGACATGTTTTTGGGGTGGGGGTACCAGAGAGGGGCAAGGAAAGAAAGGGATGTGCAGGGAAAAGAGGCATTATTAAAATGACATAAAACTCCATTAAACAGTTTTATTAAAGGCCACATTTTTCCTGATATAAAATTCTCATAAATTGATTATCCATAACAAGCACCTTTGGAGAAATGTAAGTGCACAAAAATAATCCTGAGAATTTTAGAACTAACATGGCATTTAGAGCATCATCCTCAAAATGCAAACTATTCTGAAGCTTCAGCAACCTGTTACGAATTAGTGATAAATTAAAACATGAAAGCTTTTCTAAAGGGGCCTTTCCAGCACTGCTACAGACGCAACAGGTCTCTTCCACACCAGAAGTGACTTTTCTACTCTATACGTTAACATCTGCAGAACCCCTATATTACTACCACCAATGTCTAATTCTACAACTGGGAAACGTAACAGACATCACAAAGACTTGCTTGCTGGCATTTCATCTTTAAAACCATTCACCCAAGGAGTTCTTGCAGTAACACTAATAGGTTTTTATCACCAAGCAGTTTGAACCCGTATGCACAGAGTCCTTAATGCTACATTGACAGTTGTCTGCACTGGATTGCCATGGAAAGATTAAAGCCAGGGTCAGTTCCCATTGAAAAACTTGGCTTACATTAGGCACCAATCGTTTTCACTGAATCAGTCCTGTGCGCGCCAAGAGCACTCCTGAAGGACTTCATGCCATATACGCATCAAAATCTATGTAGGCTCAGGATGGCTCTGGCATTCTAAAGAAATAGCAGATCTGTCTCTCTTTGATTGAAGTGAAGGCAGGCTGTCTAGATTCCAAATTAAAACAGGTCATATTTGGCCTGAAACTTATCTAAAATTAATAGAAAATAAAATAGAAAATTGTAAAGATTCCAATGGAACCACGTTCTGGGTGGGTTTTTTTTTTAAACTCTCCTGAAGTTCGTCACCCAAACAAACATCACAGTGCTACTGCTTGAAAACTGAAAATAAACTGGATTAGTCTATTTTCATTTTCCCAGCTGAGAAGAATGGAAAAATAAATTAGTAGTACAATAGAAGTGAATTCAGAGATTCCAGGACAAGAAGAGACCATCATGATCATCTAGTCTGGCCTCCTAGATAACATGAGCCATAGAACTTCCCCAAAATAATTACTGGAGCAAATCCTTTTGAAAAACAACCAACTGTGATTTTAAAAAGGTCAGTGATGGAAAATCCACCATGACTATTCATTTATGCTGCTCCAATGTTTAATTACCCTCACTGCTAAAAATGTATTGCTAACATCAAGCCTGAATTTGTCTAGTTTCAACTTTCAGCTACTGGATCATTCTATATTTCTTAGCTAAACTGAGATTCTTATAAACAAACAAACCAAGTCACCCCTAAACCATATTCTCTTTAAGCTAAACAGATTGAGCTGCTTGAGTCTATCAGTCAGTATGTTCGGATGTATAATTGCAACAATTTAAGAGCTCCATCCTGCTAACCCTAACTCAGTCAATAGTCTTTAAGTTGATGGGACTATTTATGTCAGAGGTGGGCACTCTTTTTTGGGTTGCTGGCCACTGACGCACAGAAAAAAATCAGCCAGGGGCCACACAAGTGAGAAGTTTAAAAAAAAACCCTGACTGATGTAGCCTCCATCTGAGAAGGAGAAAGACACTCCCCACATTCCTCTCCCACAACAGAGCCTAAGGGGAGCAAGGGGGAAAAACAGCCTAGTAGATTTTGTGCAATCCAGCCCTGTGGTGGGGCAGCTAGAATGGCAGTGTGGGCTTCCCAATGTTGGGGTCCCCTGAGCCTCAGGGGCTGGATCCAGGAAAGCCAGGGGTCACATCCAGCTTCTGGGCCCAAGGTTCTCCATGCCTGATTTATATGACGAGATGTTACAGAATTGGGCCCTACAGTGTAATGTAAATAAGCATTTAAGATTTCAGCTAAAAATGATACAAACCTCCTTTTGAAGGATAGAAAACTTACTCACAAGCAGATTAAAATTCCCAGAAAAAAGTTTTCTCCTTAAATATATAACAGAGACAAGGAAGGGCTGGACTATGACAGACTGACACATCATCTAAATCTGTGAGATATAAAAGCTATATTTGTGCAATAAATTGATGAACATAATTTAAAATAAGGATTAAAACAGTAAATTCAAAAATATATTTATGTTCAGTGGTGAAATTATAGGAATGTGCATACTGCTATGAAACAGGAAGTCCCATGCTTTTCTCTCTCAAACTTCAGTGATAAGAGTGTCACTGATTAATATGCAAATAGAACTCCACCAGCATTCAATTCTCCTAGATGACTAATGCTTTTTGAAAAGTCCCCCCAACTCACTCTTCCTCTGCATCCCTCTCCTCAGGGATTAGAGTTCTAAAGCCTTTTCTAGTGTTTAAGACTCACTTACTGTACATTTGAGCTTTGGAATACAAAGCAACCTAGTCACATTTAAGGCGATTCAGTGGGTTGCCAAATTAGTTAATAGCGGCTCCTAAAATGGCATTGCCCACTTGTTCCTGAATTTAAAAGTAGGCACCTGTCTCATCTGGTTATCTAATATGTATGCATATTAGCTGGAATGCAGTTTCAAAATGCAGCCACTCCTCATTATTTGTATTTTTATAGCATCTAGGAGTCCTACTCTTAATCCATTAACTGTGTTTGCAAACAATTTAATTTCTTAGTGTCTTGTATACCATTTCCTTTCTCATCTTCCAATAAGGAACCATCACTGACAAATCTGTTCCATTTGCTCAGGGGCACCACAGCCAACTGCTTTGTGCTGATTTCTCATCTTATTATATGAACTCACAAAATATGGACAAGAGCAAATAAATTATACAACATTGAAAAGTGAAAAGAGTGACTATTCACAAAGCACATCAAATAAATGAAAAAGATACTGCTTCTCCAAACTGTCAGATAATAGTAAATTTAGCAGTTTAGTTTGCAAATAATTTGACACCGAAGTGTGATTTGTAAATGGAAAGTGTCTAAATATTCAACCCCTCTCCCTCAGAATTGGTGGTATCAACTTCTATGACAACACAAGGTGCCATCAAATGCATTAGGCAAGACACACAGCTATCTTTAGCTAGGACTCTGAGAAACACCATCTACACAGATTCAAAACTAGGCTCGCATGTTTCCAGGGAGCTCAATTCCTAAATGACCTTACCAGCCAGGTAGGATGCTAATGATAGGATAGCACAGTTCACTATAAATTGGGGACTAATTAAAACAAAAAAGGAGACATTAGAAACTGTCATACTTGTTGCATATTTAGAATTCGCACCACAAAAGGTAATGAAATGGGTATCACTGTTTGAAAAAAACTATAAAAATGTGGCTGACAAAACTAAAACTGAGAAATGCAACTTACTGGCTTTATTAGACTTATATCTGGACTCTTTCAGAAAAAAATAAGTTAACTGAGATTAACTGAAAAAAATCATTGATGCAACTTAACTATCCTCCCATAACAAACCTACTCCATGCAGTATTCCTTCATCTTTTATATATGTCACACACTTCTCCTTTAACAGAACAGTATAACTTATCTTCATAAGTAGTGAGTAATGAAAATAGAGAAACATGGTGAAGTCTCTGGTAATGACAGCTTCAAACTTTACAGCTCAGTTTTGACATAAAATGGAAGTTTCATTTGCTTGTGCCTTCTCAGTTAACCAATACCATTCTGGTTTTTGTAAAAAAACAGAACAAAAAACTAACTTGACTTTTCCAGTTTGCTTGGTAAACAGAGATAAGAACACCAATATCCTCTCCGAAAGACAAGCCTCTAGAGCATTACCACAGTTTACTGAGTATATTATATGGCCATGCAAAATCTCATCATACTATATATAATCAACTAAAAATGAGTAAGTAAGTGCCATGTTTTAGAGTGCAACTGAAAAATCAAAAATGATCACAAGATTAATTAATTCATTTTACTACTTCTAACTTCATCAGAAGCATCTTTTATGATCAGTATAAACACTTTAGGGGTCAAATTCTGTCCACACAGTTGCATCAGTGCAACCCAAATAAGTTGCAAAAGTGTTAAGGAGCTTATGTTTTTGTTCCTTAACTCCAAGGCATTTTTAATTATTGTTAAATTAAATATTTTTATTTAAATGTAAGGACTGCTATAGTTAATATATTTTAACAATAATTACCACAATGTTTTCTACTCTTGTTAATGCTTATTTACTGACAAAAGCCAATATGGTTTTAGCAGCCATAATAAGCTAGCAAATGTCAAACCCAATCCATGGTGTAGAGAAGTCAACTAAAACATCAAAGAAAAGCTTAAAAAAAGCATTAGTCTGTGGCAGAAAATTATGTAATTGCTTGGCACACTCTAACCCTTAAGTAAAGAAATAAGATTTCTAGTACTCACCGGCCTGGCCTGAGGGCTCAAATAGGGTTCAAAGTCATCATCATTTAATCCATCCTTCTGGTGCACAGATCCATTTTGCACTAAGAACAAAATTCATAACTTTAGAAAGACAGCCACAACTCAAAGCAGTACCCTTATTAACCTAAACGTGTTCAGTGATATAGAAAAACCTACATTATAATAAAAAGTCTCACTAAGTCAGAACATTGCCAGCTCTTCCCCATTAATGATGACACGAATGATGAAGGTCTCCCACCCTATCAGCAGGGCCCTCTAAAGGAAATTTCTTCCGACTCCAATGGAGCCTAATTTAAGTTCACTGAATTACTTCTGCTGCACAGCTTCCCAGGCATCTGCCTCCAGGCCACGCCAGCATATACACTCACCTGGAGGCGACTCAGGAGAGGGGCCGTTCCTAAAGCAACACACCCTGATGCTGGGCTCCCAAGAGCCTCGCATTTCTCACTCAACTCTTACTTCCATTCTGAGCCTTTTAAATAAAAATCCCCTTTTCCCCCCTGCTCCAAGGAACCCCTTAAGCTCCTCACTCCGCCCTGCAAAATCCTGCCCCCCCCCCCCCGAGGGGCCACCATAGCAGCCCTAGACATGCCCCCAGGCTCCCTGGCCGCGGCCTCCACTCCGACCCGCCGCCCGCCCGGGATCCCCGGTCCCCAGCGCCCGCCCCCCGCCGGCTCTCACCTTTGTTGCCTTGGCCCTTGGGTCTCTGGAGCGGCGGCAGCAGGCGGCGCGGCGGGACATGGAAGAGAGAGGAGGGGGCAGCGGTGAGTCGGGGCAGAGGCGCCGGGCGCGGCGGAGCTCGGGGAGCTCCCGGCCCTGGCGGCGGCGCGGCCGGGCCTGGCGGGCAGGGGAGGCCCAGGCGGAGCCGACCCCGGCGCGGCCTGGCCGCGGCCTCCCCGCCCTCGCGCAGTAGGCCCGGCAGAGCCGCAGGGCCGGGGGGAGCCAGCGCCGCCCCTGCGGGGCCAGGCCCGAAGCCGGGGCCTTGCGCGGCTCCCGGCGAGAGGAGGCCGGGGCGCGGCGGCGCGGGGGCCTGTACCTGCTCCAGGAGGCTGCTGGCCGACATGGCTCCGATCGGGCTCCGGGCGGGCGGCGGCGGCGGCGGCTTTGTCCGGGGAGCGGGGCGCAGGCACCGCGCGGCTCGGCTTCCTGGCGGACTCTGCGGCTGCCTGCTCGAGCGACGCTCTAGCCAGCTCCTCGCCCCTTCCGCCCGCCTCTATGGCTGAGGCCGCCTGCCTCGCGCCGACACCGTGCGGGCGTCACGCGGGGCAGCGCGCGCGCCACTCCAAGGCACAATGGCGAGAGAGGAGGGAGCGCGGCGCATGACGGGCTGATGGAGGACCTAGGGGCGCTGAGCGCGCCCCCTGCCGGACGTGCTTTGATAGTGAGGGTGAAAGGGGGAATTCACTCGGGAGTCGTCTGTGGCTGGGAGCTCTTAAAGGGGCAGCGTCCCATTTATTGAGAGCCAGGTTCCAATTAAAAGCCCTCGTGATAATTACATTTAAGCAATTAAACCTGTTTTATCTTTGAATAAAAAATAATTTGCACTCTTAGTAAAAGCATTGAATGCAGCATTATTGTCGCCTTCCTGGTCCCAGGAGAAGGTGGGTGAGGTAATATCCTTTATTGGATCAAGGATTGGTGAGAAAGGCAAGCTTTTGAGCCTCAGAGGCACTTCTTTCAGGTCCGTGAAATGTACTCAGTGTGTCAGAGAGACTGATTCCATAAAAATAAAACCATGAGGGTTTAGTGGAATTACAATTTTAATAAAAACAATAATGTTTAATGCAAAACTTAGCACTGTTACATTAAATAACATAAGCTTCCATCTGGCAGTCTGACCCACACAAATGGGAATAATCCTGCAATCCTGAAGGCACTGGGACTCTGCACACCTGCAGAGGTCTGCCCAGATGCTTGTTGAATGGGGGCTGATGTGTTTGCAAAATCTGGCCCTTAATGTTTAATGGTATTGTTAATATATTTGACTATTACAAATGAGCCTTCACCAGGGAGACTAGAGCATTTCCCAAGGGAGCAAACATGGCCGTTTGCTACATCACAGCATTGCAATGCTGATTTTGATGGGAATTGTGGGAATCTAGCTCCTACCTCTTGCAATGAAGTCAAAATAAAGCTGAAGGGCTCTTCATTTCAGTCTCCTTTCTGCAAAACATACTTGTGCTGACATGAGTCCAGCATATGGTGTGTGTGTGTGTGTGGAGGAGTGGGTTGGAGGAAGATGGTAAATAAGGGCTTCCTAAAGGTACAGATTGTTTTCCTCCCACCCCAAATCCTAAATATCATGAGTCAGCCAGATTCCTCGCCTCCTGGAAAAGTCCTAGCTGTTTGGAGGTGGGAGTATGGATTGCAGTGGACAGAGCCAGGAAGCAGCTGTGTGGAGTTGGAAATGTTCCATTTATTCAGCTCGTGACAGGTGTTACCAAACTTCACTCCTAAATATCTTATTCTTTCAACTGATCTCTCCAGCTGTGTAGTCCCTGCTCCTCTTTCAGTGAGCTGCCAAGTTCCTGTTAACCTCCGACATGGAGGTTAGGTCCATAAGAGGCTATTAGCCAGGGGACAGAAATGGTGTCCCTGGCCTCTGTTTGTCAGAGGCTGGAGAGGGATGGCAGGAGACAAATCGCTTGATCATTGTCTTCGGTCCACCCTCCTTGGGGCCACTGTCAGCAGACAGGCTACTGGGCTAGATGGACCTTTGGTCTGACCAGTACGGCCATTCTTATCTATGTCCTGGAGCTGGGGGTCTTTGAAACTTTGAAGGATTCTCAAACCAGGGGCCAAGACTGTGCTATAGACTGCTGCTGATCTAAGGAGGTTTTTCTGGCACTTGCCTGCAACCAAAACTCAAGCAAGATCCCAGAGGAGCACGTATGTGTGCTTCCCTGTAGCTGGGACATCAATTGCAGCAGTACTGTGCTACTCTCACCCAGCATGGTTGCTTACATTTACTTTCCACAAGAGCCTTGTGGTACTTGAAGGGCCCCCACTGAGAATGAAAAGTAGAGATGTAATCTGACAGCAGCTCCCACACCTATTTGGGGAAGCTATCCAACTTTAATAGACCAAGCACTTGGCTTTGCCAATTGCCTCTTACTCTTCCCCATATGCAGCAGTGTGCACTGTAACCTGTGGAACTGGAAGGAGCTGAAGAATTGCCAGTCATCCAACTACAGCAGCGCTCCCTTCAGAAGTTCCCTGTGTTAAACACTCAAGGAAAGAGAAAGCGGGGTGCTGCCGAGTTGCAATAACCAAACATGAGGTCATGTGTAGCTTCACCGGCATGTTGACATGAAAGCTGAACACCAGGACACACACAGGATTTCCATCCCTGCAGGTCCCTGACTCAGGCTGCAGTGGTAAATCCACCACATGGTCAGGCTATCTTGCCCAAATTTAGTGTTCCATGGCAGTACTGGGACCAGCCCTGTTACTTTTACCTTTTGCCAGCGATCATTGCCTGCCTCTCCACCTGGCTGCCTGCCAGTCCCATCCAATCCGTTTGGTGCGGGGCTGCTCCAAATCCGTGTCTCATGCCTCAGCTCTCTCTGCCACCAACTACTAGATCTAGCTCAGACTAAAGTCAATGGAAGCTTTTGCCATTGACTACAGTGGTAAAGGAGCAGGCCCCAGCTTTAGTCTGGTAAACTGATAGGTCTACAGAAGAGAAATTTAGAGCTGCCAGGAAGGCCTCAGGGGACCATTGTTCTGTGGTTTTCCCTTATGTGGTGCAGTGTCATGGAAGAACTGCAGCCAAACAAATTCAGAGACCCTAGGCTCAGAATAGCTCTTAAGTGAGCCTCACAATTTTACAGGGTTTTGTAACAAATCTGCAGTGTGCCTCTCACCCTGATCCACCACCACACCATCTACAGAGCTTATTGGGCAGGGTAAGCTAGACACAAAGGGCACGTCTGCACTGCAGAGCTAAAGTCAAATAAAGCTACGCAACTTCAGCTACATCAACAGCGTAGTTTTAAGTTGAAACAGCTTAATACAGCAGGAAGTCGAAAGGAAAACACTCTTCCTTTAACTTCCCTTACTCCTCGTGAAATGAGGGTTACCATGAGTCAGAGTAAGATGCACACTGTGTTATTAATGTCAGTTATTCCAAAATAATGCTGCTGTGTAGATGTACCCATAGTGGCTCCCAGTTCAGGGGATCTTGATGAGGTTTCAAACTTCGAGGAGAAAGAAGCAAAGCTCGCATGGGTCCTGTTCCTTAACCTAGCAGAGCAGACATTGGTCTCCCCAAGACCAGGAGTGGACCCAGCCTGGCCTCTCCTCATTGACCAACCTTCAACAGCATGGATGTCACCATCATCACTAATTTTCCACCCCTAAGCCCGTGGTGCGGGGGGAAGGGAAGAGTTTGCAAGTTTAAGATATCTGAAAATGTGTTTATTTTATTTTATTTTTTTAAACAATCTGAACAGTCCCTGGTGAAAAAGCAGAGCTTGAATCCAGCTGTTCTTCCCTGGAGGCAGATAATTCTGGGGAAAAGGACTTAAGTACACCTCTCAAGTCCAATGTTGACCTGCCTGCACATTTCCAGGGAGAAGGGGAAATCCAGTTAAGGCTCCTGAACATGCAAAGGCCTAGAGACCTGACCATAGCCAAAAACTATGAGGTCCCCCATCATTATTTTCTTCTAACTAAACATGCTGGGGTTTTTTTGTTGTTTTTCTTTAAACCATTCATCATAGGGCAGGATTTCTAAACTTTTTTAATCACTTTACCTTCCTGTGGCTCTCTCCAATTTGTCCACATCTTTTCTAAAGTGTGGCACTCGAAACCGGACACAGTATCCAGCTGAGGCCTCACCCTGTGAAGTAAAGCGGGACAATTAGTCCTGTGTCTGACTTACGGCACTCCTGGTCACACATGCCACATTAACCTTTTTTTTTTTCTTTTCTCCTTTTTGCAACTGTATCACATTGTTGACTCATATGCAATTTGTGATCCACCATAACCCTGTGTCTCTTCAGGAGTACTGTTGCCTAGCCAGTTATTCCCAATTTTGTGGCTGTGCATTTGATTTTTCTTTTGTAAATGTTGTACTTTGCCTTCTTTATTGAATTTCATCTTGCTGAATTCAAAGTTCTCCAATTTGTCAAAGCCATCTTGAATTCTAATCCTGGCTTCCAAAGTTTTCAACTTCTCGCAGGCTGGAATCATCTGCAAGCACACCCTCCATCCCATTATCCAATTTTTCCTGGATCCAGTACTCAACAGCACCCAGAAGAGTCTCAACCAGATATGTCCTGCCAGTCTGACAGCAAACTGTTGATGACTTTATGGCCTATCAACCACTTTTGCACCCACCTTATAGTAATTTCTTTTAGACCACATTTGCCCAGTTTGCTTATGAGAATGTGGAATTAAAATAGATCATGTCTACTCTTCCCCTCTATCCAAATGCTTATCGGATAGTTGACTAGTCTTTGATGTTGTTAGTTACTACAGGTTGGACCTCCCTGGTCTGGCACCCTCGGACCTGAGCTGTCCTGGACTAGGGAGTTTGCCAGCCCAGGGCAGGTCAATGCTTTGCTGCTGTCTTCCCTCCTGCTTGCTCCTCTTCCTGGGGCTCCCAAGGCTAGGGTTCCCCGCCCTGCTGCTGCCCCAGCCAAAACTTCTTGCCCACTGCCACCAGGGGTTTCCCAGCCAGGGCCATCTGGCTGCCACCAGCCCCGTTTAGCAACTGCTGGCCCCGGTACCTCCAGAGGTTCCTCAGGGTTTCCTAGTCCCAAGGCCACCCAGCCACTGCCTACCCTGCTGCTGCGGCCCAGCTCCACTATCCATGGGGGGTTACCAGCTAGGGCCACCTGGCTGCTGCCAAACCTCTTGTAGCTAGGAGAATCCCGGGGTTCTCCAGCCAGGGACGTCAGGCTGGTCCCACTGCCACCGGGGAATTCTGGCTGCTGCCTGGCCCCACTGCTAGGGTTCCTTGGCTGGGGCTCTCGGGCCACTGTTTGGCTCTGTTGCCACCGGCGAGTTCTCAGGGTTCCTTGGCCAGGGCCACTCCAGCCGCCTGACCCCACTGATGCCAGGGTTTCCCCAGCCGGGGCAGGGGCTCCCAGACACCATCTGACACTGGGATTCCCCTACCTAGCCACTATTGGCCCAGCTGGGACTCCACAGACCCCGATCTCCAGGGACTCTGATCCAGCAACATCCATGGCCTTGCTGGACCACGGATGTTGCCGGACCAGAGAGTCCCAGATTTTGAAGTTCAACCTATATTACAAATTGATTAATAATTTGTTCCAGTATCTGTCTAGGTACTGAACTTAGGCTGACTGGTCTGTAATTCCCCAGGTCCTCTTTGTTCCCTGATTTTAATGACAGGTACAATGTTTGCCTGTCTCCAGTCCTCCGGGACCCCATCTGTCCTCCACGAGTTCTCAAAGGCAGTTGCTTCAGCTAATTCCTAAAGTACCCTAAAATTAACTTCCTCAGGCCCAGCTTACTTAACTACATCTAACTTAACTAAATATTTTTAACCTGTTTTTTCCCTATTTGGGCTTGTTCCTTCTCCTTTGTTGTTAAATATTTATTGTATCGAGTATCTTGTTACCATTAACCTTTTCAGACAAGTCTGAAGCAAAACAGGCATTTACTACCTTAGTCTTCTTGATATCATAAATTATTATCTTTCTTTCCACGCTAAGTATAGAACCTACACATGCCTTCATTTCTTCTTGTTCCTAATGTATTTAAAGAACCTCTTTTTACTAGCTTTTACGTCCCTTTCAAGAGTAACTCATTTTGTGCCTTAGCCTTCTGATTTTGTCCCTACATGCTCGTGCTATTCTTTTGCACACCTCCTTAGCAATTCATTTCCCTTTGTTCTAGCATTACTTTTTGATTTTCAGGCCTCTTACTATTCTTCCTATCTTTTCCTCACTTTGGAATAGTTTGCAGTTGTGTCATTAATATTGTCTCCTTGAGAAACTGCCAGCTCTCCTGGATTCCTTTCTCCCTTAGATTTTCTTCCCATAGAACCTTACAAACCAGCTCTCTGGTTTGCTTCCCCTGCCCCCCAATTTATGGCTGTAGTTCTGCAGCTTTCACTCTTCGCTTTCTTTAGAATCATGGTATCTATCATTTCATGGTCCCGTCACCAAAATTGCCGTCCACTTTCAAATTCACTACCAACTCTTTCTTTTTGGTCCGAATCAAGGCTAAAATAGCTATCTCCCTGCTTACTTCCTCCATTTTCTGAAACAAAGTTGTCCTAAATACATTCTCAATAACTTACTGGAAATTTTGTGTTTTGTTGTATTATTCTTCCAACAGATGTCTGGGTTGTTAAAAGTCTCCCATTACCATCAGGTCTTGTGTTTTGGATATTTCTGTTATTTGTTCTAAAAATACCTCATCCCCGGCCTTCCAAATTTGGTGATCTACAGTAGACTCTCTTACCACATCATCACCCCTATTTTTTTTTTTACCCCTTTTATCTTTACCTAGAGATTTTTACTTAGTCTGCTTCCCTCTTCCTTCTGGACCTCTGAACAAGTGCATATTCTTGATGTATAATGCAACACATCCTCCCTGTTTTATTGCCTGCACTTCTTGAATAAGCTCTACACCAATATTCCAGTCATGAAACTTAATCCCACCAAGTCTGTGATGCCAATTAAATTACAGTTTAGCACATGTAGTAAAACTTCCAGTTCTTCCTGCTTATTTCTCATACTTCTTGCACTTTTGTATAGACAGCTAAGCTGTTGGATCAGATTCCATCCCTGATTTTCTGCTTGTTGCTCCTAGACCCTATTGTTATTTCCCATGTTCTCCATAACATCTAGTTCTCTATTCAAGCTGTCTCTCTATGCATCACCGTGAACCAGGAATTGTGTGGATAGGGTTGCGGGATTGCCATAGTTCCTCCATGAGCTAAAAATAGTAGGGGGGGGAGGGGAGAGAAAGAAGGCTGATTAAAGTTAGAAGCTGCAACTGTAAATAACCACAGAGAGATACCATGGTCTGGGGTAGTTTGTACGTGCTGGTTGAAAGGGGTTTTGCTGAGACAAATAGACAAAGGAAGGGCTTTTGGTATAAGAAGGCTGAATTTCAACTCGCACAACAGGACCTTCTTTTTGATTCAGAAAACGTACAGGAATTTTTGTTCACTTTACAGAATTCTTCCTGCAATGCTTTTTTCCCTGAGAATAAACGTGTTGAACACCATCCCTGATCATTGCACACCTGATGACTGAGCTTTCTGACCGTCCTCACTCACAACTATTTCCAGTTTGGGGACAATTTATATAATCAAGTCAGTGGCACAGCTATGGCCCCACAATATGCCAACATCTTTAAGGCTGATCTCGAACAACATTTCCTCATCTCTCGTCCCACCCTTACTCTACTTACCACATTGACGACATCTTCATTATATGGACCCATGGGAAGGAAACCCTTTAAGAATTCAACAAGAATTTCAACAACTTCTGCCCCACTAACCACCTCAGCCTCGACCACTCCACACAAAAGATCCACTTCCTTGACACTACAGTACAATTAATTGATGGCCACATTTCCACCACCTAATACCAGAAACCTACCAACTGTTACAGTTACCTACATGCCTCTAGCTTCCATCCTGAACACATCACCCAATCAATTATTTACAGCCAGGCCTTAAGATACAACCGTATTTGTTCCAATCCACAGAGAGACAAATACTCACAGGATCTCTATCAGGCATTCTTAAAATGTAAATACCCACCCGAGGAAGTGAAAAAAAAGATTGACAGAGCCAGATGTGTACCCAAGCGTCAGCTTCTTTAAGACAGGCCCAACAAACAAAACAACAGCCATCACCTACAGTCCCCAACAAAACCCCTCCAAAACATCATTAACAATCTACAACCTATCCTGGAAAACAAACCCGCACTCTCCCAGGCCTAGGGAGAGAGGCCAGTCCTCACCTACAGACAACCCCATAACCTGGAAAATTCTTTCCTGCAACCATGCAGCACACCTCAGACATACTCACCTGGGGCTGACCCACAGCCCTTGCAATAAATTCTGTTGCCAACTCTGTCCACAGATCTATACAAGTGACACCATCACAGGACCTAACTACATAAACCACCACATCAGAGGCTCATACAACTGCACACCCACCAATGTGATCTATGCCATCACGTGCCAGCAATGCCCCTCTGCCATGGATATTGGCCAAACTGAATGGTCTCTACAACAAGAGACACAAATCAGATATTCAAAATGGTAACACACAGAAACCTGTTGGGTTTTAACTTGCCCAGATACTCACTAATGGATCTAAAAGTGGCCATCCTCTTACAAAATAATTTCAGGAACCAACTAGAGGGGGAAACCGCAGAACTGGCCTTCAGATGTAAATCCGACACATTTAGCCAGGGGCTGAACAATAGCATCTCTTGGATGGGCCACTATATTCAACACCCAAATGACATCAAAAGCTCAGTATCAGGCATTTACAGCCCACTCTATTAGCCTCATTTAGTACGGACACTTTAATTATCTCCTCCCCCTTTCCAATCGTTTTCTGCTTTATATTTGACCCTCTGTGCCTCTTGCTCCATATTTGTCATCTGAAGAAGTGAGTTGTGCCCACGATAGCTCATGATACTAGCTATATTTTGTATTGGTCTCTAAGGTGCTGCAGGACCATTCGGTGTCTCACTCTGTGAAGGCTGGCTGTTAAGTGATATACACTATTGTGAGCCACTGGGGAAAGGCTGTCACCAGTGCTGAACCCAGGTCAGCCCACTAGGAAAAACACAGTGATGTGCAGACTAATAGCCTAAACCCCCACGTCTGGAGGAAGAGAGACTGGAACCTGCCTGAGAAAGGTAATGGCTGGGAAGCCTACAGCCTTTAAGAGGGTGCCCTCAAGGAAGTCCTGAGGAAGGGAAATACAACGTTAACCATGAAACAGTTTCAAGATGCTCTGGTGCTTAAAGCTGTGGACTCAAGAGATCTGGGTTCAATTACCAGCTCTGCCAAAGAAAACCCGTGCAAACTGGAACAAATCAAAGGGCCCAGTTCTCTCTGCCTTGCACCTCATGTTATTTATAGCCACACAGAGTGGGTGTAAAATATTTCCAATCCAGAACGGTAGCATTATACACCCCCTTTACCTAAGCAGAAGTGACAAACTGCAGTCTAGTGTAAAATGAGGCCTTTCATGTCTCTCTCAAATAATATTTCCTTTCTCTCATCCTTTATTTACAGTGCAAATGCAAACTGTTTCCTATGTGCAGGGGCAGTGCCTTGTAAAACAGGGTCCCAATCTGGAATGAGGCGATAGTCAAAATACCAGTAACAAATTCCCTGTAGTCCCTTCCCGTAATAAACAATCTAGATGCATTTACATTTTTCCTTTTAATGCAAAAAAAATTAAAAAAATAACCACACACATCTTCCTTCCCCTCTGGGTCTATTTCTGTTGTTACTGTTTTGCTTAATATGTTTCAGCTGAGCAGACTTCCCCCAGCCCTCCCAATTCCCCACAATTTAACAGCTGAACTAAAAATAGATTCCCTCCTTCCCTTCCTCACCCCACAAAGAAACAAAAGAGCCCTGCACTAAAGAAGAGGTGGGGGGGAAGAGGGGACCAAGACAGTCACAATGCTAAAATAATGTGCCAGTTCTAATCCTGCAAATAGATTCAGGGGAAAAAAGGAAAAACTCACACATCAACATGTAGCAACTAGCAAGTACAGTTTCCAGCGTGCGGCGTAAACAGATGAGGCTCCTGCCCCACGGAGTCCAACTCTCCCAGGAAGCAACAGCACAACACACGCTTTATACATCCAGGAGGTCAGTGCTATGGTAAAGGGAAGGTTGTGTTTTTATCGGTGGGTTGATTCTTCTTTTTTATGCATGAGGCTTAAGCGATCAGTGTCTTGTAACAGTGTCTTATGGCAAAGAAACTTACAAGGCCTGAGAGGGAGAAGGCCAGGAAGAGAAGAAGCAGAGTTTGGGTGACAGAACTAAAAACTGGGAAAAGTAGTTTAAACACTTTAGCAGCCAGTAGCTTTGGAAAGGGGAAGGGAGAGCAAAGCAAAAAAACACAGGGGAAGGGAAAGAGACTATGAGCACTACATCAGGGTTGCTGCTTCTTTGCCAAAAGCAAAATACCAGCAGAGTTGATAAGGAGGAGTTGGACAGAAATCCCTTCCCCGGAGAAAAAAAATAAAAATGAGGTACCAGTTTTCCCTAAAGCAATAACCAACCCCTTCTAACAGTAAGATCAATGCTCCAGTTACTGGCCAGGTTGTCTCTCTACATAAAATAGTCCTGGCAATGACCAAGCCTGGGCAAAAACGAGAATATGGACTGTATCATTGTGCACTCTCAGGAAGGAGAGCTGTTCTCCCCCTTCTGGTCTGCAGAATCACTCCTTCTTTCTCCCTGCAGAAATGGTTGATTTTGTCCAGCACTCCATGGAGATGGAACTTTTTCCTGGGTCTCTCCAAGTTTCTCCATTTTTTTGATGGACTGTAAAAATGAAAAAGATCCATGGAAACTAACAGGATGGCTGTAAAAAATGAAAAATGTTAACCAAAAAAATCCAACCCATCCGACCAGTGCCATTTGCCTGCCTTGCTAATCCTCCAAGACCACAATCTCTACATTGTGCACTTGGTGCTGATGGTCCTCAACATCTGTCACTACTTTCTCCTCTGTCCTCAGCTCAGTTTCCAGAATCACAGCTTTGCCCTCCGATTCCTCAGTCTCCGCTTCAGGATCAGGTGCCGGGTCTATCTCTATGATGGTCTGTCCGTCTTCTGAGGTGCCCTCCACAGCTTGGATGGCAGAAGTCAGGCCAGACTCCATGGCCACCAGTTCCACAGGGTTCACCACTGTGGCCACATTAGCCAGGCCACTGCCATCCTGCATAGCAGCTGAGCTCAGCAGGGCCAAGCTTGAGGATGGATGAAGAGTCACCGTGTCAGAGGAGCTGGACTTGGAGGATGACACCACAGTGGCATATCGGAAGAGCTGTGAGGATGGCAAGGTGTGGAGAGTCACTGGGCTAGACCCCTGGCTGATGGTTGCCATTGGAATGTTGCCCATTGAGAACTGCTGTCCCACAGGTGCAATGGCAATAGGTGAGATGACTGTGTACTGAGGCTGCTGGACAGGAGTCGAGGGACTCAAGACGGTGGCTGAGGCTGGGCGCTGCAGACGAGGTCTCTTAGGGGGTTTTGGTGCATTGACTGGCATCAGCACCACGTTCTGGATTGTCTGAGACTTCATCTTCTGATCTCTGGCATACTTTTTCTGCTCCTCCAGCTGGCGTTCCAGGTCTGCAAGAAGAATGGCAATGGAGCACATTCAGATTAAGCTACAGTCACTGAAAACAGAGGGAGATACTCAAAGGGGCTCCACGGAATCAGCAACATCTAGTGCCATCAATTATTTATTTTGCAGCGTGGCATCTCATATGTCCAATCACATGTTTCCCCTTGATCCACTTCGGACAAAACTTGTTTCAAGACCGGGGGTCGGACTGACTATGGCCCTACAGCTTCTCCCACCAGTCACATCAGTGCAGAAGTGCATGCAGAATACTACCTCTGTGATCTGGTAGCTTTTTACCCCCATGCTGCATGTGTGTAAATGGCTGCACAAGGTGCACTGCAAGGGAGAGTTAAGGACCAAAGGATTCCCCTTGTCTCCCTATTTTGGAGTGGTTATCTACCTCCACTTATCTGCTCACAGCCTTGTTTTCGCTGACTAGGAGATGATGCCATTGTGTGGCGAGAGTGTGGCAAGTCTATCTCCTGAGCTTGATTGAGTGCCATCTCGGGATGGATGGCATTCATGAGCAGTCGCAGGGAATGGGAGTCCCAAGGCCACTCCCGAAGCTGCGTCTCCAGTACAAACGTAGCTCAGATAAGGCTCTTTGGGGGATTAAACTGAAAATAAGAAGAGGAAGCATCAGCCACAGTGGAGCAGGTGAGTAGTCCAGCAAGGTCAGTATCCTAGCCTCAGCAATGGGCATACTTAAAACTGCACACTCCCTGGTGCCTGGCCAACAGCCCATTGCTACACAAGGATTTTGAGGGATTCCTACCTCGTCCCTAGAATGCATGGAGATTCAAGTGCACGAGTATCATGATACAGGACGAAAAATAATGTGCAGTGACACAGAATAACACCAGTCGCATGCTGGTGCATGGGAAAAAAAGACACATTTAGGTTTTAAATAAAGAGAACAACATAATCAAAGAAGAAAGCACGAGTCACATCAGCTCTAGAGAACTGGGAGAGGTTGCCAGGTTTCTCTAACAAAAATTTTTCCAGGCACTGATCCTACCTGAGAGAGTATAAAGAAACTGCTCTTCTCCCTGCTCCGTTTGGCTTTTCCTGTTGTCCAAAACTTTTTTGACTGTGTCCATCAGGCCAAAAGTGTGGGCCACATTATTCAGGACTGCAGCATCTGCAAGGAAACCCCCCCACAGGTGAGTGCCTAAAATTCCTTCGATGGCCTGAGCTTCCAGTTAAGGAGCCAGGGAGATAATTTTAGGCAGAGTAAATCTTCTCTAGCGCTGTCTATGAAAAGTTCGTTTTTTCCGGGTGCCATTTCAGGAGTGCTAGCTGGGAAAGGCATTCCCAACCCCGTGGACACCAATGATGGAACAAATCTGTTCGTATCACAACTAAAATAAAGATATGTCACTCAAGCAGCTCCGATTAGTTGAAA